>NC_136065.1:1759237988-1759903614 GCF_964261635.1 Lissotriton helveticus
CCGTGCGGTGGAATCTCAGGGTGAGTACTAACTCAAGGAAGCTTTTTGGTGTGCCCAGGTTTTGGACTGCTTTTCCTTGGGAGTGCTCTGCCAAACTTGGTCTGGGGCTCGTGCTTCCTTGTTTACCTATGGTGGATCCTTCTTGGGATCTCTTGCTGTGGCCTTGATTGCTCCTGGGGGTGGGTCGGTGCTCGGGGGATTTCTGGGGTGAGTTAAACCATTTGGATGCGGTGTTGTTATGTCCATAGCTGGCTGCGAGATTATTTCCGTGGGTGCAGAACTGGTTCCCGCAATTGATTTGTTGCTATGGGCTGGCCTGAACTTGCAAGTGTCTTTTAGCCCTTCACATTGGGGTTGTTTGATAAAATTGGCTGCGTTTGCTGGTCTCCAGAAGACGGGGCTATGGAAGAGACATTCTTGTCCCATTTTTTGGCAATGAAGATTGGATAGAGCTGCCTAGCTTTGGCATCCCCTTGTGGGGGTTGGCGATCAGTCTTCCCGAGCTGCGATTTTCTCTTTCTTAGCTTTGTTTTTTTCAGTTGTTTCTCCAGCTTCTTTTTTGCTCTCCTTGATAGAGTAGGTTTGTGAAAGTCCATTTTGCTGGGAGAGTGTTCTTGCAAGTCTGTTGCCAGGAGGATGCTACCTCTGCTTCCCCCACTATTGGGGCTTTGTGTCCCAGGGCTACTTTGGACCCGTGGGTGGAATTCTCAAACCTGTGTGCCACTTTTGGCCCAATCCGACCATTGTCTCCGGGCGGGTTAGGGCTTCTTCTGTTTGTCTCACGCCTGGAGATTGGTGTAAGCTGTCGTTCTATTGTCCGTGTCGCTCGAAGTCGGCTTCTTTTGGCCATCTCTACTATACCCGCTAATATCTTGGGAAGAGACACACATTTTTCCATAAGGATTGAGCAGGAGCAGGAACATTTCCACGGATTAGAGGCCAGGTAGTGGGCGATCCTATTTTCTAGTTCTTCCACCCTGGAGCTTATGTTGACTAGGCAGCCTGCTATCGGTTGCAGGAGATCTAATTGGACTTCCCTCTTAGATGACTGCCACAGCAGGGCTCTGTTGGTAACACTGTTTAACTCCGTCGTCGATAATTTCTGCAGTTCTGGGTTTTCGCTATCATTGATGGTGTAGTGGTGTGCTTTTGTGTTGGAGGCCCGTGGAGGCACTAATAGCCCCAGCCCCAGCAGTTTTGGGGTTAGTTCTAAGGTTCTTTCGATCTTTTGGCCTAGGTTTTGGAGGAACTAAGCTGTGAGCTCCCCTGCCGCTGGGGACTCTAGGCACAAATCAGCTGAGTATGACCGTGAGTTCGTAGGTGCTGGTAGGGGCTCAGTGCTCTCCACATTCAGGAGCTCTAGAAAGTGGTCTTTGGGCTGATGGATTTGCTCCATTGTCACTTTAAAAAGATCATCTTGGAACATAGCTGTTTCATGGTTCTTGCTGATTGTGGAGTCCTGTGCCATGTCTATGTCTATAGGTAGAAAAGGATTTCTTCAGTGAGTGATCCATTGGTCTGCCCTGAAGCCAGTTGCCCACAGGCTGAGTCAGCCATTTCCCGCTCATTGCTGGGCTCTGCACAGAGGGGTGAACCCCCTTGAGTGTGAAGGTATGCTTGCGGGGCTGTCCATTCAACTTTGTCGGAGTGCTCTTGTGGGTAATACGCGGGTCGTAGCAATGGAATGGTTTGTCCTGGGCTACGTGCACTAGCCTGCCCTTGATGGTGCCCTGGTCTGTACAAGGGGTGCCGTTTTTCTTGAAAAAGTTTCTGATCGACCCCCTTTGTTCAGCGTCTTGGGGTATTTTGTTTAAGCTTTCTGTTAGTGATTTGCTCCTTGTGATCCTTTTGATGGAAGAAAGACTATTGGCAATTTCCTAAGGGGTTGTATGCAATCGGCCCTTTCTTTTGGGGCCCATTTTGCTGAGTGAAGGGCTATTGTTTCATAACCCCTAAACTTTACTCGTGGCTGGAGCATCTCTTGTTCAGTGGATTATCCTCAGTTGGCCTTCTATGGACTACTCCGAGTCCATAGTCCAAAGTCTCCCTATGCAGCTCAGGATTGACTGCAGGTGGTGAAGGCTACTGACAGTGGAGGGACTAGAAATTGATGTTAAGGAACAGAAAATTTTAGCAAGGCACTGAAGTGCGTGGGAGAGGAAGGCACATGATTGGCAGGCAAGCAGGCAGCAGTAGGCTGGGCAGAAGAGGGAACAGGGAGATAGAGACAGAAGAACAGAGGGCACCAGGGAGCAGGAGAGCTGAGAGCAGGGCACACTAGTGAGCGGCAAGCCATGCCCAACCTTGTTGGGCGACTTCTGCGGACTTAGCGGGCACATACTTGGCGGCCGCTGCTAATGGCAGCCAAGCTATCTTGCTTGCAAAGCCCGCTCTCTTGCTTGCTCTTACCCGCTTCTGCTTTTACTTCCCCTCAAGTCTCTCAAATCCTCAGGTGTCCAAAGGCCGCCCTACATCCTGGGGTGACCTGCGGCTGACCAGCTAACCAGCTATTGTACCCCGGCTGTCTGGGGCAGGACTGACGGTTTCCTCCTCGGTCTGTGGCCCAGTCTCCTCCGGTGCGGTGGCCGCGATGTTTTAAATGCGGCGTGCAGGGTGTCAAGTGGGACGTGGAGCGGACGTGGAACAGAGTAGCCCGTAAGCTGAATTCGGTCTCGTTCTCATGCCTCTCCCTGATCTTTCCCTTCTGTGAAACTGATACAGTGATATCCCTTTGCACTCAAGTATCACACTCAAACAATAGTTTTTTACTTTCCGGTTGGCGCAACCTATGCCACACGGCGTCCTTCCTTGTCTTAATACAAATCGACAAAATGATACAAGGAGGAAATCTTCTTGTAAATAGGTGCGCAATTTTAAACACGAACCACACAAGGATTCTTCACATTAGTAATTTATTTTCTGTTGATTCGTAATCCTTCATTATATATTTCTGTATTGTTCCAATTTTCATAGATTATTTCATTTCATAATCATTGAATTCATACATCATATTATGATTTAATTATTTGCTTATCCACACCCAATGCATTTCGGGTCATAAAACAAATTGACCCTTCGTCAGGGGTCTGAAACGAAATAGAAAACAGGACCATTAAGTTCAATACCCTATTGATAACGAAAAACAATCTCAAAAATATACATTGACATTCTCAAATGAATTAGCACATCGTAGTTAAAATGGTCATCACGTCATATCTAACTGAGTGCCTGCAGTGGATTGACCGAAGCTTGTCAATCTCTAAGGGTACGGGAAATGTAGCCAAATATTATTCAACAAACGAGCTTTACGAGCGCAGCTGCTTTAACATGACCTATTTTACATCAAATGATATACGGGTTAAAATGAAACACAACGGTCTCTACGCGCAGTGTACATCTTAACACTAACATGCGGATCAGCCGATCTCTAGCCTGGTAGTAACGAACTCCAAAGCTGGTTTGTTTTAGCGCGCCAAATTCTGCTTCCTGACTCTACTAACCTCTCGGCACACGTGACCGGCGGAACAGCCAATCACAATGGTTTGGCTTCAAGTGACAGTGTCATGTGACGGGGGAAATACGCTCGCTGTTTGGTGTCGGGCCCATTTGTATTAAATAAAGTTTGTGTCAGTAACAACATTAAATCAAAAAAATAGTACAATTTAAAAATATGAAAAAACCTACAGGAATAAACATTTATGACTATGCCACTATTTACACGAGCAGTTTGAAAATACATAATGTCTACAGATTGTTACATATTGTGTGAGACCCAATGTTCCTTAAACTCATGATGACACTCAAGTGGTCTATCATAAGAAACATGAATGCTCAATACGATCATTAAGCCCTATCGGATGGGCAGAATTAAATTTTTTGATCCAAAAGAATTCATTCCTCAATCTTTGTTTTGTTGGATCCTGGTCTTGACGTGTGGTGAGCTTTTCCAGAACGAGAAATCTGAGTTGGGAAATCTGATGGTTGCATTCCATCCAATGAGTAGCAATTGTTGATTTTGGATTTTTTAAACGAATGTTACTTTTGTGTTCCGTTATGCGTATGTTTACTTTTCTTTCGGTCTGGCCTACATAAACTTTGCCACATGGACACTTAATCATGTAGATGCAGTTCGTTGTGTCACAAGTACTTGTGTGTTTAAGTTGGATTGGAAACCCCTTAGTGGGATGTGTAATTGTAAGACTCTCAATCACATTTCCACAATGTGTGCAGTTGTGGCATTTAAGCATTCCTCGATGTTGTGTGACACTCTCTTTGGTAGTATTCAATATTTCTTTGATATTTCTTGACCGTTGAAAAGCGTATGTAACTCTCTCATTGTATAATCCCGTAAGATCAGGTTCTAACTGGATGAGTTTCCAATGTTTGTTGATGATTGCTCTGATTCTGGAAGCATCGCTCGAATATTTCATGATACATACAGTTTTTTTGTCTGATGATTTACTTTGCTCTTCTAACCATTTCTCTCGAGATTGATTTTCTACGGTTTTTAGAGCCACATCTAGCACATCTTTGGGATAACCTCTTGAATGGTATTTCTCAATTTGGGTTTCTAATGCACTTTTGAGATCTTCTTCATTGGAGGTAATGCGTTTAATCCTGATGAATTGAGATGTGGGAAGATGTTTCTTCAGTGAGTCAGGATGGAAGCTTTGAAACAATAATGCTGAATTTTTATCTGTAGGTTTAATGTGCACTCTGGTGGTAATTATATTCTCATGAATATTTACTTGTACATCTAGAAATGATATTGACTTTGCATCGATAGTGTGGGTGAATTGAATCCGTGGATTGCGAGTGTTCAACTTTGCAATGTTCTGTTCCAGTTGTTGAAAGGTCCCTTTCCATATTAGGAATAGGTCGTCGATGTACCTTTTGTACATTATCAAACCTTCAGTCCATTCAGTGTTTTCCAATATATAGTCTGTCTCGAATTTATTCATGAAGATATTAGCATATGAGGGGGCACCCCCAAATCCCATGGATGTCCCACTGCTTTGATTGTAAAATTTGCCATCCCATTCAAAGTAACTGCTATACAAAGAGAATTGCATTAGTTGTAAGATCAACATTTTTTGGTGGTCTTCCAAAGAGCTTTTTAATAAGATCCATTCAAGTGCTTCAATCCCCTCGTTGTGGGGGATTGATGTATACAATGCTGTAACATCGATAGTGCAAAGCAAATATGACTGATCTTTCTCCAATTGAATTTTCTCCAAGAGTTTCAAAAATGCCGTAGTGTCTTTTAAGAATGTGCTACAGCCTTGTACAATAGGTTGCAAACATTTATCGATGAACTTGCCAATGGGTTCTGAAATAGATCCACACGCCGAGACGATGGGCCTGAATGGGGGATTGGTTAAGCTTTTATGAATTTTTGGCATCATATAAAGTTTTGGTCTTCTCGGATATTTAGTGTCAAAGAACAGTTTAGTTTTTTCACTAATCCAGTTCATTTCGAACGCATGCTGAATGATCTTGTTCAACATTGTCTGGTATTCAATTGTGGGATCCATATCCAAAGGTAGATAAATATCTTTATTCTTGACATGATCATTCACATTTTGTAGGTAAAATTCAGTGTCCATTACCACAAGGGCTCCTCCCTTGTCAGCTTTTTGAAATGTTAATTTGGGATCATGACTTAAATTTTTCAATGTGTTCCATTCACTGGCCGATAAGTTACTTTTTTTAGGTTTCACAAACTTAATAGATTGTAGTTCTGAGAGTACTGAACGTTCAAACGCTTCTATGGTTTTGTGTGTGAACGGTGCACAGAATGTGCTCTTGGGTTTAAAGTCTTTGTCCCACGATGTTGCTGGTGAAGTTTGTGGTGTGTCTTTAAAGAAATATCTTAAACGCAATGTTCTGAAAAATTTGAATAAAGCAATGTCCGTCTCAGCAGAGTTAGATCGATATGTAGGCACAAATGTCATTCCATTGTGGTAAGATTTTTAGAAGAAATATTCACAATTAGGTCATTTTTACCATCTGGCTCCTGGTTCTTTCTGCTATACTTCGATCTGTATCTGCCACCTCTCCTGGTTGTTCTATTAATGGTGGGGCATTGGCCGCCGGGCTTATCTCTAAAAAAGCCTCTGTGTTGGATGTGGTTGTTGTCGGTTTGCTTATTGATTCTTTGGTTTTGCTGATAGGTGCCCTAGATTGAGATATCTCTGAATCTGATACCACGCTTTCCTGTGATGAAGTTATTTTAGTAGTTTTTTTGGTCTGTTGCTGATTTGGTTTCTGTTGCCATTGTTTTTGAGTGTAAATTTCAGCCCACGTGTACACTTCCTCTAGCTTGTAATCCAAAGTGTCTCTGCGGTATTTTCTCACTTTTCTGTCATTTACCTCTTTGGCATATTTTTCCAGTTTCAAATTCATGTCTTCAAGTGTTTTTTGTAAATCAGGTATTTTATTAATCTCTGTTTGTAGAGTTTTGATTTCTTCTTCCAATTCGGTTAATACCTTGGATAGTTCTTCAACAATCAATAGAATAAGATCTAAAGAGCATTTATTGAGGATCTGGTACCAACGATCGATGAACTTCTTACTGTTTTTACATAACATGGGTTTAAGGGCTATTCTGAGGCCTCTAGGTATTCGTTGATTTTTGTGATAATGGATTAAAGTGGTGGCATGCATCCTTTGATTGATTTCTTTGCGACTCATGTATTCAAATTTTCGTAGTAATTGTGCTGTGGTGGTTTTTTGTGGGGTGAATTGTCTGGTCTCCTGTATCAAATCGTATATCTTCGAAGCTGCTTCAGGTGTAAAACCTAATGTCTCTGCTTTGTTGGTAGTTAGTAGTGCTATATCATCAAGCTGCATGGTTTTCACAGTATGTGCAGTCAGGGATAGAGGGACTATGCTTAGTGAAACTGATACAGTGATATCCCTTTGCACTCAAGTATCACACTCAAACAATAGTTTTTTACTTTCCGGTTGGCGCAACCTGCTGTGGTCATGGTTCGCAGCTCACTGCTTCGCCGCTCTGCTGCTCGGCTGTGTGCCGTCAGCTGCTCCGCCTGCGATGTCAGCAAGCTGCTCTGCCTGCGTCGCCTGCGCTGTAATTGGGATAGGGTTCTGAGTCAGCTATTCACTTCACACATAAGCAGGAGACATCCGGATAGGAAGTCAGCCACTCAATTACAATGAGTATTGTACCAGATCCTGACTAGATGCTAGCATGAAGTAAACAGTGTTGGTCATACTATTAGCATCGTAGCAATAGGTCCGTTGAAATTCCAGACAAAATTGATAACAAAAATGCTCTGAAATGCAAGCTCAATAAAGAACAAGCAAAATAAAAACATTAAATTAAAAAAAACGGCATACCACACTCCAAAGCCTCTCCCTTGTGAAGTGATGAAGTCGTCCAAGCGAAGCCCTGCAGTCCGTGAGAGATCAGCTGTGACTGATCAGGAGAATGCAAATGAAGATGGCAAACAACTTACTCCGATGTTCGCTAGCACGGAAATGCTAAAAGGCCCTTTCACTGCCACATGAGCAAACAGCTCCAGCCACATGGTGTGTGTTGCATCAATGTATGTGGGGAGGGGGCTGCAGCCCCTCAGAAAACTGCTGACAGCCGCCAATAGGAATCTCTGCAGGGAGCCCCAGCCTCCCACTGTAGTATCCGGAGTGAAGCTGCCGGACGGATTCCAGCCACAATAATAACCGCTCACTGAGGAGAAAAGGTACAAAGGGTGAAGCGTCTTTGGTCAACATCTCAAACACTGACGCTGACTCTCCAGCCAACACTGATGCTGACTCCCCAGACTGCTATACAAGGAAGTTCAGAGTTTGCTAAGGGTGCAGGAACATCACCCACTGTGCTACCCTAAAGAGAAATCTCACTACCTGTCCCCATAAAAAATAACCTTTGGTACCAAACATTCATTAACCCCTGCTGTTTGATGTTTGAGGACTACCTGAGAAACTCCACTTTGAACCCAATAACATCCAACATCATTCTCTCATGCATTTTTTAGGTCTCGCCTGAGCCAGCGCATGCGCTGCCCTGCGAGACATTTAGGAGTGGAGTTTTAAAAGTGATACCGCTGCTTTGTGTGGCATACAGTGTGCGGTTACGTGCACAGGCACAAGCAGAGGCGCCATATGACTTACCTCTCGCTCGGCCAAGCATGCGAGCCTCGCTTCAATGCCCCTCCCCCTAACTCCCCCCCACAGAGCTTGTCTCGCAGCTTGTTTTTTTAGATTTGAGCTTGAGGCGCGCTCTTGTTGTTACTTCGCCTCAGTTCGAGCCTGCAGTCGGGTGTGCTTCACTTCCTCATACTGAAAGTAAAGCTCTCAGGACTCACCCTTAAGTCACTCCTGATCAGCGATCGCCTCCTTCCTCATCACTTCTATCGCTGCGTGCTTTGTAGTGCTTCTCTGGCAGCGTGTTCTTCATTTGTTGTTAACGCTGAGGGCAACAAAACAGAAGTATTTTAACTCCCAATAGCAACACTTTCTGTTCTCAGTTATTGGCTGCTCTGAATCAAGCACCACATGATCTTGGCCGGTCAGGTGATTTCGGCAACTACGAGAAAGGGAAGCATTTGAGCGAGGCTGGTGTTTGGGGTGCATCGGACTGCAACTTCCCTGCACTACACTACCATGAGCCCGGCCACAGCGGGTCCTGTGGGCAGTGGGCTTGACGTGCTGCATGGGTGAGTTGTGTTTTTCAGTGCATTTTGCGGGTTTTTCCAGGGTTTGTTCGTGTGAGGATCGGTGGATCAGGATACCGGCGGCAGTACGAAAACCCAATGGAATATCATTTTCTCTAGGAGCGTCTCGCTAAAGTTAATACTGACATAATTTAAATATTTTTACTTTCTATTATTTTGCATGCCTAACAACTTCTGATGAGTTTGTCTCACAGACAAGCTGCCACAAACGGACCGAACCATGCAATCGGCACCCTACCTTTTGTTTTTTATACCAATCTCTATTATTTTTTTTGTTTATTTTTTTCCTTCGAATATATGGACTTTCCTCCCCCTGGTGTCGCCCACCTTTTATTATTTCATCTTTTTTAACATGCCATAAATTAAACCAGCATTGGCATAGCCAATAGGTCTCACCTTCGGGACCTCATAAGTGATTAGCCATTCAGCACATTATCAGACTAACTAATGCGTCCCAAACGTAATAAATACTGTGTGTGCTGTGTAGATTGTCATTGCATTTATATAGCGCTTACTACCTCTGCTGGCACATAAGATCTCATGCTGTTACAGACGGACAAACTCTGGACTAAACTGTAAAACCATGTGTATACCACGTACAACTCCTATGTGGCATGCTAAAGCGTTTACTCGCATAGATAGCAAGCTGCATGTGTGTAAAAGTGGCCAACATTAGCGCTCCACTTTGCGTATGCTTAAGTTCTAACAAAGCTTTGAAAGTTGACTCTCAGATTTTAAACATTGGGATCAGTAGGAGATTGTGAAACTGTGTTATAAAGTACCCTGATGAATAAAGCTAGCCCACTGTCAGTTTCTAATGCCTTTCTGTAATTCGCCGTGCAACGCCTAAATAAAGCAAGCAGTGGCATAGCCAATAGGTCACGCCTTTGGGACCTTATAAGTGTTTAGCCATGCAACACTTGATGTTGCTGCACCAAGGATATTGTGCTAGATAACTAAGCACTTATAAGGTTCCAAAGGCGAGACCTATTGGCTATGCCAATGCTTGTTTATTTAGTTGTGTGGCTCACTATAGTATATTATGTTTTTAAAAGGTATTCTGAGAAAGGTCCACATTTGAAAGCATTGTGAATGCCCTACACCACTATACTCTACACATCTCTTGACCTAGGAGCTGGATACCAAAACTGTATCTTTATTTGGCAGTCCAATTGTGACTCAAAAAGGGCCTGAACATAGGCCTCAAGATAGATTATTCAATTGCGCTAAGCTCCTTTCCAATGCCATTTAAAGATGGGTCTAACATTTCTCTGACCTTTTTTGGAAATGCTAGTATCATCATTACCACTGAGAGAAGGAAGAGCATTGTCATTAAGATGAACTGGTAACTTGCAGAATTAGCCTCCACCGAGACATTATCAGTCTCTGAATGCCTTTTAAATATGTGCTTCTCATATGACTCCAGATTTGTTGGGTCCTTAGCTCTGTTGAGAAAGCTTTGCAGAGCACATGTTGGGTGTTTCCTGATTGTGTTTGTTGAGGCCCAGGACTCATATGCTTTCTTGGTTATCAGTCATCATTCTTCGGTAGCCCATCTCTTGAGGATTTGAGACCTTGACAATTAAATTCAATTTACAAAGACCTAGATTGCTATAGTACCCTTGGGCACCTTCTGTGTCTGTGGCAGAGCTTTTCCATTAAAGCTAGGCTTTTGCATTTAGCGCCAGTGTAGGCCATTTCCACCTAGGTTCTCCAATAAGAGGTTGCATATTTAGCTTTTCCACTTAACCCTTAAACTCCCTTTAATTTCTCTGCTACTCTTTATTCCTAAATAAAAATTCCTAGAAAATTAGGAGGCCCAAGATCTACTTTTAAGAGGCTCCAATATTGAGGCAATTCTATGTTATCATGGATTTATCTGTCTTGCTTTCTCCTAAAGAAATAAGGACAAAGGCAGCATATATAACATTATCAAGCCATTGACTCAAACCTTGTGTTGTGGCTGCTTACACATTAAAATTGGGGGCATCTGTCTTCTGGGAGAAACCTTCTAAGGGAAAGAATTGACTTACCAGACTAAGCCTTGAAAAAATCTTATTTGATGACAGCTGTCTTGCAGCTTCCTTCTTCAACCTGCACTATTGTTCCTTTTCTAATAGGAATTTAACTGCCTGGCACAATCTCCTTAGTATTTTAGCATGTTGATAATTTGCTTTGTAAATGTATGAGACATCTTTTCACCAAACTGGATAAGATTCTAGTAATGGGTCTGCCCAATCTGGAGTCTGTTTGACAGACTAACTTGACAATCACCGTTCTTCAATGGTTGGATTTTGTGATCACCTTCAAGATGTTGGCTATCATTCCTTCCTAAGAGTTACAGATCTTATGCTTCGTGGTTACTACTGCCTCATACTAGTTAAGTCTCCCTGCAAGCAAATTATCCAAAATCAAGAAGCCAGTTTATCGGGCCTTAGTGTTCTTTTTTGCCTGGTCAGTTGAAACATTGCCCATCTTTGGTAAAGTTTGTTTTACCACAATCGCCTGGAAAAGATATCTGCAATTGGCGTTGATCTGATGGCATTGAGGTTGACCCATCAAAATCTGTATTTTATCAAATAGTGCCCCAGTTAGGCGATAGCCAATTAGAATGCCTTTCAAACCCTGTAAGAATGTAAAAAGTGAACTTTCCACAACAGTTGATCCTTGGCTTGGGGTCTGGGTGGGAGGTTGGGGGGGAATCAGCTTGGTAGGGTGGGCATGTTATAACCCTGAAACACTATACTGAGTAAGATTAATGTTTGTAATTGTCATACGTTCTCATGTGGCTGTCCGTTTTGATTTTCAACTCAAACTATATTAATTTATAAATCTGTTCCTTTTTTTAGGATTTTTTTTTTGCCGATTGTCTCCCTATTTCAAAAGGCATTAAAAAAAATTACAAAATAAAGTCAAGTACAATGTCTGTTACATAGATTAACAGCCTCAAAGCCAAAAAGTTTCCTGTCCTTTGAATTGATTCCATACCACCTAGCCAGAATCAAAACCTTCCTATAAAGGTATGTTCTCATACACCTCTGTAGGTGTCTCAGGCTTGGTATGAATCTCTCTTGGAGCTGATCATTTATCCAACGCTTGGTTTTATAGGTCCTCTAGAACTGATGGCCTAGAAGGTTTCCGGTCTTCTTAGGTTAACCCAGGATTTTCAGCTCTGGCTGCAGACTCAAGGAGTTCACACCCTAAGTATATCTCCAAAATCTGGTGTTACACAAGCTGAACTTTGCCTGCAAATCATAAAACTGTTTCATAATGTCATCTACAAACAGCTAATATAGTATATGGATGCCTGTACCCTTTCATGCATCCTGGGTGATGGTGCCATTTTTAATGCAGAGACTTGTTCAACCAATGACCCTGTTTGGGTTAAGGCGGGACAGCTTTCAAACATTTTTGGACAGAGGTCCACGTTAGGCCCTTGATTCAATGGACAGGTTGGTTTCAGCAGTGCCTCAAACATAGCTCCTACTTATGTCTCTACCTAAGCAGGGACAAATCGGCACAAGTAGTAAAAAAAGAAGTAGAGGGATTAACCATGTTAGGCAGAATGCAAGTGGGCATCAAAGCTTGTGACATCTTGTGTGGGCTCCCAGGAAGTGTCATCACAACCACACGGGAAGTGAGCTCACAAAAAGTGACCTCACACATATGTTTAGCAGGTTTATCATGAGCACATTTTAGAGCATTGCAAGCCAATTAGTAATTAGGCTCGAGACTTAAGTACCCTGGCTGAAGAAATTATCAACCCAAATTTGTGGGAAGTATGGTGTTTAACAACAGTATACAAGCTACTTGGTTTTACAAGCTATGCATACAAAACATGGCACCTAGAATAAAGCACATGTCATGCATTGCTTTAAAAATTATTGAAACTGCAAGTGTGGATATCAAAACTGCTAAATGTATTGACCTTCCAGACATGACACCAGTATATACTCTGACAATTTTAGCACAGCTGCACACTGCATTTGGTATTCTGACCATGGTAAATGATTTTCCCTAAAAAAGATACAGTTATAACCAAATGTTATGCACATATTAATTCAGACATCATAAACCATGCTTTATTGCCACCAGATGTTTAACCATAAGAAATAAGTAATTAGTGAGACCTTTTATAAAATTGAAACGCTAACATGTGGGTAACACAAATACTTTAAAAAAAAAACATGCATCCTCTATCTTTTGATGTGATGTGCAATATGATCTACCGTCCTAGTTTGAGTATCCTGCGCATGGCAATGAGCAGTCAGCCATCTGTTAGCATATGGCACAGGTTTTTAAAGAGGTTGAGGGCCCGTGAGATCTATGAATATTATTCAAGAAAGATGTATGAGACCAAGATAGACTAAGATAGTTTTGTATGGGTGACATTATAAAGTTCATGCTGCAGAAAATTCTTTTGCAGTCACTTGAAGTCACTGGTAGTGTGTTTATTTTGCTTTAATACAGATTAGAGTCAATCTATTATCTCAATTCCACCATAATCAATACAATCTCTGAGACCTTCTGTTATGAGTTTATAATTAAAAAAGAATCTCCTGCACAGCTCTAAACGCAAACACCAACTACACACACTCTAAATTACTCTTTTTACTTCGGATTTCTGTTGCTCGATGGGGGTTTCTGCAGCATTAGTGTAGCTAGGGTCCTTAGGTACATGGACAGCCAGTACATTCTGAGCATACATACGTTACGTGTGCCTGCTCCGAGGGCACAACTCCTTTGGCTTTAACTCCATTCCTTACAATGTTCTAAAAACAAAGAAGTAGAGCATCCAAGAATCAAGTGGCCATCATAAGTAAAGAAAAATATAGCTAATAGGGGGAATTTTAAATGACTAAAAGTCTTAAATATACAATGTAAAATATTGACCAGAGTGGTGAACTGTTCATTTAGCTCTTTGAGTTAAAAGTATACTACTGCAGAAATTTACCTTTGAATCATAGCAACACGACCTCAAACCTTCACCTTTCTTGAAAATTGCTATACATAGAACAACAAGGTTGAATTAGGAACATCTAAAGCAGTGATACTCAAAGTAGGTCCCCGGGCAGCTTGCTGTCCTCTTGACCTTTACATGCAGCCACCAGCCCTGTGCTGCTGTGTACCTACCTGAGTACTATAATAAAAAAGTTGAATAAACTAGCAAGAATGTATTTACACATTTACTGCAAGTAAAGGGAAAAAAGCAAAAAAAGACACTGTCCTGTGTCTTTAGTTTTTTAAGACATCTTGCAACAAACATATACAAATATGATAAAATCTCTTCCAATTTTCAAAAAGCATATTTCATTTAAATCCGAAAGTGTTGCACTTTAGTGTATTCAATTATAGCACTTCATTGAGAGGGAATTTCTATAAGTGATATTCTCAAACACGAAGATAAAAACATTCATGTCTTCCCTTGACAACAATGTAAATAGAGAACCTAGAGGCAAGCCAGTTTTCATGTGCTCTGTTTGGGTGACCTGGGCTGCGAATATACATGGAAAACACTATGGGTTATTAAATCAAATATGAGAATGAGTTGTACTCATTTATGATAATGAAGAAAGAGGAGGTAAAATGAAACATAACAATTGCCTGGGATCAAACAATTTGGTCAAGTGGGTAAGCCAAGATTTTCTGGTATCACTTTATGCAATTCAGTCACTAAATGGGTATATATTTCCCTCTCTGGTGCTGCATCAAAAGTTAAGTCTTTCTTTTTAATTCTTAGTGCATGGGTGAGGTTAGAGCATGAGGGCCTAAGAGTCTACTTCATTCCAATTCAATAACCAATTTATTTTCTTTGTCCACTTGACTGACTCAAGATATCAATAGCAAGCAGAGAAGGCCAACTCCAGAGTGCAGCAGATGGATAGCGACTCAGATATAGCATACCACATTATTGTTAAATCTAGGACGCTTGACCCCATCTTCTCCGCAAGCCCCCATGTCTCCTTCAACCATACCACCGAACTCCACTGAACCGACCACCGCTGCATACACTTCACCTTCAAGAAACCCACCACGCACCACCGCACCCAACAGATGCCTCCCCGCTGCTGGAGCAAAGTCACCAAGGACCAGCTAACCACCACCCTCGCCCAGAGCCCACCCGCTGACCATACCGACCCCAACACCGCCGCCCTCAACCTCAGACAGTGGATCAATGACTGCGCCAACACCTTCGCCCCGATCAAGAAACCCTCCAACAATCATACCAACAAGAAAGCCAGCTGGTTCACTGAAGACCTCTGGGCCTCCAAGCAAACCTGCCGAAAGCTGGAGAAGATTTGGCTCCGTGTACGAACACCGGACAGCCACGCCGTCCACAAGCATGCCACCCGCAGACACCATCACCTCATCAGATCCGCCAAAAGAGTCTCCTTCAAAGACCGCCTAGACAACAACATGCACAACAGCAAAGAGCTCTTCAACATCATGAAGGAACTCTCCAACCCCAGCTCCAACACCAACGACGTCCCACCCTCGCAAGACCTGTGCGACTCGCTGGCCATCTTCTTCCACCGCAAGATCACAGACATCCACGACAGTTTCAATGCCACGACCGCCCCGACAACCACTGAGACCTCTGCCCCCACGACCACCATCCGCACCAACCGCCTGCTCTACTGGACCAACATCAACGACGATGACCCCATCAAGATAATGAACACCATCCACTCCGGATCTCCGTCAGATCCATGCCCACACCACATCTTCAACAAAGCCAGCACATCCATCGCACCCTATCCCCGGAAAGTCATCAACACCTCCTTCGAGACAGCAACCTTCCCTGAGAGCTGGAAGCACGCCGAGATCAACGCCTTACTCAAAAAACCCAAGCCGGACCCCAAGGACCTCAAGAACTTCCGGCCCATCTCCCTGCTCCCGTTCCTGGCAAAGGTCATTGAGATGACTGTCAACAAACAACTGACCCGCTACCTTGAGGAGAACAACATCCTGCACCCTTCCCAGTCTGGGTTCCGCAGCAACCACAGCACCGAGACTGCCCTCATCGCCGCCACCGATGACATCAAGTCCCTGCTGGACAATGGAGAAACGGTGGCCCTCATCCTCCAGGACCTGTCAGCCGCCTTAGACACGGTCTGTCACCACACACTACGAACACGCCTCCACAACGCTGAGATCCAAGAGAAGGCCCTGGACTGGACAACCTCCTTCCTCTCCGGCAGAACACAGAGCGTCCACCTTCCCCCCTTCTGCTCCGAAGCCACCGAGATCATCTGCGGCATACCCCAGGGCTCATCCCTCAGCCCAACCTTGTTTAACATCTACCTGGCACCGCTCGCCCACGTCACCCGTCGGCACGACCTCAACATCCTCTCCTACGCCGATGACACCCAGCTGATACTCTCCCTCACCAAGGACCCCCACACCGCCAAAACCAACCTTCACGAAGGAATGAAGGCCGCTGCTGAATGGATGAGGAACAGCCGACTGAAGCTGAACTCGGACAAGACGGAGGTCCTCATCCTCGGATCCAACGCTTTGGCCTGGGACGACCCCTGGTGGCCGACCGCACTGGGAACCGCTCCAACACCCACCAACCACGCACGCAACCTAGGGGTCATCTTCGCCTCCACCCTCCCCATGACTAAACAGGTCAACGTCGTCTCCTCCTCCTGTTTCAACACCCTCCGCATGCTCCGTAGGATCTATAAATGGATCCCCACTGAAACGAGAAGAACAGTCACCCAGGCCCTTGTCAGCAGCAGGTTGGACTATGGAAACGCCCTCTACGCAGGAGCCTCGGCCAAACTCCTGAGACGGCTCCAACGCATCCAGAACGCCTCTGCACGCCTGATCCTCGACATCCCTTGCCGCAGCCACATCACACCCCACCTGAGAGACCTGCCCTGGCTCCCGGTCAACAAGAGGATAACCTTCAAGCTCCTCACCCACGCACACGAGGCACTCCAAAACTCCGGTCCAACGTACCTCAACAGACGACTCAGCTTCTACACCCCCACCCGCCAGCTCCGCTCCGCCGACCTCGCCCTCGCTACAGTCCCCCGCTTCCGAAGAGCGACCTCAGGTGGCAGATCATTCTCCCACCTCGCTGCCAAGACCTGGAACACCCTCCCCATCCACCTACGGCAGACCCAAGACCTGCTGACCTTCAGAAAACGCCTCAAGAAGACCTGGCTTATCGAGCAGTAGCAGCATTCCCCACCCCATTACCTTGAGACCCTCACGGGTGAGTAGTGCGCTTTACAAATGATATGATTGATTGATTGATTGATTCTATAGACTAGAGCATAATTTAGAGGGCAGTATGGAATGAAACCCTTAAAATAAGTCCAAAAATCACTGTCCACATCTTTTGTATGCTTTGCTTACTCTATGTCTCACTTACACCCCAACCCCCAAATGTGGCCCTATATGACAATATGACCATACCTTTTTGCCTCTGGAAATATGTTTGAGAGTACCCATGATCTTAAGTTTTGAATTAGGTAGAGTGGCTGAAGGGAAATCCAAGTGTTGGACTTGGCCATTTTTGGCTAAAGTTTCCTAAACTTTTTGCTTTCCCCCTAGACCTTTTTTCTGACATGGAGTTGCCAACTTAGATACTTTGGACATTTTGCCACTGCTGATCAGTGTCAGAATGCAAGTGCTCCCTGTATAAAGTATAATTGTAATTGGTTGTCCATGATTGGTTTGTTTGCCTTACTTGTAAAGTCCCTAGTAAAGTGCACTATGTGTGCCAGGGCTGGTAATGCAAATGCTACTAGTGCACTCACTTGCCAGACATTACCCTTCACTTTCTATGCACATCAGACACCCCTATGGTAGGTCCAGGGTACCCCCTGGGTAGGGTGCAGTGCATGTGAAAGGTAGGACATGTACTAAGGTGTGTGCCATGTCCTGGCAGTTAAATAATCTCCATTTCGTTTTTCACTGTTGAAAGGCCATCTTGACCATAGGATAGAATGGGGAGGCTTTGGAATATGTTTTACGTCCTAACATCCCAAAGGCTTAAGATGTTTTTTGCATTGTGTGTTTAGAAGCCACTCTTTGAAAAGTGGCTGGGTTGTTGTGCTCTAACATTTCTGTGTGTCTCTGCCTGGTTGTGGATTGACTGTCTGGATATAAAAGTGATATGATCTCGGGGCTGTCTTGACCCAGGGGAGGAGGTGAGACAGCAACAGGCTGACCTGCATCTGGAGTGTAGGGGGAAGAGTAGCCCCTAGAGGTGAAGAAGCCTGGGTTTTTGTATTTTATTTTGTATTTTATTTATTTATAAAGCGCTAACATTCATCCTACAAGGACATCACGGCGCTGAAGAAAGTTGCAAGTGATTTGACATCAGCTCTGATTGAAGATTATTGATCTGGCCTGGGAAAGAGGAATGTTTTCAGTTGTTTCTTAAATGAGACAAAACAGTCATTTGTTCTAATTTTAGGGGGTAGCTTGTTCCACTTTGTTGCCGCAATGTGAGAGAAGGCCCGCTCTCCCATCCTTACAGTACGGACTCGGGTGATGACTGCTCTTCCTAACGTCATAGATCGTAGGTGTCTAGAAGGTTTATGAAATCTGACCCTGTCGTGTAGGATGGTGGGGCCTGAGCCGTGGAGTACCTTATGAGAAATACACAACAGCTTAAAAATGGCTCGTTGCCGCATTGGGAGCCAATGAAGCTCACGCATGCAACTTTTAGCTGAATCATATTTTCTTTTATTGCAGATGGCTTTGGCAGCGGCATTCTGAACCAACTGTAATTTAGAAAAGAGGTAATCCGCCATTCCTACAAACAGAGAGTTACCGTAGTCCAGCCTACTCATCAGTAGTGACTGGACTAAGGTTTTCCTGCAATCCGTTGGCACCCAGGGGAAGACACGTCTAAGCAACTTCAAAAGTCCAAAGCTCCTTCCACAAGTTATAGAAACATGGGATTTCATGGATAAGTCCCTATCCAGTATTATTCCTAAGTTTTTTGCTTTAGCAGTGGGATTGGGAGGCAAACCCAAGTCACTTGGCCACCAGCTGTTGTCCCAGGCCTGTGTACCTCTGCCGAACAGTAGGATTTCGGATTTGTCGGCGTTTAATCTAAGACAGTGGTCCTGCATCCAAGTTGCCAATTCAGTCAAACAGTTCGTCAATCTAGTTTTGGAGTCATCATTTCCATCGATGGTGACCATCAGCTGAGTGTCATCAGCATAGGAGCACATTTCGAAATTTTTGCTATAAACAACTGTCCCATCTACTGCAGATGATTGAGAATCCAGATCCCCACTAATCAAAGGAAAAAGGTGTCACTGGCAGGGAGGTACCCAGAACTGGTTTGAACAGGGGTCACTACCCCCTTAACACAAAGACTTCAAAGACATTTAGGGGTATAACTATGAGAGCTGAATCCCCTGAACTTTGGAGAAATTGATTGATCAAGATTGAATAAGACTGAAGCTACTTCGTGGTCAAGAGGAACCTTTGCCAAGGAAGCAACAACTGAAGAGACTGAAGGAAAGGACTGACCATTGCTGTGTGTTCTGGGGCTGGCCTGCAGTTTGCTGTTTTAACCAAGGAGATGCTAAAGGGATTTGCTGTGTGCTGTGTCCCCATGCTTGAAAAGACTTTGCTGTGCCCTGAAGTAACTTATCCCCAAGGGCCCAAGGTGAGCTGGCTCATGGTTGCGGAAACTCGGGAACACAAAAGTTTCCAAGAGTCTCAGCAATGCAGTGTGCATGTGCTTGTTGCAGCCTAAGACCCTTGTAAGAAGTGCCCTTTGATCGTGGGCACCTGGAGTCCAAGTGAGTCTCAGCGATGCTGTGTGTGTGTGCTTTGTGCAGCCTGGGAACTTCGTGGGGATTGGCTTGTTATCATGCACCCGGAGTCCAAGTGAGTTTCAGTGACGCAGTGTGCATGTCCTTTGTGCAGCCTGAGACCTTTGTGAGGATTGCCTTGTTTTCGTGCACCCAAAGTTAAAATGAGTATCAGCACGCTGTGTGCACGTGCTTCGTGCAGCCTGAGTCCTTCGTGAGGAGTGCCTGGTGATCGTGCACGCGAAGCTCAAGTGAGACTCAGCGTCGCTGTGTGCATGTGCCCTGTGGCAGCCTGAGATCATCGTAGCAGTCGCTGCCCAGACCAGCAGCCCCGGAGGAGCTGAGCCGCCAGCCTGAGCCCCCTTTGCCACAGCGAGACCTTAAGCCAACCTCGTCGAGGGAGGATCTGAGTCCTGCTGCCCTTAATTCACAAAGATTGCATCGGAGGCCCAAGTCCCTGGAAGCGGAGAGGAGAGTGAGGTTGCACCCCGCAGGTAACGTGTTTCAATGCCTGGGCCGGGGTGCGAGTTCAGAGGGAGACGCTTTCTGCCTCTCTCATTCTGGCGGCACGAGCCTCTGCTTCAGCTCGTATATCGGCCCGTACTTGCCAAGGGAGTGACAGTACTGGGGCCGGAGTGCGGTGCTGCACTTTTTGTTACACCATACCCGTGTTGGGGGCAACTGTTGGCAGAGGCTGACTCGAGTCACAAGGAGTAGCAGAGAGACCGCCTAAGGCACCATGATCGGTCCTGGAGTGTATAACGCATTGCATTATTTCTGCATAACGAAGTACCTGGTTGTCGTACTACACATTGCATCATTTCTGCGTACCGAACTACTTGATTAGTGTATTACACATTGTATTATTCCTGCATAATGAACTACCTAGTTAGTGTATTACGTATAGCATTACTTCTGCATAACGAAGTACCTGATTGTTGCATTACGCATTGCATTTTTTTTACATTGCCAAGTGCCTGATTGTTGCGTTACGCATTGCATTATTTTTACATGGCAAAGTGCCTGATTCTAGCATTGCGAACTGCATAACACTTTATTTGGATTGCAGTGGAACGTTTAGAAGTGCTCATTAATATCGCCAGAACTTACAAAGGCTGACTGGTTGGCCTAACAACCGGCCATCAGGAATATTACAAATCCGCATATGTTGGATTTATATCATGTGGTCTTATTCTATATCTTTTTATATAAATTTATACTCGTTTTTATGAAACTCGTGTGGATTCCATTTGTGGTGTCATCACTGGGTTGCTGTGAGCGTTGTTGCAAATACTCTACACATTTGCCTTGAAGATAAGCCTGGCTGCTCGTGCCGAGCTACCAAGGGGGTGAGCGGGGGCTATCTCAGAAGGAAACAAGGGTCCCTATTTGGCCTAAGGTGCCTTCCTCAGCCAACCAGGGATCCCGGGTCTAATACCTGGTAACTGCAGAAAACAGGACTGAAACCTGTCATGCAGATTAGTAGCCAAGGCATGGAACACAAAGTGAGCACCATACTTGCCATGTTTAGAAACCATCCAGCATGCTTGCTGAGATAGTGAAGTGGATTATGAAGTGAAGAGACAACAAGTACATATCGCAACACTCCTTTTTTTAACAGAAGACTCGCATGTTCATGAGTTTTTGTCAGTGTAAAACTTACTTTACTCAAGGGTTGTACAGGCTCAGTTGCCAGCACACTCCTCCAGGACTACTAATTAAACCCATGAGCAGCACATTTCCTTGTGGATGTGATTGCTTTAGCTGCCTGCGCTCTCTACGTGAGGTATACTCATCCAGCCATATTCACCACTATGTCTGTGGTGGTCCTCTGCACTCATTTTTGGAGATTGAGGCTTATTTTACATTAACAGACCATTAACAGACCATGACCTAGAGCAAGAGAGAAAGACAGAAACGGATGAAGAAATGAGATGTATCACTGCAGTATGTAAGTGTGAGATGGCTAAAGAGCAAGACCAGCCAACTTTTGGAAATCATTTTGAGTTATAGTGTGACATATTTATATACGTCTGCATAAAGCATACACATCTGTGTAATGGAGGAGCAAGCAAGATTGCACAACCCTTATTTGATGGGAAAAATACATAGTAATGGCATGGGTGAGAGAAGAAACATGCAATTTCTACCAGTTGGCAAATAAGAGTGCATCAACATGTGGTACTGACCAAATGTGAAACAATTGGTTATAGTTGATAAGTGAAACATACGTACATTGGTCTATGCACTTTTTCACAATCATACAGCTGTAAGTGGAAACTGAATTGAGGCTTAGCTCTGGCTGATAGGCAGGTAACTTTTTTCAGTGACTTAATTGGCTGAAATGTTGTTCCATGTATAATACGAATGTAGGCCACATACACATATATAGCATACAAATGACAATTGCATTGCATGTTGCTTCTGCCTGGCACCCAAGCTACAACCTCATGTGCCTAGAATTGAAGACAGCACATTAGTGAAGCAAAACAGGAGAAATAAACAAATATCCTTCAGGTGGCTGAATTGAACAACGTGATAGCAGAAAACCTGGAATCAATCCCAGCTTTCACATTTGATCATATTGTGTGATTCTAGGCAAAACTCTCTCGTGGGCTATAATGTTGCTTAATGTATAATACAAATCCAGGCCACATATAAGGTGCACATGGCAAATGACTTGTATGTGATATGCCTGCCACCCACGCTCTGAAATAATGCACCTTAAACTAAAGACAAAGCATTAACCTTTGATGTAAAACAGGAGACATAAAGCAATGCCCATTCAGGGGCAACATTACACAATTGGAAAGCTAACATCCTGGGATCAATCCTAGCTTCCTGGCTTGACAAAATAGTGTGATCCTAGGCAAACCTTTATCTTGTGTTTGATCTAATAGACAATATTGTTTCCTTTGTACAATAAATAAGCCATATATTGGGTGCTCATGACAGCTGATGTGCCTTTAGTTCATCAATAGGATTGTTAGAGTAGAGGTGGGCATGAATATTTTTAAGTTCACACTAAATTCAAGCTATCAATTTCAGTAAATGCTTGTCAATGCAATGACAATATCTGAATTGCTATGGAGAAAAGTCTCTCCATTTTAACAAAATACACTTTTTTGAACTGTGTCAGTCAGAAGTCAGTCAGAATATCTTTATTCGACTTATTACAAGTCATACAAAGAAACAAAACAATAAAACCGTGGAAGGGATACATACATACATGACCCTACAATTATCTAAAAACATCGATCTAGATGCATAATATAAATACTATATACAAAATTATATAGAAAATACATTTTATAATCCATATCAAAAAGAAAAACATAGCAACTTTAAAAAGTTTTATTAAGGCGAAATTTGGCCCCCCTTTTTTACCCTCGCAGCGGCCACTAAAAAGTTAGCTATACAAAAAGTTGTGCGGGGATTTGTCAGGAGCTGTAAATAGAGCAGTGCTGGACGCACCTGAATAAAACCCACTTCTTTCAGAATGGGGAGCAAATATTTTTTCCTCTGCTCATGGAACAAGCTACAAAACATGACAAAATGCATTGTATCCTGCACAGAAAAATGGTCACAGCTGCATGGGGGGGCTAAGTCTGGCTTCTGCCAGGAATTAAAAGAACCTAAATAAAAATGTAACAGGTTAAACCTGAATTTAGTTAGTAAAAACCTGTGATAAGGGACTGTGACAAAAGTGAGGTAAGGAGCGAGGGAGGGTACACTCACCAAAAGGTTGTGTGCCCTAACTGCTGGCTTCTGCAGTTCAACTTCCTCTCGGGCCACTTCCTTCATATCCCTAAATGACTTTTTTATGAGGCCTATATCCAAAGCCCTGATTTTATCTGGGCTAAAGAAAAGTTCTGGTCGACCCAGTTCAGTAAAAGATTTAGTTAAATAGGCCAGCCATGGGATACTACTATATTTATCTAGTGCTAAAACATCCTTCAATATTATGTGGTTCAAAGGGAGATCTTCGTTCAGCCACATTTTCAGCCACAGGGTCAGGGGTGCTAAACTCAATAAATCTGACAGGTAGGGTAAACCCACCTCTTTATGAATGGAATAAGTCGGGGTTGACTGGGGAATGGAGAGAAGAGATCTTATAAATCTATTTTCTGCCCTTTGAATGGGGTCAAGATTTACATACCCCCACAAAGGGGCTCCATATAGTGCAATGGCCACAGGCTTGCTCTTTTAGATTTTTAAAAGGGCTTCCATGGGCCTGGCTCCCAGCTTGCCCGCAAAACCCAAGAGCGCTGAGGAAGATCTAATGACCGCCAGCCTCTTTGCTCTTATCTGTGGCCCCCATGTTCCATTCTGGTCAAACATTACACCCAGATAGGGAAATGTGGTTACCTTAGCCGCCGGGACCCCTCTGCAGAAGAATAATTTATGTCTTTTTTTGAAACGCTCACGCCCCATTACCATCGTGTTTGATTTGGAGACATTAACCTTAAGATCCAAATTATCCATAAAGGAGCCAAAGGCGTCCAAGAGGCGCTGCAATCCTACGCCAGTACGGGCAATCAACACGGCGTCATCCGCGTACAGGAGTGCCGGAATATGGACCTCTCCTGCATGTGGCACGTCCGCGTCCTGGTCTCGCAGGTATGCCCCCAGGCCGTTAATATAGATGGTGAAGAGCGTGGGGGCTAAAATGCAGCCTTGCCGCACCCCCCTTAGAGATTTAAAAAGTGGGGTACATCTACCATTATTTGACACTTGGACGGCTGCAAAAAGCTCCTGGTGCATGGTGGCCATGAACGTAACCAAAGCTTCATCAATACCCATCTCCAAAAGAATTGTCCAACGTTTTGCCCTATTGACGAGGTCAAAGGCCGAGGAGAGGTCCATAAATGCCAAAAACACGGAACCCTCCTTGGCCACCATGTACTTAGAGATGAGTAGGTGCAGATTAATACATTGTTCAATGGTCCCTTTTCTCTCCCTGAAACCATATTGCAAGTCAAACAGCCCACCACAACCCTCAACATTCTCCCTCAATCTAGATAAAAGGACTCTGCCCAGGATTTTTATAGTTGAGTCCAAGAGGGATATGGGCCTATAAAACGCGGGGTCATCCCGCTGACCTTTATTTTTAAAAATGGGGACAATGGTGGATATGGCCCAGGAGGCGGGAGCCGGATTACCATTAACTGCGTTGAACACATTTGACATAACCTCAGCCCACAGTTTAGGAGAATACATAAAAAAGTCAGCGGGAACTCCATCGGGGCCAGGTGCCTTGTGTTTAGTAGTTGCCAGGAGAGCTATTTCCACTTCTTGGGGATTAAAGATGATGGGATGTACTTCCACATTGGTTAATTGGCCCTTTTTTGTACCATCATCGTCACCCCCATAGACATTTTTAAAGAAAGACAACCATTTTTCATCTGTGATAACGCAGTCCGTGGGAGCATTGCTTTCATCAGAGAATAGGGGCTGTTTAATAATCTCCCAGAATTTCCTACTATCCTTGAGCACTGCCGCTGACAGGAGATTGTCCCATGTTTCGCGTTTAATCGTGTCTTTGCGATTCTTAAGGGCTGCCCTATAGATTTTCCTTAATCTCAAAATGTCATCTTTATCCCTTGGAACATTTTTTAAGGCGGCCACCAGTTCTCTGTGGGCTTTCGAACATACAGAGTCGAACCATCGCTTATGTCCTTGTGCTCCCTGGGTTGGTTTTGCTAAAAGATCCTTAGAAACCTGGTTACATATTGCCTCGAAAGCTGCTACTATGTGTTCACCTTGCGAGCCCGGATTTTTACAAAGCTCCACCTGGTCTTTGATTTTAGGGAAGCATTTTTCATAAAAGTTTTCCGGGATCACTTTAGCCCACTTCACTCGTCGATCTTGGTCGGTGGTCCTCAGGGGATGTGCCGGTTTTGCAGTAATTGGTGGCACCCCCATCTGGGCACCCCAGGCCACCTCGAGTAAAACTGGGTTATGGTCACTATAGTGTGTTGCAACTGTACGATAGGCCATGATCCGATTTAAAATCCCTAATGAAACAAAAATGTAATCGATCACTGTGCCATTTTGGGCGCCCGTAAAAGTTGGCGATCTCTGGCCGCAATCAGGTTCATATAGATCATAATTAGCCAGTAATTCTTCGAGCTCCTGCCCCTCTACAGAATGTTCAAAATGAGGTCCCTGTAGGGCCGCATCATCGACCTCGTTAGCACCTCTTCCCTTACAGGCTAGATTACATAAATGAATATTAAAATCGCCTAATA
This sequence comes from Lissotriton helveticus, assembly GCF_964261635.1. Taxonomy (NCBI): domain Eukaryota; kingdom Metazoa; phylum Chordata; class Amphibia; order Caudata; family Salamandridae; genus Lissotriton; species Lissotriton helveticus. Next base: position 1,759,263,747 of record NC_136065.1, read on the forward strand.
AAATAAACTCAAAAGTTAACTCGATATTCTGTGCTGCTGTGTTTAAAAAACTATCCAAACTGGAGATATTGCGACCGCTATAGTCACTGTTCCCTGAATTGTAAAAATTAACATATAAGGTCCTATTTGTTTTGTTAATCACCCTTTCAACCATTAGGATGTTATCAGAGTCAGTGTTAATCTGCCTGTAACTTCCTACTAGATCCAACGCGAACAAGATCACCAATCCACCTTTAGCTCTGCCCGCCCTACTAGCCACTGCAGGTTTAGTGAAACAGGTGAACCCATCCCACCAAAGATTGTTGGATGTGTCCCAGGTTTCTTGCAAAGCGATGATGTGATGCTTAGAAACAAAGCTCAGCCAAGCATAATCCTGGCGTTTTGCACTTAAACCTGCTACATTCCAAGTAATGATCTTACAAGAATCAGTGGGTAACCTTAGTTCATTTACATCCTCTAAGTTACCTTCAGCTACTGGTTGCAAAAATGTGCCTTCACTGGTTTCAGCTCGGCAGGGGCTCTGTGTATCCACTGCCAATGTGCTCATATTTACAAAAGGCACAGTCTGAGATGAAATCAGTTGCTGAACGGGATTAATTAGCACTTGAGACTCTAGTACTACGTCGGTGGCGAAATTGTTAAAATGCTCAACAATATTTAGACCACCACATTTTAATGTTGAGTTGTACATCGCCTCCCTTTCCAGATCAATTCCTGGTTCAAGTCACTCACAGGTATTTAAATCAGTTAAAGGACCAAACCTGTTTCCTGTGGCAAAGCCCCACTCAAAGGGAGTAGCCGCCTGGCCCTGTCGATATAGAGCTGGGTTCCACATAGGTTGTGGGGTATTTGGACGTGTAAGAAACTGATCGTTTCTCAACCAATGTGTGGGCCTATTGCCCCGAACACTATGTTCGTAACCCGATAGTCCGGAACCCCAACCATTAGATCTTGGCTCATATGCAGGGGCAGGCCTGTTGTTTAACTCATTTAAATAGTTGAATCTTCCTGGCTCCCGATGTGCTATGGGCTGAAACCAGTCATTAAAATGTCTAGATCTGGTACCCCCTCCCCAGCTACTAGAAATAATATTTCTTTTGTAGGTGGGGATATTGGGTAAGGTAGCAAACTGAGTCTCATCGTAAAAGAACTTAAGGGTGAGAGGAATTATAGAGCCACTACGACGTTGGGGTGGAAAAACGTTGCTCAAAATATCTGGAAGGACCTCGGCATTTACAAAGTTTAGGATGACACAGTCCCCTTTAAACTTTTTTGGCTTGCTGCCAATCCAAGATACCCTCCTAGTCATAACTATATCCCCTGCCAATTTATCGATCCCTTGTTGAGCCATAAACATATTATTAGTGAGCCAATGTAACGCTTTATCTTTTAGACCCTGATTGGACTCAATTTTATCTTGTGATAGAACTGGGACGTTTGCCAGTACCAGTACTACTGGCGATGCTTCAAATATAAATTGGGCTGAAACATCCTCTTGATGTGTGACCGCTATAGGGCCAGTAGTACTACTACTCGCATCTCCAGTATTTACAACTACATCCTGACCAGGAACAGGTACTGACGGTGATACTGGAAGAAGCGACAGCCCTGGTTGGATGGGCTGTAAGTTGCTTTCAATTGGGGTAACCTCCGTGTCCGTAGATGTTAAATCTGTGACGAGGGAGGATAAATTCTCTACCTCATCTACTAATTTGCTATGTACCCCACCCAGTTTTTTTACCTCAGATGTTAGCTTATCTAATTTCCCGATCAGTGGTTTAATTATAGACCTAATCTTTGTATCTATCATATCTTGAATCCTATTAAAAAGATCGTCATCGACAATGCGTTTTGACTCTATATCAATGTCGGGATCTACATATTTCCCCACCCGCCTAGGGGGTGGTGTGGCGGGTTTTTTCCTTCCTGTTTGTTTCCCCCCCCTCTTTACTGGGAGTCTTCTACAGGCTCTAACAGCCCGTATAGCAGGCTGCAGGGATTGTGGGTCTTCGTCCGTGGTAGCTAACTGCTGGTTCGCATCTATAAAAACGCTATCTGATAGATCTATCAAATCTGTTCTATCTGTTGGAAGGTCAGCGTCAGCAGCAGCAGCGACCTCCGTGCTATTATTTTGGGGGTTAGAATCTACAAGATCCAAAGGTGGGTTTTGTATTAGTGAATCAGATGTCGCTGTACTTAATATACTTGTGGAAGGGCTTTCTATATGCAAAATGGGTGATTGGCTTAAGCCAAGAGATTGCCTTCTCTTATTATTGATGTTACTAACCACTTGAACAAGATATGAGTCTAAAGTGTTCACTGTCTCTACTGGGGCAGGAACCAGTTTTTTCCCCATGATTGAAACAGTTATTAGTCAACTTTATCAAGGCTCAATTCAAATGGGAACAGTATATGTTGGCAAAACGATGTGCCGTGCAAGTCAAACAGGCATCCAGTAACGAAATGGCAGGCCAATCCCTCTATAGCGCAAATATGTACAATAGGACGAACTGGGAACAGTACCTTATAGGCCGTATGATAGGTGTCAGGGGGGTGGCCTAGCCTGGCCGGTCGAGCCGATGAGGGCCGTAGAGGGCCCGCCCTTTGCCCGGGCTTCGCCCCGGGCGTCCCGCGACGCGGGGGTTGTCCTGCCTTTATCCGGTGTTTGGCGCTCTCAGGGCGCGACCCGCGTCACTCTGCACGCGGCGCCGTGGTGCCTGCCGGGATTTGTGGTCTCCCGGAGCGGCGGCGCGGAGTCCGGTGCCCTTGGACTCTTGGCGGTGGCGGCGGTAGTTCGTGAAGTCTTCTTCTTGAGCAGTATGACTCTCGGCAGTGGCGGCAATCAGGTCAGTGTCTCCCCCGCTCTGCCAGGGTTGTCCTGCCTTTATCCGGTGTTTGGCGCTCTCAGGGCGCGACCCGCGTCACTCTGCACGCGCCGCCGCGGTGCCTGCCGGGATTTGTGGTCTCCCGGAGCGGCGGCGCGGAGTCCGGTGCCCTTGGACTCTTGGCGGTGGCGGCGGTAGTTCGTGAAGTCTTCTTCTTGGGCAGTATGACTCTCGGCAGTGGCGGCAATCAGGTCAGTGTCTCCCCCGCTCTGCCGGGGTTGTCCTGCCTTTATCCGGTGTTTGGCGCTCTCAGGGCGCGACCCGCGTCACTCTGCACGCGCCGCCGCGGTGCCTGCCGGGATTTGTGGTCTCCCGGAGCGGCGGCGCGGAGTCCGGTGCCCTTGGACTCTTGGCGGTGGCGGCGGTAGTTCGTGAAGTCTTCTTCTTGGGCAGTATGACTCTCGGCAGTGGCGGCAATCAGGTCAGTGTCTCCCCCGCTCTGCCGGGATGTCCTGCCTTTATCCGGTGTTTGGCGCTCTCAGGGCGCGACCCGCGTCACTCTGCACGCGCCGCCGCGGTGCCTGCCGGGATTTGTGGTCTCCCGGAGCGGCGGCGCGGAGTCCGGTGCCCTTGGACTCTTGGCGGTGGCGGCGGTAGTTTGTGAAGTCTTCTTCTTGGGCAGTATGACTCTCGGCAGTGGCGGCAATCAGGTCAGTGTCTCCCCCGCTCTGCCGGGGTTGTCCTGCCTTTATCCGGTGTTTGGCGCTCTCAGGGCGCGACCCGCGTCACTCTGCACGCGCCGCCGTGGTGCCTGCCGGGATTTGTGGTCTCCCGGAGCGGCGGCGCGGAGTCCGGTGCCCTTGGACTCTTGGCGGTGGCGGCGGTAGTTCGTGAAGTCTTCTTCTTGGGCAGTATGACTCTCGGCAGTGGCGGCAATCAGGTCAGTGTCTCCCCCGCTCTGCCGGGGTTGTCCTGCCTTTATCCGGTGTTTGGCGCTCTCAGGGCGCGACCCGCGTCACTCTGCACGCGCCGCCGCGGTGCCTGCCGGGATTTGTGGTCTCCCGGAGCGGCGGCGCGGAGTCCGGTGCCCTTGGACTCTTGGCGGTGGCGGCGGTAGTTCGTGAAGTCTTCTTCTTGGGCAGTATGACTCTCGGCAGTGGCGGCAATCAGGTCAGTGTCTCCCCCGCTCTGCCGGGGTTGTCCTGCCTTTATCCGGTGTTTGGCGCTCTCAGGGCGCGACCCGCGTCACTCTGCACGCGCCGCCGCGGTGCCTGCCGGGATTTGTGGTCTCCCGGAGCGGCGGCGCGGAGTCCGGTGCCCTTGGACTCTTGGCGGTGGCGGCGGTAGTTCGTGAAGTCTTCTTCTTGGGCAGTATGACTCTCGGCAGTGGCGGCAATCAGGTCAGTGTCTCCCCCGCTCTGCCGGGGTTGTCCTGCCTTTATCCGGTGTTTGGCGCTCTCAGGGCGCTACCCGCGTCACTCTGCACGCGCCGCCGCGGTGCCTGCCGGGATTTGTGGTCTCCCGGAGCGGCGGAACGGAGTCCGGTGCCCTTGGACTCTTGGCGGTGGCGGCAGTAGTTCGTGAAGTCTTCTTCTTGGGCAGTATGACTCTCGGCAGTGGCGGCAATCAGGTCAGTGTCTCCCTTTTTGAACTGTGAAACAGCTTTGCATATTGTGTTACATGAATTACTTGCCAGTTTAATGGCTGAGCTCGTGCATGGGCTCTCTCAGTTAATTGTTAGCTCGCCCAGTCAGAAACAAATCCTTGAAATTTGGCTGCATACTTTGTAGATGCCACGTTACAGGGCCAACATTTTTCCACAGATAAGACACAGCATTTCTTTTGCAATGGAATCTCTGGGGACGGATAGTAGCACTTCCTAAGAGCTCAAATTAAGACCTGGATGCAACAGACTTTTCTCTGCCAGCAATTTATAGCTGGCTTTTTTCTTCCTCTTTCTGCGCAGATGCAACGTGTGCTCCATTTCCAATGGAAGACAAGGCGCAGGGTGGCTAAGGTAGGTGTAAGGGCTTAGGAACAAAAACAGCAATATTCTGGCGGCTCACCTTTTTTACATGGTGTGCAATTAAATGTGGCCGATCCACTAAAGCTTGAGCCAGGCTCAAGCAAAGTGACTGGCACTGGTTAACTTCAGGTCTTGTATGGCCCTCAAGCTTAATATGAGCCAAGCATGCTTCTGCCTTCCACCATGCTCTAACCTTGTTCACCGAGAATTGAAGACAAAGCATTAACAGAGAAAAAACCCATTTAAAGTTTGAAATGCACAATGAGCAAAAAGAAAACCAATGATCATTCATGGATGCCATGCTTGCCAGTTATGTGATCTTAGCCAACTATTTTATTTCACTGAGCCTACTTTTTCTTTATCGCCACATAAGAAAGCACCTTCAGATAGATGAGTTCAGGATGTACACTTATGTTGGTTTTAATACACTCCAATGTTGCTCCATATTACAATATGGTTAATTTTTAGGGTATAGATTCAGTCAGTCAAAAATCTTTATTCGAGCAATCACTGGTCATAAAAGCACATAAAATACAGGTATGAAAATCACATTAAATGACAAATAACTAAGATGGTCCACAAATACATTCATTAAATATAAAGTAACCTTTCCAAGATACTAAAATTACAAAAATACTATTTTACATTACTGAAAATTTCCTGAGTTTACTAGCAGCAGTAATATAATTAGATGTGGCCGTACAAATTACTGGGCAGGCTAAAGATTGGATGTAGCCTACGTCCTCTATAAATAAGGTATAGTACATTATGCAAAGGGGTAGACTGTAAAAACAGGCCTTTAACCAGCAATATGAAATGCAAAATACCATGAAGTATACAGTTTGGTAAGGTTGAGACAATGGGCATAACAATTACACGTTAGATAACATTTCTTATGTTTCATAGCAGTAGTAATATAATTAGGTGTGGTCGTACAGATTTTTGGTGAGGCTAGAGACTGAATATATCCTTGGCCCTTTTTATGTGAGGTAAAGTGCTTCTGCAAAAGGATTGGATGTACAAATCGAACCCTTAACAAGAGATACAAAGTGCAAAATAGCATAGAGTGCACACTTGATTTTGTTGAAACAGTGTCACATGGGTTTTTCAAAAAGGAAGTAACCCATGCGCCAGCCAAGGGAAAAGCAACTAAATGATGGGTTAAATTTAATCTCAACCTTGTCAAGTAAAATCTATGCTGGAGATTAGCAAACCATGATGGGTAGGGTTCAACACAAGAAACATTAGAAATGTGTGTGTAATTAATAATGGAAGAAAAGCCAAGAGACTTTTCAACCCCAACCCCATCACGATGTGAAGCAAAATACTATTTCACTCTAGCCATTGTCGGAAATCCTATATTTCCGGGGGGGTTAAAAAGATCCAATCAAACCTAGGTAGTAAAAGTTTTTTTATTAGTAAACCAGCCATGGAATGGCATTCACATTGTCAGGGTGTAAACAATCAACCAAAAGTTCCCTTGATAGACCAGCCCTAGCGGTGCCCTAGAGTTTTACTACTGTTTTAACTGTCGATGCTCTGTTCAAAGCGCCGGGATGCCCTAGGGTAGCTGCGCGCTATATAACATTTTAATAATAATTTTTAATAATAATGAACTAAATTAATAGAATTTACCAAGATGCCAGCCCCCACTTCCACATATGTAATAGAACTTGAGGTTGATTTTGGTAGAGCTAAAAGTCTGGCTAAAAACTTGTTTTCTACCATCCGTAGTTTCCCAAAAGCTGTATAACCCAACACTCCTGCTCCATAGATACCAAGAGATGAGCACTTACTTTTGTATAACTGAATCATCTCTTTAGTCAGTTTATGTCCTTGCTTTTTTGCAAATCTAAATATCGTTTCACAAGCAACCCCTATCTTTTGTGTTCCCTGCTTAGTTAAGTATTCCCAAGACTCATTCTGGCTTAAAGGCCCAAATAATTAAAAGAGGGAACTTTCACAATCAGTGTCACGCCAATAAAGTGTTTTTTTATTTAGAGCATTTAGTACTACAAGTCATAACATATGAGTTTTGATGATTTACCTTAAGGCGTAAATTACTTATAAAATTATTAAAACCAGGGTATGGCATAGTGACACACAGCTCCCGGTGAAGGAGGCCCTGGGTGAGTTGATCGCCCTGCATAAACAAACAGGTTGCATTATGTGGTTCAACAAGGTCAAGCAGTGGTTTTTAAAATTAGGGCTGGGGCATCACTGGGAGGAGCCAGGGTCCATTACTAAATCATTGGTACCACTGCTTAAAAAGAGGTATTGGGAGTTCATGGTCTCGGGAAGTTTACAATATACTGCGCATGGCACTTTAACTGCGAGCTGTTTAAACTTTAAAGGAGGCTTTGGTTTTGAAATGTTTCTGGATGACATCGAACCTCTGCAGGCACGAGCACTGTACACTCAATTTAGATACAGAGCTCTCCCTTTAAATGCAAGAAGTACCTGGGGAAATTCGTGTGTTATTCCACTGTGTCCTACATGTCACACCTTCCCTAAGACCCTTGAGCATTTTCTCTTTTTTTGTCCCTCCTATATTGACCTTAGGAAAACCTGGATAACTCCAGCTTGCTGCTTACTATATTTTAATCGCCCGTGTGAAGCCATACGTATTTTCAGATCTGACACCACAAGGTGGCTTGTGTTTGCTATCTCGAGATAGATTTCTGCTCTTCGCTTGGTGGAAGAGTTAAAAAATGGTTAAAACTGTTCTGAAAATCAGACCTGTTAATTTATCTTAATTTGGCCTCATGATACGATCTTGTGTATGTAGCATTTATATTGAAAGAAGTGTAAGTCTGTTTTATCATACAAACTTTTTAAGAATATTTTATTGTAATTTTAACTGTTTTTATCCTAATGAATTGTTTTTGCAATGTGAATGGTCATATTCTTGATCGAATAAAGATATATATATATATTAAAACCAGCTAAAAGACATTGGATGCCATTGGCTGTAAAACCTAAGAGGACCGCATCATCTGCATTCAATAGAACTTGCACTACACACAATAGCTGATTCTCTGGATATCTTTAATACATGTCCCCAAAGATCAGTCAAGGGAGTTAATATAAAAAAAAATAGAAAAGGGGGAAAAATACAACCTTGACACACTCCTCTAGTCGCCCTAATAGGTTTTGTGCAATCCTCTGTATATGTATAATGCACTTTGAGGGATGTATCCTAATGCAATCGCTTGACAACGTCCAGCAGGCTAGGATACCTTCTCGCCTGATTCATTAAATCCCAAAGTTACTTCCTGTCTACAAAGTCAAGGGAACAGTAGCGGTCCATAAAATCCATATGGAGGGCACCTCCCCTGGCCTTGACATATTTGCAGCAAATGAGATGTAGATTAAGGGCCTGCTCCACCGTTCCTAAATTAACTTGAGAACCATATTGAAAGGGTGAAAAAAAAAGAGGTAGACTCAGCCGATGCCTCCAGTTCTTTCAAAATTACCCTCCCCAGAATTTTGGCAGTGTAATCAATTAATCAGATCAATTACCAGGTGGGCTGGTTCCTGTCAGCCTTTTCCAAAATTGGGATTAGTATGGTGTCTCTCCATGCATCAAATTGGCTAACCCTCACAACAGCCCTCATAACATTTGTTAAGAGGGGGGCTGAAAGGTCGATATTATATTTGAAAAGATCTATTGGTACCCCATCAGGGCCTGGTACCTTACTGCTTTCTGCTTCCTAAATTGCTGTAGTAATAGTAGGGATCTCCAGTGACCAAGCTCTTCATCCTCACCACATCTTCTTGAATTGTGGCTTCTATCTTTGGTGAGCTGCTCGAGGTCCTCTTGTGACTTCAGCGCCTCTGGCCTGTGGGTCCTCTTGAGGGTCAGCTTTGACTTCTTTGGGCTCCCCTGATTGCTCAGGCCTGCCCTTAATCCCCTGCTTGTGGTGAGTCTCCTGGACCTTGCTGGCCCTGACATTGCACCTTTTTCCATGTCCACATTGGTTAGAGTTGCCAAGGCTTGTTGGTGCTCCCACCGGACACCGTCCCCTCAATTGTCGACATCTGAAGTGGGACAGTTTGTGTACGGTTCCGGGTCTTCCACAGCATCACCTAGTCCACACAGTTGCAGTTCTACGGTCACCGTCAACTCCCATGCAACACCCGACATTGGTGAGCATTCGTCCTCCAGGCCTCCTGGTCACTCCTGAGTGGCATAGACACTGTCCCCTCTGCTTGCAGGTTCTTCACATCTTGACCCCCACCTTTGGGTTCCAATGGACACTTTTACCTTCTCCAGCAGACTCATCTTTCTGAAGTCCTCCACCGGGTTCGACAACGGTTTCCAACGCCACTTCACACCTATGCACCCGGCTTTCCCGGGGCAGGGATCCTGGTTCCTAAGGTATCCATGGGTGGGGTGGCTCTCCAACATTCTGTCTTCCTCTGGGTTTCTTCAGGGTCCTTCTTCTTTAAAATTTCAACTGCGACTTACCAATTGACTTACATTGATCTCATGGTCGTGTTCCCACTCTGCACACAGCATCCGTGCGTTTCCTGGTTACTTACATTAGGTGGTTCCTTGGAACCCCAGACCTCCTATGTCTCCTAGTTATAGTCTTGACTCAAATCGTCGTTTGCATACCAATATTTTAGTATAAGGTTTGGTCTCCCCCTGGTGACCACTGTGTATTTCGTGCTACTTACCTGTTTCTATTGAAAAGTATTGCGTGCATTGTGTATATCTACGGCTAGGAGATATTTGTATATGTTTGCGAGTGTCTTATAATAAATACATAGTTTTATAAATACACTCTGTGGTTCTTTTTCACTTAATCTATACCTATTAGATGATGATCACGTAAAACAAGCTGCTTTACACTCCTTCTGGACTAAGTGTGAAGGCTGCTCTCCACGGCTAGCACTTAGAGAGCTTTCTTTGGTTGTCGAAGACTTATAAAATCGCCATAAGGGTTGTCAAGATTGGTGCAAGGTACCCACTTTCATAAGTGTACACCATATATCAAGCCAGCTTCTCACACTTGTTTCAAAGCTTTAAGAGCTGCTGTACAATTCATACTAAACCAGGAATTTGATGGGCACTCTCTTCCTAGCTTTTTTTGGCCAACTCAGAGGTCACAAATGTATCAATTTTAATAAAATCTTCCACAATCCTCTCTGGAGCAATATCAGGAGAAAAACAACGAAAAATGTCCTCGGGCACACTGCTAATCAGAGTACTCAAAAACAAATCTGGGTTGACGTTCCTGCAATTTATTCAAGCTCCTTTATTTGTTAGATAGTTTACATGTAGCTTATTAGTAACATCCTCTTCAACTGGAAAACTCAAAACGAAACATATAGATATAGCTTTCTGATCACTAAAGGGGAGCGGAGATACTGCACATTTCAGAAGGTGACGGACCAGATCGACAGTTAAAAGAACAAAATCGAGAGTAATGCCCCAATATTTTACTGTAAATGTTGGATGATAAACATTATCATTAAATCAATAATCTGAAGTATAAATGTAATTATGAGATAAAACTATCTGATTTAAAGAGTCACCATACGAAGAATGTTTAAAATTATTAATATCATTCCCTAGGATATTTGAAAAACCGCAAGTGCGATTCCCATCAAAAGAGCATTTGGTATTTTTAAAATCTCCAGCCCATATAACTGAAGTATCGCCCTTGTTTATCCATCATTAAAATCTGACCACAACCCCTCAACCCCCAGTTTCTTGAACAATCTCTACTGGTTGCACAGAGAAAAAATAAACATAAAAATGTGCACAACTACGTTTAGCAGATTTGTCCCCCGCAGATGCACAATTTGCCAATATGGTCTTGCTGCTATTACATTTACCCTCATATTCTTAATGGAGCATGAGATAAAAATAGCCAAATCCCTCTATACCTTTCCTTCAATTGAGGGAATAGCTTGAGATCAATATGATTTATAACCATTTATACCTAATGGGTCAGTGGCCCAAGTTTCTTGGCAACACACAACATCATAATTGTGCAAATATGCCAACCAAACTTCATTATTTGATTTATCCCTGAATCCTGCAATGTTCCAAGAGAGAACATGAAAACCATGCCCTCTCTCTGTGTTGATCTTTGCGCTTTTTAAAATACATGCATGCAGGACTAATAAAGAAGGGGTCTTAACCACCCACTGTTGTCAAGTTGCCTGCACTATGCTAGTCTGAGTTGGACGTCAATCATTTTCTTTGAGTGTTTCAAAACGATACGGGTGAACAAAATTACCCAAAAAGGGCTTATTTTGGTAATGGCTATATTTACAATTATCCTGTCTGTGAGAAACATGGTTTGGTGGGGGCCGGTAAAAAAAAACCTCAAGGGGTAAGGCCTTATCATAGTGGTAGCTAAGCTGCCGGAGGTCAGACAGGACAACAGAAAACGTACCCACTCAGGTTCCCTAAAACCTATGACTATACAGTCTCCATCCAAAGATTTCACAGTGGAACCAACCCATTTAACTCTGCGAGCCATTATAATTTTTTCATTGACAACTGGGTTACAATCTGCCTTTCTCCTACAACAATAACTAGCTTCATTGATTATTCCATGACAGGACTCATGGGTGCCTTCAGCTAAAAGTGGAACTCCCATTAAAACCATTGCATGAGGAGTACATTGTAGAGGGAGATGCAAAGTATCAAAAACATTTAAGCACTGGGATGCTGTACCAAGAAAAGGTTGTTGATGCTTATCTGTGTTAACTAACCCTATTGTAGGTAGGTATAAAGTATCTTGAGGTTATCCCAACAAAGTGGCTGTCCCATCACCCGGTGGTTTTTGGTTACTGAAACCTGTATTAGAACCAGAGACAGAGCTAGGTCCTTGAAGAGATTGCCCAACGTCAGTGGGAAGCAGCCCATGAACATGAGCTGCAGTGCTAGGCCAATTAACTAGAGTCTGAGTATCCCAAGTCTCTCGGTTCTCTCGAGTATGGTTTGGTCGGCAGTCGGGCTCAACAGTTTCATGAAAAACAAAAGTTGATCTTCAATCTTCTCCAAACGTATCAAATGGGTTTTAGGGCATCAACCACCAGATTTGTTATTGTAGGATGAAACAATCCATAAAGGATTGAAGCCTGTCTCAACCTAAAAGATTAGCTGGAAGAATGTCCTGCTGACCAACACTTTGCGTGCATCTCATAGGAGCAGAGCATTGTTTATTAGAGATTGTTTCAGGCTCCATCCTTTTCCTCTTTCTCACTTGGGGCCAGATGTAGGTAATTCCTATTTACCGACTCTTAAATACCGAATCATACCGATTCGGTATTTAAGAGTAGGTAAATAGGAAGGAGGCATATGTAGGTAATTCTTATTTTTCAATTACCGATTCGGTAAGATTCGGTATTTACCGATTCTGTAAATACCGAATCGGTATTTCACATTGATTCCTATGGGCCTTGAAGCCCATAGGAATCAATGGGAAATACAGATTCGGTATTTACAGAATCGGTAAATACCGAATCCTGGCAGGGGGAACGGGGTGTCACTTTGACACCCTGTAGCACCCCAATTGCAGGCTTGTGTGCCATGTGGCACACATACATGCCCTAAGGGCACGTCTGTGTGTCACATGGCATAGGTGTACATGCACAGTCCGAACTACCAAGCCATGTCTTTCCCAGACCGGAATCAAGCATCCAAGGACCGGTTTCCGGCTATCAGCCTTCATCAGCCTGGATAGCTTGACTCCAGTGGTGTGGAGAGCCTGGGACTCACGTCTGAGCATACCCAGCCCACTCGGGGTGAAAATTGCAAAGACATGGCTTGGTAGTTCGGACTGGACTGTTCCCATGAGGCACAGGGTCAGAGCTGATTTGCATATAGCCAGTGTCTAACCCAGGGTGGTGTGGAGTGCAAAAAAACGATGGATTTAGGCCCAGATCCTTGTCCTGGGGTGAATGTATGACATTGTTCTACATTCTGCCCATCAACTGTGTTTTTTGCAATTTCACCCCGAGTGGGCTGGGGATGCTCAGACGTGAGTCCCAGGCTCTCCACACCACTGGAGTCAAGCTATCCAGGCTGATGAAGGCTGATAGCCAGAAACCGGTCCTTGGATGCTTGATTCCGGTCTGGGAAAGACATGGCTTGGTAGTTCGGACTGGACTGTTCCCATGAGGCACAGGGTCAGAGCTGATTTGCATATAGCCAGTGTCCAACCCAGGGTGGTGTGGAGTGCAAAAAAACGATGGATTTAGGCCCAGATCCTTGTACTGGGGTGAATGTATGACATTGTTCTACATTCTGTCCATCAACTGTGTTTTTTGCAATCTTATCTCTTTCATATTCGCCTGAGAGGTGGGCGCTAACACGGAGGGTAGGAATTAGTGCAAATGAACATACATAACACGTGTAACCTAGTTTACATGCTTAGTCTGTCTTCTCTCTGAGCCCACGGGGGCAGATTTACAAGCCCCTTGCGCCACATTTGTGTAATTTTTAACATAGGAAAAATGACGCAAAAGTGGCGCAAGGGGCTTGTAAGTCTGCCCCAGGATGTGTAACATGGTCAGCGACTAGCTGCCGCCTCCCCCCCAATCCGGCACCCAATACCCAGGAACGTGGACACGAGACGTCTTTACTTTTTGGAAGGCGGGCGCTAGTCGCCCGGCCGTATTTATTAAAGTATGAAATTAAAAAAGGTTTTAATTGCATAATCACCAATTTATACAAAAATTCAGCAGGACATTTAGGTACATACTCTTAGCAACAAGTTTGAGAGCCTGACTTTAACAAAACTCTAATACATGTTATTCCTAACTTATACTAAACATCCTCATCTAGAATTTTTGTACATTTCTGGCCATATGGCAGGGTCACTACCGGTGTCAGGTCCTACAAGCTGCGCCTCCCCTCTGGATGTGCGCATGCGCAGTGTTACCCCGGGAATTGCCCGGTCTACGCCCTGAACTCCATTTACCCACTAAAGGAGGGCCCTTACTCTGCGCCGGTGGCGTCATGAGTCCACGCGCGCGGGGTGGCTACCAGCCTAAGGAAAGCGTGAACTACTCCTACCCGCGCTCCTTTGCTTTGCAGCATCTATTACCTTGCCCCTGGAGTTGTGGGAGTGGCCCGCAGGCTCCTCCCCCTGGGCGGGAACCTCCATAGGATGATGCCCGCCCCCTCAGACCTCAAAATATGTGCTCACCGATAATGACCTTACCGCATGCCCCATACCTAATAAATACGACGACCTATGGGAAAAAATTCTAAAGGACAGCTACACTGGCTAATAAAACAGTATCACCGTATAGCTACAAAGGGAAAAAAGGCCTAAAGACATATAGCAATAAATACAGTGCACTTCAAACAGTATCAACGTATAGCTACAAAGGGAAAAAAGGCCTAAAGACACATAGCATTAAATACAGTTCACTTCAAACAGTATCAACGTATAGCTACAAAGGGAAAAAAGGCCTAAAGACACATAGCATTAAATACAGTTCACTTCAAACAGTATCAACGTATAGCTACAAAGGGAAAAAAAAGGCCTAAAGACACATAGCATTAAATACAGGTCACTTCACACATGACTTGCTAAAAAGGGGGAAACATTCCTAGACAAAAACATCAACAAAATACACCAATCGTTCATCTCTATTACCCTGTGAGACCCGTGGACCGTACATCCAGAACTTACCCTTCACCCAGAGATAAGAACTGCTACCAAACTTTTTGTTCCAAGGGATGGTGGGTGGGAAAACAAAGAAGCCCCGAGCGCGGGGCACACCGTTTCGGCGAGGGAGCGTCCAGGGACAAGGGGGTCTCCTGGGCGCTCCCTATCTCTTTATTCCTGAGGGGCCAGGTGGCCCCTCCTCTAGCCCGCCCCCCCTGACCCGGACCTATTTCCCAGGATCCGGGTCAAGGGGGCCGCCAACCAATCGGCGGTGGGCCGCGCCCCCCAGGGCACGCCCCCACCGCCGAGTGGCAACCAAGGAGACAGTGGGGGCGACGGTCGCCGCGCCGCCATGCGTGCGGGGGGGCCGAGGGCCCCCCCTTTTCACATGGTCAGCGACTAGCTGCCGCCTCCCCCCCAATCCGGCACCCAATACCCAGGAACGTGGACACGAGACGTCTTTACTTTTTGGAAGGCGGGCGCTAGTCGCCCGGCCGTATTTATTAAAGTATGAAATTAAAAAAGGTTTTAATTGCATAATCACCAATTTATACAAAAATTCAGCAGGACATTTAGGTACATACTCTTAGCAACAAGTTTGAGAGCCTGACTTTAACAAAACTCTAATACATGTTATTCCTAACTTATACTAAACATCCTCATCTAGAATTTTTGTACATTTCTGGCCATATGGCAGGGTCACTACCGGTGTCAGGTCCTACAAGCTGCGCCTCCCCTCTGGATGTGCGCATGCGCAGTGTTACCCCGGGAATTGCCCGGTCTACGCCCTGAACTCCATTTACCCACTAAAGGAGGGCCCTTACTCTGCGCCGGTGGCGTCATGAGTCCACGCGCGCGGGGTGGCTACCAGCCTAAGGAAAGCGTGAACTACTCCTACCCGCGCTCCTTTGCTTTGCAGCATCTATTACCTTGCCCCTGGAGTTGTGGGAGTGGCCCGCAGGCTCCTCCCCCTGGGCGGGAACCTCCATAGGATGATGCCCGCCCCCTCAGACCTCAAAATATGTGCTCACCGATAATGACCTTACCGCCACAGGCCAGCATTGTTAACCGACGATCTGGCCTCCCCCTGCCTAGGTCTACCCGACAAAGGTCTCCCTCTAGTAACCCCTTCCGGCCAGGCCCCGACATCATCAGACCACAGGACCCTCCCTTCCTCCGTCACATGGACTCCCGTTACCAGGCAGAGCCAATACACCCATTACCAGGTAGAACCAATACACCCATGTTGGATCATCTGCAGGCCGAGTGGGGGCTTGAAATAGTATGTCCCACTGTGTGTTGATCCCCTTTATCGAGTGATTCAACACCCTGACCGAGTCCCTGCCACCCCGGGATAAGTTGAGACCCTACCACCGTGCCACCCAAGTCCTGAAGACCCACCCACAGTGGAGATGGACCCATCAATGAGTATTCGCCTCCCCAGTTTGGCCCATTCAGTCCCCCCCTAGGTGAGGTATCACCACTGACAGGGGTCGGGCTGCTGAGCTAAAAGTCCCCGAAAGCAGTTCCTGAACTGACCATGGCACAGACCCTCAAACCCACTCTTCCCTGTCCTGCGTCCGGCACGTTGTTTGTGCTGGCACATTTTTTGCTCCTCAACTTCTGACGAGGAGTTCCTCCCCTGCGTGGCAGGTTTGAGTAACTGCAAGAACCAGAAAAAGACCAAGAAAACCTGGGTAACCATTTTTAGCTCCTCAACTTCTGGTGAGGAGTTCCTCCCCTGCGTGGCAGGTTTGAGAAACTGCAAGAACCAGAAAAAGACCAAGAAAACCTGGGTAACCATTCCCAATTCCACCTTAGGGAATGGGTAACACTAACACCTGCCAGCAATACTTGGGCCTTTGGTGTCTTCTTTCGACGTATGCTTTTCCTTTTGACGTCCACCCACTGATGATGTTGCGGTGTGGAGTACTCCTCAGATATCCGCCATGGACCCAGCCGTGACTGACGTAAGCATCCCTTGAGCTGGCCACCTGTTGCAGCTGTTGTGATATGGAGCACTCCAGGTATCAACCATGGACCCGGTCATACATAAATTGGAAAGATAGACACACATCATTAGTCTTTCCGGCAATAACTGCTGTACACGTGTCAGACTTACATTACAATCCGTCGCTAAATTTAGCTAATCTTAATGCCAGATCCGTACACCTCAACACGCCGACAGCAAATGTTAAGCATAGCCTCAGTTTGTCTGTTTCCTACCCACGTCTTTATGCATAGGATCTATGTGTTAAAACAAGACGGCTTACTTAGCAGTGCAGTATCACAGTTGTTGGCTAAAGAATTAGCACAGCCCAAACTCCGCCAGGCCCTAAGCTGGCCCCAAGGACCTTTTAAGTACGCCACTTTGGCTTCTGGGAAATATCATCCCAGCCACCCGGACATGATCCCATGCATCCCCAGAACTATGTGATGCCGCAACTAGGCTATTGGGCACCTTTTAGGTGTGACATCAGGGTGTGTATCTTTATCAGGACCCCCATTAGTCGTTCTAGAGGCTCTAGGCCCTGTCTCTATGCCATTCGTGGTTCCCCCACCATATTATTAATATATGGCTTTGGTGTATCCCTAGAGCTCAACGTATATGGTGGTAAATTACTGTGTGCTATAGAGGTCTTCACACCGAATCATTTGCTAACCCTAGGATAATTTACTAATAATGTTGGTTTAAACCTATCATCCATGAAGGGGGCGTTTGGACAGGTGCAATGTGAGGACAGGCGTATATCCCCCCTATATTCGTGAACAGCACCTCATGTGGTGATTAGCTCCACAATGAAATAAGTCCATTGTTTGGCTTTCTGCTTTGGCTTGCAAAGGAAAGTGGGACCTGGGAAACTGTCCCTCAGTCTCGCTAAGCCCTACCCTTAGATGTCGTTCACCCCCAGGTTGACCCCAATGGAAGGTGGCATACCCTATTCGTGAATGTTCCATGATTGTTCCAACTATCACCTAGCAGACCACTGATAGTCGTTCTATAATGACAAATTTGACTTATGGCAATGGCTGTTCCTCGCGTAAGAGAACTAAGCAGCAACCATGGCTTCGATAAAGTATAGCAAGTGCTTATGGGACATGAATAAGCAGCCCAGGCATGTCACCAACCATCCCATTCTCTAGGTGAAATTTAATGCCCCCATGTAGCGTGAGCTCTGATTTAGACAATGAGTTTTTCAGGACTGAACTCATCAACCGAATGCCAACAGAGCATATTTTGGGTAACTCACCACCCCTGGTGGGGACCCGTCCCATCAGGGCGCTGCGTCTGCCTTGTGAACCCAATAACCTTAATGTAACAATATACCCCGATAATATACACAAAGTAATATAACAATAAAATTAAAATTTTTTAGGGCACAACATCGCGACATAGTTAGATCTGCCTCCAGCCCAACAGCTATAGCCCAGCGCAGTATTTTTGCAATAATGAAGTACAAACACTGCAAAACCAAATTTATCAGAACACATCGCCTTCCTCTTAAGATGTCACACAATTTGGTAACGACCAACCCTGAAGTATTTATTTAACACCCAACCGAATGTCTCAAGTTACTACGAAGGACATAACAATGTTCCGTGATCCGGGACATTCTGTTTTGTCAAGCACAGGGAGATTACGCGCTTTGTCCAGACTCACGGGATGTTGAGCGTCATCACAGAGTCTCGAACCCAGTTCCCCAGAATTGAGAGCAACCACCCTAGCCGTTACAGCCACTTTGTCTGTGGTTGATCTATATCCTGCCCAAACTTCACAAACACCCTAATGGTAATCCAGGCAGACCCGTCATCTCTGCATGTAGTTTCCTAGCAGAACCCTCACACAATATCTAGACACCCTTTTCAAACCGTTTATTGTACTACTGGGGCAGCTTGTGATGTAGGACTCCCTTCTCTAATGTCACCCAAGACGAGACCATATCTGGGAATAAAGATGTGGTGAACTCAAGGACACTGCCACCCCAGGCCCCTCTAGAATTTCTGTTGAAATGGCATCACAAGTGGTACCGCTATATAAATTATGTCATATGATTTGGTAAGTTGAATGAGCTTTAGAACTGGCTTAACAATCAGACTGAGTATTTACCATGATGCATGATACGGAGAAAGCCAATTTCTTGGACCTAGCCATGTTAGTTATAGAAGGCGAATAAGCGTAAAATCACTAAAAGCTCAACACATTATTACACGTCCCCGAAGGGCACCCAAGAACACTGGAAGGAACTCTACCCTTTGAGCAAGTCCCCCGTATCCGAAAGTATTGTACCATTGAAGAGGACTACCTCACAAATGCCAATTCGCTCTCTAATAAGCTTAGCAATGGAGGATAGCGCAAGGAATTAGTTCAAACTTCTTTACAAAGGACATGTTTTCCCTACGAGACCCTTTCAGTATACCAAGGCAAGTACTAACTAATCCAGTTATTAGTGTACTGAAATAAAACTGGAAAATTATTATTCAAAGAATGTGTACCCACTTCTAGTCGGGGGTCCAGACTAGACTACATTTCCAATTGAAATGCGAACCAATACCTACTATTTTGTAAGATGCCCTTATGAGAAGTTGTACCTAGGGCAAACCACTCAGGCAGTAAAGTCACGGATTTTACAACACCGGTACCGCATCAAGTGCGGTACACGAGCAGCACCGTGAATCCTCTCAGGACCCGAACCGAATCAGGTATCGGAGCGCCTTACATAGCCCCAGTTACGTTACATGAGATCGGACCCACATTCATTTTTTGGCACGGGGAGATTAAGTGATTTACCCAGAATCACAGGAGGTTTTGGCGTCCTTACCGAGACTCGAACCCAGATCCCCAGCTTCAGTGCCCTAGCCGCTAGACCAATTCATCTCCTCTAATTGCACTACATTGTCTCAAAATTCAACGCTTTGGGAGTCCTTTCCAGGTGAAGCCCCTGCGGAGTGCGGACCCCCTTGATTATTGTAATACTCCCTGGAACAGCAGTCGGAGAATACTTATAGCAGTACAATGTAGTGTCTGTTTTAAATTAATGGCGTACAAGATTGAATGAAAGGAAGTCGTTTCATTCTAGAACCTGTGCAGTTCAGCGAGCACGTGGGCCTGCCAGCCGCAGGAGTTCCAGTCAGCGCCATGCTACTGAACTAATCGGCCTTGGCTGATGGATGGGGGCTCGGGAGTGGCTCTAACGCGGGTGATTGACGAGAGCTTCCCCGCAAGAGATACAATGCAAATAAAGATACGGGCAAGCCAAGCGCCCTGGAGGCGGGAGAGATCGAGGGAGAATTAATAACCGCATCCCCTGATGCAAACTCCGGCCCCAGACAGCACTTCAGGATGATGAACACTCTTCAAGATCGGAAGGCAACCCGGGTTGTCCACAACCGGAACATGCAAAGTCCCCCCGCACATTACATCGCTCTGTGCCTCGTGGCTTCACTTAGCTCTGTTGCAGGTTTCACTACCAATTGAGGACAGCCAGCTGGACTCCACGACTATGCAAGAGGTGGCTTTTGCATCTAAATGTGTAAACTAGCATTGTCCTCCCAACTAAATTAATTCCTTACCTATTTTCTTTTTATCCCAGCTATCACGAGACATTGGCGAGTGACTGACTTTTACTTCTGCCCAAGCGAGTTTAAACAGTTGAGGTTACACTAGCTTCGCCCAGTATGTTGTTTCACACTCAAGAGCAATAGTTTGTACAAATTGTGACGCATATCACCTTCTAAAGACACTGCTAATTGTTTTTAAAAGTTGCATTTTTTGAGTGCGTAGTCGGAGAAACCCCGCAGCACATAATCCTGCACTATCAAACGCCACAGATGTACTGGTGGCGGGAATCGAGCAGGCAGTGTCACCGAAGCAATCTTACATTAGATTTTGGGTCAAATGAACACGAGCATGTTATTAAACTGACCAGCGTGATTACATTAAGGGCATCATATATACAGAACAAGTGTAAAACTATTCACGATACCACCCAGACCTGCGTCCGGACTCTAAGTTCATTAAAGCAAGTAAATTATTGCTAGCCTTCTCTGCCCCCCAGCGGCGCGCCGAGGGTCTGTCAACGGCTCCACAGAGATTTATTAGAGGCTCCGAAAGAAACCAGGGTTCCTTGAAGCCACCACAAGGCCACCCTCAGGCCACATTGTGCCTGTGGTTGAGACAAAGGACCAACTTTACTGGCACGAGTCACCGAGCTGACTCAGAGCGCTTACATAACACTATTAACGATACATAATGGCACAGGGATATCAAGTGATTTGTCCCAATCCACAAACAAAGGACCATCTTCACTGTCTCGAGTCACCGAGCTGACTCCGAGCGCTTACATAAACCCAGTACGATACATAATGGCACAATGATATTAAGTGACTTGTCCCAATTCGCAAATGACTTTGATCAAGCTTCACCCGCGTTGGAAACACACGGTACCCGCACAGCTCATGGCTCACCTTCAAGCCCCCACCCGTACTCATGGCTCACCTTCAAGCCAGCGCCCTGCCGAAGTCAAAGGCCAATGCCCGACCATCTCCGTCCGCCTTTGGGATCCGCCGCCCGGAACGTGAAGACTCGTCCATTCCTGCCGAGTGCTGCTGCTCTGCTGTTCTCCTGGGCTCCAAAGCGCGAACGCGAACACGTGCCCCGACGAAAAAAGGACTCATCTGTTCTCCCGGGCTCATCTGCTCCAAGCTCACCGATCGCGTAGCGGACCTGCAAAACAAAACAAAGAAGCCCCGAGCGCGGGGCACACCGTTTCGGCGAGGGAGCGTCCAGGGACAAGGGGGTCTCCTGGGCGCTCCCTATCTCTTTATTCCTGAGGGGCCAGGTGGCCCCTCCTCTAGCCCGCCCCCCCTGACCCGGACCTATTTCCCAGGATCCGGGTCAAGGGGGCCGCCAACCAATCGGCGGTGGGCCGCGCCCCCCAGGGCACGCCCCCACCGCCGAGTGGCAACCAAGGAGACAGTGGGGGCGACGGTCGCCGCGCCGCCATGCGTGCGGGGGGGCCGAGGGCCCCCCCTTTTCAGTCTTTGCAGTTGTCCGTGTTTTGGAGAAAGTTGGTTAAGAGGCAATCAGTTAGCAGTTACATATGCTTGTTTTCATTTATGTGCAATGGCACCATCCCATGTGCTGTTTCCCCGATACCAGCATGCAGACACGCGCGGTCTTTAGGTCTAAGAAAAAGCAAAGCTCCACTAACAGCCGAGAAGCAAAGAAACAAATGAAACAAACAAAATACAGCGACATTGCTCATTGTTCAGAAAATACACTGGGTCTCCTTTGCAACCTCGCACATTAGAGCTCAATTTCCTGTCTATCATCCCGGAAGGCTCATCCCGTCATCTTCTGTGGAAGTAACACGGATATCAGCAGGGCGCCGCACTTTGTTCCGCGGACAAACAACCCGATGGATGGCACTGATAAACCCTCCGTTATCTGTCCTTGCTTTTAGTCTGTAAGTAGAGAGATTACAGGGCTCTGATTGCTGCACTCACTGGTGGCAGAATGCCATTAAAACACAATACAAAACTCAGCCTTTACTTTTGCCTGCAGACGAGGTGAAACACATGAACCGGAGGTCCAGGTCAGACGCAGTGGGAGGTACGGTAATGCAGTGGACTCGGCAGAACATTGTTTCCTATCAGCAGTTCACTCTCCTTTGAAAGTAGGGCCCGAATGCACTTAATGACTCCCCTGTTCAAACATCAAACAGCAGCAGCAAAAGACACTGGTGTTATTGAGCGAGGGTGGTGGATGACAATACCCCACCTAAATGATTGCAAAGCTGGCTTCTCACATAAAATCAACAATAAGCCTTAAAGTAACCACTATTTACTCCAACTTGTGGCAGACATATATTCATTCGTGTGCCAGGACATCTCATTAAAAGGATTAATTCTCCATGACCTTAAGCATTCCTGGGCTGCTACCATAAGAATTTAATTTGAAGACAAATTTAAAAGGTTGTTAGGTTAATTGAGTAAAGTGATGCATAGACAGGCAGGCACCAGACGCTCGAATACAAATCTCTGAGTGTACTTGAGAACAGACTCCAAACTAAAAAGTATGTGTGGCTCTGAGCCGTAAAAACTTCTAATTGTTTTTTTTCCACTGGTTCATTTTATAGCATTAATATCATATAAGGTTTTTGCAGTGTTACTTTTTTTATTGCAGTTTTTATTTGTAGAACAAGCAATTAGTTCACTTCGATATGGTCCCCTACTACTAAGCAATCACAGCCTCGGTGTAACCAAATATGTTTGTATCTGCTCTTTTCTTTTTAGGTCGAAGCCTACCAGACAGGCAGCTTTCTGATATACAAAGACATCTTGGGGACATTCGGAAAGCTTTCCCGGGAATACATTCCACCCTATGTTTACCATTGGATTTGTGGTTCGTAACTCACATGTGCTTGCTTTCTGTTTGTTGGCTTACTTTGTTTTAGGCTGTGCAGCATGTCTTTGTCCTTCTTGTGGAGTATAGCCTGTTCACCATCACTCCTTGCACTCTTCCAGGTGTGCTTGCTATTTGTA
Source organism: Lissotriton helveticus (assembly GCF_964261635.1). Taxonomy (NCBI): domain Eukaryota; kingdom Metazoa; phylum Chordata; class Amphibia; order Caudata; family Salamandridae; genus Lissotriton; species Lissotriton helveticus. The sequence goes on from NC_136065.1 coordinate 1,759,286,786, forward strand.
AACTGGCCTTTACTTTTGTTCTCATCTTGTCACATTTGCTGTGCATTCAAAGACAGTGGTCAAAAGGCAAGCTCTGTCTTCCGAGGGAGCTTCCTGTTTCTTTTTCTTTCTCTGACTTCAAAGTGACAATATAACAAACCTGCTGGATAGCCATGTGAGAGGAAAGGCTGTAGGATGTTATTTTACTTTACCACACTATAAAACTTTAATGTCTGTAAATGAGCCATGCAAATATTTCAGAGCATAGCAGAATTAGGAAAGCACAATTGAAGCACATTTTTTGTAATTCTGAAATGTGGAGGAAACAAATATTTGAATATGATAAATACAAACCAATACACTTGGTGATGCCATTTCCACACACTATCATTTGTTCCCTGTAAAGATTTATCAGTAAAACGGTATGTCTGTGCAAATGTAATCGTCATTTCAATTGAACATGGGTTGTCAATAATGGCAGTGAACTACCACACCATACATAATCCACTCTACCCAACTACACTCTCCTCCACTCAGCAGTTCACCCTACTTCATGAAACACTATGAGACTATTTGAGTAGTTATCAAGGACCCCCTGAACAGTAAATCGTTCAGTTCCTAGGACAGGGAAAACTGAATGAAGTAAAAACAATTCCTAGGCAATCTTAAATAATTATCAACACAAACAAGTAAGGGAGAGCAAATGAAACCAAGAATAGTAAATATATAAAAAAACATTCATTTTAATAATATTATAAAACCAACACAATTACAAATTGTGTAACAATACAATACATAGTGCAAATCAAACAAACATATAGCATTTTATTTGGTCAAGAATCAAGAAGAAAAATACATACATAGTAAGCTAGTGTCAAAAAAAATAAATATAATATCTCTCCGACTCGCGTTTCGGCGTACTAGACGCCTTCTTCAGGAATAGCCACCAATTGTTTCACTATCTTCAGGTGTCAATGTGGAAAATTAGTACGGTTTGGTGAACATTATCTGCGCCATCTTGCCTTTTCCCTGATGCCACACTTTTGTCGTGCGCGCCCGCCATTTTAGGTGCCTCGATCAGGACCATCCCTTTTTGCATGCCACTGGCCCCCGACATAGCCCTTCGCCCACACCAAGCCTGCACGCTGACCAACCCCCCCTGCTCGCACCTGCCTTGAATCATAAACCCCTCTTCAGCGCGGCTCTGCCTCAGAACCTCATCCTGTTCCCAGCGCGACACCTCCCTTCTTCCCTTTCCTGGTCCCCGGCCCTTTGATGCAAAACCCTTTTTCCCCGTGTGCCTGTTTGTCTTCCTCGTTCCCAGGCCGACACCCAGCTCTGCCGATACTATTCCTTGCCCCTCCCCGTACAATAGAAAGCTTCCCTCATCAAAGGACCCCCGAGTTGATCAAAGCCCCCACCCTATGAGATCCGATCGAACCCCGCATTCCATGAATTGGCGGAATATCCAGCTGCGCGATAGTCATCACCTGTTGTGACCAGGGTGGGGACTTCTACTGTAAATATGTGTGGGAACGGGCCCAAAGGGGGGATTCCGGGAATGTCTTTCCGTACATCAAAGCATTGCCATGAGTATGTAAACTGTAATAAAACCGCAAAAGGCTGAATATAAGGGGCCAGGCCTCAGAAATAAGTTAGAGCACCTCAGAACGATACCTGCTGTCTGTTTTGCTGTGTTCTCCTCCGGAGAGAATAAAAACCTTGTTTCCTGCTTTCCAGTCTCCAGCGCCTGCCTCTTCATTGATTAATAATTCGTGGGTCACAGAGGCAATACCGCCGGGCAAATATCGATTGTCCCCGACCCAGGTTTTACAATTGGCGTCCCAAGCGTGAGGCCCATCAGCGACTCGTGGATCCAGTGGGAGAGGTCCCGACGACAGAGTGAACGACTGCAACGATCGGGAGAGCTCTTGCCCAATAGACCCTCGTCTGGCAGCCGATCATCCGAACTTCACTAGTTCTGAACAGACCTCTCTCGAGTGATCTACGGTCCTGACTGGGAACCATTAGGAGTGCCGTGAGAAATACGAGAAAAAGAGGACGAACGGGCGCTGGATTCGGAAGACAAGAAACTGTCCATACGGTCCGGGTAAGGTCGTGTAAACACGACGAATTGCGAAATAATTGCTTGATTGTTTAAAAAAATACTAGTATTACTCTTTGTTAACTTATTTGGAGATTCACTGTCTGCACGCGGAGAAACAGTAGGCTCTTTCCCTTTTGCAAACAGTGAAGGATAGGTAACGCAGCCGTCGTGCCTATTTTTCTCCCCCACTGACTCTATTATTTATTAACGGTTTTTGGGAGATTCCCTCTCCCTCACTGATTAACTGGGTTCTTTGACCCCGAACTACTGTTCGCAGATTGTCTTCTGGAGATTCTCTGTCTGCAAACCGGAAATAACAGATTCCTCTTTGCGGATAGTGAAAGGGTAGAGGACGCAGACTTTTGCGCCCTACTTACTCTCCCCATTGATTCTACTCTATCTTATTTATTATTGATTGTTCCTCGTTATTGGTTACTCTTTGTTATTTTGTTCATGAGGTATTCACTGCCTGCAAACAACGTAGAATAGAAATATTCTGTCTAGTCTTTGCGCACAGTGATAAGATAGGCAGTGCTGACTTTTTGTCCCTCGTTGCGAGCCGTCATGTCTGTCTTCTCCCCACTGATTGATAATTGGTTCAGCCCGGACCGTGTATTAGAGGTGGACCATATAGCTCCACTGGAAGGCACCCCTAATAAGGACATGTTCATAAACTATGGATTAGTTACCATAGCCTATAATAAATTGTGGCACAGGTATACCAAAGAAAGTCAAGACAAACAGTGGCCACTGGTAGGATCCTTTGACCTTGATAAAATAGAAACGCTGGAAATAGCCCTTCGCAATAATAAGACAACGCCTATTATGCTCGACAGTCTCGGTATGTGGCGCAGAGAGGCTATGCAACGACAGAGAAAAGACGAGGACAAATCAGGTAGAGAAATATATCGACAGGACAACCCCGGGGCACCACGACCCAATCGTTATCCCCCGACACTACGCAAAAGACGGCCAGACTTAGGGCAGACCAATGCGCTTTTTGTAGATATGTCGGACACTGGAAAGCCCAATGCCCGACTCTACTGAGCGTGAGTAGGGGCAGAGGGCCGACAGGAACGACAGGCCGGCAGAATGAGAAAAAGCGCGAGACAAAGAAGAATCAGACTCACATGGACAGACCAGATAGAACCACCTCGTTTGATTATGCCCGATGGCACAGATTTCACCAGAACGATTTCAGCGACATGTTCGAATTTTCCTAGGTCGGACAACGTTGAGACGGGAACCCAGCCTAGCTCTAAATTAACGGACGAAAAAGATAATTATGGCCAATAACTGTTTTTATGTTTGTCTCTGGATCTTGTGTGTCATGCTTTTACTGTCCCCCCGTCTGAGCTTGTGTGTACGTAATATATGAATCTGCGTCATCCCCCTGCACGTGCTTCCATGTTACATAAACTATGTTAATAGAAATTTTAGCATGAAACAACCTGGAAAGAAAGAAATGGGAAACGAAATCAGTAAGCCACTGATAAACACAAACTTTTATTTTAACATAACAAACAAAGAAAAACACAATAACGCTAGAAAAACAAGAACGGTAAACTGTAGAACATGAAAGTCAACAGAACATTCGCCCCCCCCTCATTCTGGAACCTTCCAAAGCAGGGCAGGGTTACGGCTACGCCCAACCGGCGGCAACCCATATAAGGCGGGCCCTGCTGCCAACACTTGGTCAGGAAATCTTAACGTATGGGGGAGCCGGAGGAGAGGCAGGGGCCAGCGGAGTCCAGCCGCAGCGGCCCTAGGTAGTTGCCGGTAGTCCCGCCACATGCCTCCTCGGCCCAGCCGCAACGGGCCTGGATAGTTTCAGGTAGTCCCGCCACATGTCCACCCGGTCCGGCCACCAATGGCCAGGGACCGGGGCCAACTGAGTCCGGCTGCAGCCGATAACCTAAGGAAGCCCGGTCCAGAGAAGAACGAGGCACCTCTTTCTTTTCCCCTCCGTAACAGCCGCAGCAGCTCTGGGCGGCGGGATGTCCTGCACGTACCTCCACAACAATTTGTCCAAGTTGGGCTGGGAGGGAGAGGCGACACGGACGAGCCTCTCCCACCTCCACGGATAGGAGGTCTCCCAGCCCCCGGCCCAACACCGAGCACCCCCAGCCAGGTGATGGTGCCCCAATACTTGCGCAGCACCGAACGTGCAATGGTGCCCATATTTTCGGAGCACCGAATATGCAATGAGTGCACCGATACTTGCGCAGCACCGAATGTGCGCCACAGGTGGCCATACTTCCACAGCATCGAGCATGGGCCTTGTGGAGCACAGGGTGTGGAGAGACCATCGTGCATGCCCATGGAAGAGAGCGGCCTGGAGTGCACCGGGAGAAGGAGACGGCGCGAACGAGTCTCCCTCGCCCCCCCCCCAGGTGGGGGCATCACAGCCGCACCCCAGCCGAATATCCCACTTCCACAACACGGAGTTCCACTCTCTATTTTTGTCCCCAGAAAGGTCTCTTCCACTCTTACAGACTCGATGAGAGGGGACTGCTGCAGGGCCTCAAAATGGCGTCTGGGTCCGCTGGAAGGCGGGCCTCGGCCACTAGAGTAACTTTGAACAGCAATGTAACTCGGTCGCTCGCCCACCGGAGCACGAGCCCCCACCTCCGACAACATCTCCACAGCCTTGAAGATTCTACAAAGGTCCCCGGAGGAACCCTCGGCCACTGCAGGCCTCCGGTAAGGGACAACTGCCTTGATCGCCAACGAAATAAACATGACATTGCCACTCCTTCTGTTAGCATGAATTCTAGAACTGCCGAAAAGGACTCTGGTCCAACTGCCGGTTGTAGGAAACATTTTCCTTGATGCTACTTCCGGACTAACCCGTCCCCGCCCAAAATGGCGCCGGTATCAATAGGAACTTACGAACACCTCGTGGTGTCCCTTTTTACTATACAAACTTAATGTTCTGCGACATATATGACCCTTTGTACACTTGACAAGAAGAAAGGGGAGCTCACTCAACGAACAATGTAAAAGAATCCCGTTGAAAATGATGATTACAAATGTACAATGTATTATATTTTTTTATATATATAGCTGATGTATAACCTCGCTTATGACGCACGCACACGGTATGCATATAAGAAATCTGATTGCAACTAGTCTGACTATGCTTCTAAATTATGAAATAAACGCCCCCGAGCCCCCCGGCCAACTGATAGACGTTTTAGTTTGCTACAAGTGAATTGATAACCCTTTTCTAACGTTTTTATTGCTGCAGAACGACACCCCCCACTGTACGCACTTTAGCCATTGCCGTGTCCGGCCAAATACGACTGCACCCTCTTAAATCCACGTGCTATGATTTTGCAAAAATAAAGGTCTTCGAAATAATGAACGGGTATTGCATGCTTTATTTGAAATATGGGATGGGCGGGAGAGTTCTTTTCTGTGCACCCTGCTCTGCTCTCTCTTTAAGGTTATTAGAAGATGGTTGCCCGGCCCTGGAGGACGGATCGGATCTACGACACGATACTCTGCCTTCAATGTACGCGACTGACTCATGAACTCTCGCAGGGAGGAGGACCTCGGCTTCCAAGGATGGGTAAAACGAACGGTATAAATGAGGGAATGTAAAAGAAGGGTAAAATAAAACGATGTAAATGTTATAAAGTACGACGTTCAAAGGTATTAGGGAACAGAGCTGACCCGAGGACCGAAGAACCCTAGAATGTCACAGCGTTGAAGGAGATTTAAGGACCCCGATAGTGAGATACATCTATTAACTAGATACCTCGCACTAGGCACCTCTGTTTCCCTTTTTACGCTTCCCCGCACACGACCTATAAGGACACAGTGCCCCCCCCCCCGACTCCAGAAACCATATCCCCGAGGACTCTACCCCGAGGAGGAAAAACGAGTATGAGGTAAGTAAAGAACTCTCGAATCCATGTATTTGATATGCGCGAATGTTGTCCCCCTCCCTTCCCCTCTTTTCCCTCCCTCTGCAGGTTACATCAGAGATTACAGCCTAGGTGTGGCGAAGATCTGAAGCCTTGCCATGTCTGATACACGAAGCAGACTAGCGCTGCAAGGTGGCGCCTAAGCACGCCTACAAACTACTCACGTAGCAAACAAGCCCGTAAAATTAGTATGATCTGATGAAAAATGATCACCCTTAAACCAGGCTGCACGAATGAACCCATGTCACGTATGATTCGAAACTATGAGAGAATGTGTGTGTGTGACTGAAGCGTTGACTCAACTGGTCGAAGGACCAAGAGTGCAAGAAAGTGCGACACAATGGTACCTCCTTTTTCCTTTTCCTCAAAGCATGCCCCCTCTACCCTGTCTAATGCTCGTCCGCCTCAAACTGCATGCTTTCAAGATTCTAACGCAGACCCATAACTGTCCTTTGCTGTGTAATGCACTAAATAGCCTTTCTCGAATACACTGCCACCCTCCTGTCGCACGTGTACTATTTAGCCTGCCGTTGCACTCTCTCTCTCTCTCTCTCTCTCTCTCTCTCTCTCTCTCTCTCTCTCTCTCTCTCTCTCTCTCCCTTCACACTCCCACTCTTCCGAGCGATTAGCTCCGAAATTGGCAGACTACCACCCCTAGCACACCACCCAATTGGCTTCAAATACCGCCAGTATTTGCTCAAAACTTGTCTGTAATGCAATCGCCCTAACGCTGTGCCACTACCTCTCCTTTCCGAAAACTATTTTGAATTGGCCATAAGGGAAAGGACGGGTAAGACGACTCAGGTTCCCTAATCTGACCCGTCATAAGGGAACTACGTCAGCGGCTCCCCTGATGGAATAGAGTGCCCCAGATAGCGCGACCTTCCCCGTTCTGAATTGTCGCGATACCCAAACCGTAAAGGTAATCGAAACCTCCCCATCTTCCCAGGACGCGCCCAGTATTGCGTTCAGTTTCCCCCCCGATAAGAGTTTTTAACTATCCCCCACCCCCGATTGTAAAAGATGAGCCGACTTACAACTAACGCAGGCCAGCTGTGGTTCCTAGAAGCGATTTTTGATAAGCAAATTTCAGAGTTTGGGAAGTGTCACTGAACGCTCACCAACTGAACTGTGGCCTTTTGCCGATAATGCCATTATAACCCAAAATAAGACGATGCCCTCCCCCACCACCGTTTTCTATGTCCCTAGTTGTTTTCCCATGAGACCCCTGTCTTTTCTAATTTTGTAATTAGGCCGTGAGAGGCTGCATAGGAACCAGAATGATGTTTTACAAAGTCAAAGATTAGACCGAAGCAAAGAGAACCATTACAATGAACATTGTCGAAAAGCGAAAATGTTTAGGTAAAAGGCAGGAGGCATTGATAATATGAAAAATGTTTAGCCTATGTTCGTCCCACAGCGAGATGCCTGTTAGTACTGTGCTGATAGCTCACAACACCCTTTTTGTAAATATAGACCCCTAGAGAACGGTATAGCATTGTCAGGCTTGTATTACAAAGGTGGGTCCCCATCAGATGAACTGTCGTGATTATATTAAACAATCGTGAAGGAAAGTCATAGTAAATCCAGCAGGCTCACCATCGATCATTTATATGTCAGTTGTGAACCCTAACATAACGGACGTTTCTATTCTCATTTACCTGGGGCTGGGAGAGAAATAGACTTATGTGGTTACTTTCCTCTACCAATTCTCTAAAGACTGTCTTTTTCAAACTCCTTCAAGGGTACGGCTGCCGGAGGAAAGAAGGACCGGATGTGGGAGCACGTGGCCTGACTACGGACTATGGAACGTCTGCGACATGGGCCAAGGCGAGACCGCGACAGAACAGAGCTACAGGACGAGGCACTATCTCCAACAAAAGGAGAGGAAAGGGCTAACCTGATGCCCCTGCTCCATGTTCGAATGTGTGCCGAAAGGTCCCCGCTCTCTTGACTCGGTCATGAGCCCGCCTATCTGAAATCTCTCGTTCCCCTAGTTTGTTCCCGATCTGGCCTTGCTCCATCCCCCTTTTTTCTCCGACCTACCCTATGGACTATTTGCACACTCTTCTTCCACCCGAACTTATTGACTATTGATCCCAAAGGACGCAGGGCGAAAAAGACCTTTTTTGACCAGAAACGCGAGGAAAAGGTCGTGCCCTGCAACACGGAACTTAGAATAGAGCTGGACTCGTAGCGCCACCGCCGGTGCTCCACAGTGCCAACAGAAGACGAGAAAATTGCTGAAAACTTACTAAACTTCGAACATTCCTTCACTATCATTTCGGCTACGTCTCGTTTCTCTCCCAGCCAACATTGTATTAATTATGTAACAATCCATCAGTTCACCTTATGAAATGTACTCACTGCTCGCACTTCGAATCATTTTTGTATTGCATTACTATGACTTTCCTGCTAAACAAGTTTATCAAAGTTTATCAATAGGTCCGCCTCCTAAAACTAGAGATCTTAAATGAAATGTTTACGACTCCTTCGCCTAGGGTTCCTACTGCTTCTTCTTATGCCCACCATAATAGAACTGAGTAGAAAATGAACCAGCAAGATGTCTTGAATATGTTAAAGGGAGGACTGTGGAAAATTAGTACGGTTTGGTGAACATTATCTACGCCATCTTGCCTTTTCCCTGATGCCACACTTTTGTCGTGCGCGTCCGCCATTTTAGGTGCCTCGATCAGGACCATCCCTTTTTGCATGCCACTGGCCCCCGACATAGCCCTTCGCCCACACCAAGCCTGCACGCTGACCAACCCCCCCTGCTCGCACCTGCCTTGAATCATAAACCCCTCTTCAGCGCGGCTCTGCCTCAGAACCTCATCCTGTTCCCAGCGCAACACCTCCCTTCTTCCCTTTCCTGGTCCCCGGCCCTTTGATGCAAAACCCTTTTTCCCCGTGTGCCCGTTTGTCTTCCTCGTTCCCAGGCCGACACCCAGCTCTGCCGATACTATTCCTTGCCCCTCCCCGTACAATAGAAAGCTTCCCTCATCAAAGGACCCCCGAGTTGATCAAAGCCCCCACCCCATGAGATCCGATCGAACCCCGCATTCCATGAATTGGCGGAATATCCAGCTGCGCGATAGTCATCACCTGTTGTGACCAGGGTGGGGACTTCTACTGTAAATATGTGTGGGAACGGGCCCAAAGGGGGGATTCCGGGAATGTCTTTCCGTACATCAAAGCATTGCCATGAGTATGTAAACTGTAATAAAACCGCAAAAGGCTGAATATAAGGGGCCAGGCCTCAGAAATAAGTTAGAGCACCTCAGAACGATACCTGCTGTCTGTTTTGCTGTGTTCTCCTCCGGAGAGAATAAAAACCTTGTTTCCTGCTTTCCAGTCTCCAGCGCCTGCCTCTTCATTGATTAATAATTCGTGGGTCACAGAGGCAATACCGCCGGGCAAATATCGATTGTCCCCGAACAAGGTTTTACATCAACACCATTCAAAATCACTAAAACGGAAATCTTCCCTCTTCCATTTTTGATCCAAATTTAAAAAAGTTTATTTTTTTTAAAAAGATGACATATGCGGAGCCTCCGGCGTCTCGCGTCACCTAGGAAGAGGAAGGATGTCCTTCCTCTTCCTAGGTGACGCGAGACGCCGGAGGCCATTGCCTGCCACGGTATTGATACGTACCGAACAGCTATCAAGCTTGCTGTTGTCTTTTTAAATATCGAAAGGCTGAAAATCCCGAAACACTGCCTCGTTCATATTCTAATTATTTTAAAGATTATATATCCTCACAAAAGCGTCATAGTTGGATGCATGTGGATAACGGGGAGATCCAAGCTCCGCGTATGTCATCTTTTAAAAAAAAATAAACCTTTTTAAATTTGGATGAAAAATGGAAGAGGGAAGATTTCCTTAATCAATACTCCGTTCGTATACCCTGAGTATCATTGAGGGTTCATACAACACAGGATAGACTATAAACATTGGGGTCTGAATCGAATTTTGAAGAAAGACGGCCATCATTCATGAGAGCTTTATCCGTTTTTTCTTTACGAATTATCACAATATATATTAAAAGTTGGATCTAATAGGATTTCTATCTCCATTTTAGCGATTTTGAATGGTGTTGACACCTGAAGATAGTGAAACAATTGGTGGCTATTCCTGAAGAAGGCGTCTAGTACGCCGAAACGCGCGTCGGATAGATATTATATATATTTTTTTGCCACTAGCTTACTATATATGTATTTTTCTTCTTGATTCTTGACCAAATGAAATGCTATATGTTTGTTTGATTTACACTATGTATTGTGTTGTTGTTTTTATAATATTATTAAAATGAATGCTTTTTTCTATATTTACTATTCTTGGTTTCATTTGCTCTCCCTCACTTGTTTGTGTTGATAGTTATTTAAGATTGCCTAGGAATTGTTTTTACTTCATACACTATGAGATTATGACACTGCACTACTTTCTAAGCTAGCCACTCCACTCTGCACAACTCCAGTCTAAGCCACTCTATGCCACTCCACTCTACTGTACACCACTCCACTCTGACACACTACTCCACTCAATGACACTCTAATCCACTCTAAGCCACTCTACTCCACTCTATGCAACTTCAGCCTAGCTTACTCTATTCCACGCTATGCCACTCCAATCTATGCTCTCCACTCTATTCGACTCCATGATACTCCACTTTATGGCACTCTACTTCACTCCATTCTACTCTAAACTGTGACACTCTACACCACTTCATTCTAGGCCCCTCCACTCTACGTCACTCTACTCTACAACACTCCACAAAATCTAGTCACTCCACTCTACACCACTCCACTCCATGCTACTGTATACCATTCCACTCTATGACACTCTACTCCACTCTACCCCACTCTGATCCACTATAAGCAACTCCACTCTATTTAACTTCAGCCTAGGTCACTCTATTCCACTCTATGCCACTCCAATCTATGCCACGCTACACTATTCAACTCCACGATACTCCACTTTATGGCACTCTACTTCATTCCATTCCACTCTATTCTATGACACTCTACACCACTTCATTCTGCACCACTCCACTCTATGTCACTCTACTCTACAACATTCCACAAAATCCTGTTGCTTTACTCGACGCCACTCCACTCCATGCCACTGTATACCACACCACTCTACTCCACTCCATGACACTCTGATCCACTATAAGCAACTATACTCCACTCTATGCAACATCAGCCTAGGTTACTCTATTGTACTCTATGCCACTCCAATCTATGTCCCTCTACTCTATTCAACTCCACAATACTCCACTTTATCACACTCTACTACATTCCATTCTACTCTACTCTATGACACTCTAGACGACTTTTTTCTAGGCCACCCCACTCTACGCCACTCCACTTCATGCCACTGTATACTACTCCACTCTACTCCACTCTGATGACTCTAAGCAAATCTACTCCACTTCACCCTAGGCCACTCTATTTCACTCTATGCCACTCCAATCTATGCCCCTTCACTCTATTCCACTCCACGATACTCCACTCTATGGCACTCACCTCCATTCCATTCTACTCCATTTTACAACACTCTATGCCACTTCACTCTATGTCACTCCACTCTACAACACTCTGGTCACTCCACTCTACGCCACTCCACTCCATGCTACTGTATACCATTCCACTCTATGACACTCTACTCCACTCTATGACACTCTGATCCACTATAATCAACTCTTCTCCACTCTATGCAACTTCAGCCTAGGTCACTCTTTACCACTCTATACAACTCCAATCTATGCCTCTCTATTCTATTTAAGTCCACGATACTCCCTTTATGGCACTCTACTTCATTCCATTCTACTCTACTCTATGACACTCTACAACACTTCATTCTAGGCTACTCCACTCTATGTCACTCTACTCTACAACACTCCACAAAATCTAGTCACTCCACTCTACGCCACTCCACTCCAATACCGCTCCATTCCACTGTATACCATTCCACTCTATGACACTGTACTCCACTCTATGACACACTGAACCACTATAAGCAACTCTACTCCACTCAATGCAACTTAAGCCTAGGTTACACTGTTCCACTCTATGCCACTCCAATCTATGCCCCTCTACTCTCTTCAACTCCACAATACTCCACTTATGGCACTCTACTTCATTCTATTCTACTCTACTCTATGACACACTACACCACTTCATTCTAGGCCACTTCTAGTCATGCAACTCAATGGCACTCCACTCTATGACACTCTATGCTACTCTATGCAACTCAACTCTACGCCACTTTATAACACTCTACAATATTTCAGGCTATGCCACTGAACTCTATGACACTTTACTTCACTCTATGTAATGCCAATCCAGTCTATGGAACTTCACTCCACTCTACGACACTTTACTCCACTTTACGCCACTCCACTCCACTCTACACCACTCTACTCTGTGCCACTTTATGCCGCTCAACTCTAGGCCACTCTACTCCAGTCGACGAAACTCTACTCTATGACACTCCACTCACTTCTGCTCTACTCCACACTATGCCATTCTACTCCACTCTAGACCACTCCAGGCCACTCTACTTCTCCTCACTCCATGACCCTCCACTATATAACCCTCCATAACAATTTGTTCTATGTCACTCCACTCTGTAACACTTTACGCCACTCTATGCCTCTCCATTCTAATACATTCCACTCTACAAGGCTCTATGTCACTCTAAGCCACTCCAAACTATGACACGCTATACCACTTTACTCCACTCTATGTCACTCCATGCTATGGCACTCCACTCTACTCAAGTCCACGGTACTCCACTCCACTGTATGACACTCCACTTTACTGCCCTCTATGACACTTTACTCCACTCTATGCTACGCCACTTTATGCTCCTCCACTCTATCTCACTCCACTCTATGATACTCCACTCCACTCTATGCCACTTCACTCTATGCCACTCCACGACATTCCACTCTACTCTATGCCCTGCCACTCTATACCCTTCCGCTACACTCTTTACCACTCCACTCTACAACACTTGACTTCACTCCATAACATTCCACTCTATGATTCACCACTCTACGACCCTCCTCAACCCTGCAACTCTCCACAACACTCTACAACACTCTACTTTACTCTCCCATACTCTACTTTATGACACTCCAATGTACGCCACGCTACTCTACACCACTTCACTCTTTGTATGCCACCTTGCACCGCTCTACTCTATGCCACTCCCCTCTATCCTACGCCACACTCCTCTACACCACAAACTTTAATCCAGGAGTGGCCTAACTCAGGTAATTTCTGGTTTTGCAATTACGCAAAATTACTGAAAACTTTTGCAAAGTTATGCATAATCATGTGAGATTTATCTTGCATTGAAAAAATTGTCAATTTCAGTAAAAATTCAGCTGGAAAATTTACTCTTGAGTTAATTTCAAGTTCCTCGCACTCAAAACACTGCCACTCATGCTCAGATTTGCAGTTTTGCGCTTAAGAAAATGGTCTGCTCAGGTAAAAAATGTACCTGAAGTGTTTGTTTACTGCATTGTTTAAGAAGCTGCCACTTGCACTCAAAAAGCTGCCGTTCAAGTTCAGATTTGTTGTTTTGTGCTAAAAAGTAAACAAATAGTCTGCTTGGGTAAAAAAATCTACCTGAAATGCCATTTGTGTTAAAAAATTACCTGAATGATATATCTCACATTAAAACAATCCACTCAAGTAAAAATAAATCTACCTGAAATGCCACTCACATAAAAAAAGTTACTCCAACTATGTAAAAATTTCCCTCAAACTATGCAAGTGGCATAATGGGATACTTTTGCTAATTGTGCATAGCAAGATTAAGCAACATAACCAAAATTGCACCATCTATTCCAGCGTAATTATAATTTCACCGCATTTACTTTTAGTCATTCTGAACTACTGCCACTTTGATTCACAGACATGGCTTAAACATATTGGCAAAGCGAATAGCTCTTGCACAGGCAAAACCTATTGGCGTTGCCACTGCTTCTTTCTCTCTGGGTACAGATGTTTCTGGTGACTGCCTGGCATGTGGGGATTTTTACTAATTTCCCTATTTATACACAGCTATCATGGATTATGACAGGTTTTCTAAGAGTGATCCAGCTGAAGAGTAGATGCTTCAAAGGAGAAGGGGGGAAAGGCTTCATCAAGAGTTTTCCTGATCTGCTATGTCCGCCATATTCTGACATGAGAGAAGGTAAGGAATCTTACATCTGAGCTCTAGCCCTAATGGGCATTGCCTATTCTAGATAAACATTTCTCATCCCTAAACATGACGGGACCGATTCACAAAGGTATAGTGAGACGAAAATCTAACTTTACGACTTTTGGTATTCACAAAGTAAATGCCCGACTTTTAGTGTTCACAAAGCACATTTACGAGTAGTAAATGCCCTTTGTGAATATTGAAAGTCGTAAAGTAAGACTTTCCTCTCACTTTACCTTTGTGAATTGGGCCCGTCATCTCCAAATGCTGGGGACATCGATGGCCTATACTATTATTTTATACCTGGATTCATTTTAAATTAATTGTCACCGCATTTTTGGGTAACAGTAGTATAACTAAAAGACAAGATATGAGGGACAGAATAGTAAGGTGTATATGCTAAGTTTTAAAGTGATAGAACCTGGAAAGTTAAACACGTGGATAACCTGAATTCTATTAGGTCTGCAATCTTGGAAGTCTGATTGACCTTTTGTACTAGAGGACCCTTTCCTGACCGAAGTTCATACAATTCCATAGCATTCTATCCTATTCAAATGACAGAAAAATCACCTATATACAGGGCTTCATGAAATATTCCTTAACCTGACTCCTAACCTTATTATAATCCTGATCCCAACTCTTTCCCTAAACCCTACTCATGTCTTCAAGGTGTACATTGTTTATTGCTTTGCTATGCGCACATTTCTGTAGGATAAATGTTCTATCCATTGAATGCTGTACTTAAAAAAACAACAACATTTCATTGGCATTTATTAGGGAATTACAATCAGTACAGGGCTGTGGCATTTCAATGAGGCATACGTGGCATTAGGAATTAAAATACATGACTTAATTATCTTCTACAGTAGGCAGGAAAGTGTGTTGCCTACACATTAATCTCATAGCATAGTTGGAGCCCTATCACCACCCAGATTACCCTTGCCTTGGTCCTGTTAGTCGCTAATATCTGACAGTGATTCTTCCTGTGGAGGCTCACAACAATTACCTTGGTAGGCATTCCAGCTGCCCCACACCCGAGTCAATTTTTTGGGGCATCCCCTGTGGATGTAGACTGATTTCTCTATTATCATTGCCTTATCCATGTAATGACACCACTGGCGATACGGACGATCTAAACACAACGTCTCCACGGCCTGTTGGGCCAAGTCAAACTTAGCCCAACAAGCCGTGGCTCACCAAAGCCTGCCTCATTTTGCTTGCTTTATTGACTACTCGGCAGCCTTCAACACCTCCTCTGGCAGAAGTTGGCACTCTGGAACATCAACCCATCTCTACACCAAGCCATTAGATCATTGTACTCATGAACCTGGGTAAGAATCAAACTCTCGAGCGAGTTTGCCACAGAGAAAATTGCCGGGGGCTAAAGCAAGGCTGTGTCCTGGTCCGATGCTTTTTAATTTATACACTGCAGACATGGGCCAAGCCCTCAACGGAGCTACACTAGCCACATCCAGGATTGGGTGCCCTAAGATCCAACTGATGCAATATGCTGACAACCTGGTACTTTTAGACTATACCAGAATTGGCTTACAAAAAGCACTTACGGCTCTTGCAGTTTTCAGTGCTAAAAACAAGTAGGTTGCCAACCTAACGAAGTCCAAAATGGTGATTTTTGAGCACTACCCTAAATAGAACTGGCTAAATGGAGGTTGGGTTCTTCTGACTTTGTATTGCATACAACATTACAACTACCTGGGGGTTTGGTTTAGTGAAACGGGCCGCCCAGGTGTCCATCTCCACAAACTGCAGATGAAAGGGAAAAACATTACCTATGCCCTCTGTAAATGATATGCCACCTTACAAAGTCCCACAACAATGGCTATCCAAAGAGTACTGAGGGCGAAATTAATACCATCTCTCAATTATGCCCAACAGGCATTCCCAGGGAAATTTGTGAAATACCTAGAAAAAATTCAGTGCACAGCCTACAAAAAGCTATTTCACCTACCAGCCTGTACCAGGAACAATTTGATTTGGCTGTAATTTAACCTTAACCAACAAAAACTGGAAGAGATGGCGACTCGGAGCAAATACTTTCATCTAACAATGGCGGCACCAGAGAACACAATAAAGGCTGCTATAAAAAGTATTTGCCAAGAATCCAGCAATCCCTGATCCGCCGGTCTCACTTTCGCCAAAGACCTTTTGCAACTGCAACAGAGAACTGGGACCCCAGGATAGTCAAGTATGCCACTATTAAAAGTACAATAAAAAAGCAAAGTACGTCTACGCTCCTGTACCTTGGACATTATACCCACACTGGGACAGCAAGACCAGTGATCACGGAGTGCCGACTCTGCAAATACAAACGTGAGTCTTTGGCCCATATTTTACTCTGCTTCCCGGCTCTGCGTCTAGCCCACAGAATCTACCTCAGGCCCATCCTACTTCAACTGGGCACTCGCACCGCAAAGGAGGCAGTCCATCGACTTTGCACGCTGGAAACAGTGAAGCACATGGCTACCTTTGGCAAATTTGTCCAACATACCCGCTCAAAATTGATGGACACCCCCCCTAAGTAATCAAGCAGGCACTCGTGTGGCGGCAGCCCACTACCTTTTATCACCTGATTGTTTTTATCTAAGCATGTAAAAGAAAATCTTAACAATTGCTGTGTATATAGATTCATCTCTTTTTAGATTTTGGATTTTAGACCTCTAGATTTTAATTCCATTGTTTTTAAATTCAGTGTTCTTCTTTTTCTATTGTAATGGTTTTGAGTAACCACAAAAATAAAGATTCATTCATTCCATTGGCGATGACTAGGTGTCTGTCCCAATCCCCAGTACTTAGCTATATTTTGCTTTGCCAATGTCATACGCAGTGTTCCGCAGTCTTGAGTCATATGATTAAGGTCCGTAGGTTCCCATATGTTAAGGAGACATCTTTTTGGCTCCGGCAGAACCGTGACCTCGGTGACCTGAGAGGTTATGTTCATGACTTTATCCCAATAAATTGCGATAGTCGAGCAGTGTCAGATTATGTGGAGGAATTTGCCAGGTGTACCGCATTGTCTCAGACAGAGCGGTGTGCCTAATTCGTGCAGAAGTGGTCATGTGTGCTGTGCAGAATTTTCAGTTGTTCCAGTTTTAATTATGAAGAAATCGCCACCTCTTTTGGGGATGCAAGTGCGTCCTGCCAATCCGAGTACTACAGTGTTCCCACCTCTCTCTCCCATCGATCCCTTAGGGTGGCCATGGGGTCTTCCTAGTTGTTTATAATTTTTTGGTATGTCAGGGAAATGGCTTTTTTGTTCAGATGATCCGTCAAAAGCCTGTCCTCTAATGGTTTGGCCTCTGGTAGTTGTGTACCTGGTGGAAGTATTCCCCTTAAGACATGTCTGATCTGCATGTATCTAAAAGTTTCCGTATGTGCCAACCCGTAAGTGGTCTGTAGTTGGGCAAACATGATAACCTCTCCTTTTTTCCATATATCTCCCATCTTTGAAATACCGATCAGGTCTTATTGTCTGAACCCTTACGTATTTCGCAGTCTACCGAGCCGTCGGGTATCCCATAATGGCGTGGCCTGTGTTATGACCCCTTCCAAACCCAACATTCGTTGTGCCTCGAACCATATTCGGACGGTGTGGGCAGTTGGGCCTGTGAGAGTCATCTTTCTGGATTTGTGGTATAGTGTCCCCATAATTCCATCAGCTTCTAGGAGGTATCTATCCATACGAAACACGGGGTCATCCTGAGATGTGTAAAGCCATTGATTTATTACCGTAAGCTGTGATGCCCAGTAATATATTTTTATTTGGGGGGGGCAATGCCACCATCATACCATCCCCTCACTAGTTTATGCATTGCTTTCAAGGCAGGCTTCCCGTTCCACAGCAGGGTGGCAACTTTAGCATGTATCGCTGCAAAGTATGTGGGGGACATTGGAAACGGCGTGTTTTGTAGCACACACAAAAATCTGGGGAGTGCCATCATCTTAAAAAGGGCTACTCTCCCTAAGAGCATGAGTGGCAGTGACTGTCAGTGTTTGACATCGCGGCGGAAACGTGCCAGCGGCTGTGTGAGGTTTTCTGCCATAAACTGTGCGTGTTGGTGTGTTATGTATATGCCTAGGTATTTGAATCCTTTGTTCGCAATCTGTTTTCATTGTTACGTGGGAGCCGTGGCGCAGGACCATGAAGTACGTATAGGAGCGACCTCACCCAATTAATGGTGTACCCTGAGACTTGCTCATACGCAGCGCCGATATCCAGTAGACTGTTAATAGAGCATGCCGGTGACGGCAGATATAACAAGATATCATCCGCAGATAACGAGATGCGGTCTTTCCATCCTACCGCCCATTTCAAACCACAGATGATCGGGTCCTGTCTTATCCATGCCACCAATGGTTCCAACACCAACGCAAAGAGGAGTGGTGACCGCCCTGTCTTGTCCCCCTTCCCAGAGGGAAGTCCTCCGAGATGCGGCCATTTTACAACTACCTACGCCAGGCGCTTTGTGTTCAATAGTTGTACCCACGCGCAGAACTGTGGGCCAAATCCCATGTGGCGGAGGACCACAAAGAGAAAAGGCCTTTCGACAAGGTTGAATGCCCTACGGGCATCTAAGGACAGAATAATCTCGCCTTCTTCAATAATGTTCCTGCGCGCCATGACACTGTGTAACCTCAAGTTAAGTGCTGTGTTTCGATTTGACATAAATCCAGAATGATCCGGATGGATCAATGTTGTGAGATGTGGCTGTAGTCTCATGGCCAGTGCTTTTGCAAGTATGTTGGCTTCTGCATTTATCAAGGAGATCCGCCTGTAAGACATGCATTCCTGTGGAGGTTTGCTGGGTTTATGTATTGCTACGATTGTCGCCATACGTTGATCTCTTGGTAACTCCCCTTTTCCTAAACTATCTACATACCTATTGAGCAAATGTGGTAGGAGCAGCGGTGCTGCCTTCTTTTAGAGCTCCGCCAGTATGCCATTGGGCCCTGGTGCTTTTCCCTTATGCAACGCCCCCACCGATAGCATAAGTTTGTCTTGGGTCAGATCTATCTCTAGAGCTTGCGCTGCCTCAGGTGTCAGTTTGGTCAACTGTATATCTTTCAGGAAGGCCAGATTTACATCTATTGTGGCTGTGGCCTGAGGCGTATATACCTGTTTGCAGTGGGACGCTAGTGTAAAGACTATTTGCTGTGGGTCTGAGGTGGTAGACCCAGTTTCTAACCGGAGTTGTGCCACCCAACTGCTAACTCTTTCCTTTCTGTTGAGCCAGGCTATAAGCTTGCCAGCTTTGTCGCCTAGTTCATAAATAGTATGCTGCCTATTTGTAAGTTTGGATTTTGCCCCCTCCCATGCATATGCCCTGTATTCCTGTCGTGCCTAGCGCATCTTGTGTGCTGATGTCTCATTAGTGTCCGCGGCGTGATCAGCCTCCACCTTAGAAACCCCCTGTTCTAACGTCTCAATCTGTTGTCGTTTGGTCCGTTTATACTCAGCAACTAGTGAGATGGCCTGGCCCGTAGAACAGTTTTGTATGCCTCCCACAGGATCGTCATAGATGAAACTGAGTGTTGATTCTCCACAAAATATTGCTCGTTGTTTTACTTAGACCTTACCTGAGCTGAGGGTTTTAAAAATATCCCGGGTAAAGTGGAAAGAGTCGGCATCACCCTGGGGCGTGTGATGCGTACGTGATGAGCACCGGTGAGTGGTCGAAGTTGCCCCTCGGCAAGTGTGAGATCTCAGCCACCCTTTCTAACCCTGTTGCAAGTGTAAGTATGTAATTAATCCTGGAAAGACTATTGTGAACACTTGAGTGGTAAGCGTATTGTCTCTCCTGTGGGTGGCGTGTACGCCATATATCAATGAGGCCAGGTGCCTCATTGATATACTGCTGGGTTTGTACTTCTGGGGTCTCTCGGGGATTTCTATCTATGGATGTGTTCATCGTGGCATTAAAGTCGCCCCCTATCTGAGTTTACCCTGCGGGAGCGATAATAGGAATTTTCCAAGGGCCAGGAATGATTTCTGGTTCAGCGTCGGTGGGATATATATGCATATATATTTTTATTTTTATTCAAAGAAAGCAAACAAAATGACATCACAATACCACCACAATAAGTTTGAAATTAATCCCACATCGTATAAACAATTTACAAAAATAATCATATCCATAAATGTCCCCTCAAGAACGATATAATCACTCAAAAGGAAAACACCATATTAAATACACAAGACATCAAATAATAGAAATCAAAAAAAGAAAGGACCCCCCCACAATATTCTTGAACATTATAACTATGCCGTGCAGAAGGGATAGAACATCTCCCATCTCCCATCTTTTGAATCCTACCAATCATCTAGACCGTGCACGGCACCCTTCCGCCATACCCAGTTCATGGCATACTACTCAGTTTCAGTTGTCCTTTTCTGTAGAAAGAGTCTCAGGGGTTCCCAAATATCTTTTGGCCTCGAGATTGTGGGTAATTCCTCTGCATATGTTTCCAAGTTATCCTTGCAGTAAACCAAGTCTTTTACCCAATGTTCTACTTTCGGTACAAGTCTCCCGCCCCATGTGATCACCACTCTCCGTGCAGCCATAAGCAATGCCAGGCGCTCAAATCTCTCCCTCACTCCTCTGACGTGAGGCACGCAACACAGCAGACAGACAAGTGGAGTGCACTGTAGTTCCACATCCGCCATGGTCTGTGCATCCTTCACTACAGACTCCCAGAAGTCAGCCACTCTATTAGATCCCCAATCAGGGTGAAGAAAGTCAGCGCCCTCTAATCGGCACCGTGCACAGCAATCAGTCTCACGCAGACCATACCTATGAAGTCTTGCCATGGTGTAATACACTTGATGTATACATTTGAAATGTATGATTCGTAAGTTTCCGTTCATAACAAGTGTACCTGTTAACACACAAACATATTTCCAATCTTCATCTGATATTGGTTCAGGCAAACAGGCCTTCCATCTCTCGCTACTCCTGTCTGGTTGGCATATGCTTTCTTCCTTAATCAATTTGCATGCCAGATGCCACATGACTCCATGTGCGAGACAACCACCCCTGTGGCCTCCAGCCAGAGTGACGTGCAGACAGTCTCAGTCAAGTGTATGTTTAGTGAAAACCGCTAGTGCAACCACCGCTATCATGATTATTCTGGAACATATACATGTGCTTACTAAGTGTGAAGAATAGTCTCTCTTCAGGGTGGAAGAGTACAACAATCTATAGGGGCAACAAAATGATCGTAAGAAAAATGTCACAATGGTAACTTGGGCTGGGCATCACTTGAGGAGAACATGACAGCCGAAAGCTAACGGCCGTGACGGAGCTCCTCCCCCTCTGTATGGCGTTCGGACTTCGCTAGCTTGCTGGCGGTTAGCGGTGTGGTGAGGTGTTATGCAGTAGCGGTACTCCGGTTGTTTTTTTTCTTCTCCCTGCTCATTGAGCCTATCAGCCCCCTGACAACCCCCCCCCCCCCGGTCTTCTGAATCCCGTCGATTGCCGGCAATCTGCAAATCGGTAAACGGCAAACGGCAAACGCGGATGGTCAATAAAGGAGAGGGCGGCGCGCCTACAGAACCTGCCTGGTTCCGGGAGCTCGGCGCTGTTAGACCTTGGCGGCAAAACCCTGGAAGACTGACCCAGAGTTCTGCTGGACGGACAACATATTCATCAATGCTGCGGGTGTGGTAAGCCCGGTTCCCGGTAAGACGCATGTGACTGTGAGATATTTTTTCTGTGGGGGCTACGATAAGTCCGTGGCTGTTCCTCTGAATATCCCCGTGCATTTGAGGAGGGCAAGTTCAGTTTAGAGGTGCGGGGGACAAGTAAGCTGTGGGGGTCTATCGGACATTGAGGATAATTCAGCTTTCACCCTAATCTATGACCCACAGGATCTCGATAGTGAGGTGAGGGAACCCTGCATGGAGAAGAGCGGTCAAGGCGCTGCTAGCTTACACCCTAGCATTCATTCAATCAAATCGGGCTCTGCTTTGACTATATCCACATCTGAGGTAGGGGTCAGTCGCTATACACTGCGAAATCGGGCTGCCAATATAACGCCAGTTCCTTTAAAACCATCTATTTCTCCTTCAGTAATTCAAATCAAAGCTACTTCCCAGAAAGGGAGGGGGAAGGGGAATCACAGTGGTATAGACACCCCCCCCCCCCCCCCGGGGAGAGGAAAAGGTAGGAAAAAAGCAAAGGGTGGGGCCCCTGTTCCATTAAGAGTGACTCCATCGCTGAAGTCCTATTATAAAGTTCTCTCTTCAGGAGTTTCAGATAGAGCAAAAAGGATGGCTGCGAATAGCGCCACAGTCAATGCGGTAACGGAAGTCATTGCTCTGGATGGGGTTCCTACAGAGCTTTCAGCAGGCAACACCTGTGTGTCGTCCCAGCTTAGCCAAATACCTCAGCTCTTTTCGTCCCCTGTGCAGGATATGGTGCATCCCACGGTAGAGATTTCAAATAGTTTTTCCGCCCTCGACATCCAGGATACTGAGCAGGATAATCAGATCGCCATTCAGGCATCCTGTGAGGCATTGGCTCGGAAAGTGGAGGAGGTCTCACTAAGGACTGATGCACTGGAAGTGGAGCTTCCTAAGATCAAAGAAGCGCTTACCACCTCAGTAGTCACCATGGATAAGTTGGTTCAGCAGAATCGGGAGATGAAGGATGACCTCGAGAGGCTTGAAAATAATTCAAGAAAAAATAACTTAAAATTTTGAACGTGCCTGAAGATCTTGAAGGGAATGATATCAAGGCATTTATCGTTGTGGTCCTTAAAACAACAATCTTAAAGGACTCCCCCAATGTTGATCATGATCTATTAGCTGACATCCAGAGGGTCCATCGTGACCCATACAGGCGGAATCCAGGGAAGGAGCGCCCTAGGAAGATCTTGGTCAACTTTCTTACCTATACCACTAAAGAAATGATTTTGTCTCTGGCCCTTAAAGCAGGCTCTATAAGGTCAACCTCATTTTCTAGTCCATTTAATTTCACAATCCGCTCAGATGTTTCCCACATAACTGCAACAAAACAATGGGAGATGGGCAAGAGATTGGCGACCTTTAACTCCTTGGGAGCTCATGCCCAGTTGAAATTTCCTGCCTCACTCCGCATAATGTGGAATAATCATATGTACAACATATGCCAGATTGAGGTTGCGGACAATTTGATTGAAAAGATTAGGGCGGGCAGCAAGGGGGGGAGTGGAGAGGCAATGCAATTAGTTATTGGGCGGTAGGGATAGGGTAGGTGGCATAGTTGTTTTGAGAAAACAGCAGGGTTAGTAATTTGATATACATTTAAGTACAGTTTATATCACTTACCCAATTGTTAGGCAGGATCCACTACTGATAAAGGCAATTTTTTGTTGCACCACTTATGCACTATACACAACCATACACAGAGTGGGGGGTGGATATCTGTCTAAGAGCGTAATGCTCAGGAAGAAAGGGAGGGTTCCCCAGGGAGGTAGGGGGATTCAGGGGACACCCGGGGGTGGGGGTGGTGGGAAGGGGGGCACGAGGGGGCTGACAAGGGGAGAAAAGAAAAAATGGAGTCCTCATTTCGCATTAGTCTATGAGAGCTTCCAACTGAACAGATGGGCGCATCAGTGTTTGGGTAAGGAGGAGGGGACAGAGGCCACCTGATGACTGGTAATAAGATACCATTCATCTCCTGGAATGTTAATGGGCTCCGGTGCCCCCGGAGACGTAGGCTGATTTTAAAATATTTGGAACAATCTTCGGCTAAAGTAATTCTCCTTCAGGAAACTCACCTGAGTTCCAATGAGAGTAAAGAGTTTTTGGGGAGGCTTAGATGGGTAGGAGCATTCTGCTGCTCTGGTCAGATGGTGGCGAATAAGGGAGTTGCAATCTTGATTAAGACTGGGATCAGAGGATCTATAAAGTCAATTTCGAATGACCGGACAGGAAGATGGGTCTTGGCGCGTGCCGATTTTAGTGGAAGTGAACTGACAATTGTATCTTACTATGGGTCGAACATAGACGACCCTGGCTGTATACTCAAAGTGCAGTCCAACTTGGTTGAGGTCACTTCTCCCTTAGTCATAGGGGGGGGGACTTTAATGTTCTCCTCGATCCCCGACAGGATCGTTCTAACTATAGCCAGCATATTGCTGCCCCGAGATCCCGTCGTGCCATGGTTAACATGATCCATGAGCTAGGTCTAATCGATCCCTGGAAGGTTAAGAGTGGAACAGCGTCGGGCTTCACCTATTTCAGCAAAAAACATGGCCATGCTTCAAGATTGGATTATATCCTTGTAGACGGGTCATGTTTAGAGGTCCTGGTAGAGATAAAAATACTCCCAAGCATTCTGTCCGACCATGCCCCTATCATGTTTTCACTCCTGAAGGGGAGGGCCAGGGGTGTAACAACCCCCAGGTGGACTTTAAAAAGGGCAGTCTTAAACAATCAGGACATCGTCACTGTGGTGGGTACCTCTACCATTAACTACTTTTCTGACAATATTGGCTCAGCCCCACTCAAATTTGTTTGGGATGCCTATAAAGCTCATATCTGAGGTCAGTTCCACAGTTTGACTAGCTCAAGCAATAGGGAGGAGGCAATGAAGTTTAGAACTTTGGAAGGCAAAATCTCATCTTTAGGGATCCTAAGATTGAATACCCATGCAGATAATCTACCACAGGTTTTAGTGGATTTAGAAAGCCTCCGCTCAGAATATCGAGGATTGTTGGATCTGAAAGTTAAGGCACAGTGGGCCGTATATTCTATGGACAATTACGAGTATGGCGAAAGGGCTGGGGCAATACTGGCCAGTAAGATTAGAGCAGACCGGGTGAGGAATAACATAAATAGATTAATCATTGATGATCAGGGTACCATATCCTGCCAGCAGGAGGATATGGAAAAATGTCTTCTCTCCCTGTTCTCTGAACTATATGATGAAGAGCCGTCCCTAAGCTCTGCGAATAGCCTGCGGTGGCTGGAGAGTAAGGCTCTACCTAGGTTGACAGATGAAGGCTGAGATACCCTCAATTGCCCCTTGACGGGGGATGAAATTAGACTCCACATAAAAAAATAAAATACAATGAAGCGGCAGGGCCTGACACTCTTCCTGGGGAAGTCTATAAAGTGCTTCAAGATGTCTTGGTGCCAAGGCTATGTGAACGGTTTAATTATGTTTACAGCCCAGAGGGTAGGGCCCCACCATCGTGGAAGGAGTCCACAATTGTCCTTATATTAAAACCAGGGAAGGATCCCCTTAAGGCAGATTCTTTTAGGCCTATCTCCCTGCTAAATGCGGACTATAAGATCTTTACCAGCGTTTTGGCAGGGAGATTGGCTAAGTTGGCCCCACCACTTATTATTTCTGACCAGAAGGGTTTTATCCCTGGTAGATATATCCATGAGCTGACCCTACAGTTGATAGGCAGTATCGATCTATCAGTGGCGCAGTCGGAGCCTTTGGCAGTGGCTGCATATGACGCTGCGAAGGCCTTCGCCCGCGTCAATTGTGGATTCTTGTGGGACGTCCTGAGCACTATGGGTTTCGGTACAATTTTTATTCAAAGATTGAGAGGATGCTTTGAGGGTGCCTCAGCCGGGATTTTATTAAATGGGTCTCTGACACCACGCTTCAGCATAAAGAGGGGTACCAGGCAGGGGTGTCCCATCTCACCCCTCCTGTTCGATCTTTATATCGAGCCATTGGCGCAGGCGCTGAGGATCGATGACAGGATAACACCCTTCAGAGTAAAAGATTACAGCTGTAAGTTGGCGTTATACGCTGACGATCTGCTGGTTTACACCATCAATTTCCTAAAGTCGAGGAGATAATGATTGATTTCGGTCGGTATTCCGGCTACCTGATTAACAATTCAAAAACTGAAATAATGAGCTGGGGGGTGGACAATTGGGAGGGAGCTCAAAGCAGCCAGTTTAGGTACTTGGGCATAATATTAACTCCAGATCTTAACAGTATAGTGCAGACTAATATAAAGAGGGTAGCCATGGATATCGACCAACTTTTTCTGAGATGGCAGAAAGTTCCTCTGACAATATATGGCTGTGTCAACTTGGTCAAGATGGTAATTTTGCCTAAATTGACATATCTATTTAACGCGATACCCCTGACCTTTCCTGATAAAATCTTGGGAAAAATTCAGGGAACAATTGGCAGCTTTATTTGGGCAAATAAAAATTCCAGGTTATCATGGAAAAAACTGAAAAGAAAATTGTTAAAGGGGGTCTTGCGCTTCCGGACGTCCTTTGGTACGCCTTTGCCTTTCAGCTGAAAAGTATTCGAAGCCTTCTGTCTAACCCCGATGATTCCAACTGGGGGCAGATCTTGAATGTAATGGTTGACCTAGAGGGGGGCGGGCCTGGCTTTTTGTATAAATTTGGTGCACTAAGGTTCTATAAAAAGATGCGCCTCAAGGTATTAAAACTTGCCCTCTCAGTTTGGAGTACAGTAAAGGGAAGATGGAGCATAAAATACTACTCTGATTTTGCCCCAATCAGGGAGTCTCCGGGTTTGCCATTATGCCTTAGGGACAGTCTGTCCAATCCTATTAGGAGAGCAGGAATAACAATCTGGTCGGACCTGGTAACATCAGAAGGGGTTCTTCCTTGGGAGGTTCTGAGGTCAAAGATCGGGGACTCCTTTTCTAGATTTAAATATATCCAACTTTCTTCCTGGTTTTCCGCTGAGAAGGAGAACATCGGCGGTAAATGGGACATTGAGTTTGCTCTCCAATCTCCTGGTTCTAGGAAGAGGGAAGTGGGACTTGCGTACAAAAAATTGCTTGAGGCGGAGGAAGTACAGGCACCCCCATTACATCTTGTTTGGAGCTCGTCTACCCTGGAGGCCGCCTCAGTTACCCTCTATGATACATCTCTCAAATATCAGATATGTCAGGTCTGCCTCTCTCAAGACAAACCATTTCTATGCTATTAACAGGCTATACTACACGCGGAAGAAAATTGCAAAGTTTGTGAGCCTGCCCCCTTGTTGCCCTAGATGCGGACTGGTAGAGGCGGATGATATCCATGTTTTTTACGACTGTCCTATCTTGGGTCTCTCTTGGGCCCGTGTGGAGAAGGCAATGGAGAGTATCTATAAGGTTAAACTCAGTTTGAATACAGTTAGAGTTCTTTTTGGCTTGGACACTGATCTTATTTGTGGGTTAAGGGGGACACAGGTGTAACCTTATTCTTATTGCTCGTAGAGCGATTTGCAAGATATGGAAGGATGCTAGCCCCCCCTGTATGAAAATTGGCTCCGAGCTGCACTAAGAATTGCACGTTTAGAATCTGGGATGGCACATAATGTAAATAGCACTGTTTGGGAACCTCTGATAGAATGGGGAATAGAAATGAGGCTGGTCTAAAGCCCCGAAGGGTCCTATGATTACACCATGCCCTGAAACAAAGGGGCAGTGTAAGAATTGGCTTTTGTAGTCTGGTCTGCCCTGTTCCCATGATGCACTGGGCCAGGGACAGACTAATTTGCATACAGCCAGGTTCTGAAACTGGGATGGTGCAATGAGCTAAAAAACGGTGTTGGATCTAGCCCTGATCTCTTGACTGGGTGAGAGTTTTCTGCTTAATTCAGAGACTCTGTCCATCACCACCCCTTGTTGTAAATATTTTTTTGTCCACCCTAAGTGTGGAAGGGTATACTCAGATGTGAGTCCCTTGCTCATTGCACCATCAGGATTCAAGCAAGCCGGGCCGAAGACGGCTGAAATGCCAGAAACCGGTCCCCGGAAGCTTGTTTCCTTCCCAGTGTAAGAATTGGCTTTTGTAGTCTGGTCTGCCCTGTTCCCATGATGCACTGGGTCAGGGACAGACTAATTTGCATACAGCCAGGTTCTGAAACTGGGATGGTGCAATGAGCTAAAAAACGGTGTTGGATCTAGCCCTGATCTCTTGACTGGGTGAGAGTTTTCTGCTTAATTCAGAGACTCTGTCCATCACCACCCCTTGTTGTAATTTTTTTGTCCACCCTAAGCGTGGAAGGGTATACTCAGATATGAGTCCCTTGCTCATTGCACCATCAGGATTCAAGCAAGCCGGGCCGAAGACGGCTGAAATGCCAGAAACCCGTCCCCGGAAGCTTGTTTCCTTCCCAGTGTAAGAATTGGCTTTTGTAGTCTGGTCTGCCCTGTTCCCATGATGCACTGGGCCAGGGACAGACTAATTTGCATACAGCCAGGTTCTGAAACTGGGATGGTGCAATGAGCTAAAAAACGGTGTTGGATCTAGCCCTGATCTCTTGACTGGGTGAGAGTTTTCTGCTTAATTCAGAGACTCTGTCCATCACCACCCCTTGTTGTAAATATTTTTTTGTCCACCCTAAGCGTGGAAGGGTATACTCAGATGTGAGTCCCTTGCTCATTGCACCATCAGGATTCAAGCAAGCCGGGCCGAAGACGGCTGAAATGCCAGAAACCGGTCCCCGGAAGCTTGTTTCCTTCCCAGTGTAAGAATTGGCTTTTGTAGTCTGGTCTGCCCTGTTCCCATGATGCACTGGGCCAGGGACAGACTAATTTGCATACAGCCAGGTTCTGAAACTGGGATGGTGCAATGAGCTAAAAAACGGTGTTGGATCTAGCCCTGATCTCTTGACTGGGTGAGAGTTTTCTGCTTAATTCAGAGACTCTGTCCATCACCACCCCTTGTTGTAAAAAATGTTGTCCACCCTAAGCGTGGAAGGGTATACTCAGATGTGAGTCCCTTGCTCATTGCACCATCAGGATTCAAGCAAGCTGGGCCGAAGACGGCTGAAATGCCAGAAACCGGTCCCCGGAAGCTTGTTTCCTTCCCAGTGTAAGAATTGGCTTTTGTAGTCTGGTCTGCCCTGTTCCCATGATGCACTGGGCCAGGGACAGACTAATTTGCATACAGCCAGGTTCTGAAACTGGGATGGTGCAATGAGCTAAAAAACGGTGTTGGATCTAGCCCTGATCTCTTGACTGGGTGAGAGTTTTCTGCTTAATTCAGAGACTCTGTCCATCACCACCCCTTGTTGTAAATGTTTGTAGTGATGCGCTGTATCCTCAGGAATTGTGAGTATGGAAGATTTTTGATAAGTGAAGGTGCGTGAAAACTTGAAAATTGAAGAGCGTTGTTTCGATCTCTTTCCTTTTTGTATACCCTTGTTGTAATCTTTTGTGACTCTACTTCAATCCATGTGTCAAGAAGCCTACCGTATTTATCTCTGTTCTAGGGATTCCGCGGGACCGTTGTGTTAGCATGCTGTGTAATGGCATCGGGTATGCATCGCCCTCCTCTACAGCTACATGAGTAGTAAACGCATGTGGTCTTCTCCAATAAAAAGCATATTGAGCTTGCGCACTTAAATAGTAAGCATAAAAGTTTGGTGCCCCAAGCCCGCCTATATCGTAATCACTAGTGAGAACCGACCATTTCACGCGTGCCTGTTACCCCCCCAGACCAACCGGAGCAGAGTCCCTCGGAGAGTGTGAAAAAAACTCTTTGTCAGCATAATCAGGATGATAGCAAACAAATATAAAAAACGCGGCAGGACCACCCTTTTGATCAGTGCAATTCGATCCGCCAGGGAGAGCGGTAGAGTCACCCACGTATTCACTTGTTCCAGTCTGGCGTATGCTCAGACATAGCTCTCACAAACCACCATGTCCAGGTCTCGGTGCACCCAGACTCCGAGATATTTTATTGAGTCGACAGCCCAATCCAGCGGGAAGTCCTCATCTGGCTGCACCGTGGACTTCGTCAGGGGAATAACAATGGATCTATCCCAATTAATAAGGAAGCCTGATAGACGCCCGAACCGCACATATTCCCGCAGTAACTGCTCCAAGTATCTGGAAGGTTCGCGCACAAAAAGCACCATTTCATCCTCGTATAGTGAAATGGCAGCCGGGCAATAGTTAAAATTTAGTGCTGTTTCCCTATGTCTCTGCCTAATAACGCATGCTAGCGGTTCCACTATTATAGCAAAAAGGAACGGAGATAACGGGCAGCCCTGTCGAGTATCCCTCTTTATATCAAACGGGTTGGACGTCAACCCACCAACACGAACCATGGCTGATGGTCCTGCATACAACACCCTAATCCACTGCATGAAAATAAGCGGAAAACCCATGCACCGGATGACAAAAAACATATGTTTCCATTTAACTGAGTCAAACGCCTTAGCAGCATCTAGCATCACCGCTGTCGCCGACTTGCTTGGATCCAGGATATGTAACATGGAGAGTATAGTCTGAAGATTATGGGACAGGAATCTATCAGGTATGAAACCCGACTGGTCAGACAGCACCAGATAAGACATCAGGAGATGTAGTTTAACCGCTAAAATTTTGGCAAGCACCTTGGCGTCTATATTAATCAGTGACAGAGGGTGATAGGAGTCGCATTTATCTGGGGGCTTATCTTTCTTGAGTAACGTTATTAAGAGCGCTTGTCGCAGCGATAGCGGCAGTTTCCCCGACTAGTGTGCTTCAGCATACACTTCTAACAAATTTGGCGCTAACAGATCCACATAAGTTTTATAAAATTCGACTGTGAGGCCGTTGGGACCTGACGCCTTTCCTTTGGGGAGGGCCAGTATAGCAGCTTAACGTCCTCAACATCTATAGGTAAACTTAAGTATTCAATGTGGGCGTCCGACAGCCAAGCGCAAGCAACGTCCTCCAGATATTCTTCTAATTCTGCCTATTATGTCTCCCCTTTAGACATATAGAGGTCCGCATAAAAGTCACAGTATTGCTCAGTGGGTATACACCCATTACAACGCATTTTTTACAACGCACTACCATTACAACGGAACTTTTACAACGCAAATACTATTACAACGCATTTATTTACAACGCATGTTTTTACAACGCAGGTACTTTTACAACGCATACCATTACAACGTAAGTATTGGTAAGTATAAAATTATATTTAAAATGTTATATGTTAGGTTTTATTTAAAGGGGTATTTTTAGGGTTCAGGGTCAGTTTTGGGTTTTTGGGTAAAGGGGTATTTTTAGGGTTCAGGGTCAGTTTTGGGTTTTTGGGTAAAGGGGTATTTTTAGGGTTCAGGGTCAGTTTTGGGTTTTTGGATAAAGGGGTATTTTTAGGGTTCAGGGTCAGTTTTGGGTTTTTGGGTAAAGGGGTATTTTTAGGGTTCAGGGTCAGTTTTCAGTTTTTGGGTAAAGGGGTATTTTTAGGGTTCAGGGTCAGTTTTCAGTTTTTGGGTAAAGGGGTATTTTTAGGGTTCAGGGTCAGTTTTCAGTTTTTGGGTAAAGGGGTATTTTTAGGGTTTAGGGTCAGTTTTCAGTTTTTGGGTAAAGGGGTATTTTTAGGGTTTAGGGTCAGTTTTCAGTTTTTGGGTAAAGGGGTATTTTTAGGGTTCAGGGTCAGTTTTCAGTTTTTGGGTAAAGGGGTATTTTTAGGGTTCAGGGTCAGTTTTTAGTTTTTGGGTAAAGGGGTATTTTTAGGGTTCAGGGTCAGTTTTGGGTTTTTGGGTAAAGGGGTATTTTTAGGGTTCAGGGTCAGTTTTCAGTTTTTGGGTAAAGGGGTATTTTTAGGGTTCAGGGTCAGTTTTCAGTTTTTGGGTAAAGGGGTATTTTTAGGGTTCAGGGTCAGTTTTGGGTTTTTGGGTAATGGGGTACAGGGTAAAAATAAAATAAAATTAAATTTAAATTAAATTAATTAAAAGAAAATAAATTAAATTAAATTAAATTAAATACAATTACATTAAATTATATTAATTTTAAATAATATACAATTAAAAAAAATATATATACTTACCAATACTTACGTTGTAATGGTATGCGTTGTAAAGGTACCTGCGTTGTAAAAAAATGCGTTGTAAATACATGCGTTGTAATAGTATTTGCGTTGTAAAAGTCCCGTTGTAACGGTATGCGTTGTAAAAATATGCGTTTTAACGTCAGGTGGATGATAATGCACACGCCCCTGTGCATCCGTGATCCTACCTATGTGTGACTGCTCCATTCGGTCCCTTATCTTACCTGCCAGTGTACGTCCCGGCCTCCCTTCCTCACCTTACCTTCGTGTTGTGTGCCTACGAGATAGGTATCGTATTTCAGTTTCAGCTAACGTATCATATTCCAGAACCCACTCATGTATGAGGCCAGGTGGTCAGCGGACAGAGCTACTATATAATTACGTTCTAGTGCCTGTAGTGCGGTCTCAGTTTTGAGTAGCTGCGTTCTAATATCTTTCAAAATGCCTGCTGCCGTGCCAATGCACACCCCTCTAATAGTCACCTTAAAAGCCTCCCACAGAGTGGAGACGTCATCTACTGAGCCCTTATTCAGTAGAAAATATTGTTCTATGGCTTCCCGCATCGTGGCTTCATAAATCGCATCCAGTAGTGCCTCCGAGCGCAGCCTCCACGTGTATGGGCGATGCACGGCCGTTGGGATCTTTACATCTATCTGTACCGGGTTGTGGTCTGACAGCGTGCGCGGCAAGTTTACAACCTTCTGTACCCACTAAATCGCATTCTCATTCAATAACCAATAATCTAGGCGCGACCAACAAACTCACAATGATGGATTTTGAGGAGCAAAAAGATCTTCTAGTGAGTATGGATGTTACATCCTTATATACCCAGATCCCTCAGGAAGAAGGTCTAGCAGTTCTGGAATTATATTTAAATAAACGAGAAAGACCAATGAGAATACCAACAGAATTCATTCTAGAGCTAGCAAGTATAGCGCTCAAAAGGAACTACTTTAAGTTCAAAGAAGACTCTTACTACCAAATCAAAGGTGTAGCGATGGGGTGTCCCTTTGCCCCAGAGCTGGCAGTTTTGTACATGTCACAATATGAGGAGAAATTCATTTATGAAAATAACCCTTATCATCGGTATATCGGATGCTGGATCCGATATATTGATGACATTTTTCTAACATGGAGAGGCCCCGAGGATCAGCTACATGAATTTCATGAATGGCTGAATAATCAGACAGAGGACATCAAATTCAGCCTAAACCACTCATACAATAAATTGCCATTTCTTGATGTTGAAATTTATCCTTCAGAAGGAAATCTAAAAACAACCCTTTACAAGAAAAAAACGGACAGAAATAAATCCTTGCACTACACTAGCAACCATCCACGAAGTCTGAAAGATAATTTACCAGTGGGACAATTTTTGCGAATCAGACGCAATTGTACCTACAAAGATGAATTTTTCTTTCATGCGAGTAAGTTGAAATACAACCTGCTGGAAAGGGGTTATCCAAAAAAACTACTAAAAAGAGTGATAAAAAGAGCCTGGTGGACCCCCCGGGATACATTATTACAATCCAACCAGAAAAAACCACTAGACAGGATAGTTTGTGTATCTACTTACTGCCCGACATCCAATTGGTTAAAAAAAAAGATCAGAAACAACTGGCACCTAGTACAAGGTCTAGATCAAAAATTAACAGACCTTCCCCTGTTCGCCTTCAGGAAGGATAAAAGTATAGGGAACCAAATTGTACGAGCAGCAATGCCAAAAGATCGGATACCAACAGTGCGAGATTTTGTCAACTTACCGCCTGTGAAAGGCCACCATAAATGTGGCAACTGTGTATGCTGCACCTCTACAGTTGAAGGAGATCTATTCAGCCACAAAGGGTTGTTTTGGAAACATGAAAGTTTTACAAATTGTAAATCTAAACATGTCATTTATGCGATCCAATGCCCATGTGGCAACATTTATATCGGGAAAACATCACAAGAAATACGATACCGGATATCCCAACATAATTCCAGAATCAGAAGAAATGTACAAACTGCGCCCCTTGTGAATCATTGGCATTCTAAGTCTCACACAGAACAAGAATTAAAATGGACCGTAATATCCAAAGTGGAACATGATGCTAGAGGTGGTGATTTGGAGGCAAAGTTATCTAAACAAGAGGCAATGCTAATTATAAAATTTAACACGGCCACAGAAGGATTGAATGAATTGTCAGAGATTTTCAATCTCTGAATGACGTCCCCAAATCACATAAGGCTGCGAAATGGAACATATAAAAAGGCTGTTCAAACACTTCATTTGCGACAAACAGAATAACCTCATTTTTTTCATACATTTGCCTCCGTTGATACACCTTATAACATAAAAATTTATGGATCTTAGAATAAATCAACTCTATCGTGAAGGCAATATGAAAAAACCACATACAATGCAAAAGAAATTGTTCGCGGGAGGAACCGAAAACTTCATTGCGCAACCGGTTACAAACTACAAATCCCAGAAATCCCAAAGGAACCGCCCATAGGATATCAGCGGGAAAGCAGCCAAAGGCGAGCGAAAACAGAGACAACGCCAAGCTGAGAGAGACGGGACGAAAAAATGCCCTCCCAGGTAAATGGATTAACAGCTATAGAATAGAGATAAGAGTAATGTGTAGCCACCGGTTTGCCGCCGCGTCCTAAGATAAGGTTGCACGAATGCAAGACATGCCACAAGTCGCCGTGACAACATCATTTTGTAAACAAAACGCCATTGTGAAGATGAAAATAAATGTAAGATATGCAACAAGCGGTTGCGATTACATCGTTTTGTTTCTAAAAAACACTATCGTGCAAACAAAGGCCCCCCGATCAATCACTGAATCACTGTTTCCTTCCCCATAGATTTTCAACTAATCCGAGGAGACATCTGGACAACGCAGAAAAAGTTTTTTTGAGGTACGAAAATAACTGAAGTTCCACCTTGCATTCCATATGAATGCTCACACGGTATTAAAACGCTATGTTTGCTGGTTGCAGGCTTTTTTCCACAAGCCCAGACCTGCGGACATCTGAATTGTTTAAGATAAGCGAATCGAAAGCAGCCACAAGTAAGGACCTCCCATTCACAATCCCCATATATTGTATAGATGCACGCCTAAGACAAGACCTTTACAAGGGCCACTGTAATTTTTGTGTTTGTAGAATGAATGCCACTATGGAAATGACTGGGTTCAAGAAAATTAGCTAAGGTAAGACTCACCGCTCCCGGCTGGAAGTGGGTGTTAATACAAAAAAAAGGTCCGCTACAACAGAATAAGACATAGTTCTTTCCTTATTTTTCAGAACCATCAGAGGTCCTGAAGAGAGTTCCTCGCACTAGGAACTCGAAACGCGTCGACCAGCATTGTGTTAGGCCAATCATTGTTTATTGAGAAAAATTATTTGGAAATGATGACGAATGGTTTAGATGGCCTATTGTGAAAATTTACAAATGTACAAATTTAATCCAAAATGTTTCTGTTTTATCACGGTACAATTGTTTTCTCCAGTCTGTGAAGACTTTTCCTCAATTTTTTCACTTTTCTCTCTTTCTTTTACACACCACATTCTTGATGTGTCTAACATTGTATATATGAGTATGTATGTGGAAAATGAATGAACGTTTTTTAGCAAACAAAAAAAATATATTTTTCATACAAGGAATTTCCTTCCCCTCTCCTTTCCCTTCTCTCCTCTGAATCTAATATGTAACTTTATTGATAAAAAGAAAAAGTGTGTTCTTTTGACTTATGACTTAAAAATAAATGGATTAATTCAAGGGAATGGTGCCTTTTTGAAGAAGTAGTTTAATTCTTTTCTTCATGGTGATGTGATGATAAACAGTGTTGCAGTACTGGTATACGTGGTTGTTTCTTAACTATTGTGCTGCGGCATTGCGTGAGTTCCCTCCTTGGCTAGGGCATTTCGTAACCTCCATGCATCACTCAATCCGAATTCTTCCATTGCACTCT
The DNA here is from genome assembly GCF_964261635.1 of Lissotriton helveticus. Lineage (NCBI taxonomy): Eukaryota > Metazoa > Chordata > Amphibia > Caudata > Salamandridae > Lissotriton > Lissotriton helveticus. The sequence goes on from NC_136065.1 coordinate 1,759,322,756, forward strand.
TCACTCATTGGGCTACTCTGGGAGTACGGTGGAATAGTGGGTTGGACTTATCGAGCTCGGGATTCAAGTATGTATTTAAATCACCTCCCCATAGAATATCTGCTTCTGGCCAGCTCCTTAACTTGACATACATCCATAGAAAACACCCAGGGTCATCTGCGATACGACCATACATAGTTATTATGGTTACCAACAAGCCTCCCTCCCAATTTCCCCGGAACCATTGCGCATCGTCCCTCTGGCACAGGATGAGAACAAGGACGCCAACCTAAATCCCGCCCATCTCCCTGCATTACTATGCTCTGTGCTTTTAGTAAAATGTGTTTCCTGCAATAAAGCAATATGTATATCATGGCGCGTCAGATAAGCCAATACCTGGTAATCTTTCTTAGGAGAATTTAGGCCCCTCACATTAAAAGTCAGCAATCTGTACCTCTCACACATAACGGAACCTGATATACCTCAACAAATCGATAGATAATGCAACTAGGAGCAGATGGGCACCATTCCCGGCATTCTCAATCCATGCGCCATGATGATCAGCTATCACTCCACACAACAAAAATGCGATAATCTCAAAAATAAAATATAACACATACCCCTGACTTCCCACCCACCTCCTCCCACCCACTCCAACCTCCAATTAGGTTGAGACAAACTCCATCCCCCCTCCCATACATATACCCCCTCTACCATACAACACAACAAGTGGGGAACATCTGCTGGGGGAGGGAACTGCAGCTCTATGGTGAGTTTGCCAGACTTCTCAACTGTGTGGCGCGCCTGTGCACCATCAAACAATAACAAAGACAGCCTCTAATGCGCTGACCCAGTGTTAGTAAATGAAACTGCATGCATCAACATATGATATAATTATAATGGAGTCATCCTCTATCCACAAGTATCCAAACATACATTATCAGAGCAGTATACGCCCCCTGTAGTGCAATATCTCCACCACTTCCTGGCATTACTGAATCAGTGTCACCAACATTAATCCATGACCTCTAAATTTGGTGAGGCTGATAAACTGTCCATTCCGTTCTGTCGGGGCCTGTTCTTATGGATATGTTTTGAGAATTTCATGGCTGATTTTGAGTCCGTGAAAAAATGCGCTTGACCCTCATGAGAGATTTTCAATTTGGCTGGGTACAGCATTAAGTACGGCACCGAGGCAGTCTGGAGTAGCTTCTTCACCGGCACAAATTCTCTACGCACTGCCTGCACCGCCTGGTGTAGTTCGGAAAAAAGGACAAAGTGTCCAGCTTGTAGTTAACGGGGGCATTAGACCTAGCCTCTCTCAATATAGTGTCTCTATCAGCATAGTTCAGGAGGCGCGCAATGATCGGGCGGGGAGTCCCTGTGAACGGTGCACCCTCTCAATGCCAAAGAGCTCGCGTAGCAGGCCATTGATGAACGGCTTCATTTTGGCAATGGCAGTTGACTCAGCCAGTACATTTATGCGGAGGTTAATGCACCCTGTGCTCATGCTTGTCCACCTTTTTCTTAACCACATCCAGGCCCATCGCCAATGCATCTATCTTACTATCAATGGTCTTCATCCTAGAGGATAGTTCTAACAAAATATTCCTGGTGTTGTCCTCCGATCCTTCCACTGTTCCTGAAGCATCCTGCGTCTCTGGCTGGTCCCCCATGCCTTCAGTGGCACAAGTGTTGTGTTTATTTTCGAATTGGAGTTTCGGTTGTTTGGGGTCAGTTTTACCCATAATGATGGTTGTATCTGAGCAGGGCCCAATGTACTTCCACCTCCTCTAGCTTCCTCGTGGTCAAAGTTCCACAACTCCATTCCGGTATGTAAGCAGGCAGGCCCACCAGCAGTACCACCACTGTGTTCAAACCCCACAACAGACCCACACAGATGCCACCTCGTAGAGGATGTATGTCGTTTCAACGCATGCTTTTACCACGCATGCCTTTACAACGCGGGGATTACAATGCAAGTCATTACAACGACTTGCGTTGGGGGGCGCCGGATAGTGGAATAGTTTAATTTTCTATTCCAACTCCAGTCCCCGTGGATAGTAGGGAAGGTGTTGGATAGAAAATTAAACTATTTCCTATCCAACAGCGCCCTCCAGCGAAAGTCGTTGTAACGACTTTCGTTGTAATTCCTGCGTTGTACTGGTAGTGCGGGGTAAAAGTTTCGTTGTAAACAATGTTCCCCCCCTCGTAGAGGTACACCCCATGTGCAGCACACGGGGATCAGTGCAGCTGTATGCGCAATCTACAGGTGTCTTCCACAGTCTCAGCAACTCGAGCCACAGTCACTCTGTGGACAGTTATCGCCTCACATCGAGCTAGCCAAGGGTGTTGGTTGAATATAGCAGGTAACACCATAGCAATGCCCGCAACTGCCACTTTCACTTCCAGCAGGGTTCTGGTCCTATCATAGCCGATCTTCCATGTGCAAGCTCAGCCCTCAGCTCCTGGAATGCTCCCAGGCCATGCCTCTGTCCACACGTGACCCCAGGGTTCCAGCACAACCCCCCCGCGCACCGGCTGAACCCTGTGCGTGCCCGTCCTCAGAAAACAGGTCGGTGCACGCTACAGTGTGCTCAAACCAGCACCCCCAGGTCGCGGAGTTAAGAGCCCGCAAAACCCCTTCAAAGGAAGTAGTGGCGGGACTGCCCGCATGCGCGCGGTAACATCAAACCAGCCCGGCCTCTACAAATACCACCTCATACCAACATGGGGGCACCTGGACAAGACCACGCAGTCCCAGCCGCACCCGACTCAGCATTCGGCCCCAATTCCATCTACCTCACCTCCGGCGGATCTCCGGCACACCGAGCTCCATCTTGCAGCAAGTCTGCAGTCTTCGCTCAGCAGGGCTTATGTCTGTGCACCGAGGCTGACACAGGATCCCAGGGCTCGCATAGTCACCCCCTCAGCGTGAGCCTCACTGGCTTCAGCTTCGACACCACCCTTAACCGCTGTTGGTAACACAGTGATTCATGCAGGGGGGAATATGCTGACTCCCGATAATCTGCTTTACCAGCGCGTGCACCTCACTGCCCTTCCTGTTTCAGCAGTGATCCCTAGAGACGAGATCTCTGGCAGGTACCATTTTCTCAGCGGCTGAGTCAGAACCGCGATCCGCGATTTCTGCACCTACAGGCTCAGGAATCTCTCTGATGTCAGCAAGTGTAAGTCGTCATCACAGCATGCAGTTTTTTAGCGGCACAGACATCTTAAACCTATGGTACTAGCCAGATTTGTGCATCTGGCTCGCGGAGCTCCCTCAACAGGCAGCCATTCCGCCTCACTCCGTAGCCATGCCCCAGCGTCGGTGGGATAGATTTGGTTACTAAATTATAGGGGCACCCCTCCCATTGACACACAATCGCTGCAAATCGTTCTAGGTCATCCATCCAAGACCCCTTCTGTATTAGTGGGAAGCGTTTATTAATTAAAATCCCCACACCTTGGGAGCCAGAAGTAAAGTCAGAGTGTACCACCATTTTGTAGCCTTACCTATCCATGGCCTTGCAGGCCAAGCCCACCAAGTGTGATTCTTGTATCAGCGCGACAGTTGGGCCTTTGAGCTTAATATATTAAAGGACCAGTCCCCTTTTTATTTTATCGCCTTGACCATTTACATTCCATGAAATTACAGTGAAAGGGAGATGTCATTCCCTAGGGGTCTGCGTGGTTGGGTCGTCCGTCAAATTGTCTATTAGAGTCTTATGAATCATCCCAACCATAGAAGCGAGGTGCATCCTGTGCTATGTGCATCATAATGCTACCTACTATACCATTAATTGTACCACCGTGTTTCTGCCCTGAAAAAAACAACAGCCCATTAAACCTAACCCTTCCTTCTACCCCCTCGCTGCATAGCGGATTTGAAACTACCCGCCTCCCCAACTTAGCAGAGTGCTTACTTCCCATACATTTGTACTTGTGTGAGGGGGGAGCTACATAATGATCCCTGCAAGTCGTCCCCTGTGCCTGTAGTCTATTGCAGCAAAATGCGCACATAAAAATATATATATATATCTCTATCTCGGCTGCCACTGTCTCCAATGCCTTCATGTAGAGTATCCAGTGTAGTTCTTATCAGCTTCTGCCCAGCAGCAGAGTACAAAGGGGTGTGTTCCTTCTGCTGTCGTCTTTGGGCTTGTCCCCTATTGATTCTTATCTTCCAGTAGGCAAGACACTATTCTGAGCTGTCATCAGTATTTAGTTGGGAGTCAGCCAATGCTTCTGCCTCTTTTGTTGCTGACAATGTTGATTCTGTTAGTTGTTACTTCTGTTTTGGTCCTTGTCTCCTGGGTCCCATGGCCTGGCGCCATCCCGCCAGCTGGTCATGGGCTTCTTCCGGTGTCATAAAGAATCAGCTTTTCCCTTCTGCCTTTACCCTTAGCTTTGCCAGAAATAGCATTGCATACTTAAGTTCTCAGTTGTGCAGCTCTTTCTTGATGTCTAGAAAGTTTCAGTGCTGCTTGGTCACAGCTGCTGTGTAGTCCGGGTAGAGGGACAGAGTGCAGTTATCTACCTGTAGTGGGGGAGCGCCGCGTGCCGCCTGCAGAATTGTGTCCCGGTCCCTGAAGTTGAATATGTGTGCCAGTATGGTCAATAGAACACCAGATAGTCACTTTGATCATTGCGCTATTTATAGCGTTTTACTGTTAGTCTATATCCTTGGTCAGAATCCAATTCCAAAAACTACACGGTGTAGGAAATTCAAGCTTTTATTTTTCAAATGCTATGATCCACAGCCGACACGCGTTTCGCCCCCTTCGGGCTTTCTCAAGGCTTTTTATGGTATCATATCAAATGTCAATTCCTGTATCAATGCAAGGTTTATACAAAACCCACTAATATGTCTTTGTCCAGTTAACCTTAGCCTGAACAGTCGTGATGTAATTGCACAATCTCTTTGATCTTTTCAGTTACGTGGTGTGGCCAGTCTGTTTTCCAGTCACAACATTATTATTCTGGAGCCATGATAAGTTCCCAGTTATTCTCAATATTCACAGAAGTCCGTCCTGAATACCGTCCCTGCAATCCGGCGGCACCCGTGTGCCAGTATGGGTCTAGGGGGGCCCAAGTCGAGGCTTTCCCCCGTACCCGATGGGCCCTTATCACTGAGAAGAAGCTCGATGGTCTACGTGCCTGTAATTGAGTTTTGACTTGGTCTTCAACGAAGAGTTTCAGGACCGACCCCTTGACGTTCTCCGGTACCCCGACCAGGCGTATATTGTTGCGCCTCGATCGGCCTTCCTGATCAACAAGTTTTTCCGCCATTTGTCTAGTCTCCAGTTCCAGTTGGCGCACCTGCCGCTGTAGAGTTGCTGTGTCTATGGAGAGAGCTTCCGTAGTGGCTTCCACCTCTATTATCCTGGTGTTCATTTTGGAGACATCAGCGCGTAGCAGTGTGATTTTGGTGGAGATTGTGCCGATAGATGTTTACATCTGGAGCAGGGTGACCATTACATCTTGCAGAGTGTCCTCTTTAGGTTTTTCCATCTGTGGGCCAAAGTCATTGACTGTGAGGAGAGCTGGCATGCCCGGCTGTTCTTTGTGAAAGGCGTATTTGTCCAATTTGTTGCTCTGTACCGTGCGCTGGCCTCTGCCTTCCATGGTGTCTGGATCACAGGATGGCGTGTACGGCCACCAGGGGGGAACAGTAATCACCACTGCCTGCCAATGGGTAGTGTCCTCCTCATGCGGCCTTTTGGTTTTCCTTTCTCCCACCAACACCCCCACAGGAGGAGGTCCTGGCAGAAGATTTTCTTCCTGACCCTGCCTTATGCTCCTTCTGTACTACTCCGTACCACCTTCCAGTTCTGAAGTGCCTCGGGGGTGTATTGGGCTCTTTCAATTTCTCAAGGCTCCAATGCTCCGTATCTATGCATACGTGCCAATATCAGTCACCCTCCGGTGTTGTGGAAACCAGTCACCTGTGTCTTAGTGGTGAGCTCAAGTGCAGATGTGGGCCCCTGGCCGCCAGCCGGTCCTGCCCACAGGAGTCGGCGTTGTGAGTTTGGATAGACTTTCGGTATGTACGAAAGGCGTAAATGCAGTTGCTCTACTCAGTAGAAATGGCATTTTTGAAATCGACAAAATAGGAAATCGCAAATAGCGATTTCCTATTTCCGAAAGGCAATCGCATGTTCAAAGGATTTTCTAATTGCGACTAGTCGCAAATTGGCCATGTGCAAATTATAAAAAAGGCCAACAAAATGCATCTGGCTGTTTCACAATGACAGCATTATACATTCTGTCGAGGAAGTTGAGGATTTTGGCTGCGAGGGAGAGGAGGAGAAGGAGGAGACAGCAATGGATATTAATCATGAGTGTCACCCTGTTTGAAATAACAGAGGAGGAGATCATTGAGCGATTCAGACTGAGTAGTCAGGTCATACTTTATTTAATACCTGATTTGCAACACAGGCTACAGGTTCCAAAACTCAGAAGCAACACAATACCACCCCATGTGCAGATATTATGTTGCCTACACCTCCTTGCATCGGGGAGGTACCAGGGATCATAGCAGAGGTAGGAGGTTGTCACAAAGTGCTTTTTCCAGGTTATTTTACAAGTTCCCAGACATAATGGTTAGAAACATAAACCAATATATATATATTTCCCAATAACCCCCAATCATTACACCAAACAAAATGGAACTTCTGCAGCGTGGCACAGTTCCCCAGTGTAATTGGCTCTGTCAATTACAAATATATTGCCATATCTCCCCCCTCAGCCACTGAATACATCAACAGGAACTGGAAAAGCTCACACTCACTGAATGTGCATGTGATGTGTGACACCTTCTGTATTATCACAGACCTTGTGGCTAGACATTCAGGCAGCACCCACAATTTCTCCATGTTCAGTCACAGTGGAATACAGAACCGACTAGCAGAGAGGGAATTTGGCAGTGGGTTACTATTTGGTGAGAGAATCACAAACTCAATGAATACAGTGGCAAGAAGTGTATGTAATGTGACTTAATGGTGTCCCTTCTCATGCTTTAAGGTGACAGTGAATAAGTGGTGCAGCTGTGGCTCCTCACACCACTCCTAACCCCGAGGACACCAAGTGAGGGAAAATACAACAGGTTACACAGGGAAGCGCTCACCTATCGAGCGGACCTTTGGCATCCTAAAGTCTTGCTTCCGCTGCCTACACAAGACCGGAAGGGTCCTACTCTACAGGCTGGACACATGCTGCAAAATCATTGCGACCTGTGCCATCCTGCACAATATTTCTATGAGGAGGAGTCCGCACGACATCCATATTGAACTTAACCCTGACTCTGATGATGACCTACTTCCACTACAGGTGCAGCAGGAGGGTACCCTTGTGTCTCGTGCTTTCTCAGCAGCTCTGCACCGTGGAACTGACACAGTGTCCATGTCAGAGGGATTGTGGCATGTACGCCTGCTGAGCAAGGCTCCTGGACAGACAAGCCATGGAGGCTGGAGCCCTCCTTGCACTCAGGTGGTGGAGGGATGGTGGGGAAGAACAGGTTGTGGGTCTGTATGTTCTCCAAAGCAGTTGTGACCTGCACCAGCCCACGAGCACGTCCTGGCAGCAATGACCTTCTCAATCGTTCATATTGAAGAAAGACTATTATTTCACCCCATTTTGCAATCAATTGTATCTCATACATTAAAATAATCATGGGGAGATCATAGAAGTTGCCTTTCTCTGACCGTCCCGTCCCTGTTCTCATGACCACGATGGCATAGTTCATAAGGCGTGGCTTGGATACATTAAAAAAAAGGTCGTCACAGCACCCTGCATGCAACTGATTCCTTGCATGCACTATAATAATCATTTTCTGGGATCATCTGACTTCTTCATGGGAGCAATGATCATTGAAAGAATGTGATGTGCCGGATAATTCAATAGTCACCGTTGGGTTCTATCGAGACAATGTCTACACTTTCTGAAGAGCTGAAATGTCCCAGGGACCTTCTTGTCAGAGTTCAATAAGTGGTCTGGCTGACAGTGAAGACGACCTGTCCGTGCCAGGTCCAATGAAACCATAGCGGGTAGTTGCTCAATGTGAGGGTGGGCTTCATGTCATGTGGGTTGTGAGTATAGTGTATGTCGTCATTACAACTTTCTCGTTGTTGAATATATGTGACGGCAGCGGGATCTTAGCTGCCCTGGAAAGTGTTTTATTCTATTGAAAGTAAACGTGAATATTTCTTTATGTAGAAAGGAATAAAAGTTGATTAAGAAACTCTGGCAAAGTGAGAGATGGCAGAAAAAAATGTAACTTTTTGAAACTGAGCTTTATGTGGAATGGAGAGTGACTGTGGCGTTACACCAGTGCCAGACTTTCTTAAAGTTCACCGTAGCTGGAGATGAAGCAGCTCAAAGCAGTAGCCCAATTAATATCGTTCCGTGAAAGTAGATATATATTGCTGTTCCACATGACTTTTAAATGTTTCTCCTCTGTCGTTCTCTGCTGTGTAAGTGTATAAATTCCTACAAGTGTTGTGCTTATTCCGAAATAGCTTGTGGAAAAATATTTAACAAGTGCATCTGAGTCAGGTGATGATTAACGGAGGGAAAAAACAGGTCCCTAATCACCAACAATAAACATTTCAGAATGCTCGTTTGCTTGATGGTGGCAGCTAAGAATTTGAACTTATTGTGACATCTGTCACCGAATTGCCCCTTTGAGACCTGCCCCACGCGCAAAGCTAGATTCTGATTGTTGTTTTCTAGCTAGCGATTTATTGTAGGTTACCTTCTGTGCAGAGAGGATTACTTTGCAATGTATATTTTCATGAATATATATACCGTCTCTATTTTAAGCTGTTTTATTTGTTAGAGTGTTACCGTAGCACGCGAACTTTTTCATGTGTAAATACATGGCTAGAGTGAGTTTGGGGAATATTGTCTCCATCCTGTGAATGAAACTCTCTTTGATGGAGAAGCCACATCTAATAAATGACTGCAAAACGCTAATGCTTGCACACGTGCCCTGGGGGCACCAAGCAACTGATGGCAATCCCTTCTGACTGTGCTTCACGGCCATTGACAGACTAGGCTGGACAACCCGCAACGCACATGCCTGACAGCACCAAAATTAACTTCCATTTGTGATGTCATGATCTGCTGCATCCCCTAACTGATTGGCTGCTGACCAGGAAGAGGACTGGCTGCTCGTGCTTCAAGGCAAATAGTGAAATGGGTAACACATGCAACGTTAGCACTGCATTCAAGTATATGATTGAAGGTTTGTGGAAAATATGTGAACTGGAGTTCATGAACTGTCAGCCTCCAGACGGAAAAAGTGACCGAGGTCGTCTCAGTGTGGTACAAGAAAGCAATACTAATCATGATGTTTGATTCTTTACCTTATATCTCCTGCACTCTTCTTATAGTAGCCATAGAATATCGTAAATCACCTATAGACCTATACAAATATTAGACGTGCTGTGTTGCACGCTGACAGCCAGAGTTGTCGGAATGTAATGAATCACAAAGCGATTTTATGGAAATCAGAAGTATTCTTTGTGAGGTAGAACACTGCATAGATTGCTTCTGAGTCAGTTTGCGAATCAGCCGAATGGAATGAATTGTAATACATTTAATTTCAAACAAGATAAGCAAGCAGAGACTGAGGACTGGGTTATGAGTCAGTCTCTGGTAAACATACACAGTCGAATTATTCCTGCTTTCCGCGAAGCTGCGAAATTTTAACTGTAATTGTTTTTTTAAGCGTTTTGGATGTTCAGATTCATTTCAGCGGCAAATGGAATCACCCCTGCTCAGCCACATACTACATCCAAAGTATTGCCTTGACCTCAATCCCAGAACGAAGCAAACATGCACTTGCTGAAGCCATAGCCTTGGATGGAACTGCTGTTTTATTTCATGTATGACTGATTTGATGAAAGATCGAAACAGGCCCAGATTGACAACTTAAGTGAACTGCCGCTCTTTATCTATTGGGCAGGTAAACATCTCACTTGAGCTGAAGTGTGCGGAGTACATAAATATATTTGCTCAACATACCTGCATTCTCAATTGAAGAAGGGTTAATAGGACTGTCATGGCTGTTTAGGCCCACATGGGCGTCCTGCTATGTCTCCTGGCTCGGTAGAAATGTTGCATGTTTCGTCCCATTGGAGGCGCACCCAGCCTTGTGACCCTCACGGATGAGTAGCTGCGCCGTTATAAGTCTCTGATTGATTGATTGACCGAGCCTGGGACTGCTTTGTTGGAAATGGTTATGTCCGTCTGGTGGCTGAGCCTGATCTGGTGGCTCAAATGAATAATACACCCACTCCAGGTATCTGTGTTTGGCTTCATAGTCACAGGTTCAAATCTTTGTGGGCCTCTGGGACTTTTATCGTTTGGATGCTGATAAAAGGAGAACTGTTGGGTAACTCGGAACAGCTCTTATTGCAGAGGCCGCCGCACCCGCCCGTAGGGGGGGGGAGGCTCAAAGGCCGGCGCCATAACCCACGCGGTGCCAACAGTGGAGGGTGAACTGGTTCTGGGCGCCCCGAAGCGGCCAGGAACCAGCGGAAGCAGGGTGCGCCCCAGCCACCCCGACAGGAAGTGACCTTGTGACCTGGCCCCCCACAAGGGGCGACCAATGAGCAAACTGGCTTTGTTTGAACCCCCCAATCAGAGGGGGTTCACCTGAGATCCCCTAGGGGTCTCATGAGCATTTAAGCACCGCCGCTCCCCAGCAGAAGCACAACGTCTTCAGGGAGCTGGGAGAGCGGCGCGACAACGACATCGTCTGAAGAGCTGGGGGAGCGGTGCAACGGAATCGACTGAAGAAAGGCGAGACCCTGTCGGCGAGCTACAGGACGAAGACGAAGTGGAGGAAGTCGAGACCCGGTCGGCGAGCTCCAGGTCGCGGACTAACTGAGAAGCTCGGTACAGCACGACGACCGCACTCCCATCTCCTTGGGTCGGCACAAGAGGCTTGAGGCGTCGAACACGGCAACGAGAGGTAACCCGCCCTCGCTTCTCCCCCCCCCCACCCAACTAGCGTGCATCGAGCCGCTACGGTGAGAGGGGAACCAGGATGGCCAGAGAGCGGAAGAGAAGACGATGAAGTGCAGAGTGACCCCCCAGCGCCCCAGGCATCGATGGAAGAAAACTGTCACGGGTGGCATCCAGATTCCGAGGTGGGCAGCGCGCCGGAAGAGACGACGACGAAGTGCAGAGTGACTCCCCCCCGGCTCCCCGGACACCGAGGAAAGAAAAAGCTCGGCTTCGGCGACGAACAAGGCGGAGCAGGGCAGCTGTAGTGGCGAGGTAAAGTAGCAAGGAGGGGTTAAACGCTAGCTGCGGTGGGGCATGATTAAGTTGCTGACATGAAAATGCATTCAATGGTTAAAGGCCCGTCTTCCGTCGCATAATAGGCAGGCAGAATGCAACACGTGCAGAGTCCCATAAGTTAGCCCCTGTGTTTGGGAGCCGCAGAAAGACGTGAGCCTCCCTGCGGCGTGGCGGAAATCCTACAATGGTTGGCTAACCAAACACACCGGCGGGCGGTGTGTAAGAGGAGGGCCACTCACTTTTGAATGCCGCACGGCAGGGTGACGTGGCCGCACAAAGGAGGGGAGTAACAGGTGGAGACGGCACTCGCGGCCCAGACCCGGCCGGACGGCAGGGCGCAAATGGTAGCGAGCTGGGGACCTAACTCCAGACAGATAAGCTCCCCTCCATGACACGCAGAAGGGCGTGGCCAATCAAAACACCGGAACACCAATAGACTAACTAAGAACTGGTTGTATACAAGTGCCATTTACGAACTGTGGAGTGCACAAAAGGACAGACACCTGTTACCATAAGAGGGTGTCATAAGCTGTAAATGTAATGTGCATGATTGATGAATAGAGTTCGCAAATGGAAGATTGGACAACCAGTATGTTATCAATATGTGTTTTGATATAATAAATCTGCAGCCAACAATGACCACCAATAAGAACTGCTATTGTTGGCTGGCATTATTGTATAATGGGAGAGCAAGATGTATGCAGAATGCAGACCGTTGAGTAAGTATGTGTTGGTGCCCACGGAATAGGCACATGCGAGGGTTATTGCAGAGGCCGCCGCACCCGCCCGTAGGGGGGGGGAGGCTCAAAGGCCGGCGCCATAACCCACGCGGTGCCAACAGTGGAGGGTGAACTGGTTCTGGGCGCCCCGAAGCGGCCAGGAACCAGCGGAAGCAGGGTGCGCCCCAGCCACCCCGACAGGAAGTGACCTTGTGACCTGGCCCCCCACAAGGGGCGACCAATGAGCAAACTGGCTTTGTTTGAACCCCCCAATCAGAGGGGGTTCACCTGAGATCCCCTAGGGGTCTCATGAGCATTTAAGCACCGCCGCTCCCCAGCAGAAGCACAACGTCTTCAGGGAGCTGGGAGAGCGGCGCGACAACGACATCGTCTGAAGCCCACCCACCCACACCTAAGGAACAGCAGAGTCGCAGTGCTGGACATTGGGGGAAGGCGTTTGGCGGAAATCCTACAATGGTTGGCTAACCAAACACACCGGCGGGCGGTGTGTAAGAGGAGGGCCACTCACTTTTGAATGCCGCACGGCAGGGTGACGTGGCCGCACAAAGGAGGGGAGTAACAGGTGGAGACGGCACTCGCGGCCCAGACCCGGCCGGACGGCAGGGCGCAAATGGTAGCGAGCTGGGGACCTAACTCCAGACAGATAAGCTCCCCTCCATGACACGCAGAAGGGCGTGGCCAATCAAAACACCGGAACACCAATAGACTAACTAAGAACTGGTTGTATACAAGTGCCATTTACGAACTGTGGAGTGCACAAAAGGACAGACACCTGTTACCATAAGAGGGTGTCATAAGCTGTAAATGTAATGTGCATGATTGATAAATAGAGTTCGCAAATGGAAGATTGGACAACCAGTATGTTATCAATATGTGTTTTGATATAATAAATCTGCGGCCAACAATGACCACCAATAAGAACTGCTATTGTTGGCTGGCATTATTGTATAATGGGAGAGCAAGATGTATGCAGAATGCAGACCGTTGAGTAAGTATGTGTTGGTGCCCACGGAATAGGCACATGCGAGGGTTATTCAGTCCCAGGATACTGCAATAGGCGGACATTTGTGTTACAAATACATGTTCTGCGGATGTGGCAACTTTTGGCAAAACTGCTATGCTGGTGTTGCCCTCGCCCCACTATTTTTCAGAAGCAGATTGCCAAAGCAAGGTTTTTCCCGAGAAGCAAAAAAAAATAAACATAATTGATCCATTTGGGCGTTTTCTGAAATCACATGGAGGCGATGGTAGCCTTTCCCTCTCCTAAATTGGGCTGCAACCAATGATGGATCATTGACAGGGTGGGCGAATGCTCTACCTTACATTAGTCAGAAGCGCCCCAAACTTCAATTGGGGCGGTGGAATGATGAGTTTGATGAAGCACAAATGACACCAATTTATAATGGGGATTCTGCTCTATAAAACTGTAAATGATACGCTGTTGTGTGGCACATATTCAGATGCAGTTAGCGCTAATTTTGCAAAGTCATGGGTGCATATGCTGTTGCTCCTACACAAAAGCTCTCGAAGGATCTGACCTGAAAGAGAATGCCAGCAGTAATGGTCAAACAGGATGCAGAATGGCAGTGGTACTGGCTGCACACATTCCTCAGGATTGTATTGCACGAAGGGAATGCATAACCTTCTCCTTGTTATTAGGTTCAAAATATATTCTATGCTGCAGAGACACAGATCTTGCATTGTGAAGGAAGCCTGTAGCCTAGCATATATATGTGATGAGATTAAATTTGCTGAAAACAATGATTAATTTATGACTGCTTCAGTTAGCATGTCTAGGCCGTATCAGCTTGCAGTGACACTCATTTATGAAATGCTTCAGAAAAGTTGTTGTTTACTTTAGGTGAACGAGAATTCGATGAGCATGTGTCTTTCTCTGTTTTAGAAAATCAATGAAAATACAGCCTCAGAAATGATCTGTCCTAATATACTTTCATAATATTTGTTTTCCATGTTTTCTCTGGAGAAAAGGACATTTTTATGTTACAGGTTTCAAAGTTACTTAGCTGAGCTTTGCCGTAGTTGAATAAACTATTGTAATTCGGTGTTTCATAAAGAATGATTATATCTCTCTGATTACATATATACATTGAAATGTTTTAGGAAATTAGAGATACTACTGGTGATGTACCCACTAATAGGTTGACTGGTTGTCATGAATGAAACATGTTTGATCCAACCTTTCTACTTAATCTCATGCTATGAAATGCATGTGCTTCTTTGAGTAAAACATTACAAAAGACATGTTGTTTTGGAAGGCTGCCAGTTATTTTGGGTTTTCCTTGTAGACGGCCTCTGTGTCAGTCGATATGGGGCTGTATGCTAATTCTTTGAAAATATTAACTTGCTACTATGTAGTAGTAGAAAGCTTTATTCGATTTTAGAACAGAATAAAATCATAAAAGCAACAGTCGTAATATACATTTTCATGTGCAGTCATAAAAATACAATAAAAATAGTATTAAACATTGTATGTACATTCACATAATAAAGCCATTCATAACTACAATTATTTAGATAAAAAGTTTGGACTCTGCCTGCTAGTTATGTAATATCAAACATGGTTGCCCTGGGTGGTTCAATTTTCAGTCACTATAATTAATCATGTGTGGACCGGATTTTCAGGCAGTTTTTAAGAAACATAGCTATACATTTGGCATTTGATACTGTATCTAAATGTTGTAAAGTCATAAAGGCGGGGCGGCATCTTCTCAGTCCTTGGCATAACACAATTGGAATAATCCAGCGTTTGCGTGGTAGTTCGTAGAATTTACAGAACAGAAATACGTGAATATTGGACTGTTCTGAAATACCATCGCAAGGACACCGGATAATAGAAGTTGACCAATCCTGTCTCCTTGGGAATGTGACCAAACTAAAAAACAAATTAAGCCTAAACCGTTTATTTTTCATAGCTGGTCAGACAAAAGGTGAGATACGGCTGGATGCCCTGAGTACATTGAATAGTTAAAATATGGCTATTGGAAACTTTATTAATTTCTTGAGCCATACGTATTTCCCTTATATGAGATAGACATAGCAATCTCAAGGCCTTTCTTGTAACGGTAGTTAGAATTGCAGGTTCTTTAAAATATTTAGAAAGACCCAAATCCTTAAGAAAATTATGTACAAAGGACAGCCACGGAACCTCTGACCAATTGTCTAGAGCCAAGCAATCTGCAATTAAGGCACGAGTTAAGCTACACTGCTCCGTTGACCAGATGCGATGCCACAGTAATATTGGCTGGATTTTTATATAGTCAGCAATGTAATCCATGCCCAATTCGATATGACAAGCAAACTTTGGAGAACACTGTGGGACGGCCAGAAGATAACGAATAAAATTGTTCTCTACCATCTGCAAGGTGACCACAGGTACGTAGCCCCACACCCCAGCACCATAAACAGCTACGCTATGACACTTAGCATAGTATATTTGCAAAAGTTCTTTTGAGGGAGGCTTCCCTATTTTACGGGCAAAGGCAATTAGGGCAGAAGTAGCTCTTAAAAATAGAAGATGTCTACTAACAATGGCCGATTTCCAAGAAGAGGTATTATCAAATAAAATACCTAAGTAAGGATATGTCTTAGTGCAGTCCAACTTAGCTTCTTCAATAAGTATCGATTTTTTCTTAGATGTCTTTTTACCAAGATGCATAACTAAGGTTTTTTTAATATTAACCATTAAATCCAGTGAAGCCATGAATTTACAGTACGAGTTTAACTGGATCTGAAGTTGTACTGGGGTTCGCGCCATAATCACCGCGTCGTCCGCGTAAAGTAACGCAGGAATAGGGCGACGGGCGATTGCTGGCAAGTCCTGACTCCCCTCTAACATGGCCTTCTCGAGACCATTTGCATAAAGGTTGAATAAAAAGTGAGCCAGGACACACCCTTGTCTGACTCCCTTAGTAACTGCGAAGGGGGGAGTAAGCTCCCCGTTCACCCCAAATCTCACCCAGGCCGATGCTCCCGAGTACAGCTCGCGCAATAAGGATATTATTGGAGGGTCTACTCCCGTTCAGTTAGGATTGACCACAGCCTAGAATGTGAAACACAGTCAAAGGCTGCGGTCAGATCCAGGTAGACCAAGTGGAGGTTACCTTTCTTCGCCTGGACATACTTCCCAATTAGAAGGGAGAGATTCAAAGCCTGCTCCACAGTACCCAGTCCCTCCCGGAAACCATATTGCAGGTCTGTCATGATGTTGTTATCCTCAGACCAGACCCGCAATCTCTCCAGGATCAAGCGACCTGCAACTTTACCAAGAGAGTCCAGGAGGGAAATGGGCCTGTAGCATGCTGGATTATTACAGTCTCCCTTCTTAAAAATGGGGAGCAGAATAGATGTTGACCAGGTTTTTACAAGACCTCCTTTTAATGCCGCTTCAATTACTCTGGTCAGTACTGGGGACCAGAGCTCCTGGGTGTACGTATAAATATCCAAGGGAACGCCGTCCGGCCTGGGAGCTTTGCCAGGCTTTGAGGAAGACAGGGCATTAATTACTTCCTCAGGGCTAAAAGATAATTCAAGGGGTTAGGGGGATATGTATAGACTTTCTTTACAGTTAACAACTTCAGCTAGAAATATTTTTGAAAAGTGGGAAACCCAAACCTCTGCGGTGATTGCTACCTCAACACTAGGGCCAGTGTTCACATCGTTCAAGAAGGGTGAGTTAACCACTTTCCAAAACATTAAACTATACTTCCTGTTACAACTCTCGTGGAGCTTCTCCCACAGATCTTTTTTCCTATCTTTCTTACATTCTTTTTTCGCCTTATTGTAGAGCTTTCTCAGCTTCCTAATTTCAAGCTGATCCCTCTCGGGTTTATGTAATGTAAGGCTATTTTTAGAGCTGATAGGGCTTTGCGACTTTCAGAATTAAACCACCCTTTTTCCTGTGAGCCATTCTGCTTTTGTTTGCGGAGCAGCTCCTTGCTAATCACTTTAGTAATGTTAATAAAACTGGTCAGTATTTCATCTGCAGTGGAGAGAGGGTTTAGGCATATTTCTAACATTTGGTGATGACATTATGTGTGATAACATCCGGGTCAACTTTAGCCCATTTGACCGAATAGCCGTTAGTTTTATCTAAGTTCAGGGCTCTTTGATTCAGCAGGCCACAATTACTAGTTGGGTAACGTCCAGACGGCACTGAGATAGTCACACTATTAGGGAAATGATCGCTACTAACGTCATCTCCAGTACAAAATGTTAGCATCTCATCCTTCATGTGATTAGAAATCAGAATAAAATCAATTAAAGTGTTACATCCCCTGCCGTGAAAAGTAGGGGAGAAATCAATTGGGGGTTCAACTAACTCATTCGCAAACCCCATTCCTAGAGTAAAAAACTTTTCGTTTAGAATATTCCCGGCACTTGAGTGTGCGAAATGGGTTAGGGGTGTCCCACCCTCGTCCACAATACCACAATTTAAATTTGTATATTCGTTACATAAAGGAATGCTGTAATCGCCACCCCAAATTAATTTGAAAGAGAGGGAGGGACAGCAGTTCCGATGCTCCTCTAGAACAGAAGTTATCTTATTAACAACTTTCACAAATTCCAAAGGTAACAGATTGTTATAAAAATTTACCAGAAAATATGTATGCCCTTGATTCCCAGAGAATTTAATTATTTGATAATTCTCTTCAGTTGCTATTTCAACAATTTTCTTAAATGAAAGGGTATTAGATACATATACTGATAATCCTCCCTTAGGTCTACCGAAAAGAGAGGGACATGCACTTGAATAATACAATCTATACCCCTGGAGGTGCATTGCAGTTACCGACCATGTTTCCTGGCAACATATTATATTGTGATTTCTAATTATTTCTAACCAATTAGGTTGCTCAACTTTCGACCGCAAACCTGCAATATTCCAAAATAGGATAGAAAGAAACAGACTACTGGACAGTGGTGCCTTAGGGGGAAAGTGTGGTTGTTTAAATTGAGTTTGAGTTTCCGCGGTTTGCCCCTGTGACAGCAAAAGAGAATCTTTTAATAAGTTACAGGGCCATCCAGTCGGGACACAATTGTCCAGAGCCTTATTTGAAGGGTCTGTAATAAGCAAAATGCTGCCACAGTGATCTTCAAGTAGAGGAACATTCTCCACAGTTTGCCCCTGGGACGGCAAAGAAGGATCCCGTAATTGATTACAGGGCCCATCAGTCATAACACAATTGTCCAGGGCCTTATTTGGAAGGTCGGTAATGAGAGAGAGGCTGCCACAATAATCCTCAACTGGAGAGACCTTTTGAAATATAGTCGACCTGTCTAGGGGGCACAAGTTAAAATTATCCAGAGGGGTTGGAGTAGTTGTTAGTCATTCAATATCATCTAAACCTGACAGAATGTTAAAGCGATTCTGTGTAGGAATTGTAAATGATCTTATTGTCGGTGGGTGATTAAAGTTGCCTTCCCATGTAAGAAAATCGTTCCATGGTGAGGAATAATAATCACATGGAGCCTTAGCAAAATCATTCTGATATTGAAAAGTAGGTCTAGGGTGATTAACCTGGTGTAAATGTAGAGACCTGGAGGAGGCGTCCTGATGTTGGGATAAGGATCTAAAGTGATCGCCTCGTTGGTCAAGTTGTGGCCTGGTACGAAAGACCTCTTGATGAAGTAGGGGTCTAATGTCATCATCCTGATAATGGGCCAGCGGCTTGAAATTTATGGGATGTACCATGTTTTTAGGGTAAAAATAGGTCAGATATCGAACTGTGATTTCATTGCTGCCATTAGGAGGGAACCAATCTAAAATGTAACTAACTGCCCTAGTGTCTCTAAAATTTATTATGATAATGTCCCCCATAATATTCTTTATGCTAGGGCCTAACCAAGGTAGGCGCCTCACATGTAGAATTTCGCCGTTCACATTTGGAGGGACTGGTCGATTTTTCCTAAGCCAAAATATGACTTTATTCTTCAGCTGGTTTTGATTTTCGTTTTTGCTGTCTTCACCGTCTGTACCACCCTCCAAAACTGGGACTCCCGTGAGCACCACCACTAGCGGAACTGCTTCCGGAGGCAGCTCCACGTTGAGCCTCTTAGGAGCGGATGGCCTCGCTACAACCTCACGACCGGTAATTTTATCAGAATTTCCCGGCGGATTAGGCTTTCCATTTTCCTGGGCCACTTTAACACTACTTTTCTCCTTTAGCCGTGATGTTTTGGGGGGCATTAATTTTGGAGTTTCCGGGTTAGGTTGGTTTGTGGATTTGGTAACTGTTAAATCAATAGCATTAGGGGGCGACACTATAGTTGTAGGCACCAATGAGGGTACTACGAAACCCCTCATTCCCCCTTTGATTTCATTGATTGCCTGTTCTAAATTCCCCAATTGTCGGCCTATTTTTTGTAGTCTCTCTACCAAAGGCAATGTGAGAGACCTGACTATTTTTTCAATACTTCCCATTAAGTTAACACCAAATGGATCTAATAATGGGAGGGGTGGTTCAATAGATGGTACAAGTAGTGTAGGTGCGTGTGATGTGGAGCTCCTAAGTTTGACACGATCAGTGGGACTGATTTTGTTAATTTGTGATCTATTACCCCCCTTTTTCCATCTTTTGGGGAGAGAGCCTTGCGGTCGGGTTTTTTAAAAAGATTGTATGCAATTGTTAGCAAGGTCGACTACAGGTGATGGTGAATCTACCAAAGGCCCGGCCTTTTGTGTCATATTTCCTGAAGAGAAAGAGAGATTTATAAGCAGGTCATTATTTATGTCCAAAGGTGGGTTGATGTCTTGGAGGAGTAATTGGATACTATCACTGAGTGAAGCTTCGATCCCCTCGCTTTCACAGTGAATACTAGGGTGTGGGGACAGGGCTAGCTGTAGCGGGCCCAGAGAAGACCGTTTATTCTTAATTAGCTCAACAGAGCGACGTCTCTCGGCCCGATGTTCAGCAAGTGTAATGTCTCTCTCTATTCCTGTGAAAGCCCTAATAAAATAATTATCTAGTGTCCCTTGTTTTTCTCCTCCTCCCACCAGAGATGGTTCAGTGCGGACAGCTGAAGTCATTATAGCCACTTAATACAATGGATACCTAAACACGTATACGTTCACAAACATGTATTAGCAGACCTAACTGTGGACACACGCTTAACAATGCCCAAATAACAGAGAATAACGTATAAAAGCATAAATAAGTCCAGCTACGGAATTACAGGTACAGGTCTTTATAAACAGTCATACCTCACCGTAAAAAATGACATCTAAGGGGAGGGGGCCCGGTCCGGGCTCTTCCGGCCTCTGAGGGCCTAAGAGGGACCGCCCTTTGCCCGGGCTTAGCCCCAGGCTGCGGCCCACACGCGTCCCGCGAGCGCGGGTCCCGGTTATCTTAAGTAGGAGGACCAGCTGTGGCAGGTTAAGCTCCGCACTGCCCGCTGGTCCTCGCAGTCCCGCTGGGGTCCGAAAACAGTCTATTCACTCCCCTCACTGCGGAGTCACTTCACACGAGCGGCGCCCGCGAAGCGGGGGCCGCGAGAAGTGGGCTTAGCGTCCACAGAGCAATAACACACACAGGGTAGTCCAGTGAATCAGTTCCCTTCCCTGAACACAGCACAGGAATCCGACGAGATGTTGGCAACTCGCTCTTTTAGGCAATCCGGGAGGTGGGGGCGGGAAGAGGACCAGCTGTGGCAGGTTAAGCACCGCACTGCCCGCTGGTCCTCGCAGTCCCGCTGGGGTCCGAAAACAGTCTATTCACTCCCCTCACTGCAGAGTCACTTCACACGAGCGGCGCCCACGAAGCAGGGGGCCGCGAGAAGTGGGCTTAGCGTCCACGGAGCAATAACACACACAGGGTAGTCCAGAGAATCAGCTCCCTTCCCTGAACACAGCACAGGAATCCGACGAGATGTTGGCAACTCGCTCTTTTAGGCAATCCGGGAGGTGGGGGCGGGAAGAGGACCAGCTGTGGCAGGTGAAGCTCCGCACTGCCCGCTGGTTCTCGCAGTCCGGCTGGGGTCCGAAAACAGTCTATTCACTCCCCTCACTGCAGAGTCACTTCACACGAGCGGCGCCCGCGAAGCGGAGGCCGCGAGAAGTGGGCTTAGCGTCCACGGAGCAATAACACACACAGGGTAGTCCAGAGAATCAGCTCCCTTCCCTGAACACAGCACAGGAATCCAGTTATTTTGGGCTTTCCTTGTAGACGGCCTCTATGTCAGTCGATATGGGGCTGTATGCTAATTCTTTGAAAATATTAATTTGCTACTATGTACTTTCTGATATGATAACACTTTAGTAAACCTAAAGTGGTTTCAAACGTTCAAAATGTTGTTGTGTTCAGGTCTTATGCTTAGGCTTGGCCGAAGTCTATAGGAGGTTCAGATAGTTCCTGCCTATTGATTTTCCTAATTTCTTAACTGGAGCATTGACACATGCTCACACAAAATACCCGGAATGTCACGTGCGGTAAGCTCGATCACTAAAAGAGGATTCCATTTGCTTGGATGCCCAAAATGTATGCCTGTATCTGATGATTTATTGTTAAAGATTCAAAACATCCTGTTCAACTAATCTGCTGATGTTAGACCCGGGATCCCTGGTTGGCTGAGGTAGGTACCTTAGGCCAAATAGGGACCTGCGTTTCCACCTCAGGGAAAGGAAGGTCACCTTCTGAGATACCCCCCACTCACCCCCTTGGTAGCTTGGCACGAGCAGCCAGGCTTGTCTTCAAGGCACATGTGTAAAGTATTTGCAACTACGAGCAAAACGAGTATACATTTTATATAAAAAGATATACGGTAAGACAACACAATATAAATTCAACATATGAGTATGTGTACTATTTTTCCTGGCCGGTTGTTAGGCCAGACAGCCCTTGTAAATTCTGGCGATATTAATGAGCACTTCTAAACATTCCACTGTAATCCTAATACCATGTTATGCAGTTCGTAATACTAGTATCAGGCACTTTTGCAATGTAAAAATAATGCAATGCGTAACAAAACAATCAGGCACTTTGCAATGTAAAAATAATGCAATGCGTAATGCATCAATTGTGCACTTTGCAATGTAAAAATAATGAAATGTGTAACGCAACAATCAGACACTTTGCAATGTAAGAATAATGCTATGCGTAATACAATCACCAGGTACGCCGTTATGCAGGAATAATGCAATGCGTAATACGCTAATCAGGTAATTCATTCTGCAGAAACAATGCAATGCGTCAAACGACAATCAGGTAGTTCGTTATGCAGAAATAATGCCATGCGTCATACACTAATCAGGTCGTTTGTTATGCAAGAATAATGCAATGTGTAATACACTAATCAGGTACTCCGTTATGCAGAAACAGGATAATGCCCAATACACTCCGGCACCGATCACGGTGCCTTAGGCGGTCTCTCCGCCACTCCTTCTGACTCGCATTCAGCCTCTGTCAACAGTTGACCCCTATATGGGTATGGTGTATTAAAAAGTGCAGCTCTGCACTCCGACCCCGATACTGCCACTCCCTTGGCAATACAGGCCACGATACGAGGCGAAGCAGAGGCTCGCGCTGCCGAAATGAGAGAGAGGCCAAGAGTGTCTCCCTTCGAGCCCACACCCTGCTGCAAACTCACTCTCATCTCCTCGTTCAGCGACTGGGTCTCCCTTTGAAATCTTTGTGAATTGGAAATGTCGGCCTTGGGCCGGTGGCTCAGCTCCTCCAGGGCTGCCGGTCCGAGCCGCTACTGGTACAAAGATCTTAGGCTGCCACAGGGCACACGCATACAGCGTCGCTGAGACTCCCTTGAGTTTTGGGTGCACGATCAACGGGCACTCCACACAAAGTTATCAGGCTGCACGAAGAACACACGCACAGTGTCGCTGAGACTCAATTTAACTCCGGGTGCATGTTAACAAGGCAATCCTCACGTAAGTCTCACGCTGCACAAAGCACACACACACAGCATTGCTGAGACTCACTTGGACTCCGGGTGCACGATAACAGGGAAATCTTCACGAAGGACTCACGCTGCAAAAATCACTTGCACACAGCGTCAACTAGACTCACTTGGACTTCGGGTGCACGATAACAGGGCAATCCTCAGGAAAGTCTCACACTGCACAATGGACATGCACACAGCGCCAATGAGACTCACTTGGATTCCAGTTGTCCACGCCCACCGGCTTTTCTGTGGCAGTCCGAACCGGCACTGCAGTCAGCACGATCGATGAGTGAAGGAATGAAGAAGGCAAGACGCCCCCATTTGGCGAAGCAACTATCAATTCGGACTCCTGATTTAAACGGATGTGGGTGTCGACCGACTGGCCACACCATGAGAACCCCATGAAATTGTACTTGTTAACAAGAGAACACCGATATGCCAACAATGGCCAACAACGAAGATCGAACATTGCCAGCTTACCTTTTATGTGCTCTACCTACCTGTCGTGAGGAAGACCCCAGAATGAGGATCCAATCACCCTTATAACCAGGGGTCGAAACGTCGGCAACCTTCCATACGTAGACATACACCATAGGATTCGAAATCTAATTAATGTTGTCCTATGTGTAATGTATTTGAAGGGACTTGCAGACCGAAGTTAGGCTGTAAAGGTTCAATTGAACAGGATTGAACTGTGTTCATATCACCCTGCCTTTACCCCATCCCTCACAGACCCAATCACTCCTACTCCTTTCCACCTTCTGTGCACCTAGAGTTCTGTATTATATTGTATATATTGACACTTTATAGAAAATGCTTGGACATATACATGTACTCTTTGAACAATTAGAATCATGGACTGAAGATCTGATGATCAAATTGAATGAATTAAATTCCTTATGTTTATCATAAATTCATCTTTTTGTTTGGTCTACTATTTTAAGTATCGTTAAATGTTTTTGCTATATCGACCATTTCTCCTATGTACCAGTGCACGATAACAAGGCAATCCTCACAAAGGTCTCACGCTGCACAAAGCACAAGTACACAGCGTCGATGAGACTCACTGGATTCCGGTGCACACGATAACTGGACAATCTTCACAAATTGTTCAGGCTGCAAAAAGCACACACACACAGCGTCGCTGATCCTTGCTTGTACTCCAGGTGCCCACGATCACAGGGCAGGGCTTACGAGGGTCTCAGGCTGCAACAAGCACATGCACACAGCGCCACTGTGACTCTCCTGAAAACTTTTGTGTTCCTGAGTTTCAGCAACAGGGAACCAGCTCACCTCAGGCCCTTGGGGATAAGTTACTTCAGGACACAACACAGCAAATTCCTTTCAAGCAGGGGGACACAGCACACAGCAAAGTACCTTTAGCCTTTCCTTGATTAAAATAGCAAACTGCAGGCCAGCCCCAGAACACACAGCAAGTGTCAGTCCTTTCCTTCAGTCTCTTCAGTTGTTTCTTCCTTGGCAAAGGTTCCTCTTGGCCACGAAGTAGCTCCAGTCCTCTTCAATCTTCATCAAGCCATTCTCCAAAGTTCAGGGGCTTCAGCTTTCATAGTTATACCCCTCAATGGCTTTGAAGCCTTTGTGTTCAGGGGTGCACTGATTCCTGTTCAAACCAGTTCTGGGTACCTCTTTGCCAGTGACACCTACTTCCTTTGATTAGTGGGGGTCTGGATTCTCAATCCCTCAGCAGGAGATGGGACAATTGTTTTATAGCAGCAACCCAGGCCTCTTCACCTCTAGGGGCTACTCCTCCCCTACGCTCCAGATGCAGGTCAGCCTGTTGCTGTCTCACCTCCTCCCCAGGGACAAGACATTCACCAGGTCCTATTGCTTTCAAATCCAGAAGTCAATCCACAACCAGGCACAAACACACAGAAATGTTAGAGCACAAAGACCCAGCCACTTCTAAAAGAGAGACTTCTAAACATACAATGCAAAAACCACATTCATAAAAAAATGTGTGATTACATTGTGAGTTCAGGCACACTAAACATCACCTCTACATCTTAAGCCTTTGGGAAGATAGGCTAGAAAACGTATTACACAGCCTTCCCATTCTATCCTATGGGCAAGATGGCCTTTCAACAGTGAAAACGAAATGGAGATTATTTCACTGTCAGGACATGGTACACACTTTGGTCCATATCCTACCTTTCACATGCACTGCACCCTGCCCAGGGGGTACCCTGGACCTACCATAGGGGAGTCTGATGTGTATAGAATGGGAAGGGTAAGGTCTGGCAAGTGGGTGCACTTGTCAGAACACATGACCGTTTAACAAACTGTACACAGGCACTGCAATGGCAGGCCTGAGTTCCCTTTTTAAGGCTACTTGCGTGGGTGGCACAATTAGTGCTGCAGGCCCACTAGTAGCATTTGCATTACCAGCCCTGGCACACATAGTGCACTTAACTAGGGACTTTACTAGTAAGGCAAACATACCAATAATGGACAACCAATAACCATTACACTTTATACAGGGAGCACTTGCACTTTGACACTGTTTAGTAGTTGCAAAGTGTCCAAACCTCTAAGTTGGCAAAACAAAATCTATCACAGCACCAACAAAGAGGAGATAGAGGCAGAAAGTCAGGGGTAATCATGCCAAGAAATGCCAGGTCTAACAGCTGAGAACCCTTGATTCTCTCAGGCATGCTGAAAACGTCTAACAACTGTCAATGAGTTACACAGTAAACCAGTGGGGAATGCATCACAGTAAACATGTGCAGGGAGTCATCATTCATCTCGCAAGACAGTATAGGGGGCTGATGGGGCAATGGAGGTCTGGAAACTAGTGCTTGAGATACTACCTGGTCTAATTAAACCGAAAAACAAATCTCTTGATGCATACATTGCAATGGCGACTGTGGCTCATTAGTGGTCACATTGCCAAATTACCCATTTAAGTGTGTGCACCAAGTGCAGACTGGGACAGAATCACATATTCCAATGAATGTGCTGTTTAGTGTGCAGGTTCAAAATCACTCCTGCAATTTGAAAGGTGCATTAGAGAAAGCTGTAATTCTGTTTAAAGCCTCCTGACCTGCCTTTCACTGGATGCAGGAACCAGGACTCACATTTAAAGGGGATTGACAGAGATCCCCATGCATGTGGAACAGAGAGTTACTGGACATGCTGGCATGGGGTGTCTAGAGTGCAGGAGTGTGCCCCTGGAAACCCCAAGTCTCCCTCAGGGGCACACTGTGCTGGAACCTCCAAGTCTCCCTCAGGGATACACTGTGCCCCACCTCTGTATATCCCTGTCAGTGCACCTCCTGACAGCATCCTTGCATCTGCAGCTGCTTCTGTAATATGGTGAGTGCCCGAAAGCCATGGATCCTGTCATTTGATGAAAGCATGTTCACATACAACTAAGGACACTCCCTCTTTGGATCATGGTGGTGTATATTTAGCACCTGCACTGTTTAAATTATTCAAGGTACTGTGCAAGCTTTTGCTGTCCCATCTATAGTACCATAATGCTCCAGAGAACAAGACGCAAGGACACCATGTCTAATGCATCCCCAGATGGTTCATAAAGCTGGCCACATCACAAAATAGACAATAAGGTAAAATATATACTCCTGTTACTGTGCGATACTAATCAGATAAAGAAATGCTACAAACAAATCATGTTGCTGCCAATCGAGGACAAAAATGACAATTTCCCAGCCGCTTTAAACACTGCACCATGGGGAACACAGCAATGAAATGTTGCTTCTATGCATGTTGGGACAGCTGATCATAAGGATAGCCTGAATGCATTTCATGCCTAGATGCTAGGAACTGGTATGAGTATGCACATGAAAGACACTGTGTTGGGATCTCCCTGGCTCACACTACACTTGC
Source organism: Lissotriton helveticus (assembly GCF_964261635.1). Lineage (NCBI taxonomy): Eukaryota > Metazoa > Chordata > Amphibia > Caudata > Salamandridae > Lissotriton > Lissotriton helveticus. Next base: position 1,759,349,566 of record NC_136065.1, read on the forward strand.
GCTCTTGCTTGGGGCAGCTTCGTTCCAACTTGGAGCGTTCTGGCTAAGTTCTATGTTGGGCAGTTGCTGCCTGGGAGCTGTCAGGACTGGTCATGAATAAACAAGCTACCAACTTACCTGTGGCCCGCTCTTCTTTTCATTGGCGACGAGGTTGGCCAGACCTGCTCTCCCGTTCCCATGTCGACTCCTTTGATCATGGTCCTCTTCCTCCCGCATCGATTCCTGTGATCCTGGTGTTCCCGACTTTGTTTACTTCTGGATCACTGGATGCTGTTGGACGATTGGCGATTCTTCTCGGAAATCCTCTGGAGCTGGTGTGCTTTCCCTGATGTTTTCCTGGTTGCCTTCCGGTGTGGTGCTGGAGCCGGTTCAGGCTCCGTGAGGTACTTTTGTTTCACGCGCTGTGTCCATGCGCTGTTGAAGGCACCTTGTGCATGCGCTGCAGCCATTCAAGAGGAACCTTCTTCTGTGACGCTGCAGAGTCACGTTGCCTTGCCTGTTCCTGACTGATCTGCCGCACGTAACGCGAGGACGTTGCGTGCGGCCATTTTGTAAACTCTGACAAGCTTGTGTTGTTGTGGCAACGCAACACATCTGATCTTGTCTCTGTGGGCACAGCTCGGGTTCTCAATGCGCTCAGCTTTTAGCGTTGCATTCTTTCCTGATGCGCACAGCAGTTCTGTTTAATTCAAGGCATTTCTTCCATTTGATAGTGCTTGCCTAACAGTGACACGCACACTTTGTTCTGATTTATGCAATAGTGTTGTGCAATGAGCTCAGCTTCTATTGTTGACTCCTTCGCTGATGCACACAGCAGTTCAGTCTGATTCAGTGTAAACTCAAGGCATCTCATTCATTTGATAGTGCTTGCCCAACAGTGACACGCACACTTCGTTCTGACTTATGCAGTAGTGTTATGCACACCTTTGGTTATTTATGGTTTATGGTCGTTTAATAGCGATGCACTCTCTTTATTTCTGATTTGTGCATTCGGTGATTTGAACACCTTAAGGATATAAGTAATATTCTCATCTTCCAACAGTTGTACATTCATTACTGTGAGGCAGCAACTCACCCACGCACATGGATCGTGTATTGGCTCCTCCTCCCTTTTTGCAATCAGCTGGCACACCACCTGTACCATGAGAGCAGTGGAAAGATACTTTTGAGGCATACTTAGAAGCTATTGATGGTGACACTTTCACTTCCAAGAAAAAAAAGCACTTTTAATTTTTAATCTTGGAACCGAAGGCAGAAACATTTTGAAGACTTTGACATTCGAAATAGTCAGTTCTGTGGTTGGTGGTGGTGATAACAGTGATTCTCTTTTAATTGATGACTATGCTTCTTTGGTAAAAACTCTTGATAAGTAATTCTGTCCCAAAAGGAATGTTGTACTTGAACGTCATAAGTTTCTCCAATGTGCTCAAACTCCTGGTGAATCCATTGATGATTTTGTGGCTGCTCTTCCAATTCTTGCCATTAATTGTATTTATAGGGAGTTTAGAGACAAAATTATACGTGATCAATTAATTGAAAGAACTTGTAACAAAAATATCCAAGAAAAACGACTTGCTTCTGGTGATCCTGATTTAGAGACCGCTCTCACACTAGCTAAAAGCATTGAGCATTCGCAATTCTGTGTCAAGGAAATGAGTTCAACTTCTTCAACCACAGAAGTGAACCTTTTAAACTCCAGACCTCCTCCTAAACCCAACCCCAATGTACCCATGACCAGTATTTCCCGCTCTACCACATCTATTGCTCCATCCAAAACTAAGCCTTTACAAAATGAACTCATGTGTTTTCGTTGTGGTAGAAAGTCACATTTAGGCAATGCCAAGTTCTGTTTTCCTCTTAATCAAACCTGTTACAAATGCGGTAACAAGGGTCATTATTCTAGGATGTTCAGAGCTGCTTTTGTAAAAACAACCTACTCAAACAGTGAAAATAATTACTGAAGAATCTGATGAAGAATGTTATGATTTATTGATGTTGTCTTCATCTTCCTTCGACACAGGTGTTGTAGAACTGTCTTCTTTGTCTGGCCTCCGTAAAAAAAAAATCTCCTTCTTGCCACATAACTGTAAATGGCGTGAGTTGTAAATTCCTGGCAGATTATGGGTCTCCCTTTACCTTGTTGAATTTCTCTGACTTTAGTAACATTTCTGGTGCACTTTTGGAACCCTCCAATATTAAGATTTTTGCATATGGCGGCAAAAGAGTAGAAGTACTAGGTAAATGTACTGCCAAATTGAATTTCAATTCTGATCACACTACAGGAGTGGTCTTGTTAAAGAAGGCGCTAATTTATTAGGGTGGGACGAGCAGGGAGATTTGAACATTATCCTGGATCCAAATCATCCTGATATGGTGGTATCCTGCAGTACCTTACGTGAATTTTACAATTCCACTTCTAGAACATCTTGTGCTCAGACTGTTTCTCAGATTTCCAATATCAAGTGGGCACAAATGTTTCCTGAAGTATTCAATGGAGAGCTTGGTAAGCTCAAAGGCTTCCAGCATCGTATTGTACTAAAAGAGAATGCCAAACCCGTTGCTCACAAGGTACACAAGGTGCCTTTGAGTTTACGTCCAGAACTTAAGAAAGAATTTGAACGTCTGTGTACTGCAGGGGTAATCGAACCAATTGAAGGTTCTGAATGTGTGTTGACTTGCGTGATCTCAACACAAACATCTGGATCGATCGCCAACCACTTCCAGACATCAACAAAATGTTGGCCACTCTCAAAGGTGCTAGGTTTTTCACTTACCTTGACATTTCATCTGCTTATGACCAGATTGAGTTGTGCAAAGAATCCCGACATCTCACGTCTTTTGTTACCCCGGAAGGTGCATATCGCTATATTTGTATGCCATACGGTCTGGCCTCAGCCTCGGCTGTTTTTCAGAGACTAATGAACAATTTCTTTGAGGACATTCCCGGTGTTGTCTTCTTCCAAGATGACATCCTGATTCATGGAAAGATTGAATCGGAGCATGATGAACGTGTTAAAATGATTTTGAGAATCATAAGATCCAATGTGTGTTCCCAATGTGTATTCCCACTCCCCGTTCCTCCCCGAGCCGAGCTCGTGGTGTGGAGGGAGGTCTTTCTCTCTCTTTTGCACTCACTTCTGGCGGAAGCGGGGGGAGCGGTCTAGTCTTCCTGCCGCCTCCTCCCTACATAACCGATGTGCTGGCCGACGCGCAGCGGGTGTGACGGTGGCGCGCCGGAGTCGTGCCAGAGTCGTGCCAGAGTCCTGCCCGTCTGCGCCCGGCCGCGACCAGACGGGACCAGGGGCCACCCCCCCTTGTCCCTCCAAAAGTCACATTTTCGTACTCCAGTGAGACCCTGATGAGTCTCAAACCTTCACAATACTTGCGTCACCCCCCTTTGTCTTGCCACCTTGCACCTCTAAGCTGTCCGGAGGGCAATTTCTCCTTATCATCCCTCCCCTCCTTGCTTGATATAACCTCTTCTAATTTTCTGCAAAATCCATTACGACACAAACCACTTAATTCCCCTGCTGCCCTTACCTTTATCGTTACAAAAAGAGTGGTCGGTTACATAACATATTCTAGCGTAAATTTCATCATTCGATTGTAAAGGTACACACACGAACCAAGTAACATTGAAACTGAATTTAATTCAGCTGTGGGCAGTGATATCCAGTACTTTCACAGGTATTATATTTCATTTCATACAATACAATGTAATTTCTAAAGTCTTCATTCAAAACAGTGCTCGGTGATTGTCAGAAAAAGGGGGGAGGTTTCAGTAGGATAGGGTGTGGTTGGAATAGATTGAGGGACAAAGAAAAGGAATTGTGTCCTGTAAACAATTCTATCTCAATCTGAGAACATTTCTAGTCAATAATAGATCAAATGGTTCCCTATATACACTATACACGGGGGCCATATATGGCAAATTTTGCTGCGGCGTGTATGTATAAAGGTGGTGTTGTCGACGTTTCGACCCCTATGGTAAGGGCGGGTGATTCCTCAGTCTAGGGTCTTCATCAGGACAATAAAAACAGTGACAGTGAGCACTAGGTTCTTCAATCGACAGGAGCCATAAGTCAATAAGTAGAGTCCCAGATGAAGGGGTATGTAAAATTTGAAAAACCTTCCGATTGCGTCAATGCGTGGGTGTGGCAAAAGTCCTACATCTACTAGAAGAATTAATCAAGGGTGGGGTGTAGGTTTCTTACACCATCTGTGATACTGCTGGCTTTCGTCTCCAGAGTACTGGAAACGTCGACAACACCACCTTTATACATACACGCCGCAGCAAAATTTGCCATATATGGCCCTGTACATTGTATTGTATGAAATGAAATATAATACCTGTGAAAGTACTGGATATCACTGCCCACAACTGAATTAAATTCAGTTTCAATGTTACTTGGTTCGTGTGTGTACCTTTACAATCGAATGATGAAATTTACGCTAGAATATGTTATGTAACCGACCACTCTTTTTGTAACTATATGTTGACCCAGGTCGGTGAGGAAAGGGTTTACCCCGTTATTACCTACCACCCTTACCTTTATCAGCCTAAATTGTAGGTCCTTACCGAAGCACAGGAATGACATCTTCGACCTTATCACCTCCACTCAACCAGCTGCTATGTTTCTTACGGAGACCTGGCTGAACAACAGCTCTGGCCCCAAAATAGCTTCTGCCCTCCCCGACGACTACACTTACGTAGGTAAAAACAGAGTGGGAAAGGAGGGAGGCGGTATAGCAATTATCTTTAAAAGAATTTATTCTTGCAAGTGGGAAGACTCAGCTATTCCTAATTGTGAAGCCGGCCTGCTTTCCCCCAACTACACTCTTTCTGGCACTCTCATCTACCGTCCACCTGGCACAGCCAGTACTTGGGCCTCTTCATTTCCTGATTACATTGCTCCACTACTCTTGCACTCAACTAATTTTTTGGTCCTTGGAGACCTTAACTTACATTTCAATGACGTCTCCTGCCTTGTCAGATCACACCTTTTACAAGATTTAGCTGCACTTAATATTTCTCTACATAACTCTGGCCCCACTCACAAGAAAGGAAACCTATTGGATCCCATTTTCTCTAACTTAGATACCATAGCATGTAAATCCCCCAGGCCCATTCCTTGGTCAGATCACTACATAATTAGTTTCTCTATAAAAATTGACCGTGCACCGAATATCCCTGGAAACTCCACGCTTCCTAGAGCTGGTAGAAATTGGAAGAATCTAGATTCTAAAACACTGAATTCCTGTCTTAAAAATACCAGACCTCATATTAATATGGCCACCATTGAGGAGGAAGCTGTTATTCAAAATTGGCTTACCTCCGCGGTCAATACATGTGTTCCCCTATGCAAATATAAACACAATTTGCATCACCCCCCCCCGCTCCATGGTTCACTGAGCAATTAAAAAATGAGAAATCTATATGTAAAAAGTTGGAACGGAAATGGCGTGCTTATTACGATCCTGGGACCAAACGTACTTACAAAGACGCTCTTACCAAATACCACTCCCTTTGTAACATACCCAAGGCGGAACATGTTAATCGAACCATCCTAAATGCTTAGAATCGACCTAAAGCCCTATTTAAAGCTGTGCAGGAACTTTCGGGCATGTCCTGCCTGCCCAAAGCTCCTTGCTTGGATTAAATGCAATGTAACTCTCTGGCAGAATTCTTCACTGCCAAAATCGAGTCCATCTATACTAACTTTGGAGCTCCTACTCACAATGCATCCCCTCCTGAGCCGGTCATGTCCGCACTACTGTATGATTCAGAAACTGGGACGCATATGTGTCCGCCTTCCACGCCTCAGCTGACTGCATGGGACCCTCTCACCATCACTTCTCTGCAGCATATTCTGGGTTGCATTAAATCTGGTTCCCCCTTGGATCCCATGCCCCCACAAATCCTTTTAACTCTCAATTTTCATGCACTCACTTTAATTTTAGAACTCCTTAATGCTTCACTCAGAGAAGCCAAGGTCCCGAGTATGTGGAAGCACGCAATGATTGTGCCCCTACTAAAGAAAGCCAATGCTGATCCCAACAATTCAGCTAATTTTCGTCCCATTTCACTCCTTCCGCCCTGCTCCAAAATCCTGGAAAAGCATATTAATACACAGCTTACCACTTAAATTGAAGCAGGCTACTTTCTCCATCAGTCTCAATCTGGTTTTAGGGCTGGTTTCTCTACCGAGTCTACTCTTCTGGGGGTCTCTGAGACCATTCGATGCCAGGTAGATAGAGGGGAAACTGTGGCACTCATCCTACTTGACTTGAGTGCCGCTTTCGACACTGTTTTCCACTCCATCCTTCTTACTGCCATTAAGTCCATCGGCATCAGTGGCTCAGCTCTCGTCTGGGTGGCCAGCTATCTTTCTGACTGCACGTTCCAAGTTTTCTCCCCTTCCTCAGCTTAAAAAATCCATCACTTCACTCATGGCGTCCCTCAGGGCTCTATCTTGAGTCCACTTTTTTTCAACTTATATGTTAGACCCCTAGCCACTATTGCAGAGCAAGCCGGACTTATTATTTATTCTTACGCCGATGATACTCAGATCATCTATTCACTCTCCACTGGCCAAAATTCCAATACATCCTCCCTTCTTTCTGGTCTCAATAACATAGCTAACTGGATGCATGACAATAAATTAAAATTAAATGGGGATAAGACCGAGCTTCTTTTGTTTGGCCACAATACCACACTTTGGGGTTCCCACCATTGGCCACAGCAAATGGGTCCCCTACCGGTTCCCTCCAAAACAGCTCGCAACCTAGGCATCATATTTGATGATCAGCTATCGATGAAGCAACATGTGATCAAGGTCTCGGCCACCCGTATTACCATCATCAAGTGGCTGAGAAAGATCATATGGATGCTTCCCCATGACACCCAGAAAACCGTAGTCCAAGCGTTAATTACATCACGGCTGGACTATGGGAATGTTCTTTTGCTGGGTGTATGCAAGGAGGTGATTCGCAAACTTCAGACGGTTCAAAACATGGCTGTTCGATTACTCTGCAATCTCCCCAGAACCTCTTCTACTTCTGCTTCTCTGCGTAGCCTGCATTGGCTCTGGATTGAAAATCGCTCTAAATTCAAGGCCCTCTGCATCATGCGACTGAGAGGAAGGGGTCCCAGTGAGTACACAGAAAATTATTCATAAACCATCAGGAAATATCAATTATGAGGACAAAAGTCAATCTGCTAACATTGTTTTTATTTACAATGTAGTGAAGCCACTTATTCAGGCAAACATATTAAACATACCATTTCATAATCGTTGAAAATGTGCCCAAGGGGGAAGGGGAAAGGGGAAGTGTTAAAGTAGTGTAGGAAGGGTAAGTGACATAGAAACAGAGCCAACGGCTACACACAATCAAAGGCTAGTAGACTGATTCGGTTTCTCAATGACTAACAAGTTCAAGAATATTAATAGAGATTAACATGCTTCATATACGTTATCATTAACATGTTTCTTGGAATGAAGCTGATAAACATAAAAAGTCGACGTTTCGACCCCTATTATGATCGCAGGCAGAATTAGATCCCTTGCATTGGGGTCTTCACCAGGACAGGGAATAAGGACACAAACCTATTTGGTAAAAAACAGGATATTAAAATTAGGAATAAATCCATAAAGTCATAAAGTTAGGCAATAACTCAGCACATCGACTTAGGTAGAGACATACCACAATACTTGGTATGAGAGATGGAGAGTGAAATACTACTCCCACTCAGCAGACTAGGTGGAACCAAGGATGGCCGATTCATTGAAAGGCAACCGAAGGAAGATTGTAGAAACGTCTTTCTGCGTCAAAATAAATGAACTAAATGAACCCATGTATAACAATTAGTATGTAGTGAAGTTAAATTGATAAAAGGACTTACAGCAGAAGTCACTTGCGAGATCGAACAAGTTTATTCCATACCATCAAGGACTCGAATCACGATAAGGGGGGGGTTGGTTTTTGTTTTGGCGGTACAACCAACACGATCTATGTTGGGAGGGAAGGAGATCCATGCATAGTAGTACACAAAGGGGAATGGTATTCAGGAAAAACATAGCATGCCCATATAGTTATGTAACAAAAGGATAGAATATCTTCAATATGGGCGTACCTATCACAAGATGGTAAAGGCCCATAGACAAAATAAACAAATTTCACATATGTTGCCAAGACCCAAACCAGATATTATATATTGAATCTGGACATACCTGTCACATGACTATAATGGATAGATTAGCCTAGTATTACCTCTAATGTTCACATTGGTGAATAGAATACCTGATTCATACTACAATGAAAGCCACTATCGGAGTAGCGCTAACTGGGAAAAGGAACTATCAAATTCATTAAGACCCTTGTTGATTGAGTCAAAACGGAACATCCATTAAAGCTCCCTGATGTTCAGGATCTCCGCAATGTTACCACCCCTGGGACCAAGTGTCACTTGTTCTAAGATGACCCACTTGAAACTATCTGGTGAGTGAGTTGCCAACTTGAAGTGTTGTAAAAGCGGTGCCCCCTGAGCCTCGCATTGAATCTTGCTCATATGTTGGAGAATGCGGACTTTAGCTTTTTGTTGGGTCTGTCCAATATATATCAAATCACACGGGCATAGAATAGCATATATAATGTTGGTTGAATTGCTGTTCGTGTGGGATCTCAAGGATGTTTTGATATGCAAATACTCAAATTCCTTTGTCTGTAGGGTACTGTCACAAGCCTTACAGTGCCCGCAGCGGTAGTGACCCACTACTGGTGGTAAATTCCACATAGAGGACAAAGTCGGAGTTTGTGGACACGGTAGAAAAGAACGGACCACAGAGTCACGTACACTCTTACCCTTCTTGAAAGCATGAAGGGGTGGTTCAGGTTGGCATATATCGTCAGCCACCAGTGTCCAATGATGGTTGATGGTACGTTTAATTTCGTTACTTTTGGTAGAGAAGGTAGATACGCTTACAATGCGTTCATTCAGACTGTCTGGTTTACTTCTAGGAACAAGCAAATCTTCCCTAGGATTGAACCAAGCACGTTTTCTAGCCCATCGGACAAGTCTTTTAGGATAACCACGTTCTAGGAGACGGGTAGATAGATCCTCTGACTGGGCCATATAATGATCTTTAAACGAGCAATTTCTCCGAATACGAAGAAACTGCCCAAAGGGCAAATTGTCCCGGAGGGCCCGAGGGTGATGGCTGCTATATTGTAACAAAGAGTTACGCTCGGTGGGTTTACGGTATAGCGTAGTTTTCAATGAACCATCATCTACAAAAATTGAAATATCTAGAAAGTCTATTTTGTGGGGATCTGAATGTATGGTGAATTGGAGGTGCGGAGACTGTTGATTGAGCCAAATGTGGAAAGATGTCAATTGGTCTGGAGAGCCATTCCATATGCAGAGAATATCGTCAATATATCTCATCCAGAGACCAAGATGGTCTCTGAATGGATTGTGATGGTGTAGGACAACGTTTTCTTCGAAGGTGGACATATAGATAATGGCCACATCCGGGCCAAAAGGCGCCCCCATTGCGACCCCCTTCGTCTGGAGAAAATATTGATCCTTGAAGACAAAGAAATTTTTGGTCATGGCAATTCTCAGTAGGGCTATGATGAACTCAGTGGGAACTGCCATGGGGGCTGGACGTTGATTCAAAGATCTGGTCATGACAGCTAATGCTTCCTCCTGTGGAATACAGGTGTACAGTGAGACCACATCATAAGTTACCAAAATGTGTTTATTGGTATTAAGCATGAGCGCAAAATCCGCTCCGATCGCGGATTTTTCGGATTTTCGGTAAATCCGCGATCCGCGAACTCTCGCGAATTTACCGAGAATCCGCAATCCGCGATCGGAGCGGATTTTGCGGTCAAAAGTTCAAGCCCCATGTAAATAATTTACGATGGCGCCGGCAAGCTGCCAGCGCCATCCTCAAATGGTTACTTAATTAGCTTCGACAGGAAGCTCTAACAGATAAGATAAAGCAGGGGCTCGAGCGCCTGCTTTATTTTATCAGTTGGAGCTTCCTGTTGAAGCTAATTAAGTAGCTTTTGCAGGATGGCGCTGGCAGCTTGCCGGCGCCATCGTAAATTATTTACATGGTGTCTTCTTTTTGAATAAATATGAAGGGCAGGGTTCATTCTGGCACGACGGTCCTGGCACAAAAAAAAAACCTCAACAGGAAACACTTGCAGATATCAATAACGCATGTGCCCTAGTTGAAGCTTAAATTCAGTGACTCATTCATCAGCCCAAAAATAATCGTGAGCGCCCCCGTCCATTTGGCCCCGCCCACACACTCGAGGTGTGCACCGTCTTCCCGCCATTTACCCACTATGATGGCCATTTCACTCCAGGGACCCCTGCGCACTTCGGCGCGATTGCATAGTAACACACACTTGGTCGCTGGAACTAGTTGAAGTGCAAATGCAGTGACTCATTCATCAGCCCAAAAAAAATTGTGAGCGTTGGGAGGCTGGGCAGATGTGCCTTCTTCACAAATATACCATCGAAAATCCGCTGTGATGCTGGCCAGATGCATTTGCATCTTTGACTTTCACGAGCGCAACCCCGTGCTGTTCCTGTGACCAGGGGGCTTCTGTCTCTTAATCTGCTGCTCTGATCGATCTCTGACCTTTAATACACACAAGAGGCATGTGCGCTCGCATGGAAGCCCCGTCCGTTTGGCCCCGCCCACACACTCGAGGAAGCCCCGCCCCCAAATCCGCAGATCCGCTAAATCCACGGATTTTGCGGATCCACGATCCGTGAGTCCGCAAATTCGTGAATCGTGGATCCGCAAAATCCGCCCACAAACGGTAGGTTCTCTACAATGCCGATGGTGTGCATTGTGTCCCGTAAATAAGTAACTGTGGTTTCAGCGATTGGTTTTAGGAAGAAATCCACATACCTGCCCAAGGGTTCGAGCATGGACCCACACCCCGATACGATGGGACGGCCAGGGGGGTCTGACATGCTTTTGTGAATTTTGGGTAGTGTGTATATAGTGGGAAGTCTGCCTCGGGGCAGAGGTCCCACCAGGCCCAGAGGCCAGACGCGTGGTCAATCTCCAAACATACAATCATGGGGTGTGGGCCAAGGCCCACCGACCAAGCAGGTACAATTCCAAGCTGAACAACATGGGGAACGGACAACACGTCGCAAGACCTACCGCTGGTAAGGTCCAACAACAACACTAACCCAGTGGTCAATTTATCTTCCTATACTCTGACCAACAGCGAGCAGAATATACTTAACAAGGGACTATCTTATGTCCCCACGAACATACCCGACAATTTTTCTGTAAAGACAGAATTGTGCAAATTTTTCCGTAAGATTCGACTCAAATACTTTTTCAGAAACATAAACCCTTCGCTCAAACAGTCCTACACTGGGTTCAGACTACCATCATCTTTCGTACCACCAGCCTATGCCATGTCTCATAAAATTCTGGCCTATGAGGACGTGGTCTGGAGGGACGTCTGCCAGACATTAGACGAACGGACATATGTCAAATTCAACACCAGCAGGTCCGAAAAACTTGCTCTACAATCTCTTTCACTAAACAACAAAGTAGTCATCAAGCCCGCCGACAAAGGTGGGGCAATTGTCATTCAAGACGTAGCCAAGTATGAAAATGAAATTCTACGCCAGCTAGATGACGGAGTGAGTTACCAGCGACTCCGCTCAGATCCATCCGCACCCCTGGCACTTGAAATCTTGGAGGTGACTCAGGAAGGGTTGGAATTGGGCTTTCTGTCAGAACATGAATTTAATTTTCTCAATCAAAAGAACCCCAGACTTCCCACTATATACACACTACCCAAAATTCACAAAAGCATGTCAGACCCCCCTGGCCGTCCCATCGTATCGGGGTGTGGGTCCATGCTCGAACCCTTGGGCAGGTATGTGGATTTCTTCCTAAAACCAATCGCTGAAACCACAGTTACCTATTTACGGGACACAATGCACACCATCGGCATTGTAGAGAACCTACCGTTTGATACCAATAAACACATTTTGGTAACTTATGATGTGGTCTCACTGTACACCTGTATTCCACAGGAGGAAGCATTAGCTGTCATGACCAGATCTTTGAATCAACGTCCAGCCCCCATGGCAGTTCCCACTGAGTTCATCATAGCCCTACTGAGAATTGCCATGACCAAAAATTTCTTTGTCTTCAAGGATCAATATTTTCTCCAGACGAAGGGGGTCGCAATGGGGGCGCCTTTTGCCCCGGATGTGGCCATTATCTATATGTCCACCTTCGAAGAAAACGTTGTCCTACACCATCACAATCCATTCAGAGACCATCTTGGTCTCTGGATGAGATATATTGACGATATTCTCTGCATATGGAATGGCTCTCCAGACCAATTGACATCTTTCCACATTTGGCTCAATCAACAGTCTCCGCACCTCCAATTCACCATACATTCAGATCCCCACAAAATAGACTTTCTAGATATTTCAATTTTTGTAGATGATGGTTCATTGAAAAGTACGCTATACCGTAAACCCACCGAACGTAACTCTTTGTTACAATATAGCAGCCATCACCCTCGGGCCCTCCGGGACAATTTGCCCTTTGGGCAGTTTCTTCGTATTCGGAGAAATTGCTCGTTTAAAGATCATTATATGGCCCAGTCAGAGGATCTATCTACCCGTCTCCTAGAACGTGGTTATCCTAAAAGACTTGTCCGACGGGCTAGAAAACGTGCTTGGTTCAATCCTAGGGAAGATTTGCTTGTTCCTAGAAGTAAACTAGACAGTCTGAATGAACGCATTGTATGCGTATCTACCTTCTCTACCAAAAGTAACGAAATTAAACGTACCATCAACCATCATTGGACACTGGTGGCTGACGATATATGCCAACCTGAACCACCCCTTCATGCTTTCAAGAAGGGTAAGAGTGTACGTGACTCTGTGGTCCGTTCTTTTCTACCGTGTCCACAAACTCCGACTTTGTCCTCTATGTGGAATTTACCACCAGTAGTGGGTCACTACCGCTGCGGGCACTGTAAGGCTTGTGACAGTACCCTACGGACAAAGGAATTTAAGTATTTGCATATCAAAACATCCTTGAGATCCCACACGAACTGCAATTCAACCAACATTATATATGCTATTCTATGCCCGTGTGATTTGATATATATTGGACAGACCCAACAAAAAGCTAAAGTCCGCATTCTCCAACATATGAGCAAGATTCGATGCGAGGCTCAGGGGGCACCGCTTGTACAACACTTCAAGTTGGCAACTCACTCACCAGATAGTTTCAAGTGGGTCATCTTAGAACAAGTGACACTTGGTCCCAGGGGTGGTAACATTACGGAGATCCTGAACATCAGGGAGCTTTAATGGATGTTCCGTTTTGACTCAATCAACAAGGGTCTTAATGAATTTGATAGTTCCTTTTCCCAGTTAGCGCTACTCCGATAGTGGCTTTCATTGTAGTATGAATCAGGTAATCTATTCACCAATGTGAACATTAGAGGTAATACTAGGCTAATCTATCCATTATAGTCATGTGACAGGTATGTCCAGATTCAATATATAATATCTGGTTGGGTCTTGGCAACATATGTGAAATTTGTTTATTTTGTCTATGGGCCTTTACCATCTTGTGATAGGTACGTCCATATTGAAGATATTCTATCCTTTTGTTACATAACTGTATAATTCCTTCCTCCGTTTGGCCTTTACCGTCATGAGATAGGTACGCCAAAACTTTAGGCAGTGTAATTACATTATTGAGATACGGTTTGCATGCAATTTTATGTAAGGTCTTGGTATTATCAATTTTGTCCACATGATTTTTTGACTAATATGGTGATAACCGTCCGATTGTGGCATTCGAAGGTTCTTGTACATACCCTCACCTGTGGTCTTGTAATTCGTTCTATTAGCACTTCCTCTTGAGGATACACTTCCTTGATCACATTGATGCACCCATGACCCACTCAAAGATGGCCGCTCCTATTGTGAATTCATTACTCCTTGTCCTACTTTTATTTTTGAGAAACTTAGTCCTCACGTGATCGCACGTTTATTTTGCACTGCAAGGGCGGTCAGCCACTACGCGAGCACCGCTACGCCTTCGAGCCGGATACTCGGATTGAATCCCAGTATTCCAGGTACATTCGGCTCCCATAACTGCTAATAGTGTTCTTTCCTGTTCTTTCCAGTACGGAGGTAATTGTGCAATACAGTGACCGGGCTTTTTGTCCCCGACAGATGCCGTGCCTTTGAAATTCTAGCCTGACGAATCTTTATTGAGTTTTGGTGCATTTATTTACCAACAAGACACCGGTAAGCCGGTTTGTTTTTTCCTTTAAGTAACCATGGTCTGGTTATTAGGTCCCCCCCCCTCTTTTTTGGATTAATATAGTGATGGGTTTCGCCCTTTCTTCATTTTGTCTTCCCCCAGAGTACCAATTGCTATATTCCAATTATCCACACCGGTGGGAAAGCGGTCCATTACTAAAGATTTGATCCTCTGTGGTTGCCCACATACAGGTACGCATGTTTCCTTTGTATTATCACCCCCCCCCCCTAACTAGCTAGTCCAATAACAAGGCATGGGCATGCTATGTTTTTCCTGAATACCATTCCCCTTTGTGAACTACTATGCATGGATCTCCTTCCCTCCCAACATAGATCGTGTTGGTTGTACCGCCAAAACAAAAACCAACCCCCCCTTATCGTGATTCGAGTCCTTGATGGTATGGAATAAACTTGTTCGATCTCGCAAGTGACTTCTGCTGTAAGTCCTTTTATCAATTTAACTTCACTACATACTAATTGTTATACATGGGTTCATTTAGTTCATTTCTTTTGACGCAGAAAGACGTTTCTACAATCTTCCTTCGGTTGCCTTTAAATGAATCGGCCATCCTTGGTTCCACCTAGTCTGCTGAGTGGGAGTAGTATTTCACTCTCCATCTCTCATACCAAGTATTGTGGTATGTCTCTACCTAAGTCGATGTGCTGAGTTATTGCCTAACTTTATGACTTTATGGATTTATTCCTAATTTTAATATCCTGTTTTTTACCAAATAGGTTTGTGTCCTTATTCCCTGTCCTGATGAAGACCCCAATGCAAGGGATCTAATTCTGCCTGCGATCATAATAGGGGTCGAAACGTCGACTTTTTATGTTTATCAGCTTCATTCCAAGAAACATGTTAATGATAACGTATATGAAGCTTGTTAATCTCTATTAATATTCTTGAACTTGTTAGTCACTGAGAAACCGAATCAGTCTACTAGCCTTTGATTGTGTGTAGCCATTGGCTCTGTTTCTATGTCACTTACCCTTCCTACACTACTTTAACACTTACCCTTTCCCCTTCCCCCTTGGGCACATTTTCAACAATTATGAAATGGTATGTTTAATATGTTTGTCTGAATAAGTGGCTTCACTACATTGTAAATAAAAACAATGTTAGCAGATTGACTTTTGTCCTCATAATTGATATTTCCTGATGGTTTATGAATAATTTTCTGTGTACTCACTGGGACCCCTTCCTCTCAGTCATATACTCACCCAGGTCCCAGCGACATTCTTGGGTAAAACCCCCCCTTTTATAAACTCTGCATCATGCACCGTATCAAGTCAGGAAATGCCCCTCCTTATTTAAGCAACCTGTTTCAACACTATTGTCCCCCCCGCACTCTTCGTTCGTCGACCCAACATAGATATCAGGTGCCTCGTATTAAGAGAGCCAGAATGGGCGGCCGCTCATTCGCTTATTTGGCCCCTTCCCTGTGGAATACCCTACCTCTTTCCTTACGTTCTGAATCCTGTTATCGAAGGTTCCGCAGAGACCTCAAGACCTGGTTATTTAACCTATAGATCCTTTTATACTTCCTAGAGCCCTTCCTTTCTGCAATTACCCCGTTCTCTCTCTTTTGTTTAGCACCGGGAAACCTCCGGGTAGCTGTGCGCTGTATAAAATTAAATATAATAATAATAATAATATAATAATGGACTAACTCTAAGGGAAGACAAGTGCAAATTTCTCCAAAATGGGGTGGACTACCTTGGCCACCATATATCTCACAATGGAATTGAGCCTAAAATTAAGATCATTGACGTCATTCAGAACGCACCCATACCCTTGAATAAATATCAGCTTCGCTCATACCTATGTTTGGTGGAGTATTACTCCAAATTTTTCAAGAACCTTTCCACCAAAACTGCTGCCATGCGCCATCTACTTAAGAAAAACATCAACTTTGTTTGGGATAATGATTGTAATAGTAATTTTGAAGCCATCAAACAAGAAATTGTATGTGTTCGCCCTTTGAAATTGTTTAATATCAATGACTTAAGTATTTTATCCACAGATGCCAGCAATGTAGGTTTGGGAGCTGTTCTCATGCAAAGAAGGGGTGATGGTCGGGAGGAAACCATAGCTTTTGCCTCAAGAACCTTGAGGGGTGCAGAAGGGACCTATTCCACTATAGAGAAGGAAGCTCTGGGAATGGGGTGGGGTGTCCTGCATTTTAGAAATCTTCTCTAGGGAAACAAATTTGTCTTAAGAACCGACCACAAGCCTTTGGTCGATTTGTTCACTACCAAAGGTCGGGGCAGAGCTACTCCATGTATCTCTAAAAGGCAATTCAGGTTACAGGAATTTCACTATCAGCTCGAGTACGTGGCTGGAGCGAAAAACTTAGTAGCTGATTGCTTGTCCAGACTTCCTCTCCCGAGCAATGATGACAATTCTGAGTGTTTTGACTTAGAGGTTGTTTGTGCTGTGGGTTCCTTGAATGACACTGTGGGTTGTGCTCTTTCTGAACATGAGTGGTTGGTAAGCATTACCTTGAATGCTGATGTGGTGAAAGTCATCGACCTTATGAGTAGCGTGTGGCCTTGTGACAAGGATTGTTCCCCGGAGCTAATACCTTACAACAGAGTCAAGGATGAGTTATCTGTAGTGGATGGAATATTGAGAAGAGGGGGCCTATAGGTAGTTCCTTCTTCAATTCGCAAAACAATTTTGTGTTTAGCTCACAATGGGCATCCAGGAATTAGTGCCATGAAACGCAGAGTGAGGCAAGATTTTTGGTGGCCTGCTCTCGACAAAGATGTTGAGCATTTTGTCCGCGACTGTTGTGCGTGTGTTGTCAGCGACAAATCTCAAGTGACTCATCCCTCTCCTGTTGAACCGGTCGTTGTGAAGAACACTCCCTGGTCCAAATTAGTGTCGACATTGCTGGCCCGTTTGGTCTCATTGGAACTTCTCCCAAGTATGCTCTTGTTTTATTTGATTATATGTCCAGAAGTTATGTTTGTTGACAGTATTAATTCTTCTGTCGTCATTAATTTTTTGCAGGATGTGTTCCTTAGGGAGGGTTTCCCATAGGAAGTTGTGTCCAACAACGGGACACAGTTGGTTTTGTCTGAAATAACCATGTTTCTCAAGGAGGCTGGGATTAAACATAACCTTACGTCGCTCTATCATCACCTCAGTAACTGTTTAGTTGAGCGTTTCAATCATGTTGTTAAGGAACACCTTCAGCTTGCCTTGGTGAATGGGTTGCATTGGAACCGGGCTGTTAGTGATATGTTGTGGACAGTGAGGACTACCCCGCATGTTTCTACAGGTGTTGCTCCTTTTACTCTGTTGAAGGGAAGGGTTGCAGGTTCCAAACTAAACAAAGAATGGATGTCTAGGTGAGTTGTGAATGCTGAAAGTTTATCTGTTGTTGCTGATGTCAGAGCTTCTGTTCAGGCTAAGTTTGACACCAGACCCCCCGCTTTTTCTTCAATCAAAGTGAAGGGGGATGATTGGGTGAGGATAAAAAAACCTGGTTTTGTCCGCAAGGGGGAATCTCGATTTTCATCTCCCAAGAGAGTGTCTGATGTAAGAGATCATTTTGTCGTGCTGGACGATGGTAGAATCTGGAACAAGAGTACTATTTCTATTGTGCCTAGTCCCATGATTGAATTTGTCAACAAGAGGTTCGGGATTCATACTTCTCTTAATTCTTGCCCTACTAAAGTCCATGAGAGAAAAGTCATATGGTCTGACCATATTTGTCTGAGGGAAACCTCTTCTAGGGTAAGATCTGTTCCTGCCAAATTTCGGGACTACAAAATGTGGTAAATTGTTGTATTGCTGAATTCATTTTGTTACTGCTTGCTATCTTGTTTTCCTCTATAGTATGATTATTACATGCTGCATTTCTAAGATCTGTTCCTGCCAAATTTCAGGACTACAGAATGTGGTAAATTGTTGTTTTGCTGAATTCATTCTTGTTACTGCATGCTATAACTTGTTTTCCTCTAGAGTATGATTATTACTTGCTGCAATCTTTTGTTTTTGTTTGTTTCTTTTTATTGTTGTTATGATGGAAGGGGGGTGTGTTGGGGTCTTCCTGGCTCGTGCTACACTTGTGCTCGTGCTGGGGACAGCTTTGTTCCAACTTGGAGCGTTCTGGCTAAGTTCTGTGTTGGGCAGTTGCTGCCTGGGAGCTGTCACGAATAACTGAGCTACCAACTTACCTGTGGTCCGCTCTTCTTTTCACACTGACAATGCGGTACAATGCTGGTGGGTACAGATCCTCTTAACTACAACAACTTTTTTCTCGAAAAGCTAGATATTACTCTGTTAGCAATTCTAGCACTCATGGAGAAGCCAAGTTTTACCAAGCATCTATCAATACGCGGTCGCGTGCATTAAGGAACTGTTTTCTGAACAAGTATACTAATAGTTGGACAGTAGACAAAAACTAAAGACTCAGCAATGGCGTACTCCCATACCTGTACTTGGTTTTATTTGGTATTAGTTTGTTAGCCACAGAGAAGTCACGTGCATCGCAGCCACTCTCATAAAATCTGGTGGTTGCGTTAAAGTGAGGTTGATGCAGTGAGAATCCACCTGTAGCTACTAAATTTCCAAGTGGAACACAGTATTATGCACATTCTGCTGTGCTGTCACTGTTGTGGCCATGCATCTACGCTCTCTGTACAACTCTATGGAGCAATGTTATATTCTGCTTTTGAACTACATGTATGACAACATAGTTTCTCTTTGATCGAAACAGGTTGAGGATACCTAAGAAGGTGGGTGTTAGTTCACAACTGAACATGTTAGTAAGGCCTTCAACAGACAGCTACAGAAGTCCCTATAGTAACCAGGTTACTATTTCTTTCACCTTGGAAGCGAAGTAGGACCCCCCCGCCGTACATGATGCAGTGCATAACTGCACCCAAAGATGGGCACAGATCATCAACTGAGCCCTGTCTCCCATCCCTTATTTCACCTTGCCTTATGTCCACAAATTAGAGGCTCCTTGTTAGGGGAACTATATTTACTGCTATTTCGATTGGCAGTTTGGCCAGCAGCATGTTCCTCAATGGAAAAATCTTATAGCGGGGTAGAGCACGACTGATTCAAATGTAAAGCAGCTACAGCTCATTGTAACTCAATAAAACTCACGGTAACAAGAGATGAGTGAAGGATGTGAAATCAATTGAACGTATATCTAAGATACATTTCATTCATACTTGTGTATGTAATCTTCTAGTCCATATGATTTGTGTTATTCCCAAAATGCCAGTCACTGAACATTGTTGACAAAAATATAATCGGACATGAAATGTTACTTTACTATTGTTTATAAAATATTGTCCTATTCGGTGTAGATTAACTTCAAATGGGCGATATTTTTATGAACAATATTTAGGATACAATATTTTTGCCAGACAATATTGATTCCACGATATTGGGTACCACACAATTTCAATGTCATTTGATTTAATGAGTATTGACTATGTTGTAGGTCCAGAACTAGGGACAGAGAGGCAATAAAACGTGTGTGCATGCTCAATTTGGATTGGAAGTCAAGACCCAGATATAGAAGTGTTTCAATACTAGCTTTGTAGTCTGGTGCGTGATCATTTTTCTTAATGTCATGGCTTCCTATATAGCATCAGTGGACCACAGTGTTTTTCAGCTGTCCTTGTTGCTTATTTAGATTTGGGGTTAGCGGATAATCCTCTGATTTGTGGACATCTTGTTAAATCTGGAGAACAATCCATCATACCATCCACATTTTCTATTACCACTTAATTATAAATCAAGCCCTCAGACATTTATCAGAGCCACATTTTCTACATTTCTTTTATCTTATTTAACAGGCTTCTATAACACAACAGCAATTGGAAGGCAGAAATACCATAAAGTACAGTGCACTCGGTAATACACATTTGAGTATAACTACAGTTATAGAACCTTACGAAACATTAATAATATATCATTAATGTAAGGCTTAATTTAGATGACACTAGAAGAGATGTGCTTTAAAAATTATCTTAATGAGAAAAGATTGGATTACGTTTGCAAACTGACTGGGAGTAAGGTACACATCTTTGTTGCTCCACCTATGAATAATTCAGTTTGGGTTGATGAGATTTTAAATCTTTTGCTTAGGAATGGAGATAGTTCTTGGTACTGATACCACATAATCACATTTAGAAAGTTCTTCGATTTTGTGAGGTAAAAGCAAAGTGAGACTATATCTTGATGACCAAAGGATAGCTAATGTTAACATGGTTGAATATGCCTTACTCATTGAGTGTAAACTGCGGGAGATTTGGGAATTAATCATTATATTGAGGCCTGTGTTAAAAATTAATTAACCACCTGTGAAATGTGCAAAACTACCAAGTTTTGTGGTACAAAAATTTGCAATATTGGTTCATGCAGAACATGTCTGCGCGTGAGACATATTCTGCTCAATTCAGTGTCCATTCACACATAAAATGTATGCTCAGAGATATGTTATGCTAGTTTTCTATCTCTATATTACCAGACTGTTTTTATGCAAGAAATGCCCTCCATGAAATTTTGTGAAAAATGACTGTTCTGTGGCGATTTAGATTCCGTATGCATTTTTCCGATTCATGCCCTTATATAGGTACAATTCAAATTACCCTTATATAGGCATAGAAATCCAGTCCTTATTTAGGCATAGTCCATACAGGAGATTCAGTGCTTTAATTTTATTTCAGACTGTTCGTGGTAATTCTAAACCATGCTGACATGTTAACAAACAGGAAGCCGTGCCCTGTCTTATTTGTTAGTGGCATAATTTACAATTACCACTTCACAAGACGGGCGAGTAGTTCAGTATGTTCCTTTAAGAACGCATGAACATACGGGTTGAAGTATGTCAGCCACGTGAGTCACGTGATCGGACCTCAGCCCTCTTTTGTCTTCCGCATTGCTCCCGCAGAGTCATCATTCGGGCGGCGGAAGCGAACGAAGTAGGTTGCGGGAGTTGAGCCATTACTTTCAAGTAAGTAGTGAGATTACGGTGCGCGTGAGACATAGTGGATACTATGGCTATTGAGAGTGCACTCTGCTTGATCACCGCGCTGTTAAAGCCATCTCTCAAACTATTTTACAGTGAAACAGTAGCTTGAAGAATACCCCCACCGCTAGCCCATGACGATAGCACTATTAACCAGTGTTGTAAGTGAGCCAAGTCACATTTTCCGTTTTCATTTTTAAACTTTTTTAACTTTTGCAGCCTCCCAATCATTCTCCGCCCGGGGAAGTTTGGCTTTTATGTTTATGTTGTTTGTCTTCACAAGTGGGTCATTTTGCACTAAAGGGTCAGGAATTGACCACCCTGCTGACGCTCAAAAAAATTGCTTTGGCCGCATTGGTGTTAATTGAGCCTTTTGCTGGCAACACTGAGCGGGCATAATTATTGACAATAGTGATGTCAAATAAAGCATATCGTGTCCACAATATGGGGCATGGGGTCTAATAATTGGACTATAAATCCATTGGGTGGATGCCATACATCATACCACTTAAAGGTGAACCTAGGTGCTATAATGGAGAGTGCCTGTGATGCATAGGAACTAATTGGTCACAGAATAAGCAGTTGTAAAGCAAATAACTGTTTGTATTGTTCTTAACACTGTGATTTACCATTCCACAGGTTGTGGCCCCTGGAAATTCTAGGAGTGCCAACACGGGCATCACCGTGAGTTGTTGTTTTTAAATTTTGTTATATTTTTCACACAATATATCCGCACGGACAGGACACGCCTTAGTGAGTGTGGTCCACCAGGGATATTCACTTTCTGGTCCTGAAGAAAGCCGCATAAAATTGAAAAGACAGCTGAAACATGTCAACCTTCACCTTTGGAGATACTAGGGGTCAATAAAATATCCCCTAAGGTATCCAGTACACATTTTTATTGACACTACCTGACCTGTGAATAAAATTATTTTGGTTACAGCTAGTATTTGTTAACCTCACTACTCACTACACACTGAACACACAAGAAATAAACCCTTTTCACAACAACCAGCTCCGCTGTAAATCAGGCGTAGAAGCACACTGGAGGAACATTCGGTTCCTCCAGTGGGAACCCTATGATGAAGCATGTCACCGCTAGGGTGAGTGAGGGTTCTTCTTACCAATAAGGTATATTTTTCGCTGTGTGTCTAGCACTTTTTGGGTTCCTTGACAAACGTCTCTTCACCTATGGTTTGAGTTTTTATGATTACAGCACCTTAGAATCACTCTTTAGTTGTTGTTATATACTTATCAGGGATATAGGAGTGACCTATAATAATCCTTACTCTCTTGTTGTTGATATATAGTCCATACAGCCCCAACACAGGCATGGCTACTTCCCTTTGTTCATCAACGTCACAGCGATTTCTTGGAAAACCAGACTCTTAAGCAGAAGGGACTTCCCCTAGCCTGGATATTGATTTCTCCAGGAAACTCATTATTATGCACAAACAACTATTCCTTAGGGGTTCATCCATGACGTTCATATGCCCGACTTTACGTCAAAGCTGGCATTCCTAAACACCTTCAAGGTGTTTAGGAATGCCACTTGCGATGGCAAAGCACGGTGTGGTTTGGTGCAGTTCGACTACCTACTTGCACGACGCAGCTCGCTAAAGCAAGTGCCGAAGGAAGCCAACTCTCCAGCTGACGCACTACTCAGAAGCTGATCTCCTCTGCCGAGAAATCCAGCTACAGTGTTTCCGACTCCCCTTGCGGGGTGTTGGGCAATCTAGTCCGTGAAAGAGATACCAACCTCTCTCATTCTAAGGTATGGAGCTGATTAGACCCTAGTAAAACCTTTAGCAATTCTTGGCAAAAACTAAACCTATGCTAAAGACCATACTTATTTCTTCCCTCAAACTAGACCTAGGTTAGGTACATTAGGGTAGGCGTAATTTAGAAGCACCAATTGAGTATGTTGGCTTGTGTTATTTATGTATGTATTTTTATATGTCATAGCACTAGACAATGCTATTACAGTATTATTTTATACTACTGTTTACGCTGTTCGCATTATACTTTGCATTCTGTCTAACGATTGTAGCAGTTCACCTCTCTTGCATGAGAAAGAAGACTGTTGAATAGACCCCTTTTATTGAAACGCCCATCTCACTATTTCTATGCAACTCTGTAGAAACTAAGCATGCACGATTGACTGAGTAAAATAGTTATCTATTGTTTCCTCGACTCTAAAGATACGTAAACAAAATTGTCATGTTAATGCAGTTGTCAGAAACGAATCCCTTCTTGTGTATTCGAGAAAGTTTCTAGTGACCTCTGAGCTAGCAGGCACTCACAATTAAGGTATATTCAATAGAGACATACTGACCTCAGTCCTATGTCACATCTATAGGATATATTATTCCAATGCGCAGAGCCTATTGGGAATATAGGAACTACACTACATTACTTTTTTAGCAGAAATTTTGCATCTATATCTTAACTATACCAGGAACTTGGACTGTGATGAGCACCATAACACAACACCACAAGCTAGACATAGAGAATTTGCAATGCGCAACCTTATTTATAGTCATTCCTCAGCCAACATGAAACCTTCCAACCACTGAAACACCACTAATCTTCTAAATTGGATTTTAGGCGCATGGACTAGACTTGAGCATGCTTTAGATCTTTTCCAGAGTATTTAAGCTATCTACACATCTCTACCACTTGACAGAGTGGAGTGTGTTGAGTTTCAATCTCTTAGTAAAGTCATCAAAGAGAAGTCCCCACTGGTCATATGGACCTTAGATTGTCGACTTTAAGTGTAAAAAAGGAACTAACATCAGCAATACATAGGAAATACACTGAAATCAATGTGGCTCCACAAGAATGACAGAGGTTTGCATTAGCAAATTCAGTTCAGGTTACAAATTAAATCAATCAGCAAAGCTGAAGGAAGCATATTGTAGGAGCATAAATATTTAAATAAACATGAAGTCTGAATGTGTATATTATAAGAAAAAATATGGAAAATAGTATCACATATAGCAAGCAAAATACCAACCAAGCAGGTTTCATAAAGGAACTTTTCTATTCTAAATAAAGTATCGAAAGTGGCTAGGGGATATTCTATGAGGAAGGTTTCAGCATCAGATGGACCTGGTATGACGTTCAAAAGGGAAATATAAGTGCTCAAGCATAAAGCTCAACATTCTGGTGAGGGAAAATCAGCAGAGTGTAGGTCAGGACAGAGGCTGTCCAGCTATTCTAATGATTACTCAATTAAAGCATGAACTACGATTCTAGAAGGTTTCTTCATGTCAGTTTCCAACAAACAAAGTAATCCAAAGATATTATTCTCTAGGAGAACAAAGACTTCCTAGTTTCACAGCTCTCAAGAAAGGAGCAATCATCTGGGTGACCATGGATGTAACATCAATCTGGTCTGCCTGGTACAGGAAGATCTCTTCCACCATCTCAGTCTCCAAATCCAAGGCCAACATCTAATTAAAGTACAGTTGCCTACTAGTCTCATACAATAAACAATGATCCTATTGAGAGTAAATCAAGGCACTGCAAGCCTTGTGGATCTTGGGCTTGTTACAAGTTAGGCCAATATTAGATTCAAAATAAGTTCTAAAGGAATTAAGTATGCATAAAAGTATATGTCAAATACATTTAAGAAAGGTATATGTTTTCTTTCCATGGTAAATACATGTATTATAATGCAGCTAAATAATATACAGGTGGCTTAACCACTCAATACAATTGATTAATAAAATGTAGAGCAATTAATGAGGTTAAACCAACGCTGAATATTGAAGTTGCATAGAAAGAGGTGGGTTACTAAATTATTCAACATCAGTAAAGAAAAAATATAAAACATTTTGAGGATTTCAAAATCCCTAATAGGTTTTACTATGCAAAGTAATATATTGAACAGAGTGGGGAGCTGATCCTTTTGCTGTTTGTGTTAAAGGTCTATTAATGTAGAGAGTTTTGTGTAGTATACAGATGCACTTAAATCATAGCAATGCCACCTCAAAATTTTACCATTGTGGAAAACTGTTATCATTAGATTCACAGAGCTAAGTTAGGAACGAGGTAGGCACATTGACTGGAGTGAGCCTCTAGTAACTTCTCAAAACAGTGCTGAAACTTGTCAGACAGATCAGTGACCAAGGCATGGGACATGAAGGGAGCACCGTTATTGTCATGTTTGGGGGATCATGTATGCGTGCAGAGATTTTAAACATAGATTATGAAGCCAAAGAACAAGAATTAAACACCCCAACACTCCTGATTTTAACATAAGATGACTCACGCTTTTGTAAGCTATACATAAACTACTGTTGTTTTTTTTCAGTGTAAAATTTCCTTGACCCAGGTATTGAACAAACTAACTTCCCTTCCAGCCTACTCAACCAGGACTACTAAACCATTGCAGTTTATTTCCATGTAAATGCCATTGCCTTTGGTGCCTGTGCTCTCCAGAGGTGAACCCGCCCTTCTATGTGAAGTATTCTTACCCAGCCATACCCACCACTTAATGTGTCTGTGTAGGGCACTTGCACTCATTTTAGGAGTCTGATCCTCACTTTTCAAAAACAAACCATGAAAAGATCAAGAGACAAGAAAGAAAGGGAAGGAAAAAGGAGTAAGAGATATAGGAAAACAATGATGTAGACAAAAAGTTAATAAAGAAAGCAAACTTGCAAGAATAAGATAAAGGCAAAGCAAGGGTAGTGCAGTGGAAGATAAAGATGTAGGCAACCCTGGTACTTAGCAATGAGACCCTAATAAAACATGTAAGTATCTTCATTTATGTTTATAAAAATTACACATTGCCCCCCAAAAGGTTTTTACCTCCATATTTAGAGCAGATATCTCTCATAGTCCTATTGTTGGCATAACTATGGGCTTGATTTAGATCTTGGCGGATTGGGTCCCGCCATCACTTTTTTGGTGGTCTTTCCACTCCCCGGCTTGGTGGACTGCCTGCCCTATTTAAATGTTAGCGATTGCATAGACGAAAGACCGCTGCGGTCCCGCGGATTCCACCAGGAATTTTCAACAGCGTTGATTGCGAGATAGGTAGAATTGGCTGTCGGCGGGACTCTAGCCCAGATTCCCGCTGCCCAGATTATGATGTGCCTTTATACTGAGGGTACTGTGGCAGGAATCTCTACTACTTCGAGGTGGCAAAATGGAAGAAAGGTGAAAACTCACCTTTTTCGGGGTACCACCACTGATTCAATCTTGAACGCCCCTGTCTAGGTCCATCCTGTGCTGCTCTACTTGATCACAATGCTCAGCCCCCCGTTGTCATCGATATCAGATGTAGTCTTTTGTGGTGGGTGTGAGTGTACGTTCAATGTTGTGTGTATGAAGTTGGTGTGCAATGCTATAAGGAAAAAATGTGCAGTACACATTACCTACATATACATTTTGACAAATTCACAACATATTTGAATATTATAAGTCATACTTACCTGTCTCCACGCACCATGGCCTTCTCCCGACAGGACTCTTCTGCCATGACACCGCCAGCACATCGGGAACATCTAAATCAGCTTGGCACAAACCCGCCGGGCTGAAAGCAGTGGAACACTGTTAGCCGACAGAGAAGACTGCTGCTGTGGCAGTGTCCTGTCTCTAGCTGCAACATTTATATACAGCGAGCAGACTGCCATCAGCTCGATGGAGCACTTGGGATTGCCATCATGGCAGGATGGGGATAATACCGCCAAGATCCAAATCAGACCCTATATCTAAACCACCCTAACATTCACCAGGGTTACTGGAGGGCAGCCCACCCACATAAAGACATCTCTTTTGATTGGTTTGATGTGTTATAATTTTGTTCCATGTATAGGAACCTTTACCATATATTGGGTGGCTAGAAGATGTAGAAAGATCTGCAAGTAATGTGCACTGTTCCCTTGGAAAGAAAATTATTTCCACAATGTTTATGTAGTTTTAAAGTTTTAACGTATTGTTAACATTTATTTACACTTTTCATCAGTCGTGTCTATTTAACATAATACCATAATTTGTTCATATTATTTCTTGAATCAACATACATTACTGCATTGTCAATGTTCGTAAACATGTTCTAATTAATGCTATTTCATATCATAGCATATCACATTATTATCTCAATGAGCCTATTTACAGAAAAACGATTCCAGTAGAATCTTTACTTCATGCAGATCCTATTTTTAGGCCGATGCCCAATGCATTTCGGGAACTAGTCCCTTCATCAGGGGCGATGTCCTATAAAGATGAGTGCAAATCATTTAGGATAACAAATAGTATGACTCTTGTAATGCAGATTAGAGACACAGTTGGAGGTGACTTTAAGTGATGAAGATACGAAACCTTATCTGCCCAATAGTAAATGCAAGTAAAGAGCTTCACCGTCTGTCTTACTGTGTTTATGTAAGAAATTCTTGTCTGTGCAAACTATGCGTGAATGATTAATATGGGAGATAGTACACGGTGGAGTATACAAACGGAATCCTAGCTTATCTAAAAATGAATTGACAAACGTTTGTGTGCAGTTGATAAATAACTGTGAATATGAAGGTATCGTGGATTGTATAGATGCCTGAGTGAACATGCACTCATATGTTAATCAATTAATGTACCTTGAGATAGCAATGCTGGCTTTCTGGTTCTTTCAAAATATACAAAAACTCTAAAAGACCAAGTGTTTCACACGTGGTGTTCCTGAAGGAGAAGATCAATGAATAAACTCGACTTAGCTTACGACATATATGTTATTAAATAAAGATTTAAAGTATAAAAGTTGTCCAATTGCTATAATATAAGAGGACCATCTTACAGTGTTAATCTCATAGTATCAAAGTATTGAGATTTATATTATTTATTTATTTATTTGAAAGTTTTATATAGCGCGAACAAGATCTTTGCAGATATCAGAGCGCTTTACAAAGAGAGGGTACATGAGGAAGCATAGTCAAGCAGGTAAATCAGTAGAGCTAACAATACAAATAGATGGGGTCAAAGCTAATCATGTAAGGCAATAATACAAGTAATACAAATAAGCAAAGGGGTCGAACAAGTAGTAAAGATCTGTGCAGATTCTTTAAGAGTCCAAAATAATAGTTCAGGTGTATTTAGCCATGAGGATAGTTTTTACTTCTTTCTTAAAACGTATAGTGGAGGAGATGAGCCTGATTTCAGGAGGGAGTGAGTTCCAGATTCTGGGTGCCATTCCTGAGAAGGAGCGTTTATAGGTTTTTTCCTACCGAAATCTTCGAGGCTTCAGCAAAAGATTGTTTGTGCCTCTAGTGCTTCTAGAGCCGCCAGAGATTGTCAACTTCTGAGTGAGGTAGCCGGGTGAGTTAAGGTGTACCGCCTTGTGTGTCATGCAGGCAATTTTCAGGTGTATTCTGTCTTCAAAAGGCAGCCAGTTCAGAGATTTCAGGTCAGGGGAAATATGAGAGTGCTTTTTTGATCCCGTGATGAGTCTCGCTGCAGCGTTTAGGGAAGCTCTTAGGGGTGCAGTAGTGGTAAGGGGGAGACCGCAGAGGGCGATACAGCCATATTTCATTCGAGGGATGACTAGTGCTTGTACTGCAGTTTGGAAGTCTTTGGCTGGGAGGAAGGGTTTGAGTTTCCTCAAGGTATTGATTTGGAAGTTCGCTCCCTTAGTTGCCTTGCTGATATGTTGCTGCTTGTTGAGATTGGTGTCAAGTGTTATGCCTAGAGATTTTGCTGAGTCCACGATGGTGGGTTGGGCATTGAGTGCGGTTAGGTGTTTAAGCCACATTTGAGTGGTAGAGGTCTTCGCTGGAGGTGAGATCAAAAGGAATTCTGTTTTCAGAGCATTGAGTTTGAGATGATTATCAGCAAGCCAGGATTGGGTGCTTCTGATCGTTGAGTTCAGGAGCAGAATGTCTTTGGGGGATTGTACTTTTAGATATAGTTGGGTGTCATCAGCGTACATGTGAAAGAGAACATTGGATGCTTGTAGCAAAGTAGTGAGAGGTTCCATAACTAGGTTGAGCAGAGTAGGGGATAGGGAGGATCCTTGGGGGACGCCTAGCGATACAGGTATTGGCGAGGACATCATGTTGTTGCTCTTGAATTTCTGCGACCTGTTGTGTAGAAAGGAAGTGAACCACTTGAGAACAGTTCCAGATATACCCATTCTTGTGTTTAGTAATTCCAGTAGCTTCTCATGTTTAACGGTGTCGAATGCTGAAGAGAGATCAAGCAGGATGAGGAGGCAGGTGTCGTTTTGGTCCAGTATTTGAAGTGTGTCGTCAATTATGTGAGTCGTAGCAGTTTCTGTACTGTGCCCTGCTCGGAAGCCTGATTGATGAGGGTTGAGTAGCTCAAACTGATCAATGTGTTTAGACAATTGTAATTGTGCGCATTTCTCCAGCAGTTTGGCGAGAGTGGGAATATTGGTAATGGGACGGTAATTGTTCAGATCAGAGGGGTCGGCTGTAGGTTTCTTTAGTAAGGGTGTGACTTGACCAACTTTGAGGGAATCAGGTATGGTTCCTTGTTGAAGTGAGCTGTTGATAATTTTAGTCCAGAGTGGGAGAAGCAAAGGGGTAAAGTCTTTTACAGCGCCAGCAGGAAGGGGGTCTGTGAGGTGATTGGATGGTTTCACGGTGCTGAGCAGGTGCCAATTTCTTCTTCAGAGTAGGTGTCAAAGGATGACCATGTAGCATTGTTTTTTGGTTCAGGGGGTGCTATGCAGTGGGGTATGGAGTAGAGGCTTGCGTTGATGAGGAGATCGCTCTTTATGCTATCAGTTTTTTGGATAAAGAAAGCGGAGAAGTCTTCACAGGAGGGTGTTTCGCGCACAGTGCTGAGTGGTTGGGCTTGTTCCTTGGTTTGTGTTCTGATTAGCTCAAACAGTTTTCTCGGCCGGTTTTTTGTTTGGTTAAGCTGGAGGCTGAAGAAATCTGATTTTGAGCGTTTAATTTTCCTGAAATAGGCGTTTCTCTTTTTCTTCAGAGTTTTTAGGTGCAGTGCAGAGGGAGCTGATCTCCAAGTGCGCTCTGCCATTCGCATGTCTCGTCTATCCTCATTGAGACTCCCGTCGTACCATGGATTGGAGATTTTGGTGGAGACTCTTTTTAGCTGCATAGGTGCAGCCTCATTAATTATTGAGGTCATAGCGTTGAGATAGTGGTCAGTCAGGGATTGAACACCGTTGCGCCGTTAGGTGGAAGTAGGAGATTGCAGCTGTTAGGAGGCAGAGAGCTTGGGTTGAGTTTTTTCAGGTCTCTTTTCCAGACTTTGGGCTTGGAGGATTGAACCGGGTTAGATTTAACTTTTTCATTGATGAAGAATGTGACAATATGGTGATCTGACCAGTCACAGGGTTGGATGGACTCGAGTTGGATATAGTCCTATTTGGACTTTCCTTAGCGATATGTTATGTGTAAACGTTAACCTACATTTCATTACTGTCGTGCATACGAGATATTTGTAAGACTTTTAAACTGGTGCTTATTCAATAAACCAGTGTCATCTATACTCGACATAGTCGCACACCTGATAGATGAATTGCCGAGAGAATGTAAATAGACTCTAACCAGATACTGCTGAAGCTACAGGACTTCTTGCTGTAAATAAGATTGAGACAAATATGTCACAATTAAATGTATATGCATATACAAGGCTATTTGTGAGTTTAGAACTAAATATACAACAAAATCTCTCTCCTTACCAGAGATTCTGATATTCACGTGTACGGGAATAGCTCAATGCTGTATGGTTCTCCGTCTTAAACCGCTGAAGGGTACCATCCCGCTATAAATGAGTGCCGGTTGCGAGCGAAACCGGCAACCGTTGGAATACCTTGTGTGGGAATTCTGGGGCTTGTAGTTTACATGGGCAAAAGGGGATATGTATATTACTGTGTAACCTAAATGTCATGCCAATCCCTGCTGTGTGTTATAGTGTTATACGTGAGGGTAATCCTGTATATTATCGTGAGTGAGCAGGTTAAACATTCAGAATTTATTTACACATGATAAGGTATCCTTAAATCTCTTAATGCATATAGCCCCTATCTATTAATTCGATCAATAAATTAATCTGATTGGGGTGCTACATTACACACGAGTGTTGGCTAACACCGTTACTGAAAAAGGCTAGAAGATGCAGAAAGATCTGCAAGCAATGTGCACTGTTCCCTTGGAAAGAAAATAATTTCCATCGTGTCTACGACTGATGAAAGTGTAAATAAATGTTAACAATACGTTAAAACTTTAAAACTACATAAACAATGTGGAAATCATTTTCTTTCCATAAAGCGTATTCAACGAGTAAAATGGCAAGCAATGCAAAATTACATCCAGCTCTCTGCCTTAGTGAGAAGTCCATTTTCTCACATATATTAATACATTTTTGTAGGAGATAGCTTGTCTTCTAAATAGTCGTATGTTCAAGCATTAGTGAAATGGTATATAAAAGTACATGTATACATTGTTTTTGATATATATTTTTTTGATGAGAATACGTGGATATTGCATGAGAACTTCACTCTGTGAATTAGTAAGCTATACAGATTATGTACCGACAACAATGCATGCGTCTATAAAGTCAAAACTGTCTGTGTTTCTTCAATAAGCACACACTTCAATGAGACAACAGGACAAGAGACGAAGTAAGGATCAACACGCAAACAAGGATTCACCATGTTATAATATTGTTCCCATTTGTAATGCTAGTACATAGATGGGGGCTGTATGTACCATGACAATTACGGATAGAATTTCATGTATATTCCTTATATTCATTGCTTATATTCCTTATGTTTTCCTTGCATATTTAAGATGACATCAGGCTTTACGATACTGTATAGATAGGGGCTATACGCATCAAGAGATTTAAGGATACATTATCATGTGTAAATACATTCTGAATGTTTAACCTGCACACTCATGATAATATACAGGATTACCCTCACTTATAACACTATAACACACAGCAGGGATTCGCATAACGTTTAGGTTACACAGTAAGATACATATCCCCTTTTACCCATGTAAACTACAAGCCCCAGAATTCCCACACAAGGTATTTTAGCGGTTGACTGTTTTGCTCGCAACCGGCACTCATTTATAGCGGTATGGTATCCTTCCGCGGTTTATTGCTGCCCGAATTCAAGATGGAGAAACATACAGTATTGAGCTATTCCCGTACACATGAATATCAGAATCTCTGGTAAGGAGAGAGATTTTGTTGTATATTTAGTTCTAAACTCACAAATAGCCTCGTATATGCATATACATTTAATTGTGACATATTTGTCTCAATTTTATTTACAGCAAGAAGTCCTGTAGCTTCAGCAGTATCTGGTTAGAGTCCCTTTACATTCTCTCGGCCATTCATCTATCAGGTATGCGACTATGTCGAGTATAGATGACACTGGTTTATTGAATAAGCTCCAGTTTAAAAGTCTTACAAATATCTCGTATGCACGATAGTAATGAAATGTAGGTTAACGTTTACACATAACGTATTGCTAAGGAAAGTTGCACAATAATATAAATCTCAATACTTTGATACTATGAGATTAACACTGTAAGATGGTCCTCTTATATTATAGCAATTGGACAACTATTATACTTTAAATCTTTATTTAATAACATATATGTCGTAAGCTAAGTTGAGTTTATTCGTTGATCTTCTCCTTCAGGAACACCACGCATGATACACTTGGTCTTTTGGAGTTTTTGTATATTTTGAAAGAACCAGAAAGCCAGCATTGCTATCTCAAGGTACATTAATTGATTAACAAATGAGTGCATGTTCACTCAGGCATCTATACAATCCACGATACCTTCATATTCACAGTTATTTATCAACTGCACACAAACGTTTGTCAATTCATTTTTAGATAAGCTAGGATTCCGTTTGTATACTCCACCGTGTACTATCTCCCATATTAAGCATACACGCATAGTTTGCACAGACAAGAATTTTTTACATAAACACAGTAAGACAGATGGTGAAGCTCTTTACTTGCATGTACTATTGGGCAGATAAGGTTTTGTATCTTCATCACTTAAAGTCACCTCCAACTGTGTCTCTAATCTGCATTACAAGTGTCATACTATTTGCTATCCTAAATGATTTTCACTCATATTTATAGGACATCGTCCCTGATGAAGGGACTAGTTCCCGAAATGCATTGGGCATCGGCCTAAAAATAGGATCTGCATGAAGTACAGATTCTACTGGAATCGTTTTTCTGTAAATAGGTTCATTGAGATTCTAATGTGATATGCTATGATATGAAATAGCGTTAATTAGAACATGTTTACGAACATTGACAATGCAGTAATGTATGTTGATTTATGAAGTAATATGAACAAAAAATATGGTATTATGTTAAATAGACACGACTGATGAAAAGTGTAAATAAATGTTAACAATACGTTAAAACTTTAAAACTACATAAACATTGTGGAAATAATTTTCTTTCCAAGGGAACAGTGCACATTACTTGCAGATCTTTCTGCATCTTCTAGCCTTTTTCAGTAACAGTGTTAGCCAACACTCGTGTGTAATGTAGCACCCCAATCAGATTAATTTATTGATCAAATTAATTTAATTCATTTCAGTGAATAACTTTGGGAGTGCGCCTCTATCCTCTAGTATTGTTACCATATATGGGGTGCACATGACAATTGATTTGCATGTGGCATCTGCCTGCCACTCACGATCCAACCGCATGTGCCAAGAATTAAAGACAATGCATTACCGTTGATGTAAAATAGAAGAAATAATGAGAATTACATCTAATAACAGACTCACACAATATGAACACAGCAAACCTGGGGTCAAGTCCCACTTCCTCACTTGACCACAATGTGTAATCCTGGGCAAATCTTGCTCTTGTGTTTGATTTAATAGATTATAATCTTGCTCCATGTACACTACCAATCTAGGCTCATAACAAATGACTTGCCTCTTAGTTCATTAATAGCAATCTTGTCAGGGGTAAGTTCACACAAATTTCAAGCTAGCACATTTAATAAATGCCTGTCAATGCAATGACATAAATTGAAACACATAGTTAAAATTTTCTACATTTTAACTATATACACTTTTTTGAATGGTGATGGCACTTTGCATATTTTGATGTATGAATTACTTGCCAGTATCATGGCTCAGCTTCTGCATTGGCTACCCTGTTACTTTGTTAGCTCATCCAAATAGCTACCATTTTAAATTAAGGCAGGGGCCAGCCTATGGAGTTGCAAACATTTCCTTTGAATCGAGCTGCATGCCAAGCAGATGCCACATCACTGGGGCAGTTTTTTCTCCAAAGGTAGGACACGGTATTTCTTTTTTGCAGTGAGTTGGGGTGAATTATGGCTGTGATAGTAGAACTTACCTCGAACTAGAATGAAGGCCTGGATAAACACAGAATCCACTATGCCAGCAATCTTCATCTGGCTTCTTCCTCTTTCTATCTGTTTGCAGCTTGTGCCCCAGCTCCAATGGAATGCAAGGTGCAGTGGGTCTAAGGTAGGTATTGGGACTCAGTAATGAAAAGACCAACATTCTGGCTGGTCATATTTTTAAATGGGTTGCAATGAATGTTGATGTGCCAGCTCCCTGGCATGCTGTATTCTCAGAGAACCGCAGGGTAGACATTTTCTCCTCCTAATTTCTTACGGGCATCTGGCACTGGGCAAGGAGGAAGCAGGACAGACTTAGAACGCTTTCCCAGCCTTGCTTCTGCCCTGTGTGTGATCATTACAGCAGTGTTGGATTTGGAATTGTTTTACTCCAGGAAATTAGTGATCAAGGTGTGTGCTAGAAATTGGGGTTCTTGATTGTCAGAGGTATGCCCCATGTCCAAGCAGGAATCAAAATACTAGTCTGGGTAAGTCAGATAAACACCATAAATAAACCTGTGTTCATCCTCTGTTAGCTTGGCACAGTGCAGACAGACTGAACTTAATAGGCAATGTGTTAAGTATTTGTACAACTCTTCAAACATTAACACAGTAAAAAAAAACACAAAATGTCTCCACACCAGTTAAAAAAATAAAATAAAATAAGACCAAAATGACAAAGTCCAATACGTAGAGGCCAAGGTATGAATATTTATAGATTAAAAGTGAAAAATAGCGTTTACAAGCAATAGGAACCTATCAGGTTATCTGGTCATGCTGGACTGGGGAAAAGTCAAGAGTTTAGGCCGACCTCGATGAAGCATGGGTCAGATACAGTAGCCACACAAGGCGTACAAAAGTACCTTGATTTTGGTCACACCAGCGAGATGAGTGGTGCAGCCAAGTGGTGCATCGGTGTCACACGAGCAATCAAGGTGATACATTGATTTTCTCCATGCAATGATTGTGCTGTGCTGGTTTCAAAGAAATAATTGCAACATATGTTGGTTCATCATCATTAAGCTTTATTTGATTTTTAGGTAAATCATAAAGGTGCACAGCACATACAGCAACAGTAAATCTGAAAGAAGTAGACAGCTCCATGTATAGAAGCAACACTATGTAATAAAACCTCAGTTAAATTACACCATGTATAAATTGATCCAAACAGTTTAAAAACAGTTAAAGTAAATAGACGTGAAAGGACCCCTATTGTCCCAATAGAAACTAAATCCCTGCATTGCTGACTTATTGAATTGTCGAAAGGACACCACAAAGAAAACGAAAAACAAAAAAACATACTTTTGGTGACACTGGCAGTTGTAAGTAAAAATAAGTTGCTCTGATTTGCCTAAAGTGAGCCAAAAACTAACAGGGGCCTGATATACTTGTAAGTTGGAAAACATTGAGCACACAAGTGCAATATACATGGAGTCACAGGTCGAAATATTATCGCAACTACAAACACGCATTTTGGGCACTTTATACCCGGCCCCCTTTGGGAACAAAAGCTTGTGAAAGATATCTAGCCTTATAAAGTGTTAGAAGATGTTGTTGCCTATTAGACATATTCAAGAGGATATAGGACTCAAATCCGCTTACAGATTTAACCAGGGTGTACTTCCGAATGTTTTGTCAAGGCAATATTTTCCCTTTCAGTAGCCACACTTTCGAAAAGAAGCTTGTTTACCCCATGCAAGGTCATTATTTTGTTATTCCTCCAGGGTTAGAATATAGTCCTGGACTTCCTAATTCCTTGAACGATTTTTTTTAGGCATTGTAACCGTGGAATATGAGCTACATTGTCTAAGAGCAAACAGTCCTGGAGTATAATCCTTTTAAAACACAATTCTTCTTTATACCAAACCTTACACCACATTAAGAGAGGATGAACCGGAATAAAATCAGCTATATATTGCATACCTAACTCTTTGTAATTTTGGTAGGGATCCCTTGACCAATGGCTAGTAGGTTTCTCAGGAATTTGTTCTCTTTCACCTGAATACAGTCAGTATTGGCATACCCCCAAACGTTGCTGCCAAAGGTGGCCATCGGAACATATTTATCCTTTTAGGTATCATGTAATAATTTTGGGGATTAATACCCAATGCCCCTTGTATTTTGTTAAAAAAGAGGTTTTCAGCTGAGGCCTGAATTGAGGAGCAAACCCAGGTAGAAGAAAATTTCCACTCTGGATAAAGCTTGACCCTTGGCTGAGGGGTTATGACATTTAACCATAGAGTGTGATTTTTGAAAATCTGTGGATACGACCAAGCTACACATAAAATCAAGGAATGCATCTACTAAATATTGCAGGCTCCTTGCCGTGCCTGCAATTAAAACCGCATCATTGGCATATAATAAAACTGGTATACTCTGCCTCCTGCTTTGGGGACATCAGCTTCAATTTCAATTTGGACCTCCTTTAGGCAATTAATATACATCATAAATATCAGGGGGCAAGAATACAGCCCTGACGGACACCTTTATTTATTTTAAAGGGCTATGTTCACTCCCATCTTGGCCAAATCTAACCACCCGTGTGAGATCTCTGTGTAAATCTCTCATGAAATTAATGAGAGTGGGGTTCACCCCCAGGGATCCCAGCTCACCCCACAGCCTGTCTCCATTGGCACAGTCAAAGGATGAGCTGAAATCTATGAAGACTATTATTATTATTATTAAATTACACTTGTATAGCGCTATCTACCCGGAGGCCTCGTAGCGCTTATGACTGAAACTTTATTAGCGCGGGCTCAGGGCAGATCAGCATGATTTCGCATACAAGTGTGTTTTCAGGGCTTTCCTGAAGGAGAGATGATTAGTAGTTTCCCGGAGGGGTAAAGGGAGGGTATTCCAGAGCTTGGCCGCGGTGTATGAAAAAGAGCGGCCGCCCCAGCGGGTTTTCCTGACTCTGATGGAGGTAGCCAACTGGAGGGAACCAGAGCGGAGGGGGCCCGAAGGGACATAGGGAGTGACCAAGGTCTGTAGAATTGCGGGGCCAGTGTGATGAAAGGCCTTGTGTAGAATACACATAGCCTTGAACTGTACTCTCGCTGCAATAGGGAGCCAATGGAGTTCTCTTAAGGCATTCCTAGCTGACTGCCAGCGAGGAAGATTGTAGAGTAAACGGGCCGCACTGTATTGGGTGACTTGGAGCTTTTGGATGACAAAGGCGGGTGCTCCCATAAAGAGAGCGTTCCCATAGTCCAGGCGCGATAGTATAAGGGCCTGGACCAGGATCCTCCTGGCCTGGAATGGAAGACTAGATGGACTAGCCCCCCTTAGCCCTTGTGGGTCAAAAGTTATAGATTTAGATTTTGTTCAACTGTGCCATGCCCTGATCTAATACCATATTGAAAGTCAGAGTGGATCCCTTTCTCATTGGCCCAGTCCCTCCAATATAACTTTCCCTATTACCTTCACCTCAATATCAATTAACGATTTTGGCCTATAACATGTGTAGTCCTGCCTGTCCCTTTTAAAAAAATCAGGATTATCACAGAACACTTCACGCCTCTAGGTGCAGACCTCTAATGGCTGCATTTATATGTAGTGTTAAAACAGTGGCCCATAGATCCACCACAAATTTCAGCAGGTCAACTGTCACACCATCAGTGTCAGGGGCCTGGCCTTGAGGGAGTGCCAGTATGGGCTCTTAGTAGAAGAGTAGGATCTACTTACTATGGTTACACTCACGTTTTGCTGATGTTTCACTGTTTTTCGACTTTAGTCTGTCTGGGGCCCTGCTAACCAGGACCCCAGCCTAGCTGCTTCCTCACTAAATTGATTGAATGTACTTTAGGTACACTCCAGATTGGGTACTGGTTTACCCTTGTGAGTCCCTAGTATATGGTACATTAGGTACCAAGGGCATAGGTACCCCAGAGGCCTACCAGGGGCTGAAGCATGTATTATGCCACCCCTGGGAAGCCTTCATAAATGGCACCACAGGTCTGCTACTGCAGCCTGGGCAACGTGGTGCTGGCATCCCTTACTAAGATATAGGCTACCTATATCTACCTTTAAATACAGACACATATAAACCTATAAGCCACTCGTATGGTAGGCCTTAACAATCCTGAAGGCAGAGTGCTTGTTTTTGTGTGAGAGGGTGCCAAAGCATGAGCCGAGGCCCTCTGCAGCTTTCAGAATCACTTCTCTGTAGCTGTTCTGTGATACAGCCAGACCATATACTCTTAAGTGGATTATAAATTCGCAGTAAATGCTAACTTTGGAATGGCTGCATCGAAACATGTTGTGTTTTGTGTCAAACACTTTGGAATCCTACTCCCCACCAGTTCTGGCAGTGGGGGTAGAATTTCACCCTTCTCGAGAGAGAAGACATGTACACACTTACCTGACCGTTAATAGTTTAAAAGAGCCCCAGCTTCACAAAATGGATACTGCTGCCACAGACACCAGTCTGACCTCCTGCTGCTGGATGAAACACCGGCAGGGTAGGCCTGGGCAATAGGTTTCCTATCACAGGGAGGTGTATCCACCTCCCCAGACAGGCTTTAGTGTATTGGGGCTGGGCGGGTGCATTCAGTGAATGCTTTTCAGACAGTTCTGGGGGCACACTTGGTGTCCCTGTGCATACCCCAGTTCAAACCGGTTGCAGGGGCACTCAGCCCCTGCTCTGGTGTGAAACAGGACAAAGGTGAAGGGGTGTAACCACTCCCTGCCAAGGTCCTCCCATAGGTCGGACCTTAGAGTAAGTCCAAACCCTAAACTTAGTATAAGTATAGGAACCCAGTCCTTAGGACTTTAGATTACCCTGGAGGGAACTCTGCAACATATATCCTGGAACTTCGACATTCTATTTCGACTAGAAGATGGAAGGATCTCCCCTGTTCAAACAGGCACCAATGAAGTATCTTGCCTGGTCTGCATTTCCAAGGCTCCCGCTGGAACCTAAAGGTTTTGTGATACAGGACATAGACTTCCAGACATCTCCGAGGCCGACACGAGATCCCAGCAAAGCTGAGACCTGTAGCCATCACGACAGACGTGTGACCAGAACTCCTGGACACTGTGCACATTTAAAAGTGCATCTACTTCCCGAGCTTTCCTGAAGTTGTGCCTTGGGCTACTCGTAGTCCAAGCCCGGAGCAGCATCTGCACCGACAATTGTGGGCCTACACTCCATGGGTCTTCCGTGGGCCCGCTTCTAGCATTTCTGATTGAGGCCTCTTTGCGATCCCTGGCCTGCTGACTTGTGTGTCCCCACAAATGTAACTATTTGGTTTCTTGGACTTCCCTGGTTGCTCCAGATGTGCCCTGACTGGCTTCCAAAGGGTAAGTCCCTCAGACCTTACTGGTCTGCTCCGAAGCCAATCTTTGCATTCTGCGTGGGTTGCTGTTGCCAGGGTGTTGCCAGGGCTTGTTGGGTTCAATCTGGATACCGACACCGCAGCACTCGACAGCCAACGTGGGACATCTCAAATCCAGATCCTGGTTGTCGTCGACACCTCCTGGTCCTCGTGGCTGAAGAGTCAAGCTTCACCTTCTGCACCTGAAATCACCCGACATCGGTGGGCATCTTCTTACTGCCTCCCAGGTTACTGGCAAGTGACCCAGACTCTGTCCCCTCTACTTTCAGGTTCTTCAGATCGCTGATCCACCCTTGGATCCATCTGGACACTTTTCACCTGGTCGCCTGCAGCACTTCTTTGCAGCTCGCCATAGGAAACAACGACGAAACCTGACACGAAAAGACACCCATGCACCCGGCTTCCCTGGGTGAGGTACCACGAGTACTTTGGTGCTCCCGTGGGTCTTGACTCTCGAACTGTCTAATTCTCAAGGAGTTTGCTCCTAGTCCACTCCTAAGTGCCCCTAATCTTTAAAATTCTAATCGCAGCTTTCTCCATAGAAGTCAACGGTGATTTGCGGCTGTGTTTGGACACTGCAGGCATCCCCCGTGGGTCTCCTGTGTCCCTAACTCGTGTGGTTCCTGGTTGCCCCAGTGGTTCTAAAGGCCTTAGGCCTTGTCTCTATGTCCCTCATGGTTCTTAAACCACTTTCTTAGTATATGGTTTGTGACGCCCCTAGGGCTAAATGTGTACTGTGCAAATTTACTGTGCGCTAAATAAGTTACTGTATGTACTTTTGCCTCTAGCCTCATAAAAAGACTAGAGGGATGTGTTTAGATTAAATACATATATTTTATATATATATACCTGGTGTGGTTCTGCTTTCATTTGGTCATTCACGTGATTCTAGACTGGTAAAATAAGCTGCTTTACATTCCTTCAAGACTCGTTTGGACTGGTGCAAGGTGCCCACTAGAATAGTGGACAGCATATGACAGGCCAACTTCTCACACTCTTTGACTACTGAACACTGACAAATAAGTGTATCAGAATCGGAGGCGGGGTTTGGGTCAGCTGCCAAAGCATCACACTCATAAAGAGCTGAAAAGTGATTTATCCAAGCCTGTGCTTGCACTGAAACCGCCTGGTCTAGGAGCTGAAGTTTCTTAAGGAAGGGATGATTTATGATCCCCCAAAACTTCATTCTAACCTTTGAGGTACTAGCCTCTACAAGGTCTAACCATAGCTTCTCCTTGAATTGCAGTTTCCTATTCGCAACTGTTGATTTATAGTTCGATCTGCACCTATTCATTTCATACCTATCTCTGGGTGAACATTTAAGAAAGGACAGCAGATTTCTCTTTGTCCTTGTGCAATTTTGTATCAAACTACCTACAGGTCCTAGGAGAGTGAGGAGAGTGCCTGACATACTCACAAATAAAGTTTTAAGCGCTTAATAAATCCAAATCTGGTGGTTGTGTCATCAAGACTTCAAGATTTGATTCTTTGCCCTTTTCCTTTGGTATTTTCTAAGAAACGGTACAGAGCACTTATAACCTTAGGCTTTTTCCCCCCACAGAAAATAAGCAGTCAAGGGATTATGATCACTACGCAAAATTCCTTTCAGGGCATAATCAATCAGGGAAGAAAAGAGCTCCCTAGATACAAAAATATAATCAATAAAGAATCTAGTTCCATGACCCTTAAAGGCAGGGACACCATCCGGCTGCAACAGTGATCGAAAGAAGAGTAAGTAAATTAAAATTTGAAACCAGATCATTTAGGGTAGTCCCTTGGGGGGAGTGTTTAACAACATGCACCTGGTCAAGTAGGACCCACTCAGAATCCTTAGGATGATACAAAAACAGTCCTTACATTGGTATAAATTAAAATCGCCAGCTAAAATCAATTTGACATTTTTCATTAAGGAAGAGGAGAGAAAGGCATTAAAAAACCTCCCAGCCTCCACTAAAAGGCTCATTGCTATGCAGGGGATTATAAATATTGATGATTGAGATATTTTGCATGTTGGAAGAAATTAATAGAACTGCCAAAAAATGGGGCGAGTCAGTAGGAATCACCATAAAATTGCAGCTAGGTGCATCCTCACAAGAGTGACTAGGTCCCTTCAGGCTCGACCACATACTTGATACTAAAGGACACAAAGACTTCCTGGTGAAAATTTCCCTTTAAGTCTCATGTCTCCTGCAAATTGATAATGTCATGGGCTCCCAAGAAAACGACAAAATCGGAATCCCCTGCTTTACCTTGAATTACTGCAATTTTCCAACTCAAAATACTCAGGTTATTGGTGGGTTCACCGGGGTTTGCACAAAGCAAGGTAGTGTTATCCTCAGCCTGGACCAGTCAATCCAACTCATTCAGTCCGAATAGTGCTTCAAATTGATTTTGCAAAAAAATTGGGCAAATTATGAGCCGAGCAGAGTTATTATTGTGTATATTTCCCCATACCAGAAAAAAACTGTTCCTCTTTGGTCCACTCCCTCTCTCGAAATGGGCTCATAAAAAAAGCCTAGGGGAAGGACTGCAATTGATCAAGATGGAAAAGGACGGGATGACAATTCGCTCAGGATAAACCTGGCCTCCATGAGTTTACAGGTTAACCACTAGGCAAGCACCACCCATTGCCTTGAGGCTGTTCCCGATCCACCCTGTTCGCCTAATCATAATGATTTCCTCAAAAAACCACTGGGAATAGGGAGTAGAACGTTTCCCAGCTAATCAGTGTATCACCTTATTTTTTACTTGTTCATAAGACTCAATTTCGGCTTTTTTTAGTGGGTGTACATGCACTAGGAGCAAAAAGTAGGGTGTACATGTTGGGGCAGTTGTAAAATGCCTCATAAAACACAGAGTACTCAGACATTCTACCTTTGAACACAGCAGAATGGTGAATAACACCCCATACCTGATGGACACCTTGTTCACTGGAGGGTTTTTTACCCCTTCCTACCTCCAAAGGGCACTAAGAAAACAAAGCCTGCTCACCAGGCACATGGTGATCATTAGGCCCAGCGATTGAATTGCAAGGACATTATACGCTCCACCCTGGACCCCTCTTCATGAGCTGAATTGGCCAAATGATTGGGGCTAACCTGGGTGTCCAAAATGGAATGTACAATGGGGCCCAAAAGGGGGTTGGCAGGGGCTGACAATTGGGTATGGATTGGCATTCCCAATGCACTCACATGAGCCCAACCTCTTTACTAATGGAATCTACAAGTTCTTTCAATATGGAGACCTTCTGTATGAGAGTTTGTAGGACCCCCACTACACATGATTCCAACTTTTCTAGGGAATCTAGCGAGTTGCACGCTCCAGGTACTGATGGCAAATCCCCCCTTCTCCGACCTCTCCCTGTGGATATTTTGAAACAGTACAATCTACAATTTGCCCCCTCTTTTTTTCTAGCAAGTGTAAGATTGTGGGAGCAATGGTCCATCTGCGCTATGGGGAAAGGGCATTGGCCTGGGCTTTGGGCTCAGGGACAAGAGGGGGTTGGCCATCAGATATGGGGTATGTCTGGCTCTGCGGGGAATTAGCATCTAACCCACATGGGAGAGTAGGGGGTACAGGGGACTATTGATTTAATGTTTGGCCCAATTGTATATCCACATTGGAGATCTCTTCTTAGAGGACTCCCATTGCATTTTTCAAACAGGACAGGACAAAATGGTGTTGTTTGACCGAGGCGCTTATCTTTCAGAGTAGCAGTTTCAGCTTTCCTTTTCCCCATGGTTCATGCAACACACATACCATCAAGGAACAAACCACTCAATATGAGGAATAATAAACAATAATCAGAAGTCCCTGGTTGGTGGCATGTAATATTCCTCCCAGGATTAGAGGAACAGTGAACTCTGGGCCAAAAGAGTCCCACCAGGGGGGTAGAAGAACGACAACCAAGGCAGCCCCCAACCCCCCTCACCAGCAGGGTGCAGGCAAGAAAAGGTTAAAACAATGGAGATGACGTTTGGGTGCTTAAGCGCTTGGGCAATAAAGTCCAGCAAACAAGGTCCACCGAGCAGGGCAGCACCAACAGTAGCAGTAGCAATAATATCACCACTTACCTCCACCCACTGTTCTTGCTGACCATCACCTCAACCCACACACACATTTACACCAAGGTTGCAGGAGTTGGAATAATGACGTTGACAGGCTGTAGGATCACTCCTTCACTTCTTTGAACCACACTATTGATTATTGACCAGCTTGCTTGCCTGCCTGCTTGGTTGCTTATTGGATTGATGATGGAGTATTGGCATGGTGACAGTGAAGCATTAATTAAAGTCTTAGACTGCCCCAGTCTAATCTAGACTCTAATACTGGAAAACACTGTTTACTTGGAGGCGTGCGCGACTTACCCCTTGCTAACAAAGTCAAAGTTTCAAGGGGTGGATCACGGATCCACATGAGAGGAACGCTAATGCTCAGAGGTCCAGAAGAATTAAAAATAAAATGGTTCCATATCGGGCTACTGGGATACCAAAACACTCAGCAACTTCCCTTCATGGCTGCCTCATCCTCGTCCTCAATGGCGTTTGGGCGGGCACGAATACGGCATCAGGGGCCATGTGTTGTCTCCAAAGCTGATGCTCTGGATTTCTGTACGCAGTCGAGAGGATGGGTCGATCGTCTCTAACTGCAGCAGCAGCAATGTGGTGGTTCCAATGCATCGATTCCGATTGGGATGTGTGGGTTCCAAGTGCTATGCAACAGTTCTGTTCCCAAAAACAGCGCCGATTTGTCGATTCTGCTTCATGCAGCAGAGGATAAGTTGGTTCCACTGGAGCAAGCACCTGGATCCAATTCCAAGGGAGGAGAGGGTAAGACTTTA
Organism: Lissotriton helveticus; assembly: GCF_964261635.1. NCBI lineage: Eukaryota > Metazoa > Chordata > Amphibia > Caudata > Salamandridae > Lissotriton > Lissotriton helveticus. Next base: position 1,759,394,457 of record NC_136065.1, read on the forward strand.
ATATCACTGAGTCTTAAAACAGGAGGCCAAACAGCATGCTCTTGGAGACCACTTTGGGTTCAAGTGAAGAGCACAGTTATTCCTCAGCAGAACATAGGGCATCAGGCAACAGGGCAGCACAGCAGAAAACCGTTCTTCCAGTAAAGTCCAGCAGAGTGGCAGTGATTGTAGCAGCACAGCAGTTTTATCTCTTGGCAGAGTTTCTTCACAGTTCCAGTAGTTTCTGAATTGATAGATGCAGAGGTCCAGTATGTATACCTAGTTGTGCCTTTGAAGTGGAGGTGATTTCAAAGTGGTGCTTTGAAGTGCACATAGCTCATCTTCGCGAGCCATGGCTTCAGACTCACTACACAGAGAATGCAGTGTGTAGGGACACGACACTGACTAATCAGGTGTAAGTGTGAGGTTGTGTCTTGCTCCTTCCTTCAGGATTTAAATGGCCCACCAGTCACACTTAAGCTCCCTTTGTGTGTGGTTTCCTAGAGGAAATGCAAAATGCCCAGCTGTCACCCACCCCAGACATGTATTGGAGACAGACTGCAGGCACAAAGGGCTAAGAACAATATAATGCAATCTTTCCAGAACTTGTAATGATAAATTCAACTTTACCCCTAAAAAGGATTTATTATTACAGTTCCATAGGTACTAAACATGACAGACCGGTCGCCTTCCAATTGGAAATTATACTTATTAGATGTAACAAGGAATCCCCAATGTTAACCTATGGGAAGGGTAGGCCTTACAACGGAGAAAAACGAATTTGAGAATTTTTCACTACCAAGACATGTAAAACATAAAAGTATATGTCCTACCTTTTAATTACACAGCACCCTGCCCTATGGGCTACCTAGGACCTACCTTAGGGGTGGCTATAAATGGGGAGTTTAAGACGTGGCAAGGGGTTGTAAATTCCAAGTCAGCATGGCAGTGTAAACTGCACCCACAGGCTCTGAAGTGGCAGGCCTGAGACATGTTTAAAGGGCTACTTGAGTGTGTGGCAAATCAGTACAGCAGGCCCAGAAGTAGCATTTCGTTTATAGGCCCTTATCACTGGGACTTATAGGTAATTTAATATGCCAATAGAGTATGAGCAAATGTTACCATGTTTCCTAAAGCCAAAAAAAGAGGTCAGACAAAGAGTAGGAGGAAGACAAAAAGTTTGGGGTGACCCTTCAGAGAGGGCAATTTACTAACAGCACGGCAACAAAAGAGGGGTGGAGTCCTGAGAGACAGAGTCATAGAAAGCAGTCAGACAGCCAACTTAAATATATATTCAAAACAAAAACTCTGCCACAAAGAACATAACAACAAGAAAAAGCACAAGAGTAAATTTGCTCTGGCCTAATTTACTCCAAAGGCTGAATTTTAAAACATTCAATGGGTTTAGGCACCTGCTGCCGATATTTGTGGGTGCCCAGTAAATCTCAGGGAATAATATTAATGGCAAGATATCTCTGTGATTAATTATTTGCTGGAGAGATCTGTGTTTTCTCTAGCTACAGTTTTGGCTCAAAGTAGCGTGAATGGTTAAGGTATCTCCTGTAAAGCGCATTGTGTTACATGCAGATGACAGATTTTTTATTTTATGTAGATAGGTAAGTGGTTTCTGCTTTTAACACAGAGATCCTTTTGTTACTTGCAGTTAATAAATTGCAATCATAATCTAGCACACAGAGATATGAATGATGACATGTGACTTCTATATCTTTTAACTCTCATTGTCTTATGTAAGACACACTGCATATTGATTTACACACATGTATGCTTTATTGTCATCATCATCAATTCATATTTATTTGACTGGTTTACAGCCATAAAAGTGCATAAATATATAAAACATCAAGATAATAAATAGGATCCACAATTCAACATAACAATTTTTTATAAATCTGCAGCTAGTAAAATCTAGTACATAATACTCTTCCTTAAATTAATTGCATTCAAAATAAAAGTAGCAGCTATAAAACATACTAATTGATCATTTAAAAGTTGCAAAAACTGAAAGGCCACATCATAGTTCCTAATACCCGGTGCAACAAAAATGGGCCTCAAATAGTACCGCTGATATTCTAAGTAAAAGCTACAGAATAGCATTAAGTGTTTTGTGCTCTGCTTGGTCATTCGATTACATGGGCAAGTGGTCGAATCTGAGGGACATACCTTCATAGAAGGAAAGGCTACCAGGTGGGGCACAAAACCAAGCTGAAACCTAGCCAGCACATATTGGTGTTGATTATTATTGACACAAGACAAATAGTGAAGACACATGTACATGTATATGCAGACTGTAGATTTAATCTTTTCCATATCTATCCTCAGATTTGCTATATGCTTAAAAAAGGTAACTTTAATTAGATTATTGGTGAGTTTCAGGATCCTTGAAGGGCCACTGCGCATTGGCAATTTAAAAAGAGCACTAAAAGATAAATTAATATACAACAGCCATGGAATGCGAAAAGCATTATCCAGTTGTAGACAGTCTATAATGATTTTTTAGTAAAACTGTCTCCACTTTGGACCAAATAGAAAACCATGGGGGTAAAGGTTTGACCGATAGTGAGTCTTCTAAATATTGTAATCCAAGCTCTTGGCGAGCAATACAATTGGAAGCATAGGAGGGGAGAGAGAGTAAATATTTAATAAAACAAGTTTGCTCTAGTTGTAATGGCTTGTTAGCGGAATATTCCCAAAGGCCAGCCCCATAAGTAGCAGTCCCTGCACCCCTAGCCTTGTATATCTTTACCGTGTCTTGGATTGGCCGGCTCCCCAACTTGGATGAGAATTCAAAGATTCCATTCATGTTTCTAACCATTTTCATTTTAGCATTGATAACCTGTTGGGCCCAACAACAATTGCCCGTAAAAAGAACTCCCAAGTAATTAAAAAATAATTTACCCCAATAATGGGCATATTGTCAATAAAAAAAGGTCTGCCCTTTTTTGGTTGATGCCCGCAGATTATTGTGACTATTTTGTATTTAATATTATTCATACTCTTATCATCCATACATTCAGCAAAGGCATTCATAACTTTTTGAAGGCCAACCAGTGTCCTGGATATCAACACTGCAGCATATAAGAACACTGAAATGGGACACCCGGCGACGCTGGTGACATCAGTTTGTATGTCCTGTGGGAAAGAGTCAACCCTATTAATAAAAAGGGAAAATAGCAGCGGGCCAGTACACATCCTTGCTGAATGCCCTGTTCCACTTTAAAAGTGGATGAGCATTCTCCCGGTGGTCCATAGCACACTTTACCTGATAACTTCAAGTAGAGACTTGCAAGGAAATTAACAATAGCTGCAGGATCACCAAGAGAAATCAACAGGAATGATTGACTAAGTCAAATGCACTACTTAGATCCCAAAACAAATATATAAGGTACCTGTTTTGGCCTGAGTATATTTCCCTGTCAGCAGATCTAGGTTTACACATTACTCAATTGTCCCTAAACTCTTTCTAATAACCAAGCTGTACGGGGACAGGACCTAATTATCCTCGGCCCATTCCTCAATCCTCATCAGTAAAATTCTACTCACCACTTTCACTGATGAGTCTAGTAAAGATATAGGGCAGTAGTTTTTTGTGGTAGACCTATCATCCTTCTTGAAAATTGGCACCGCTATTGAGGTAACCCATGACGATGGGCTCATACATGTATCAGCAGCATTGAAAACCCACACCAGGATGGGTCCCATAGATCTATACCAGTTTTAAAGCCATCTAAATGTACCCCATCAGGGCCAGGAGCCCTACCCCCATCACTTGGAGGCAGTGCTGAAATCACCTCTGCAACTGAAATATCTAATGGGGGGGGGGGGGGGTTGATTATAAATCTTTGAATGAGCCTCTACTCCATCCTCCATATACCTACTTTGAAGATGCTGGAAAAATGCTCCACACATGCTTAGCAAGAAACAGATAAGGTGGACTCGAGTGTGCCGTTATTTTTCAGAAATGGGGCGTTTACCGTATCCCAAAATAGTTTGCTAACCTTCAATTCCAATGCTATCCTAGTCCATGCCTCTTCCTTGAGAGTTCTTTTGCTTAGGGCGATTGCCTATTTGTAATCAGTGTGACGAGATTTAATTAATACTTTGTCCCTAATGTAAGTATGTATGACTACCTTTAGGCGCTGGGCTACCAAAGTTCATGAATGGTCGCGCCATACTATGTTTTTAGAATGAGAGGGATGCACTTTACACGTCAAAAGTGTATTGATGGAACTTACTCTACAATGAAATATTTCTAATATCAATGCGGGGACTATTTCTTCATTTAGACAATAATTAAATTCGAGAGTGTTGCTAATTAAAATATTTTGGGTCAAACAGCACAGATTTACTCCTGCCCATTTAATTTTCACCCCGTTAGACATTGTGGGAGCAATATTACTAGCTACAGATAAAACTACATTTTTCATGCTTTATTGTCAATGTATAATGTGTGTTTTTTTATGTAAAGAGTTCTGACACCCTATATTGGGATGAGTTGCGCTACAAAGGAGTTACATTAAAAAAAATAGATATTCATATTGTTAGTTGTGTAAATATTTGTACATAACAATGCATTTGACATTCCTACAGTGCATACATATCGCTTTTAAATGGGTTTGGAACAAAATCAAAAGCTTGCTTCCAATTTGTAGTTTCTCTTTTTCTTCTTTCCAGTTTTATATAGCGCGAAATCAACGCAAAGGCATCATAGTGCTTTATATGAGCACCAGTTGTGTTACACACTGACACATTCATTTTGTTAGGCACGGGGAGATTACATGATTTTCCCAGAATCATAGGATTTTGGTAGTCCCTGCTGAGACTCGAACCCAATTCCCTCCTCTTCAAGGTCGACCGCTCTAGCTGTTAGGCCACATCCTCTTAACTACTTGTGAAGTGATTATAAGCTGTGTGCTTTTGTTTACCCTCCATTGCTCTGGAATCTAGTTGTGAGGCTCAAGGTGGCTCCCAGCCAGGGTGTGCTTGAACAAAAAGAGGGTGTTGCCCCTTTAAATCAGGCCTTTGTCTTGTGCCCAGCTGGAGATGAAAATAAAAAAGCCCCTCACTGACTGCATGTTTCTGCTCAGAACAGAAAGCAGCCAATGTGCAAATACTACTGAATTTGTCCTGGTGTTGGAAAGGTACACAGGGACAAGTTTAACATATTTCACTAGGGCCCAACTACTGGCCGGTGAGGAGGGGGGGGGGGGCAACAAACTCTCTGTGACAATAATGGGTGGACTCGGTCCACCTTCATTTATCCCTGACTTGTGCTCTGCTTCTGTTGGTTTTATTCAGGAAATTACATTTCTCTGGGGTGTGTTGCACTGGAACTGGTGCTGGAGCTGGTGACATCATTCTGCCTGGCTAAGGTGGGTGATTGCTAAGGGGGGTTGTTTACTGGTTACTGAAAGTTGCAGTCCAAAAAAGATTGGGAAATAAGCAGAATTTGCAGGATGTTTTACTTTGTTCAGCAAGTCTAAAGTGACTTAGAACACAAAATATACCAGGGTAAACTTTAATTCAAAGTAGATTCAAGGCCCAAGTCATCTTATAAAGGTAGCCACATGCTCCCATATTTATGGTCTGCAGAGTTTGAGCCATCCCATCCTGTTAACATAAGGACCAGATGAGGTCAAACCTGGTTATTACAGAACCAAAGATTCCAAGAATATTTGTTATCCTGCCGAGCGAATAGCTGCCCCTATACTGACCGACAGGCAGGGCCTATATGATAGTGCATTGTGAAGGGTGGTGGACGATATATACCTGAGGGATAGTGAGTTCTTGCACAGGTGTCATACTCCTAAAAGTCTTAAGTACTTGGTGATACATCCCGGAGACCAAAGAGAGCGCTGTAGTTATTCTATTATGCCTTATCAATTTACACCTCCATGTATTAGTAAATGACTGTATATATTGAAGAAGTACAGTTATTATGGCATTTTCATTTTTCAGAACCCCAAAATGCCAATAAAGGAACATACTACACAAGTTACCCATTGTGTATTTTTAAATAATACAGAGAGCCTGCAATCCCTGACTAAAGCTTGTTTCTTATTTTCTTATCACAGTGATGATTTTTGTCACGGTAGCTCCTCAATTGTAATTGCAGTTTTTACAGTTAAGTTGTGACATCATAATGCCTGGTGTCAGTACCAGCAGGCAAGTGAAAGGTAGGTCATAGGGCATAATTACAGCTGTAGTTTAAATAATGAACTTGAGAATTGGCTTTTCCTTTTTATGAAGCATTTTTCAGACTTGCATTTACTGATTCTTGTGTCTTTTTTTTGCAACAAATGTTAATGATATACCGATTTGTAGAACAGACTATCACCCGGAGGGTATCCTGGTGCTGAGCATGTGTGAGTCTAGCCAAACCTAAGGCCTGATTGGACTACTTGAAAAGTCAGGTCTTCAGCTTCTTGCAGAATTCAAGAGGGGCAGATGAGGCTTTTATGTGCAGCGGATTTTGCTACAAATTTTGCCTGTTTTCTTCATGACTGCAACTACGCTATCTCTTTCATATGAAAGAGCAAGACACTAAGGATATCAGTGGTGTGTTGAAAGAGTGATGGGGTGTGCATGTGCTATCTGCAATAAAATACCATATATTTCCTCGGAGTTCCATGACCTTATAAAGGAACTCAGCCTTCGGCCTCTATGTGGTCACTGATTGTGGCATGCGAATTCCCTATGTGACGACTGGTGGTGGCTTGCAATTTCTCTGTGTTCACTGATGGTTGTTAAGAAATTAGATGTGTGGGTCTAAGGGAGATAAGAATAAAAATGTGAAAAAGTAGTAAGACATTTAAAAACAAATACCTGGGGGAGAATTGCTTACCGAGTGTACAGTTTCCGTCTGTTCCATTTTGCATCATATTGGGTATGACCTGCGAGCACTGGAACAGTACATCCTATTTTGAAAACAACACTGCTCCCAGTGCAGTCACAAATGTGCCTGCAGCGGATATAGTGCAGTTGTGAAAGACGGCGACAAGCTGAGTTTGAGTAGGGGTCCAGGATCAACTTTCAAACTACTATTTGGGACTGTGGGAAATACCTGGAGATTCTCTGGACTTCCCCCGGCACTCTCACGTAAGATGACGTCCGGGCGCACTGATTTTGTGCCACTTCCTAGGCTGCACACAGTCCCCCTCATGAGAGTCTGATTGCCCCTTTTCCATATTGGCAACATGGGAAAGGGAAAAAAGCACTTACTCATTGGAGGGAACACCCCATGCAAATAAGGCAACGCCACCTTGAGATCACACAAGCAAAATGTGCACCTCATCACAGAGAGCACCAGGTCCACCAAAAGCAGGTGCAGATGCTTGTTGTGCCATTGGGGCCCTTTCATAACATGGCCCCTGACACTCACCACCTGGTACAGGGAGTGCTCAACACTGCTCAACTAAGATGACAATCACTAGGTTTAGGTATTTATAACGCCCCTGGCTGCCTGAAAGCTTCCCAGCGCTAGGTAAGTTGAGCATTTTGAGCATACGACATTCAAGTGCAATTTCATTTATACAGCCTTTCTTCTATAAGAACCTCCAAGTCCCGAGCTTTTATCTAAATAATCAGTAATCAAAAAACATCTCCTCAAACCCAAGATTCACCGTTAACTTTAAATTAAAGGTAAATTGACAACGCTCAAAAGCTGTGATGAGGAAAAGCACAGTCAGGCTCCCTCCTCCGCATCACTCCCCACATCCATTTGTTATATTAATGATAATAGCGAATTCGCTTCAGAGCCTCCGCCACCAACATCTTATTCCGAACACCAAGCAGATTCAAATAAGTTAAGGGGTGACTAATAAATACAGCAAAACACAGAGAAACTGCAAATGGAAGAAGCGCGTGAAGCCAGGGCGTACCAGAATATTGCGACAGTTCTGTAATTTTCCCTCTGCGTGACGTCTCTCTGCGACATACTAATATTAAAAAACATAAAAAGAAATATTGTTTTATTTCGTACCATTCATTGTACATTTGTAAGGGCACTGCCTAAGGAAGCAGTTAGATCATTTTACATTTTTTGGGGGTTTTCCTCAAATTGATAAGTGTCAACCTCTTGACTCAAGCAGCCAGGTGAATTCAGGATTTTGAGAGGCAGGTGAATAGAAGTTAAAAGAGGGTGACACCTGTGTAATGCGAGTGAGCTGACAGATATGCAAATATTGTGCCAATCATTAAGGTAACCAAGGAGCATGAACTGACCATGATATCTGAATGGAAGGTGTGCATTTTCACAGGCTATTAGTACCTATATGAACTGGGGTGGGGCATAGCTGACAATTCTCGCTAGAATATTTACCCGTAATTACCACACAATTACTGGTAGTTATGTAACAAGGGCAAACCAGCATTTAGAGCTATTTTATTTAGTGCAAAATGAAGTCTTAATAGGCCAAATGACACATAACATGCTAAGAAAATAGCACTCAGTGCTACAGGACAGAACAGCAGTAGCCAGCAGCCAATTGCTCTTCCTCATTTCATACTTCCTGTGCTACTGAAGTAGGAATTTCTCTCCCCCCCCCCCCAATGACTTTCATTTACTCACAATGGCTTATTCGTATAATTTCTGTAATTTCACATCACTAGAGTAATTCTTAATTACTGAAATTACTCTGATTACTCTGCTGTAATTAAAGTTTCTACCAGGCCTAATATGAACACAGCAACCCATGAAAATTTTACGTATGTCGACGACGGCCTCTCATTATTACAGTTTCTAGAGTGAAGAACTGTGACACAAGCAAGTATAGTGCACCAGGGATAAGGTTGCAATAATCAGTTTAGCACAGTTTTGCACCTATGTTTTATTCTCTGACTGACTGGAGCAAAAAATTTAATATGAACAGGTTACATATTGTTTGTGGCACGTACTTGGCTGCTTCTGAGGCGCAATGAGCAGTGGGTTTAATCATAGGTTGGGAACCCCAGTCAAAACCAGACTGTTGCTGACATAACACCACACTTTATAAACAGTAACAGTACTCGTAAAGGGCACTAGGGTTGTTGAGAAGGAAAGGGAAGCCTGGAATTCCTACATTTCTCTGTTGCAACACGAAATGTGTAAACCACAACTACTGCAAGGGAAAGCGCTTTAGGATTATGGTTAAGAGAGATAAAACGGTATCAGTCAAGGTTCATTGTCTGTCGATGCCAATCATACATGTACAGTCTGCTAATAATCTCAGAATGGATTTTATTTTGAAAGCATTTTTATTGAATGTTTACCTGTGCATGAATCAGTGCATCAGTGTATCTACAGGCTCATGTTATGAGGCAACATATCAGATAGTACGATAGGTGTGTAACATTGCAGTGCAGATAGAAATGCAGTAACAAATATAACCCTCGCATTTGCCCCTACCTCCCCTCTTTGTACTGTTCACCATACTGCATTCCCGTTCTGCCAACTAAATAAACCAATGTACACCTCTGTCATTTGTGGTGGTTTGTTGGCCGCAGTTTTTATTTTCGAATACAGTGAAAATATACATATCTTTTGCATTCTGCTGTTTAGTCTCTTTTTTGCCCTTGCGGGTCGTTCTTCTTTTTGGTAGGTTGGATTTGGGATCCCCTTGTGTGAAGGGGGAGGGGTAGCTTCTGTCCCGGGAGTTAGGCCACAACTCGCTACCTTTCCGGTTCTGGTTGTGCCCTGCCATCCGGCGGGGGCTGGGCTGCGAGCGCCTTGTCCGTTTTTACTACCCTCCCTTTTTGGTAAGCTGCCTCACCCAGCCGTGAGGCATCTGACGGTGAGGGGTCTTACCCTCTGCCCTTTGGCCATGTCTCCCAGCCGTGAGGCATCCCAAAGTTGCCTCGTTACCAACCCTTATCCGCGTAGTTCTCTGCCACGCCATCTGGGAGGCTTCAGTCTCCCTACTGCTCCCCCTCCAACTACACCGTGTGTCCTGCTATCTGCACCCTGCTAATGCCATGGCGCCCCAGAGGTTGCTCCAGAAAAGGGCCATGCCTTCGCCTGTCAGGTGCATGCCCTTTTTGGCGTATAGTTCTGGGCGACCCGTGTGAATGAGCCCGTGTCTCACTGACGCCAGGCCATTAGCCCTGCAGTATTTGCTCACTGCCACATTCAATTTCATGCTGGAATTATCGACTGCCTTCTGTGATTCTGCCCCGCTCCATTCGTGCCGGCTGATTATCTAAGACCACACTACCGCTGAGCCCCTGAATGTCCTGTCTATTTCCGCGAACTCCCTTTGTATGTTGTGTAGGAGCGTCCTCCTCCCGAGCTGTGCCAGGTCGTTGCCGCCCTGGTGTCAGTCAAATATCTTTATTTCGGTCAATTAAGACCATAAAAGCAGTACACAATTCATTTAAACATACATACATTATACAAGTAAAATTTACAAATATACAAATATACACATGATTGTAATTCATACGTTTATTCTTAAAACAATTAAAATCTTTGATGCAAAGAATAGATACTGAGGAGTATAAATTCAAAAGGCCACCCCTGTTTCCCACTATGCTTAATACATTTCCCAAGACGTAGTTGACAAACTATCAACCTAGTTAATTGTTCGTCTGGGTGAGTCTTATTTTGTTTATACGAGCTGCCGCTACCAAAAAACTGGCTACACTATATGCGACCTGCACAGAATTAAGCATTTGCAAGTGTAAAAGTGCAGGCCTCACCTGGACAAAATTAAGATCTTTCAAGATTGGATATAAAAAATTTTTTCGGGGCACCAGATAATGTTCACAAAACATCACTAGGTGAACCGTGTCCTGTGTAGAGAAACTATCACAGGTACAATGTGGGGTATTTACTGGGGTCCCCCACTTTGTATAGGCACCTAGCACAAGGTGAATGAGGTTGAACCTGAACCTAAGTAAAAGAAAACAATGGTATGCTTTAGTCACGTATTTTAAGTAAGGTTCCATGGCTGGGGAGATTGAGAGTTGATATATTGATCTCACCATTGGTTTGCTAAGTTCGACCTCCCTTTCTGTCTCCAACAAATTTCGGAAATGCAACTTAACCCACCCTACATCCTCTTTCCTAAGGCCCTGTGGTGATAAATACATGTCCGGACGCCCCAGCCTCACGCATGCCGCTCTAACATACGCAAGCCAGGGTATTCTATCCGCTTTATCCAAGGCCATACAATCTTTAAGTATGAGGTGGTTCAGCGTAATCTCCTCATTTGTCCAGATTTTAACCCATAGTAACAGAGGGGTTATTTTTAGGAGATCAGTAATATATCCCAAGCCCACTTCACAGTGGATTGAAAATGTAGGGGATGACTTTGGGAGTGACAAAAGAGATCGTATAAAATTGTTTTCTATAGTTTGAATGCCTGGTGATGGTACGTAGCCCCAAATATCGGCCCCATAGGATGCAATTGCTAAACATTTTGATTTATACATACGAATCATAGCCTCCATGGGTCTCGAGCCAAGTCTTTTAGAGAAGTTCATAAGACCTGTGGTGGATCTTGCAACCCCGTTGCCCTTGAGTTTCAACTGAGGCCCCAGGTTCCTCTTTCATCAAAGGTGACACCTAAATAACAGAAAAAAGGTACCCTGGAGATTGGTGTTTCATTACATCTAAAAGTTTTGATCTTCATACTTTTCCTGCGTAGACCAGTGTAGTGTAGTTCCTATCATCCCAATAGGCTCTGCGCATTGGAATAATACCTACAATAGTAAAGGCCTAGACCAGACGTTAACTAGGTCTACTACTGTCGATACTAGACTTAAAGTTTTGGGTTTGCCAGCTTAGCTCAGAGTTCACTAGAAACTTTCTCGAATGTTCAAGGAGGACTTAACTTCCCTGATTAGACAAGAAGGGATTTAGTTTCTGACAACCATAGAACATGACAACTTTGCTCTCCCCTAATCAAGAGTATATCTCGAGAGTCGTGTGAACAAAAGGCAATTTATTTTACTCAGTCAGTACATGCATTCTTAGTCTCATCAGAATGTAGAGAAAAGGAAGAGACGGGCATGTTCAATAAAAAGGTCTTATTTATTGATCAGTCTCTTTTCTCATACAAGAGAAATGGATCGATATTATTGCAATACTTATAGTTAAGTAAAGTGCATACATTAAAAGCAGCAGTATAAAATAATACTGTAAAAACATTGATATGGTTTCTAAGCCATATGATGTTTTAAAATGAATAAAATATATTACATACACATATACATTTGACTAAACGTACTCAACTGGTGTTTCTAAATACGCTTACCCCGTGTACCTGACCTAAGCTTAATACGTGGGCGGGAATAGAAAGTTACAGTTTAAGTTAAGTTTGTTTTTGCCAAGTGAATAACTAAAGAATTCTCTGTGAGGGGTTATTCAGTTCTGTACCTGGAAGTTAGGATGAATGAGGGATGGTATCTCTCTCTCTGGTCTCGATATTCCAGGCTGCCTGCGAGGGCTGCCCAGAAACGCCGGGGCTGGAATTCTCGGCAGGAGAAAGCAGCGCGTCTCAGCGCGTCAGGAAGGCGGGGCTGCGCCAGCGGGGTCTGCTCTGCTCTTCGCTTCGGCAAGTATGGCTGCTCAGTCTCGTCACCACGCGTGTGTTTGCATAGGGCAATATCGGTAATATTTATACCTTTAAGGTGCCGAGATTGACGTAAGGATGGACATAGATACGTCAATAAGGATGTCATACGACTTGCTCGTTAGCACATTCTTTTACTGAAGTTCTCGGTGAAATCAAAACAATGGCCGCAGGGTTTTGCCCAGGTTGTCATAGGTTTGATTTGTTATGAGAACTCCGTATGCCTTATCAGGGGCTGGAGGAATATCGCTTGTCTAATTAGATCGCAAGCGTTATGACCTAATCAGATAACACGTTCCTGTGCCGTAGTGTGACTGCGTCAGATAACGGTATCTGCATCATGGGGATTTTCTGCCTCATGGGCTGATTACTAGTTAACTTGTTAGTTTACTAACCAGAATAGGGTCAGGAATAGGGGGATCGATTCAGGACCTATAGGAATACATCACACCCACTCCACGCTAACTATGGTCATATTTACTAATCTAGGCATAGTATAACATAGTACAACATACTACAGAGTATAGTGTATACCTTACCACCCCAAAATACATAAATGCATTTTGAAATTTTTCAAATATACGGAAAAATTGCAGTCATATGTATTGTATGCCCTCAAGCTGTAGAATAATGCTAAAGTAATCACGCATTTGTATATATTATTGCTTATTTTGTATATGAAAATTTACACATGAAATGGCTCTTAATACAGAAAAAAAGTTCGAGACCATTCCATCACATAATAAAATATTTGTGAACATACCAGCGGGCAGCTAATGTCTATAAGCTATCTAAAATATAGAAATTTTAGTTCTTTAAGAATAGTTCTTACTTTAAGCAGAAGATAGTGTCCCGAAAAATATGCAAAAATATTTTGGGGCTGTTGAAAAACTTGCTGTCCGTGAACTGGAGGGAAAATTGTTCATGTGACTTTATTTTTAAAGTTGAAGGCCGAATTCAGGGAACGCCGTGTGCGAGCTTGCTCAAAAGTCTCTATTTCTGCTCTGGAGAGAACATCATATCATTCAGGCTTTCGAAAAAGCTGTCAACAGCTTCCTGGGAAAGTTCCACTAACTCGGAAATAGGTGTAATCATGCATTCGTGCGCATGATTGTCTCCATTGACATTCTGATTTGCATTGCTGACAGAAGGTCGTACCTGTTCGATGCTGCTTTCATCTTGAACTTCACTACCCATCAATCGTAGTGGTGAAGCTTCCACGAATGCCGTCATCAGGATTGGTAGCCTTTGAGGGCAGCACAAAGCATGAACCTTGATCGGGCTCAACAATGTTTCTGCATCCATTGGCGCATCCGATTGTAGCGTCAGACAGGTGTCTAACACGCATTCTTCTCCGCATAGCAGGCACCTTAATACAGGTAAAACACATCTTTGCCACATTGGTCGAAATGATAGAAACCAAGTCATATTTAGGTCTCTAAGCCGGGAGAGTCCCAGGATTTTTGATATCCGGTCCCGGTATCCAATGGCTAGGATTGTTTCTTCCCTTGTCGCAAGAGTTTTGTCTGTGACATGGGTTGCCATAACGAAAAATAAGGACTAAGAATAGGATTCCTGCAATTAGTCCCAGGATCAGGGGAAGTCCGCCAAAAATCGAATGGACGAAATCTGGATAAATACCCAGTATGGCTTTGAATGGTGTTAATGCCATCGAAAATACTGTCTTAAATACCTTTGAGATCCCATTGGTATCAGAAATATTTAAGATTTCATTTAGAATTTCCGCGAAATGTATGGGGGAATTAGTTGATAACAATGAATGTATCTCTGCAGTCGTCCTTGCGACTTGTAGATCATATGTTTCTTTTGATGACGAGAGCCTGGTAGGCGTCTGAAGAAGCACTGTTTTCATTCTGCTTAAAGTATCTATTCGAATAGAAGTAATTTTCAAGTTGGGCCATGCCCTTGCCTCCCTGTCTGGAAAGGAGCTGGGGAACAATGAGCGTCCACAGCACTTGACCTTCGCAGTCGTAGTTACTAGATAAGGAGTCCCGGGCATAAGACTACAACATCTTCGGTCTACAATTAGAATGTAACTCCCATTATAGAGTCTTTGAAAGAATGGTTCTATTTCTGTTGCAGGTGCGCCTTGCTGGTGACATGAAAGGTTGTATGAATTCCCTTCACAGGCTCCATGCAAACTAATTCCGTTACACAGAAGTGTGCCGCTTAGTGACATCGCACAATTATTGCCACTAAGAAACACTTTCTGTCCTTTATTACTGACACATGCATGTGAATAGGGCAGGTTCCATGTTGTTTTAAGGTACCCCTTTCCCAATTTCTCGTACATGCCAGCCTGTATATATTTTTGGCAGTATTGAAACCTGAAGGTTGAAATTGGAATATTAATTATCCCATGTATTATCCATTCACTGACAGGTCGTTCTGACATTGTCATTGGTAATCTCTCAAGTTTCTCAATGCTCAGGATTGTATAATCAGCACCCTTCTGGGCCATACTGATTTGTCTATCAGTAAGGTTAAAGATATAGAATAGTGATGTCGTGTTGATTAAACGCCAAGGCACATAGCCTGAACGCAGATTTTGTAACGTCCAGCCAAGCTGTACAATAGAACGCAATTGTGACTGACCGTGTTGTAATAACAGTAAGTCCTGCGATAATATGTCGATTGCTGAAGACACAATGCTGTCCAAAGAAAAAATTCTGTAGGACAGAGTCATTAACCCATTGTCCACTACAGAAAGTGATTTTTCCAAATTAATACGGTCAATTTCCCGTATTCTCTCTGCTGTTTCAATTTGAGTAACCTTCCAGGCCTCATTGTATGCTGCATATACAGAGGCTGCTATGAAACGTTTTTGACGCTGTTTGCGTGGTCCCATTATGAAATCACGCAAGTCAGCACCATCAGTAAGTAAAGTTAGGTGTTGCTTAATTTCTGCCAGTGTGGAAGTTTGCAGCCATTGAAGGCATAATTTGCCCACACTGTAGGTGGTTATTATCCCTGGGTGATGTCTTTGGGGATATCCAGGGTCTGGCCTGGTCATTTTGAACCCCTGTGTTTTATTCAGGAATCTGTCTTGACAGTTATTAGTATCTGTGGGCCAGATCAACCACTGTTTCCAATCAGGATGTGTTCTGTTTTGGTTTAATATATGGTTTACGTCTATCTCTTCATCTGTAGAAGTGTTGCTAAACATTGTTGGTTTTGGAATAGACGGTTTAATTAAATCTTTGATTTTGGCTAGGCCAAGACAGGTGGTTTGTTGAACAGTGTCATTTAAAAATATCATTTGTTCTGGGATCATGCAGGCTCTAAACAAAGCTTCTATACCCTGTACTTGCCAATCTTTTGTACCCCAAACACTTTTCAATTCAACATTTTTGTCCCAATAATCAAAACCAAAGGTATTCATTTTTTCAAAAAATGAGTCTGAATAAATCAATTTTGTGTTGGTTATCATGGTCTTGGTTCCTGTCTTGTTTGACAATTTAAAGTAGAATGCTTCAGCATTACTTGTGTTAAAACCTGAAAAGTATGAATATTTGTCATAGAAGGTTCTTGAGCTTCCTTTTGGAGGGGTTGCACAATGTTCCCATTGATTATAATTTAAAACATTTCTAGGCTGTGCAGATTTATGTAGAAAATGGTTACCATAATGGTTATAACAGTACATACTATCATAATTTGTAGAACCCTGCAAATAATCATGTTTGGTAAATTTAGCAGACATTACTAAGTCAGACATCATATTATTAATGCTTTCGAAGTCCCAATCATCAGCAAATGAGCTTGGTTTTGCAAAGTCACTCAATGAGATCTTGATTTGGTGTGGATATTTCAGGATTTCGACCGGACCATAAATTTCATAGTCAGTGTTGTCCCAGGCTACCCCACCAGGTATCGGATTGGCTGTGAAGTTGGCTGAAGAAAGTTCTCTTTTCTCGACGTGTGAAGATGTGTGTGGTTTGAGGATCAAGTTGATTTTCTGACTTGCTGTGTCCATTTTAGCATATTTTCCCTCAATGAAGCGTCCCAAAGTTAGTACCATGATGAGCCAAAGTATGAGGATAAATGCACCAAAACCCACCCAAAATTCAATCCATGGAGAAATCAGATATGTTTCTTTCAGTTGTTTCAAAAGTTCTTTAGCTTTATCTTTAAAGGTTTTTGATGATGGCTGTGTTTTTGATTCACTGAAGCCTTCAGAGGAATCATCGAAGTTTATGAAGTAGCCGGATGCAGTTCTGTCAATTGTTCCAATTGGTTCAGGATTTCTGTTTCTTGCATTTTCACTTGGTACTTCATTATAGATTGGTGTGTCTCTGCTAAATGTTTTTAATTGGGTTTTCAGAGGTCTGAGTTCTATTGCATTGCTGCATAGTCCTTGTTGTTCTTCTGTAGGCGTTTCGAATGTGATGAGCCTCTTCGTTAGGACCTCTGTACTGGTAGCAAACCTAGGTGTTCTGCTACTTATTGGGAGTCCACTTGGCCTACTGTTTGTTATCGGCCACATGTTGTGGTTTTACCAGGTCGATTGATACAACTCGGTTCTCCTTTTTTCCAGCAAGTGGCGGTAGTACAACTGATCTTGTCCCGTTGACAGACAAGACAGGAACTGCTTTTCTGTAAGAAGGCCCAAATTCCTTCTTTACCGCGATCTTCTCCCTGACTAGATCCCCGACTTTTGGAATCCAGACAGGTCTTGCTGGGACAGGTGGTGGTTCTTCAGTGGTTGTTGGCTGTTGTTTCAACTTTATGTTGCTCAGGTCTTTTCTTGTTTTGTTTAAGTCCTGCAAAATAGCCAAACGGTCTTTGATATCAAAGCTTTTTTCTTTCACCACTGAAGTCTGACTATCAATGTCAGAGATCATCATCCTAGTTCCAAATAATAATTTGTACGCACTGAATCCCTTCAGAGAATTTCTTGGCAAGTTATTTAGACTACGTTGGACACTTATTAGATGTTTGACCCACCCAGCTCCCGAACCTAATACCCTTTCCGCTATAGATTGCTTTATGCCTTGGTTTTTTCTTTACACCATCCCGTACCCTCAGGAAGGAAGTAAGAAGATTCCCGCTGGACTATGCTCATTTGGTCATGTTTCCCCTCAGGCTGGAGTGCTAGAGTGAAGACGATGGTCAAACGTAGCATGCTCTTAGCGTATATGCCATTTAGACTCGCAAATCTTTGTATAACAGTCCGGACGTCAGCCGAGTGCTGGTGATCTACATTATAAGTGGAAACTAGCCTGTATATGTTAATCGCAACCCTTCCTTTTTACTCTTGATTTTTTCCGGAGTAAAACGATGAGGTATTAAACTGTTTCTCTCCCCACTGCGATCTCTGTTGCAGTTTGGGCAGTTTTTTACAAACATGGTGTGACGCAGACTCATGCCTGGCCACCAGTACCGTGATTGTAATTCTTTCAGAGAATCTTTTAGTTTGAGGTGTCTGAGACCCTCACCCATATGTGCGTCTGCGATTAACAAGTTTCTCCTGTCCATGTTTGGAATCACCCTATCCCCCACTCCAGGGATTCGAGCAAAAGGGACGGAGTTTGCATCGATTATGTATGTATAATTGAGTGGATAATTGATCGGTAACGCTGAGCAGTCGCCTTTTGATGATGTTTTCACTGCCAGCACTGTTTCACCGTCAATGTATTTTAATGTACGCTTTTTTCGAACTACGGGAGCCGATTTAGTTGCTGCCGCTGTGGCTGTTTCAGCCAATGAATTCCCTGCAACGTGAACGCCATCACGCTGATGACTCAGTTAGTGTGTCACGTGAGTCTTTGGTAGTTCTTTTTTCAAAAGAGCTATTTGTTCCCAGAGCAGTTTCTGCTTTATTAGTGCATCTGTGTCATCTTTGTAACCATTTTGAATCCATGTTTGCAAATCCTTGTTATATGATTTGACGCAGTAATATGAATCTGACACTATAAGTGTCGGGAATTCGCGATCCGCATTATCTAGCGCCATTTTCAAAGCTACTATCTCAGTTTGTTGTTCTGAATTAGTTTCTACTGAGTGTGTTTTTGTTAATAGAGGTTTTAGTTTACCTCCGCGCCACACTTCTTTTGTAATCCCACATGTGGGGTTGTATGCTTGTTCTCTCCAAACGGGAGGTTGAGCATGTCCGTCTGTATAAATTACACAGGCGTAATGTCGTAAAGGCAGAATGTCGATTGGCAGAGGGAATATTCTTTCATATTCTAGATTTTTCAACTCTTCTAGTTCTGGATCAAGGTAATAGTATACTTTGTCCGTTGTGATTGAATTCACCCATTGTATCCACTTTGGATTCAATGTTGTTGTTGGTAAATTACACGGTGTTGTTAGTGCCTCAAAGGCTGATTCTGCTGTTCTGACTGTGATATGTCTACCGTCAGCTTGATCTTTTTCTCTAGCTATTGCGGTTTGAACTGCATGAACAATTCTTTCTGTACTGCTGAACTTCTTTTCAGCTTCTGTGTACAAGTGTGTGTTGAATGCAATTAGTACATTTTCTCCCTCATTAGAGGTCAGGTATGTGAATCCGCATCTCCCTGGGATGACTCGAATCACAAGATTGCGTGTGTTATCACGTGTTTCTAATTTTGTTTTAATTAGCATGTCTGTTTGTAAGGATCTCAGAATTTCTGTGTGTATTTGAGTCCAATTGGTTCTTTTAAAATCTGGTTTTATCAGATCATAAAGGGGTTTCACCCTTTCTGCGTAATTTGCAATGTATGTTCTTCCGAAATTTAGGAAGCCTAGAATTGACTGTAGGTTTTTTAGTGTCCTAGGTGCTTGGAGTACGGCACATTTTTCTAGAAAATTGTCAGCCAGGCTTTTGCCTTCACTTGATAGCTCATATCCTAAGAATAGGACTGTCAGATGGGCAATTCTGGATTTTTTAAAGTTGAATTTGTAACCCTCTGCTGCGAACCCAAGTATTATGGTTTCACTCTCTTCAAGTGAGTCTCCAAGTCATCATCTGTTAAGTAAATGTCATCGACATAAGATAATGCTTCATCATCATATAATTGTAGTAATTCTGTTACTCTCGCTGAGAATACCCCCGGGCTGTTCTTGTACCCCTGGGCTAACCGACAGAATTGTTTTTGAGTGTCATTTATTGAGAACGCAGTTAAATATCTGCTCTCTGGTGCTATGTTTTGACAAAAGAATCCATTAGAGATGTCCAAGGTTGTTTTGTATTTTTTGTGCACTATGTTATTCATTAGTGCAGCACTGTGTGAGTTTTGCACTGCAAAAGTTTTGCAACATATGTTAAGGTGTCGGTAATCCAAAACTAGACGATATGAATTGTCTGGTTTGGAGACCGGAAACAAAGGGTTGTTCATTTGTGAGGTGCAAGTTTCAATCACCCCCTGGTATTCTAGCTGATCTAGTATTTCATTTACCTGTTTTTTAGCTTCTTGCTTAATTGGGTACTGTCTTTGTGCAGTAGGTTGTGATTTTAACTGGATTTTGTGAGGAGGAGAGTCCTCATCCCATCCCACGTGATTTTTATATAAAGCAGGAGCTAGAGCCACTGCCAATTTCCTGGCAAGTGTGTACTTTTTATGAATTGGAATATGATTTGAGAAGGCAGGCATAATTACTTCTTCGCCATGAGGGCACTCCCTTACAAACTCTGGTGGCCAGTCTTTTTCAGCTAGAAGGATATCATAGCCCTTGGAGAGATTATCCCAAAATAGTCCCCTAATTTTTCTAGTCTTATCCCCCTCTATACGCAATGTTATTTTGTATATTTTATGAGGTTTGCTAACTCTGGTGTCCGCAGTTTCCACTTGAAGATATTCATTCGTGTCCACTGTCTCCAGATGATTCATAAGGACTTTGCGAGCTATGCTCACTTCTGCTGCGCTGTCTAGCATTGTCTGAGCCCATTCCCCGTTTTTCAGTTGTGTCCTCAGTATTCTCGGCATTGTTAACTACCTTGATACTGGCTACCTTCTTTTTTGGAAATTGTAATTTCTTTTTTAGATGAGCAGGTTCCTTGTCTTTGGACTTGGCGTGCTCTTCTCTTTGTTCTGATCGTCCTCTTCTTTCCGATTTCTGCGAGGAAGTCTGAAAAGATTGAGAGGGACGTGTATCAATGTCTTGATATCTATCAGGCTTTTTTATCTTATCCCTATTTCTAAGGTTATATCTATTCCCAGAGGGGTCACTTTGTGGTGACCTGTGTCTCTGGTTCGGAGATTTTTCTCTTCGCCTAGGAGACCTTCCTCTGGACTGGAATTTCTTTTCTTTAGGATTGGATTGTTTGTTTCCATCCCAGTTCTTTTTTGGTGATGTAGATTTATTATTATAAAATATTTTTTCAGGACTTTCAATCAGTTGTGGTTTTACTGGTATCCCACCTAAACTATCTCTGCCTAGTTCCTCATAGGATTTTTCTATGATTCTGGCTATTTCAGCTGGTTGGTCTGCTATATCTGTCTCTTTTAACCTCTGGCGGATCGCCACGTTTGCTGCTTCTCCTTTTATGTTGGCTAATAGTATAGCCGAGACCTGCTTGAAGTCTTTCAGTAATTTCATACCAAGAGTTAAAGCGGGTTCTGGACCATATTCATCTTGAATTTGTTTTAGCACATCTGGTATTACCGAAATGGATGGAACACCGTGCGTTTTTGTGTAGATGGAAGCAAAGACTGTACCCCAAGTGTCACAGTCCTCTATGTGTGGTGCGATTCCCATTGGGAGACAGATAGTCAGAATCCTGTGTTTTTCTAATGGGGTGGTGTCAGGAAACACCGCCTCTATTTGGGTGATTTTCTGTGCCAACCAGAATGGTATTTGTTCCCGTTTAGCCGGTACCTTCCCTAGACAGGACTGGATGTTCTGTGGTGTAATTTTATTCGTGTTCCCCTGGTGAGGGGTCAGCTGTGGAAGTTTAATCGCTGGCTGAATTGTTGAAGTCCGCATCACATATTGGACTAATTGTCTATGTATTTTTATTAATTGTTTTAGCTGTGTTAACAGCTCTGCTGCAGACATCCCTTCGATGTCTGGATGTGGTGTGTATCCGGCTAGGACCGGCCACGTTGCTCCTGGTCTACCTAAAGGACCGAGCCTGGTGATGTGATTGTTATGTTTTAGGGCGCCATCAAATAAGAGCAGGTGCTCTTGAAATTTGAGTGGTACTTCCACCTCCTCGAAAGGAGTGTACGTTTCAGGAGGTTCCTCTATTTTGTAATAGTGGAAGTACTTTGTTACCGCATTTGCTGCTGGAAAATGTATCCATGAATAGTATACCTCTGTCTGCCGATATTCGTGTGCCTCAATTACGAATATGACTGTGCCACCTCTAGGTGTCAGTCCATTTTCGATAAGTTTTAAAGTTATAGATCTCCTTTTGATGACCGGGATGAGTATTATATCCTCGTCTGCTGCCTGCATGGTAGCATCAGCTGCTGCGAGTTCAGTTGCTAATCTAACTGCCTCTCTTTCATCCTCATTGTCTGACATTTTACTGTCCAAAAGGTTATTTTGTTTGTTTGCAGATCAGGTTTCTTGTGGAAACAAAGATTAGATGCACAATATTTTGGAACTGTGTATCCTTCAACGTTGACTATACCAAGAACCATACATAGGAGTTCCCTCCTGCGAGGTCTGGCGGATATTACCTTTCACCCACTCCAGACGTCTTTGGAGTATTATGGGAAAAGGGGTCTGAGTGAGAAAGCACGACTGAGTTACTCTAAATGTCTTACGTTAGTTTTATCGCCCTTTCCAAACACGTTGGGCGCCATGTAGTGTAGTTCCTATCATCCCAATAGGCTCTGCGCATTGGAATAATACCTACAATAGTAAAGGCCTAGACCAGACGTTAACTAGGTCTACTACTGTCGATACTAGACTTAAAGTTTTGGGTTTGCCAGCTTAGCTCAGAGTTCACTAGAAACTTTCTCGAATGTTCAAGGAGGACTTAACTTCCCTGATTAGACAAGAAGGGATTTAGTTTCTGACAACCATAGAACATGACAACTTTGCTCTCCCCTAATCAAGAGTATATCTCGAGAGTCGTGTGAACAAAAGGCAATTTATTTTACTCAGTCAGTACATGCATTCTTAGTCTCATCAGAATGTAGAGAAAAGGAAGAGACGGGCGTGTTCAATAAAAAGGTGTTATTTATTGATCAGTCTCTTTTCTCATACAAGAGAAATGGATCGATATTATTGCAATACTTATAGTTAAGTAAAGTGCATACATTAAAAGCAGCAGTATAAAATAATACTGTAAAAACATTGATATGGTTTCTAAGCCATATGATGTTTTAAAATGAATAAAATATATTACATACACAAACCCCTTTGATTCATGGCACTTGCCAAGGGTGAATTGTCTAACTCATTTCTGTCTAAGCCACACTCTGTCAGAAGATTAAGATTAGGGGTAGCTTCCAAGTCCTGTTGTGAGCTTAAGACATCAAAATCCCCGGTATCCCCAGTGTTATGTACCATGACAAGAGTATTGGGGCGGGACTCGATGTTGGGCGTACGTGCCTGGGCAATGAGGCCTAGGGAAGATCTCTTGGCCGTGGCTAGGTCTTGGGACACCCTCCTGTCCATTAGTACTATCCCCTCATCAATAAGTGCGTTGGTGCGAACAATAAAGTCGTCCAGAGTCCCGGTTAACTTTTTTGCTCCTGCAACGGCCATGC
The DNA here is from genome assembly GCF_964261635.1 of Lissotriton helveticus. NCBI lineage: Eukaryota > Metazoa > Chordata > Amphibia > Caudata > Salamandridae > Lissotriton > Lissotriton helveticus. The sequence goes on from NC_136065.1 coordinate 1,759,417,672, forward strand.
TTCTGGTCTCCCCACAATTCATAGCGATCCCCAGTACTAATCTCCAACGACCGGTTAAAATGTTAACTGTATAATAACAGGCCCATGTATTTATGGCTTAGCGATGGATGGCAACTAACAACCCTTTATCCTGTAATGAGATATTAGCAGACTTACAGTTTCTGTGTCCAATAGGTATGTGGGCTGAAACAAATCGGGCAGGGTTGGTGGCCCAGGCCAGGCTCCTCAGGCCTCTGAGGGCCACAGAGGGCCCGCCCTTTGCCCGGGCTTAGCCCCGGGCGCTCCCGCACGCTCCCGCGCAGCGATGCTAGCGCAGTAATAAAGGCAAAGTAAGGCGAGGGCGGGGCAGGCAGGGAGAGCGACCCAGGTGTTGCGGGTCTTGACCTCACGCAGGGGCTCTTGGAATATCGAGTCCCTGCGGGTCAGCTCGCAGCCCTGCAGCTCCACACACAAGCAGAGAACGCAGCGGGACCCGCGCAGCGGGTCCGGCAAGGAGTTGGTGAGAGTCCAGTAAAAGACCAACGAAAGTCCAGCGTTTCCTGATCCCACGACGGCAAAACAGTAAGCAGGAGGTCCAGCGAGGGGCGGTGCAGCAGAGCCTTATCTGCTGAGGCGAGGGCGGGGCAGGCAGGGAGAGCGACCCAGGTGTTGCGGGTCTTGACCTCACGCATGGGCTCTTGGAATATCGAGTCCCTGCGGGTCAGCTCGCAGCCCTGCAGCTCCACACACAAGCAGAAAACGCAGCGGGACCCGCGCAGCGGGTCCGGCAAGGAGTTGGTGAGAGTCCAGCAAAAGACCAACGAAAGTCCAGCGTTTCCTGATCCCACGACAGCAAAACAGTAAGCAGGAGGCCGCCCTGGTGTATTATTAGTACATCTCGGTGCCGTGCTGTGTCCGCCCTCAATTCTTCGAGGGATGCCGGCAGCTGGTCCCATCTCATTCCCGGCCAACCAAACCACCGGATGCAGGTGTCCGCTGATCCCTCTTTCGTCTTACTGCCCCCATCGCACCACCAGTTCCGCATCCAGGATATGAACGAGTGCCCCACCACCCACACAAGGCGTTGTCTCCTTCCTGTTAAAGTAAGAAAAATTGAGTCACTCGTGGTTCAGCCCGTTACGGGTTTGCCTGTCCTGTGGTTAAAGCAGCTGGGGTCTTACGTACGTTCTGTAGGCCTGTGACCTCCATCTCTCTACCACTTTAATGCCTGCTTCTGTCATCCCGTGCAGTGCTGCCGTCGTGGCTGCCCCTATCCTAAAAGAATGGGACCCGAAGGCTGCCGGGCGCAGTCCTGCTTTGCCTAGTGTGCTGCGCATGACTGTCGTGAATTTAAATCTGCTTAATTGCGTACCATCTTTGTGCTTGAACAGGGGGCCTTCCCCCGCCGGCCGCACTGCCATGAAGGCAAGCAGGCAGCATACTTGCACCCTTGGTCTTTTATGCAATGCAGTCATATCCTGGCTCCTTTCCCTGCTTGCTCTGTTTTTTGACCATCGTAGCACTATCTCCACCCTGTTTCCACTGGGTGTCACATCGCTTGCCTGTATGCATTTCCCTGCTGGTACCCATTTCGTTGGGGCTACTAGCTCACTGAGGCAGAAGGCCCCAATTAAGGCAGTGGAGAAGGACGCCCGAAATAGCACCAATTCGAACTTGTCTGTTACCGCCCTCCCATGAGCGCGGAGTAATATATGCAGACATGTGAAATCAATGGGATGCCTGGTGTCCTTTCTAGGGCCCTCTTTCCTTTTCTACCCCTTCATTGCTGCCGTGATGTAATGTGATGCTACTGGGTCATGCCCCGTCTCTATCCTTGCGAAATGCGCCATGGGGGCCAAATGGGCCTGGGCCCAAGACCTGGACTTTCCTGCCTTGAATGTCCATTCTATAAACTGCTCTACTGCCCTGCGTGTTGCGCATAAGTCGCCCAGGGCCCGATCCCGCCTACCCCCATCACTGTCTCAACGAACTTCTTGTATCTTTTGTCCGCTTCTGGCGCGAATGCCTGGTGAACCAGCCCCGTCAGGTTCGTCTTGCCATTTTCCACAGCTGCTCTGGAAAAGGAGTCATGCTCTGTTCCGCCCTGGGTGCCAGCCTCCTGAACCTGTCTTTCTGCTGTCTGGACAAGGCGTCTGCCACTTCGTTCTCCACCCCCGGGACGTGGCGCGCTCGCAATTCCATGTTGCCGTCCAGCTGTAATGCAACCAATCTATGCATTAGATGCAGTGTGTCCGGGCACCTAGCTGAGCCCCTGTTGATGGTCTGCACCCCCCCCCTTGTTGTCTGACTAGAGAGTTAGTTTCATGTTCTGCATTTGTTCACCTCATATCATCAGTGCCACTATGATGGGGAACAGTTCTAGGAAGGTGATATTATTGGTGATGCCTTGCCTGTGCCACTTGGTGGGCCACTGCCCTGCACACCACTTGTCCCCCAGGATCGCTCCAAAGCCTGTGCTACCTGATGCGTCCATGTACAGCTTGATCTGTTTGCTAGTTATCCATCATCGTGCCAAATTAACGTGCCGTTAAAGTTTGTCAGGAAGAAATCCCACATCACCAAATCCTTCCTTACTTCCGCCCCCAGCCTGACGTGGTGGAACTTCTGTGTGAGCCCTCGTGTCAACTGTGTTAATCTACTGGCAAACACCCTGCCTGCTGGGATCACCCTGGCTGCAAAATTCAATTTGCTTATCAGACTCTGGAGTTCCCGCAATGTAGCCTTTTCTTTTCCGCATAAGCCCCTAATCTCCTTCCGGAAGTCCCCCACTTTCTCTGAGGGATGCCTGGACGTGCCTGCTACCGAGTCCAGCTCTATCCCTAGGAAGGTGATCCTGGTGGTTGGCCCCTCTGTCTTTTCTTCCGATAGTTGACTCGCTAGCTCCTTGGCTAATACATTGAATGCTGCCAGGGTGCTTTCACACTCAACAGCTTCTGCTGGACCTGTGAAGAGGAAGTCATCCAAGTAGTGGAGCTTTTCCCCCGATGGGTGCCTATCGTGTAGTGCCCACTGTATGAAGGTGCTAAAAATCTCGAAGTATGCACATGACACTGAGCAACCTATTGGCATAGCCTTGTCCATGTAGAGCCTCCCTTCCCATTGGAAACCCAAAAAATGAAAGCTCTCCGGGTGCACCTGGAGGAGGCGGAAAGCGGACTCAATATCTGCTTTCGCCATCAGGGTCCCCCGCCCCATTGCCCTCACTAGGTTTATGGCATCTTCAGTTGTAGAGTAGCTTACTGAGCATATCTCTGAGATAATCCTGTCGTTCACTGAAACGCCCTCCGGGAAGGATAAGTGGTAAATTAGGCGGTACTGCCCTGTTTCTTTCTTGGGAACCACCCCTAGTGGAGAGATCACCAAACCCTCTCTCATCTTAGCGGGAATAGTACCCTCGATACTCCCCAGCATCCTCTCCTTCTCAATCTTCTTGGTTACCACCCCTGGGTGTTGTGTCTTGGATTTTAGATTTGTTTTGCTGCCAGGGGGGAGGGTGCCCCTGAACGGGATGGGAAAGCCTTCTTTGAAACCCTGCACTAGTATGGCCGCATCTTCCTTATTGTGGTACCTTTTGGCTAGTCTGTTCAATGCTGGTGTTTTGATGGGGGACCACGCTAGCCTGAAGTTCTGCTGTCCCGCTGTGTCGCCCCCTCCCCCTGTTTCCCCCCTTAATTTCTTCTTCTCTTGCTTGTCTCCCTTGTTTTCTTTCCTGCGCCGACATCCGGTTGCCAGGTGTCCTCCCCCGCATGTGATGCATATGTTTTGGAACATACATGCTGCCCCATATGTGCATTCGTTGGTCTCAAATTTCCAGCATACCGTTGGTGGAACAGTGTTGTGCGTGTTTTTTTCTGCGCCATAATGCCTGTGCCTCTGAAATGGTTTGCCCCTTCCCTTGCGGGCGTGCCACAAAAGGATTGCTCATTCCTGCCTTACCATGTCTTAGCTTCCTTCGCTACCATCATCCTATGGATGAAACCGGACACGTCTTCCTCATCCCACTCCATTTCTGGGTGGGTCTGCATTTTCAGTCTAAAACCTTTGTCGTATTCGAGCCACGCCTCGCCTGGAAATTGCCTTTGCACGTTATGGATGCTTGCCTCATACAGCCACAGATCCGCCATGCAGCGTGGGAATTTTTCTACGATTATGCATGCCATAATTCGAAATGCTTCCAGCCAGTTATCAAAGTTCCACTCTTTGCGCTCTCTGCGCCTTTCCCTTTTCTCTTCATCTTTCCTATCGCATATTGTCAGGTCGAGCCCCTCTAGCTGTATCTCTAGTAGCGAGAAGATATCTATGAACACCTTCCTCCAAATCCTTTCCTTAACTGCGAGTGGTATTAAACTTGCGAGCCCTGTGGCCCTGGAGGTAAATGATGCCGGCCCCGGGGATGGCCGTGCATAAGGTTCTAGAGCCGGTGCTGGGGGACTGGGATCAGCGCCTGCTCCCCATGCTACCGCTGGTGACCCGTCACCTGGTCTATTGCTTGCTGCGCCCTGGCCTGCTAGGGCTGCCCGGCGCGCAAACTCTGTATCAATTAGGTGCCATGGCAAGCCTGACGATTCCTCTTCCTCTTCCGAGTCCTCTGCTGCCCCTGCCCCTCTTGCGCCTGGCTGCCTTCCCCCTACTGGGTTCCCCATGCCCTGCAAGTTCACATTCAATAACATTGGTGCCATTACTCTAATGCATTCCGCTACTATTGTGCTTATGTGCCCACCAGCTGCCGGTGTGTCCAGGTCTCCCCTGTCTGGTCCAGCCACCGCCGTGGAAGGTCCAGGTAGCCGGGCCGTCTTCGGGGATGTTTTCTTGTGGGTCGCCACCCCTGCCAACTTGGCCAGCGCACTCCTCTGTCTCTTGCCTGGTGGTGCACTGGCTTCAACTAGTCTTTGGTTGCTTGGCCCTTCACCTCCATTCTCCCACAGGTGGGGCTGCAACCAGTCGTTCCCGTGTACTGCTGATGGTTCCCTGAACCTCCGCAGCAGGTCGTTGAGGTCCTCCTGCTGTTTCTTGCCTCTTTCCCTCTTTGCCATTTTGATCTCTCTGCTCCTCCGCTGCTTGCCCCCTGGCCGTTGTCGCCCGCTCCTGTCTGTGCCCTCGTGACGAGGTAAGGTGTGCAAAATGGAGAAATCCGGGCGTGCTATACCACCTGTGCTGTCGTGGCGGGGTGCTGCTGCCGAGTTTATGCACCAACTCCTTGCTCGTGCTCTCGTGTTTGTAAGCACTCCTGACACCTGCCCGACCTTTATTGTCTTGGCGGGGTGCTGCCGCCGAGTTTATGCACCTATTCACCTGCTCGTGTTCTCGTGCCTGAGTACAATCCTGGCGCGATGTGCCAACCACACTGTCCTAGCGGAGTGCTGCCGCCGAAGTTATGCACCAAACACTCCTTGCCCCTGGTGTCCTGTGCCGCTCAGAAGTGTGCTTCTCTCACCCCCGCTGGGACCGCTGCCGTGGGGTCCCCGCTGTGCCACCTCAGCTCTTGGCTCACTACTTGTTGCGGCCTACGCAAGGGGGAAGTGGGGTGCTTCCGGTGGTAGGCTCCGGGCAGTGTGGCCGCGGTCCTGGGCACGCTTATTCTTTGCCGGGTGGGCTCCGGTTTACCTCGTCGCAACCTTGTCTCCTCCTGCCGGGTGGGCACCGGTGTCCTCCCACGTGGTCCTTCTTCGCTTCTGCCAGGTGGGCTCTGGTTTCACCGCGACGTCGTCCTGTCTTCCTGTCGGGTGGGCTCCTGTTTCGCCCCAACACATTAGTTCTCTTCGATGCTGCAATTGCTCAATCCGTGGTTACTGGCACTTCCACACCTGCTGCGATCAGCTGCTGCCTGCCTGGGGGAGTTGGCAACCTAGTCCCTTGTGTCGCCGGACCGCGCTCCGCCCTTGCCAACGTTTCGATCACATGTACGAAAAACTCTTCAAAAACTCTTCTCCAGGTGCTGCTCCCCCTGCTCCAGCTGTGGACATGGAGCTCACCTGGGGGAGCATGCCTTATATCCCCCCCACTCCTTTGTTTCCTAGCCTGCCTGCTAGCTAGGCCCTTTATTGGGGGGTTTGTATCACACTTCCCCCCATTGGCCCCAGTGGTCCCTATAGGGGGGAGAGGGAGGGTTGGGAGCAGCGAGCCCGGGCTGTTTGTGCGCCCAGGCTATTTGCGCGCCAAAACTGGCACGCTGACCTGTTCCAGGGGGAGGAGAGGGGCACGGAAACCTTTATGGCACCGGCTCTCGAGCCCCCTCTTCGTGGAGGCGGCCTCTGCAATAACAGTAACTAGCCTGGTCTCGTGGTATATAAAGTTGGTTGAAAGCATGGTAGTTACTGGTTCAGGTTTGGTCGCTGTGTGCACCTGCGACAGGAAAGCATATTGGGTAATCTATAAGAGGCTATACAAAATTCAAAGTTCAAAAAGTTTATTATGTTTTTGGCTCTCGATGAGGGCCACATAAAAATAAACGCACAATTATACAACATTAAATACAATTAAGTCACACGAAACAAAACAGAAAGAAAACACTTCTTATCCACCGGTCGAGCAATCGTCTAACATCTCCCTATGTATCATTAATAAATATCTAAAAACCCTTTAAAAAAATTGAAAATTCTGAAACAGAACATTTCATTTGGAGGACAGTAAAGTGCATGGAAAAAGGTTTTTACATTTAAGATTCCTAGTTGTAGACAAATTGGTTTTAACCATTTATAGCTCAATGGGCGCAGTGCGGGACAAATAAACAAGACATGATTACGATCCTGTACAGCATTATGACAGAGATTACATATTGGAGATACAGCATACCACTTTGCTAAAAGGAGATTTAGTGGAAGCAGATCTTGTCTTAAAAGGTACCATAACCTACGGACTCTATGAGGAATATTCCAAATAAGGTATTGTTGGGCCAGATTTGGTGTATATGTGTTTAACAGTGATTCCCTTTCTTTTTTTCTTGGTTGGGCAAGCATATCCAATTTATAACAGAGTTCCCAAGATGCACGTTTTAATTTAGACTTTAGCTCAGAGGGAGTAAGTAAGAATAAAGTGCTTACATCCAACTCTAGCAGAATTACTGCTTTTCTAAAGTTTTTTACTAACAGAGAAAACTCGTTAAAGTTGCCCAGGAGTTCCCTTTTAATGGCTTCTCGTAAGGAACCCGATTTACCTCTGGCCAGACAGGCTACCCATCTTACGAGGGCAACCAACCCCTGTACCCAACAACTTCGGAGTCCGAATTCCAGCCTGCATGAAGATACGGAGCACGCTGTATTGAGGGAAGAAATTTTTCTTAGTACCTTTCCTTCCATTTTTTGCAAGAATCCCCATTGTTTTAACTCCACTAATTCGATTCCGTACAGTAGAGATGCAGGTATCTTTGCTCTAAATACATCCAAAAATAGTGTAAAATGTCTCTTCCCTGTAGCATTGTACAAGGAACATAACCCCATGCCATGGGCCAATGCTTTACGTGAATTGTGTTCAATGTGGGGATTCTCACTTAGGTTTGCTGAAATTATTTTACCTAAGAAGGTGTAGGTTTTAACCACCTCTAGTTTCTGTCCACCTATAGCCCAACTATAGCTTCCAGACCTACATTTTTTCTTTCCAAAAATGCACATAATTTTACTTTTCGATATATTAATTTTCATGTAATGTGCTTCTGCAAATTGGTTCAATGCATGCAGGCGATTAGACAGGCCCTTCGGGGTTAAATCTAAGACGAGTATGTCGTCCGCATACATTAAAACCGATATAGATGACCCTCCAATTATCGGGGCTAATCCCCCACAAACTGCAATGGAAGATGGTAGGTCTGCCGTATATAGTGAAAACAATAAAGGGGCCAGTATACACCCTTGTTTTAACCCGTTCTGAGAAGGGATAGATTGAGAAAGACCCCTTTCTCCGCCTTGTAGCACCTTACACCACGTGTTCGAGTGAAGAGATTTTACCAATTCGAGTAACTGCACTGGCATACCCAATACAGCCAGCTTTCTCCACAGCGTTGGACGATCCACCTTGTCAAACGCTGTGGAGAAATCTATAAATGCTACGTATATGCCACCACCTCGAACACGTACATATTTGTCTACAATCACCTGTAATGATGTCAAATTATCAAGAGTTCCATGCTCTTTACGAAATCCTGTTTGTTCCAGGGGTAAAATACCATTTAATTCTACCCATTCAGTTATTAACATTAAAAGACATTTGGCGAAAATTTTTCCTATTGAATCCAATAGAGCTATTAAACGATAATTCGTAGGCTTATCCCGCTCTCCCTTTTTAAATATGGGGATTAATATACTTCCCCTCCAAGAATTGGGGACTGATCTTGATATGAAGCATGCATGAAACACTGGGAGAAGAATCCTACTCCAGGAGGTGACGTCTTGCTTAATTATTGACATGGGCAATTCGTCCGGACCCATTGCTCCGGAAGAGCGCATACTCTTTATCACGGAAGCTATGGATTTCTCGGTCGGGAGTTCTATGTTATGCTCTCTATTTGGGGCTAGATCCCAGTTATCACCCTCTGCACCGTTAGATGCATATAAGCTAGATATAAATAATATCCAGACATCTACCGCAATAGAGATGGGGATGGGGGTTGTTATTGATCCACATCCCTTCCCTATTATGGACCAGAATTCTCTAGATTTGTTAAAGACCGAATCCTCTCTTAACCTAATCCAGAGAGAATCTTCTTTTTCTCTTTTTAATTTAGATCTCAGTCTGACCCTCCTTCTTTTTAGTAAGGCTAACTTATGTTCATTTTCCCTAGATCTATTAAGGTACTGTTGCCTCACAAGTTTATTTATTTCCTTATTTAAAGGTAATAATATACTAGGAGGGAAGTACAACTTTTTAGGATTTCTAATTTTCTTAGCTGTCATGGTAAGCTTCTTCATAAAGTTTTCGAGGTGTAGAAATTCCCTACCCTGCCATTCATCTAATTCTAGTAAAGTTTGGGCAAGAATATTTTGTACATCCTTCATAGTGATAGAGTCCCAGAAGCATCTTCCAGACTTACAATTAATAGAAACTCCTTTATTCACTAGAGACCAGGAGTTAGTATCTGGAGGTTTTATTGAGACAGTTATGTTGATCATATTATGATCGCTCAAAGAGGAGTGCGAGATCATTATATCTCGAATGAAAGAGAACGTGTCATAGTCCGTAATTACATAATCCAGGATGGATTCACCCCTAAATGACCCATGTGTAAAATTAGCAGGAGTGTCGGAAGGCATCCTACCGTTTACAATTAGCCCCTCTAAATAGCTAAGTTCTTCAAGCAATATCTTTCCTCTTTTATTAGTTTTTATTTTGATAGGAAAGATTGCTTGAGGTATATTATATGCTTCTTCCTTGGATTTGTTTCTAAACATGTCTAAACTTAAGTTAGACACTTTGCTATTTAAGTCACCCACGAGTAAGATATATGGGGGCTGATCAAGCTCTAATAATTGTTTTACATAAGAAAACATTCGCTTTAAGACAATATTAAAAGTATCTTCAGGTGGAATATATGCATTTAAAATTATAAACGAAGACCGTCTACCTACTGACGCTAGATTATTGATAGTTATTGATTGAAAAAGATTACTAGTGTCCGTATAATGGGAAAATTGCCATTGTAAAGAATTAGATAACAAACAGGCAATTCCACCTTTTGCATGGCCTTTTTTAGAAGGTGTAGCGGCGGCCTCCAGAACAAAATAATCTTTCCCCCCATATAGAAGATTTTTACACCATGATTCCTGAATACATAGCACCTCTGCGTTCAAAGAAAGTAAAAAATCAAGCTTCTCTGGGCAATTATAAAGGCCTGCAGCATTCCAGGAGACAATTTTTAATTGTCTGTTAAAGATGTTGAAATAGTCGTGAGTTGTTCGATGTATTATTCGATAAAACTCCTGGTAACCAATTCCACATCTGATTGTCTTCTGTTAGAGGAATATCCATATTCTCAGGAAGAGGGAGTACCTGATAAACCATGCGTTTACCTCTAGAGACCCAGATTTTTAGATCTTTATTACAGGTGGACGGGTCTTCCTGCCTAGAACCCAACTTTGTATTTCCTTCTCTAAAGAAAATACACTTTCCATTATTAAAAAAAGGTAACACATCAATCCCTCTACGTTGAAATACTTCCGCTTGTTGGAAGACAAGGTTAGCAATTATTTTTGAGTAAAATTTTACCCTTGCTCGTTGCCCATTTTCAAACCTTATTGGTGAGACCAAATCAATATCGCTTGACAGAATAAGTTTTAAGCTTTCAATGTCCTTAAAGCAATTAAGCAACCAAGATCTGTTCAAATTTAGGTCTAAATCGAATAAGGGAAGAAAATCCAATGTCAAGGTATCCACACATGTGATAGGAACTTTCAATGGCTGAATAGTTGAACTCGTAGCCACTTCAGATTGGAGCCGAAAAATAGGTGCAGATGGATTAAGTACCCTTGTTACAATAGGCATATTTCTTGTATCTTCATCAACTGGTGCTTGGGGTTCTATTACATTTACCTCAGAGCATGGAACTACCCCACTCATAGTACCGTCAACAGGGGTACCTTCCACTACAGTATTAGTGATACAACCCACTACCTCTTTATCGGGAGTATCCAATATTGAACTATCTGCACTTCCTATAACATCAGGCACTTCAGTTATTATGTGTTTTTGGAAAATAATTTGCCTCTGTCTTTTCTTCTTGTACTTACGAACAAGCTTCCTATTTTTCCCTTTACTTTTTTCTTTTACTGTTCTATTAGTCGCCAAAGTTCCTTCAGGTTCTTTTTTCTCCTGATTAAAGATGGGAAAAAGTTCATTTCCAGCAGTTTGGTTAACCTCTACCAAGCTTTCTTCCTTCAAGGTAGGTTCTAATTCTTTCCTCTGGTTTAAGGAAGATGGGGTAGGGGTCTTGGAGGGCTCATGAATATCTACCTTTAATGTCATCCCCAGCGGTGCATTTTTTCTCAATGGATTATTGCTGTCTACGACTTTTTGGATAACAGATTCAGTAGGGGGAATAGTCACATTCTCTGCGTTTTTAACCAGCAATACTTTCAATATCTCAGTAACTGAGGCCAAAATGCAATCAGAACTCACTGCAAATTTACCTAGTAAGAGTAGTATAGAAGCCAGTAATTGTTCAAGTGCTATCAGAGAATCAGAGATCGGTTTTTCATTTTTTGGGTAACCAGATGCAGTAAAAGAGCCGATCCCTGATAGATTAAGTTGTGGAGATTTCAAATCACTCTGCATTGAGGGGATGTCATTAGATGTTATAGAGGGAGTGCTACTATATAGCAGTAATCCTGATGGCGTTGCTCCATTTGGAGTTTTACTAGGCTCAGGCTGATTCAAAATTCTCTTGTCCATGTAGCGACCACAAAGTTCGAGATCGATACTGGACGAAATAGATACTTCTCCTATATCCTCCTCCGCATTTTCTGTGCCCTTAAGAGTATTATGCTGAAGTACTTTCGAATTTGTTAACATAAGATCGGAGTCGACTCCTTTTGATGAACATACTGGGAGGATTGCATCGCTAGACTGAGTCCGAGAAGGCTTATTTGTTTCCGTCGTTAGATCAAGATTAAAATCTTTCACTACATCAGACTGCGGTTTCGACTGTGTTATCATCTCATCATCAGTTGTTATTGGAACTTCCATGGATTTATTCACAGGTTTTTCCCAGATTTGCAGTAACTGCATCTGTCCTTTAAGTTGTACGCTATTTTCGTATTTATTCCTCAGGGGGTTAGATCTTGTTTTTATACATGACCTCCCCCCTAGGACTCTTCCAGATCGTCATTTCTTTGCAGTCATGATGTCTGGAGAAAATCTAGCCCGGCAGCAGGCTTATAAAACCAGGATATATAATTGTTTTTTAAATAAACAAACAGTCAATAGAATATGAATCCACAGGGAGAGGAAGTAAATGCTCGTCCAGGCGACAGATTTATTTCCTCACAGTTTACAGATCTGCGAACATTATAAGAACTTACTTAAAAAAAAATAATAATAAAAAAAAAAAAATTACCGGAGCCCAGCCCGGCCTACCTCGGCCACTGAGGACCACAGAGGGCCCGCCCTTTGCCCGGGCTTAGCCCGGCGCCGCCCGCGCGCGTCCCGCGATGTGCGCTCCTGCTGCAGATTTATAGCCAGGTGAGGGGGGCGTGGCGGGGAGGTGCTCCAGGCCCAGATGGCTTGTGGATTTTGCAGTTTCCTGGTCTCCCAGTCCGCCTACCAGCCCAGTAACACGAGTGTTTCCCGCGCAGCGGGAAACGCGAGCAGTTGAGTTCAAGCGCTGCCCAATAGCACTTTCAGGTGAGTAGCGCTTTCAAATGCCAGCAGCGACCTTCCAGCGACGAGGGTTTTCTTTCCACACACAGCAAACAGCAGCACCGGATTAGCAGCGGCGATCTCCGCTCCCCAGCGCTCCTGCTGCAGAATTATAGCCAGGTGAGGGGGGCGTGGCGGGGAGGTGCTCCAGGCCCAGATGGCTTGTGGATTTTGCAGTTTCCTGGTCTCCCAGTCCGCCTACCAGCCCAGTAACACGAGTGTTTCCCGCGCAGCGGGAAACGCGAGCAGTTGAGTTCAAGCGCTGCCCAATAGCACTTTCAGGTGAGTAGCGCTTTCAAATGCCAGCAGCGACCTTCCAGCGACGAGGGTTTTCTTTCCACACACAGCAAACAGCAGCACCGGATTAGCAGCGGCGATATAAGAGGCTATACGTTTGAGACAGGTGACAAGGAACACAGTTGAAGGGTTGAGGTTATAAAAAGATCTGGCTAAGGAGGTCTGGCATTGTCTTTGGAGTTGTTTTTTAAAGTGAGGATCAGGCCGTCTCATACAGTTGCAATGGGGTGTTTGCGAAGTCCACGCGGCCCCACCTGGTGCAGATCCACGGACACAGTCACTGTCCATCGGATCAATGTGTCCTGCTGTTGAGAAGCCCGGGCCCGGACGATGCTTTCCATTGCTATGTGATTGTGCGCATGGCCAGCAACAGAGCGAGATCAAGGAAGGGTTTCTCACACTTCCATTTTTCCAGCGCTTATTAAGTCCCAGTATGTAGCCCTTCATGGAATTCGGATCGCCATGGCCAGTGATATCAGAGAGAATTGAACAGATTTCTGTCCAGAATGTCTGGGGCATGGTGCATGACCAAAGCATGTACATGATAGCAGCTTGTGAGGCATGACAATGGAGGCTGTCGGATAGATTTATGGATACGCCCGGGGACAGACAGGCTCCATGTGGTATGTTGTATTGTATATATTGACAGGGTGTATTGCTGGGAACTTGACACAAGTATACCAGTGCTTTGTTCCACTCTCGATAGAGCTCTTGACCATGTCATGTTCCTATTTCTGGCATAGTGCCGCTGGAGGTTCCGACAGGGATGTCCTCTTCCCATGTAAAACAGTACCTGGAGTCGCGGGCGGGTAGACCGCTCAGTGAGTGCGATTCCCCATAGGTGCTCTAGAACCACAACTAAGATCCACTGTGTTAAAAACTTTCCCAATTAGAGCTTGTTTGTTCAGACAAGAAATCAATTGGGATCAGGGCTTTATCTTGAAATAGGTCCTCTGAGGTGCATATCCCTGCTCCCTCACATACCCCCACAGCATCCTGACATGCGACCTCTTGGAATATATACAAAAACATTGTAGGGGTATCTCAGGAGTGTAAGGCAATGACTCAGGAGAACTTGCAGCACTCTGAGATAACACCTGTGGGCTATCTTTTATAGCTTGTTTGTGGGCTTATCAGTCTAGACTTCAGATGAAATAATTCATGCGCGAAATTAAGGGCTCTCCAACCCGCGCTGTTGCCCACCTTGGACAAGTTATGTCTAGCCAGCCATTGAGCCGACCACTGGTGTTGCGCTGCCAGGTAATAGTGCTCAAATATCAGATTCCCCCCTGTTCATCAATGTCAAAATGGATAGTGACACTCCTCCCATGCCTCTCAGGAGTGAGAGTCTGAATGGATGCATCATGGGAGTGTCCTGCTTCCAAATGCACTGTGCCAGCATCAGCATATGCTTCTGGCATGCGGAGCTAGTAAAGGGGCATGATCGAATGAAGATTGTGTCTTACAGGTGTTAAATTGTTGTTTCAAGGTCCCCAAATGCACATCATGATGTTATTGAATGTTTATGTTGGGACACCAAGTGTGCATAAGTGTGAATGGGCATTCCAAGCAGCAGCAATTACCTGAGCATATACTGTATACTTTTAAAATAAATCAATACAATGATATGAGCAGTTTTCTCTGCCCACATTTTAATTCTCTTGCAAGTCCTTGTGTCATTACCCCATTCCATGTGTTGCCCTAGAGGCCTTCTCTTCTAACATGGAGCTTTGAAACGTGTATGTAGGTTCTGGCATGAACAGTGTATAGTCCTGCTAATGCAAATTTAGTTGTACCTGTCTGGAAGGCCATCATTCATTTCTGATGTGCCTTGACAGCGTAGAAGTTGCTTGACCTAATGAGATAAATATAAAAAGAACTTCAAGAAAAACAAGTGAGAGAGGGAATTTGGCTCCACTCATATGTTGATTGTTCTGACTACATCATTTGATTGGGCAGAAGTTGTTAGGTTCTGTCAAATGTAGTGCTTGCTGCACTCAGTTAATTCAAAAACATTATACGGTTGCAAAGCAGCCATAAAAGTGCAAATAAGCAATAAAAAACATACATTACAATCCAGTTTCATCAACACTTTTTCAGCGGACAAACACGACTACATATAAAATGACAAGCCATCATTATATGTACTAATATTTAAAAAGAGATAAAATATGACACGTAAAAACATTAATTGAGGTGCATTATAACTCATGATCGTATTGCAACACGTAAAAGGAGCTTACATACAAACAGGTCAAATGTAAATGTAAAGTGAACCTACGACCCTGGATAACTTGGCTGGTGCTGTGTTATGTTTGGTGCCCATGAGCCAGCTGCACTAAAAGTAACTCCATGTATGAAAAAGTGTTTGTGCTTAACAATCAGTTTGTGCCTATCACTAAACTTGAGGGCTGAGTGCTCTTAGAACCATACGCCATTGTAAATGATTTAGAGAAATTAGTTGATT
The DNA here is from genome assembly GCF_964261635.1 of Lissotriton helveticus. Taxonomy (NCBI): domain Eukaryota; kingdom Metazoa; phylum Chordata; class Amphibia; order Caudata; family Salamandridae; genus Lissotriton; species Lissotriton helveticus. Next base: position 1,759,432,778 of record NC_136065.1, read on the forward strand.
AAATAAGAGTGGCCATAAATTGCACAAATAAATGAAGTAGCAAGTACAGAGCTCTAGGCATGCAAGCTATGTAAATAGCATCCTCCACATAGAACAATTCAAGAAGTGGGGCCCCCTTCATCATCGCCACATCAGGGGTGCAGGGGACCAGCTGGAAGCTACCTTTATTAATGTGCAAAACAACCATGAAGGGGGCGAACACTGACCCTTGTCACACCCCACTCCTGGTATGAACTTCCTTGGATACTTCACCATTTTGACCAAATCTATCCCTGGCCATTGTGTTCTTATGCAGGAATGCCAGAAGATGGACAAATGTTGCATCTAGACACATTTCCAGTAAAAGATGCCATAGTTTAGAGTAGGTAATGCATTCGAAAGCCATGGACAAGTCTATGAATGTGCGGTGTAATGGGGTTTGCATAGCCACATTCTATTTACCTAATATTAAATGTAGGATCAGGGATTGCTCCATCATGCCTATACGACTGCGAAAACCGTGTTAGCAGGGATTTATGATTCTGTTTCCCTCCAATCACCAGATGAGCCTATTATATAGAACCCTTGATGGTATATCAATGAGATGGGATGAAAGCAGCTTAGGTGGGAATGATCGCCCTTCTTAAAAATTGGTACAAAGTCGGATGAAGCCTCGAAGCCAAGTATAGATGTGTGTTTTAAATTATTAAAAGCATTTGTCAGCAAGGGGTCCCAGAAATTAATATTACATTTTATTAAATCAATTGGTACACCTTCCAGGTCTGATTCTTTGCCCTCTGCACTCTATGGCGGCTATAACTTCCTTTAAAGTGACCTATATATCAGGGTAAGGGTTCACAATCTCCAAGACCTGGGAAACAGGCTTCCCGGCAGAGTAAATGTGGGAGAAGTGTGTCTCCGAACCCCTTGCTGCTATTGGGACAGCTGTTCGGGGAGATCATCTGGTTAGTCGTACTCATAACTTAGACAGTATTCCACAAGGACTTGCTATTTTTAGTGGAAGCTGTGTGAGCTAGGTTTTACCACTGCTGGGTAGTAAATGCTTTCCATCTCTTTGTTGTGGCCCTTTTATACTGTTGCCAAAGGGAGGCCACAGCAGCGGGGTCCCTGGGGCAAACAGTTAGGGCTCTTTCCAGCACGCAATTTGCTGCCGAATAGTCATGATCGAACCATCTCAAGCCGTGTGGTCTGATTCCAAGGGTTAGAAAGAGATTTTTTGATACTTATATGGAATGCCACACAGGAGCTCACTATGGGCCTGATTAGGATGGTGCTAACGGAGATGGGGACCGCCCGACATAGTGTCAGGTGTCCCACAGGCCATGTTACAGTGCGACCGCCACGTTGCGGGCGCATTGTACATGATTTCCATTGTGATGAGTGCTGCTGGCTGCAGCACCCACCACAACGGAAAAAAGGGTTGTTTTACATACCCCTGCACTACGTGACAGGCACCATACAGTGCCTGTCACTTGGTACAGGGATTTGTAGATGGGCACCATATGTTTCCCCAAAACGCAAAGGAATGGGCCAGGGATGAAGGTGGAGCCGCTACATGTCCCCAATGTCCATCCCCGCCAGCCTTTCCATGGCAGGTGAACCGCCATGGAATGGCTGGCAGGGAGGGATAATCCTAAGCCCTACAGCGGTGCATTGTAGGGATCAGTGTGCCCTCCGATGGTCCGACGAGCTCAAGAAGGCTGTCGGATCCATGGAGGTTGGTCTCTCTGTCCGCCACCCCTCCTCCCGCCATCCAAATGTGGCAGGTTGTAAAGCTGCTTAGGATGGCAGGGAGACCGCCACCAACAGCCTGTCAGTTGCGGTCTCCCCACCATCCTAATCAGCTCCTATATACCCTGTCCCATCATAATTCCTCTGAGAGTCCTTGTATCACCACTCCATTCCATGTGTTGCCTTAAAGGCATTCTTTTCTAACATTCTAACATGGTGCTGTAGCAAAGCATATATGGTGTTCTGCGATGCACAGTCTTACTTGTGCAAATTTAGCTATACCTGTCTAGAAGGCCACCATTCCTTTTTGATGTGACTTGACAGCACAGGTGTCACTTGACCATATGAAATCAATATAAAAAGAACTTTAAGAATAACAAGTGAGAGAAGGGATTTGGCTCCACCCACATGTTTTGTTAAATTTAGTGCTTACTGCACTCCTGTTGGCTCGCAAGTGGCATTTCTTCATCTAACATGGCTACAGATCAAATTCAATGTCTCACACAAAGCATGGTGAAAATATTCCATTATGTTTCGACGGCCGTAGATGTCTCCTCTCTGTGATCAAGGCTCTGGATCAGTAGCTTTATGTTATGTTAATTAAATTTTTAAGCGCGGCGGTTACACGCAGGTGTCCTGGCGCTGAGTGCTGCCTTCTGGTTGTCAGGGATTGAGTTAGCCTAGGAAGTAAAACTCCAGGTATTAAGTCTTTTCCTGAATATCAACAGCTCTGTAGTGTTCCTGAGATGGAAAGGAAGCTCATTCCAGGCCCTGGCGGCACATATGGTTAAGCTTCTTCCCCCCCAATTTGCTTTTTTGAATTAGGGTACTAACCCAAATCTTGCTGCAGTCGTTCGGAGTGCTCTCTTTGGAGCATACCGTTTAAAACACTGTTTTAGCTGTTCCAGTCCTCTTCCATGGAGGGCCTTAAAAACTGTGCATAAAGATTTGAATTGAATCCGCTGCTTAACAGGGAGCCAATGCCGCTGTTTTATTCCTTTTTTAATTTAAATACATTTTAGTGTTCCAGTCAAAAGTCTTGCTGCTGCGTTCTGCACAAAGTTGAAGCCTGTTTAGATGTTTCTTCTGGATGTTTAGGTATAAACTATTGTACTAGTCCAAAGGTGAAAGGATTAAGGATGTTATCACTACCTTGTGGCAGTCTGTGTTGAAAATGGCAATGTATATGCACATAAGCGGCGTTCATTTGTGTTCACTGTACCCCTTGTTGTAAGCAGAACGGATATCGCTAAACACTGACTGTGTTATCCCGCCAGCATAGACCCATGCACACACGTACACGACAGCCATTTTAGGCACCATGGCCTCTCTGCCCGTTTGTTCCCGGCACCCCTCCCCGCGCGCACTGCTCATTCATGCATCGGCCATAAAACCCTCTCCCTCTGCGTGACCCTGCTCTAGAAGTAACACTCCTGCTTGACCCACACCCCCCATTTCCTCTCAAGAACACCCTTCCCCTCAGCTGACGACCCCCCCCCAGCTGCACTTGGCCTTTCGACCCGGTCCCAAGTCCATAGACCAAGCCTCTTGGATGTACACCCCCCCTTTTTCCTGCCCAGCATAACAAAACCATGATACACCAGCCGAAGTCCCCGATCTTATCGCCTGCCCAACCTTTGATCTGATCATCCCCTCCTGCCCTCGTGTCCTATAGGAATGTCCGGCTGAGAGATCACAATCTCTTGTTACATTCAGGAGGGGAGGATGACATCTGAGCGACTGGTATGGGAATAGGCCTGAAGCTGGGATTCCAAGCATGCCTTTTCCTACTTCAAAGCGTCTTTATTGTAATAAGGAATGTTTGTGCATCATAAACATGTGTATAAAAGACAAAGCCTCAGAGAAACTGGAAGGAGCGGGTAGGAAGGAGAGAGCACCTCCTGAAGACACTACGCGAGTGTCCGAAATGACAGGCTCTCCTCAGGAGAAATAAAACTCTGTTCTTGTTTTCCTGTTTCCAGCGCCCGTCTCTTTTATTTTGTAATTGTTCAAAGATGGGAAATAAGAGGCGTCCTGCGCCAGCAGCCTGGGCATCAGGTGCGATATGGGCTGACTTTTCCACAATTGGCGTCCCAACGCGGGGTCCATCAGCGACATAAGGTCCGGTAAGAGAGGTCCAGACGATGGGGTGAACATCTAAATGATTGGAGTATACCTGCCTTGAGAGGGCCCTCGTCCGGCTGCCGATTGAATGAACTTCACCGATTCCGAACGGACCTCTCTCAAGTGACCTACTGTCCTGACTGGAATCCCACAGGAATGCTGCGGTAAAAACATGGAGAAAGAGAACGATTGGGCGCTGGAAAAGGGAAGGCGAAGAATTGCCCACACGGTCCGGTCCGGGTAAGGTTAAGTAGGACGTCTTTACGTCCGATTGGTAGGATGGCTTTATCCATCTGATTGATTGATTGATTGTACTTGAAGTATTGGTTCTCTTTGAGACATTTTCTATTTGCAAACAGCGATGAATAGGAACGTTCCCCTCTCTTTGCAAATAGTTAAGGATAGGTAATGCAGACGTTTGTCCCCCATTGTAATCCGTCATGCCTATCTTTCTCCCCACTGATTGTTTGTTATCGATTTTTATCGATTATTGCTCTTTGAGATATTCCCTGTCTACAAACAGGGAAGAATAGAAATATTCTGCCCCCTTTGCAGATAGTGAAGGATAGGTAATGCAGATTTTTGTCCCCGTTGTAATCCGTCATGCCTGTTTTTCTCCCCACTGATTGATTGATTGTCTGGACATTTATTGTTCAAGGAATAGTTCTTTTGAGGTATTCTCTGTTTGCAAATAACGTAGAAAAGAAATATTCTGTCTAATCTTTGCAAGTAGTGAAGGGTAGGTAATGCGGACCTTTGTCCCCCGTTGTAATCTGTCATGCCTATCCACTCCCCACTGATTGATAAACCAGTTCCACCCGGACCATTTATTAGAGGTAGGTCATCTGGCTCGACCAGAGGGCACCCCTAATAAAAAGGACATATGCTACAATAACGAAGTAATCACCGTATCCTGTTAACAGAAACTTTAGCATGAAACACGCTAGGAAAAAAAGGGAAGAAAGAAATAAGAAAGCAAAATCAGTAGGCCACTGATGAGTTTTTGATTTCGCTACAAATAGGAAAACGTTAGAAATAGCTCACGATAAAACACATGATTTCGCTAGAAATAAGAAACGTTAGAAATAAGCCCGTAATAAGAAACACGAAAATGGGGAGAGAAGCCAAGCTTGACATCGCAACGGCCACGAGGCAACCAGGCTTCGCCACCCCTCACTGCTCCAAACATGTCTGTCCCACCGCCTGCCACGCCCCAATAACGGTAACATGAGATAGATACAAATCAGCAGATACCTACCCCCTTTCTGGAAACTCCCGAAGTGCTACAGGTTCGCGGCTACGCCCATCCGGAAGACGAGATCTTCGGCACGTGTAGGGCGGGTCCTGCTGCCAGCCGTCGGTCGGAGGTCGTCGCATAAGGTGGTCCAGAAGAGGAGCCGAGGCCGACGGGATCCGAGCGTCCCCTCTTCTTTCTTCAATAATGGCTGCGACAACACGGGGGGATGTCTTGCTCATGCCACCGACCACCCCCCCTCGCCTCTCCTGGTCCAGCCACGGCTTGGAAGAAGCTCCCCGTTCGGCCCTGAAGCGGCGCCTTGCAGGCCACCGGGGGGGGGATGTCTTGCCTATGCCTCCGACCCCCCCCCCTCTCATCGCCTGGTCCGGCCATCATGAATATTAGCGCCGAGAAAAACGGCGTGGGGTGCGCTGGGAGGGAGAGGCGGCGCGAACAAGCCTCTCCCACCTCCCCAGGTGGAGGCCCCCAGTGGCACCCCCAACGCTCCACTCACCCGACGAGAGTTCGTCCACTCGTAAAATGGCGGTCGACCCTGCAGGAGCGGGCCCGGCGTGAAGAGATGGCCCGGTTGCTTGTTGATTAAGAAATTAGTCCCACAATCAAAAGTGTTCTCCTCGACTTTGAAGATTCTATAGGAGCCACGGGGGCCCCCGACCCCCGCAGACACCCCCGATGGGGAATGACTGCCATGATTGCCCGCGGAACGATGAAAATGTAGCCGCGAGACGTCGGCGCTCCCATGCTGACGCCAGCCTCAGTTTGAATGACTAAAATCCTGCAGACTACAGTTCGGATCAGTTCCGGTGAAAACCCAGTATGACCCGGTAGGAAAAAAAACTGTTGCCTCCCTCCCCCTTTTTGACTGATGGTTCATACCGCCGATCCTTTCTGTTGCCCTTTAACGGAACTTTTGGACTGCCGAAAGAACCTCTGGGCCAACCACGAGTTGGTGAAGATTTTGACTATGCCTGGATCTGCCTGGCTGCACCCAAAATGGCGCTGGTACAAATGAAACTTTCAATTCCTTGTTGCACCCCGATTGCTCAGCCTTGGTGTCATGAGATATGTATGCAGTTTTTTTAAAACACAATGAATTAATATGGGATGGGTACTGATTATGTGTTCGGACAATGAATTGACATGAGATGGGTACTGATTGAACATTCGGACAATGAATTGTTGTTAAGTTTTGGCGCATCATGATTATTGAAAGTTCGAATTTCAACACTTATGATACTCGCTCACACTGAAGTTTCGATATGATTTTATTGTACTTGTCGCACTTTTTATTATGAAATCAACGACCACCGACTCCATTAGGATTTCCACTAATAAGTATCCCCACATGTACAGTTCCAGCCTGCTCCGTGGCCGGCCCACGGGGTTGTAGGCCCGTATTTATGCACCGACATTTTTTATTAAAGATTTTTGGAAAAGCAAACGTAGTTGTCACGCGTAAATTGGTAAGTTTAGAATAAATGACCACTATTTCCGATATAATTAGATTACAGGTGAAATGGCTCACCTCGACTAGTTAAGGGTTAAAAAGTATAGTACGCAGAAATATTGCAAATATGAATGGTCCAGGTTTTTGTTGTATGTGTTTTGCATTTTTGTACAGCCTAAAGCAACCGCTAAAGATCCTGGTATTTAGCCTATACTTTATATGCTACCTATATCAGGAAAGTTGGAAATGCCCCTAAGTCGCCCCGAAGGAGTGCCACCTGACCCACCCCCCCCCCTGCACACGATCCGTAATACCACACTTGGGCGACCTATGCTATCCACAGGCTTCCGATAATCATCTCTCCCACACTAAACGGCCCACCTGGGCTTAAACGCCAAGTTGGCAGGGACTGCATCCCGTGGAGATAGGCCGAGTATGTAGTAAGTAAAAGCCTTTTCGAGTTTATGCGCGCTGATGTGTTTTTAAAATGCTGCCCCCGCCCCCTCTTTTCCCCTCTTTCTGCAGGTCACATCGGAAGAAAATGGTGATCTAGCGGACGAAGAGATGGGAAAAAGGGGTGCGATTATGGTGCTTACACACGACGAGCGAACAATGGCTATTTCTCTCCCTGAACTTAGCGCTTGAGAGGACAGCCTGAAGCGGAAACTACAAAATATGACTTCGCTTGGCCCCCCGAATAATACAACCAAGAATGACGTGCACTAATGAATAAATTCCTACGTTTAGTTAAACAGGGAAAGTTTAAAGGAATATTCCGAGGTGAGGTTTACCCAAGTACCCTCCGCTTGGAGGACTAGGAATGTTGCCAGTATTTAAAATCTACTACATCCTTTTCGCACCCTCATAGACATGAAACTCAAAGCTGCCCTATTGTTCTCCCAACTGACACCCACTGTTGCCTCAGCCCACTGTGAGCATTAGCCCGACCAGGTTAGTTCTTGACCAATTGCCAAAGGCATATAAGTGTATGCAACCAAAGCCACCAGTGAAGGCAGCCGACGATAAAAGAGAAGAAAAAGGTAAAAAGAGCTTAGGATGCTAAGGATGCGCAGCATACAGGAAGAGATCATTTTGGCCAATAACTGTTCTATGTTTTGTCTTGGATTTTTGTAAATAATACATGTACTGTCTCCCCCGCCTGAGTTTGTGTGTACGTAAGGTATGGATCTACGTCGTCCCTCTGCCTGTGTTTCCGTATTACTTGACCCCTGCTGTTCTGTGTTGTGTGCGCACTGAATGCCCCATTATTGTACACGTTTCTCTTTCTCTCTCTCTCTCTCTCTCTCTCTCTCTCTCTCTCTCTCTCTCTCTCTCTCTCTCTCTCTCTCTCTCACTCTCTCTCTCTCTCTCTCTCTCTCTCTCTCCATGTCATACGTGTACCGAATGGTTCGTTTAGAGTGCGGACGACTCTCTCTCTCTCTCTCTCTCTCTCTCTCTCTCTCTCTCTCTCTCTCTCTCTGAGGGTCCCCCTGTTCCCTCCTCCCTTGTGTGGTAACGTTGTGCCCCACCGGCACAAACCTAATTGGGTCTCTTCGAACACAAAGGTGTTCGGCAAAATTGACAGGAACTAAAACGATTGTAACTTGCCATATTACTATCTCTCCTTTCTGCAAAACGATAGAACCCGAGTTGGTAATGAAAGAAAGGACAGGTAAGACGACTGATGTCCCCTAATCTGGCCTTTTTATAGGGGGACTATAACGTCAATGGTCTTCTGTTTTTCAGTTCGTTAGAAATGCAATCCCCAATGCCCAGATTGCCTCACCCCTCTGCACTTAAGTACGGATGTCCAAAGCGTCCTCGCTTCTCCCGATTGACCCCAGCTCCCTGTCCAAAGCGTCCTCGCTTCTCCCGATTGACCCCAGCTCCCTGTCCAAAGCGTCCTCGCTTCTCCCGATTGACCCCAGCTCCCTGTCCAAAGCATCCTCGCTTCTCCCGATTGACCCCAGCTCCCTGTCCGAAGCGTCCTCGCTTCTCCCGATTGACCCCAGCTCCATATCAGCTATCCCCGAAGCGTAATTGATGACCTTGATTAACCGTCGCTCCCCAAGAAAAGCATGTTTAACCTCTGCCCCCCTCTCATGATTATAACCCCCCCTGCTTGCAAGAATTAGCCGACCCCGGAGGGAAATGTAAGATTGTCAGTACTTGGGTTAAAGAAAAGGGCGAGTCTCTACCTAAGGACTCGATTTCGAGTTTGATAGAATACACTGTCGATAAGAGTCCGATTTCTCTCCACGTACGCCACGAATGATGTCCAAATAGGCTTACAAATACAGTGGAGATGCCCTCCTACATACTCCATAAGTGATGACTTCTGACTGTGACCGATGAACCTATCCCCCACCTACTTAGGAGTGGGGACGGAATTGAGATGTATAAATGTCTTCTCCTGTCAGTTTTTCTAAAACTTGTTTTGTACCCATTCAAAGATAGGAGCTGGACGTGACGCACAGCCTGGCCACAGATCATGAAGCACGTGTGACCGCGACCAAAGGTGGAGTCGCAGAGCAACGAGACGCGGGACGAGGCACCACTCTCAAACTCGGCAGATGAAGGAATGAAGGGCTGCCTTGAAGCCCTCGATTTGCTGACCCACTCGTGCCTGAAGTCCCCATCCCTTTTGAGCCCGACTGATGGGCCTGCCTGCTCGACGTCCTTTGCTCCTTTGGTCCCTTGGTGTGTTCAATGATCTGATCCCACTCCGCCCTCTCTTCCCTCGATTATTCAACAACATCACCCTTTTCGCATAACTTTTGACTCAGAAAAGAAGAGCAGCATTTAGATAGAATAAGGTTTTGCCACGGAAGAAGAAAGACACGCAGGTGCCCAGCATGAGGCACCCCTAAGAAGATCAGTTAGGAAACAGGACTGTGATCTAACAGCAGCGGACTGATCGCACCCTGCAACGCGTAAGGAAGAATCCGAGCTGGACCTATAGCTCCACCGCCGGTGCTCAACAGCGCCAACGAAAGAAGACGGACTCTGTTAAAAAGACATTGTGACGAAGACCCCCCTTCCTGAACTTTCTACCCACCCCTTGACTAAATTGCTTGTATCGAACTGAATTCCTCCCTCAACCATTTTGTATTGCTTTCAAAAATGTTTCATCGGTCACTCACGTATTTAGTTTTCCAAAAGTCTCTTATAGCACTGACAAGACCCGAAGGTATCAGAGCACTTTTTACTGTATGATGATGTCACCGGAGAGAAAGTCAGAACGTGATTCTATAATGTGTCGGAACCTTTTTCTTGATTGACCCCGACTAAGTATTATTCCGATCTCTAGACTTGTATGAATAACCCAACAAATGTAAAATCATATGTACCGCATTCCGCAAATCGTATCGACTGTATAGAAATTAACTAGCTTATGTAAAAAAGCGGCGACTGTTGAAAATGGCAATGTATATGCACATAAGCGGCGTTCATTTGTGTTCACTGTACCCCTTGTTGTAAGCAGAACGGATATCGCTAAACACTGACTGTGTTATCCCGCCAGCATAGACCCATGCACACACGTACACGACAGACATTTTAGGCACCATGGCCTCTCTGCCCGTTTGTTCCCGGCACCCCTCCCCGCGCGCACTGCTCATTCATGCATCGGCCATAAAACCCTCTCCCTCTGCATGACCCTGCTCTAGTAGTAACACTCCTGCTTGACCCACACCCCCCATTTCCTCTCAAGAACACCCTTTCCCTCAGCTGATGACCCCCCCCCCCCCCAGCTGCACTTGACCTTTCGACCCGGTCCCAAGTCCTAAGACCAAGCCTCGTGGATGTACACCCCCCCCCTTTTTTCCTGCCCAGCATAACAAAACCGTGATACACCAGCCGAAGTCCCCGATCTTATCGCCTGCCCAACCTTTGATCTGATCATCCCCTCCTGCCCTCGTGTCCTATAGGAATGTCCGGCTGAGAGATCACAATCTCTTGTTACATTCAGGAGGGGAGGATGACATCTGAGCGACTGGTATGGGAATAGGCCTGAAGCTGGGATTCCAAGCATGCCTTTTCCTACTTCAAAGCGTCTTTATTGTAATAAGGAATGTTTGTGCATCATAAACATGTGTATAAAAGACGAAGCCTCAGAGAAACTGGAAGGTGCGGGTAGGAAGGAGAGAGCATCTCCTGAAGACACTACGCGAGTGTCCGAAATGACAGGCTCTCCTCAGGAGAAATAAAACTCTGTTCTTGTTTTCCTGTTTCCAGCGCCCGTCTCTTTTATTTTGTAATTGTTCAAAGATGGGAACTAAGAGGCGTCCTGCGCCAGCAGCCTGGGCATCAGGTGCGATATGGGCTGACTTTTCCACATCTGCAGGCAAAAATGCCATAATTTATCATCCTAAGAAGATGGAAACTTGTGGAGGTAACCACATTTACCCGGTCTTCAAATATCAATTTGTTATCAATTAGGACTCCAAGGTTTTTCGCCTTCCTAGATGGCTCCAGGAGCATCCCTAGTTCTTCTGGCCACCAATTTGCAGTCCAAAAGTTGGAATTGCTGCCAAATATGAGGACCTCCGTTTTGCTTGCGTTCAGCTTCAAGCACTTCATGAGCATCCACAGTCTGACTGTTTTCATGCAGTCATGGAACTTTTTGCCCTTCTTTGCCTCTTGTCCAGGTCGTAGTGACATCACTATTTGCGTGTCATCTGCGTAGGACGTCAGCTGGAATCCAAAAGATCTGATTAGCGCATCCAAGGGTATCACATAGACATTAAAAACTGTGGGACCAAGGGAGGACCTCTGTGGTACTCCACAAGGCAGGGACAATGGTTGTGAGTGAGCTTTATCAAGGTCCATGGTTTGAATCCTTTCCATAAGGATGGATTTTAGGTTGCTCAAGGCCTTGCCGACTACCCCACAGTTTGATAGACGGTCCATCAGGACATCGTGATGGACCGTATCAATGGCCGTGGAGAGGTCCAGCATGATAAGTGCTGCATTGCCTCCTTGGTCCAGAGCTTCCCTAACTTCCTCCAAAGATGTTATCAAGGCTGGTTCTGTGCTATGCTTTGCCATGAACCCATATTGAGTGGAATCCAATGAGTTCCTTACTTGGAGTTGGGTACTGAGTTGAATATTAATAGCTCTTTCGATCATCTTTGCTGGCAGCGGTAGACAATAGATTGGCCGGTAGTTGTTGTTGTCCTAATGATTGAGGTTGTGTTTTTTGAGTAGTGGGAGAATGGACGTCCTTTTCCATATGGTAGGGAAACGCCCTGATTCGAACATTGCTTTGAAAAGAGGGGTCAATGCCTTGCTGATGAGCCCAGGAACAAGTTTGATAACAGAAACCGGGCATGGGTCGTTTGGGGATCCTGATTTAATGGAAGCAAGAAGATTAGTAGTGTCTTGATTTGTCAGAGATGAGAATTTTTCTAGGGTTGGTTGAGGCTCGATTATGTTTCTCATCAGTATTGCTGACTCCCTGATCTGTGTGATTGGTAAAAAACTAAACGAGGAGAAGATATCTCCGACCTTCATTTGGAAGAAAGTGGCCACTTCCTCACAGAGCTCTGGGCTGCTATGGGATTTTGGAGTGGGTGGGGCAGTCAATTTGACTACAGTTGTAAAGAGTTCCTTTGTGGAGGATTGGATGATTTTTCCATCTCCTGAGCAGTAAACAAAATGCATCATTTTCACTTTCATCTTCCTACATTTCCACACAATGCATCACTTATAACAGTCAATGCCTAGTTTTTTAATGTTTTTTTATGTTTGGCAGCTGAAGCCACCAACAGGCTCATTACAAAACAGGAATGTTGATTGCTCCCATGACCTACCTTTCCGATGTACTGCCATCATTGTCTTCTTTCTACTTTCAAATTCTGATCTTCATTGAAGCTTCCTTCTCTTTCTATGTAGTTGCTCTCTGTTCTATCCTTCTTCTCTTTCTATGGCTCTGTTATTTTAGTCCCCTCTCTGTGACCATTGCCCTGGCCATCAAGTGGACATGAACATGATTGGTTCGGTCTCATGAGTTTTAGGTATGCAGAGACCTTCACTTTTACAGTCATGCTGTTTACCATTCTACTTTGTCTCTTTCCAACATGGTGGGGAATCCTGGCCTCTTAGTGCAGTGTTTCGAGCACCATCTCTACACCAAGAAGGCTAAGTGTAAAGGTGCAGGCTTTCTTTCAGGGCAATTGATTGATGTGAATGACTGACTTGTATGAGGGGGAAGTTGACATGGAGGAGAGGGACACTTGCCAAAAACTTACTGGAAATGGCTGCTATGGGGAGGGGAGTGCCTGAAATGCAGGGAAGAGAGTGGTTGCCTTTGAGGTGAGAAGTGCCTGCCATCGGGGGAGAGTGAGGCATATCATGGAGAGGAAGGGGCCAGACATAGCGGAGTAGGATACCATTAAGTCTTGGAAGATGTAGAAGGGTGGGGGTTTCATCCGGGGGCTGGAGATACCGTCAAGTAGGCTCCGTTGCCTGTAATAGAGTTGAACTAAAGTAGACAAAAAAGTGATGGATGGAACACTCAAATTAACCTCAGCTACTGGTAATACTAATTACCCTGGCCACATACTTTACACAATTGCCACTTCAGCATTATGCAAATCAGTCTTGACCCCGATCATTTTGTAACAGTGCAGTCAAAATTGTCAAGCCAGGTCTTTTCTGAACAAGAACACAAGCAACTCAAAGCTGTTTTTGACCTTATAAGGGCTCATCAGTGTGATATTGCTTGGTTCCAGTGGCACAGTATGCTTTGGTTCAGCGCCTGGGCACACCCATTCCACCTATGGTGTCACACTAACATAGTCAAAAAAGGGATAGATGGAATGGTTTAAAATTAATCTAAGCCACCGGTAATTACTCTGACTGGATCCCAATCCATCATTATTTTACAAAGTCACATCAGTTTAAACCCAGCTATATGCAAATCAGTCTTGACCTTGATCCATACAAAACAGTTCAACATGAACCACCAAGTCATGTACTCCCTGAGCTGGAACACAAGCAACCTAAGACCAGTTTTGCATTTATTAGGACTCATCAGTAGTCGGATATAGGTTGATTCCAGTGGCACACTCTGCACAGGACTCATGTCTGGTCATACTGGTCCTACCTAGGGTGTCACTTTGAAGTATACAAAACAATTATGGATGAAATGTTTCAGTTAATTTCAAACACTAGTAATTACTCGAGCCACATTCTAGTCCATTGTTATTTTGTACACAATGCCACACATTTTGTGTGAGACACAGGAGGTGATGTCGGGTGGTCAGACCACCGGCTGCCATAGGAGTGGTTAGGAGACCGCCCGACAAGCATGCAGCAGTCCAACGATAGTACTCCGAATCGACCGCCGGGCCAGCAGCCGGAGAGGCATCAGTATCACAGCGGAGGCATTCTGCAGCCATGGAAAAGGTCCACAGCACATGCCTCCTCTGTGCAGCATCTCCTGCACATCCATGGACAGTGTGCCATGCACCATGTAGTGCATGGCACGCTGTGAACGAAGGTGAGTGGGAGCACTATATGTGCCTCCAAGGCCACTTTTCAGTGGCCTACAATGGCAGGGGACCATGTTGGGGGCCCCCAATTTCCCTTTCTGACAACCTTTTAGTGTTTGGATGAAAAAGACTGTTGGAAAGTGACATTGTAATCCTGATGGTGTTGCCTGCCTCAGAACTGCCACTATTCAGGGAAGGTGGGCCAAACTGCTGCCCCGTTAGGATCTATGCACCTGGTGGAACCACCGGTCTTGCATCCGACAGCTTAGAGTCTGATCGGAAGTATCTGAATAAGGCAGTCAGACTGAAGGGCTATTGAACCAATAGCTTGTGTGTGGTCCGACTACCATCATCGGAATCACCCCCACTGTGTTTGTCCTGTCCCTTTTTCCCAGACAACATGGGAATCTGGAGGGGGCTGCATGATTGTTAGTCCTGACATCCTTAGCATTGTATTACATTAAACTTATTTGCTTGCCTTCACTCTTTTTGTTTTGCTTAATTCATTTACGTAGGATGTAGTGCTTTGAACACTTTACCTCTGCTAAAGTCCTTGTGCTATCTTCCTAAATAATGGTGCGATTGTCTTACACCTAATGCACATCTAATTTGCTTGTAAGTCCCTAGTAAAGTGGTACTCCCTGTACCCAGTGCCTGTAAATTAAATGCTACTAGTGGGTATAAAGCACTCATTGTGATACCCACTAAAGTAGCCCTTTAAAAAATGTCTCAGACCTGCAACTGCAGCCTGTAGTGTAGTTTTAAACTGTAATGTGCAGCTGGCGAAGTAAACCTTTTGCCATGCCTAAAACTTACTTTTCACTACATATGAGTCACCCCTAAGTTAGGCTAATAGGGCAGGGTGTATTGCTTTCGAAAGGTAGGACATGTGTTATTAGGTTTTTCATTTTGTGGTAGCAAAACATTCCTAAATTTGTTTTTCACTACTGGAAGACTTATTTTTTCACCTGGAAAACATTGGGTGACCCTATTAAATGTATTAAGGGGCTCATTAGGATGGTGGACGGAAGAGCCACCGCGGCCCTGGAGTAGGTGGAAAAAGCCATTTCCGTGTCCGCCTGCGGCGGATACTCCGTCCGCCATATCAGGATAGGAAAACATGTCAAATTTCCGTCCGCGACGGAAAAGCACGCACCGCCGTCGAACTACACACGACCACGCGGCGGACGGAACACATCCAGAGGCTCCGCCGTACGTACTGACGTCTAAGACCCTCCCCCAAATCAAGATGGCGGAAAATACACATAAAACCGCAGCGGAAATACAACCTGTCTGAACACGGCGGATTCCCCACAGCGAAGAAAAGAGACATAGCAGAGAGACCCACCACAAGCTGCTCGCCACCATGGACCCAGTGCTACACGCTTTCCCGATGCTCTTCGCGATCCACCACGTCCTAGTCTTGGCCCACCATCGACGCCGACGCAGGTAAGGCACAAACCATTGGCTGCATGGAGGGGAATACCTGCAAGGGTCGTGACGTAGGGAGGGGGAGTGTCATGTTACCCAAACCACTGATGAGAAGCAAATAGAAATACACATTTGTAGTACGCAAGCATGAATGACAACGACAAACCACGAGACTTGATAGACTACCTTCATTGCACATAATAGGGGTATTATCACAGTGTATGCGTGAGCATGGGCAAAGTGGGCACCAGAGCAGCTACATCAGAGGCAGCATGTGAGAGGGCAGAATGCAGTATCAGAACATCAACAGGGCATTGTGGAGTACAGAGCAGCTACATCAGAGGCAGCACATCAGAGGGCAGAATGCAGTATCAGAACATCAACAGGGCATTGTGGAGTACAGAGCAGCTAAATCAGAGGCAGCACATCAGAGGGCAGAATGCAGTATCAGAACATCAACAGGGCATTGTGGAGTACAGAGCAGCTACATCAGAGGCAGCACATCAGAGGGCAGAATGCAGTATCAGAACATCAACAGGGCATTGTGGAGTACAGAGCAGCTACATCAGAGGCAGCACATCAGAGGGCAGAATGCAGTATCAGAACATCAACAGGGCATTGTGGAGTACAGAGCAGCTACATCAGAGGCAGCACAAGTACGTGTCCCAACCAACCCGTCCCAGGGACCACAAGAGTGCAACACAGTTCTCAATGGACACAGCATGTGAAATAACATTTGAGTGAAGTGATCAGCACCTCACATCACAGAATCAGGGGGACTGCGTGAACTACCTGCCTCGGACACACTGCCAGCACCAGCAACAGGAGTGTGAGACACAGCCACAGCCCGAGTGATACACACATGGGCCACGGACCCAGACACACTGCCAGCACCAGCAACAGGAGTGTGAGACACAGCCACAGCCCGAGTGACAGACACATGGGCCACGGACCCAGACACACTGCCAGCACCAGCAACAGGAGTGTGAGACACAGCCACAGCCCGAGTGACAGACACATGGGCCACGGACCCAGACACACTGCCAGCACCAGCAACAGGAGTGTGAGACACAGCCACAGCCCGAGTGACAGACACATGGGCCACACACCCAGACACACTGCCAGCACCAGCAACAGGAATGTGAGACACAGCCACAGATGTAGTCACTGACACGTGACCCACTGACCCAGACAGACTGCCAGCACCAGAAACAGGAGTGTGCAACACAGCCACAGATCTACTCACTGACACGTGAGTCATAGACCCAGATACACTGCCAGGACCTGCAACAGGAGAGGGCACAACAGAGACTGTGCCACTACATGATGCATGACAGCCAACAACAGACACAGTGCCACTATCTGATACATGAGAGTCAACTGCACCTGCGCCACTGGGACCACTGAAATGATGAGCCACAGGGCTGTATGGGCCAGGAGGCAGGGTGGCCCTGGGAGCTGGGGATAGCTGACCTTGAGCGACATCGGGGTGGGCAGGTGTCAATGGTGTGTGTCTGCGTTTCTTAGGGATGTGTGAGTGCACCCTCGACAGGACAGGACTGCCAAGTGGTGGGGACTCTAAAGAATCATCACCCACCATAGGTGGAGCATCTGCAGCCGGGAATCGGGTTTCTGGGGACGTGCTGGAGCCTGCTTGTCGTTTGCTGTGTGCCTGCCGCCTGGACTCAGATTCATGTGTAATGGGGGATGCAACAACAGGGGACTCCCTCCTCTGCTTCTGACTGGGCTGGATGGGAGTGGAGGTATGGGGGGACTCCGCCGCGGAGACATCTGTTTGGCGTTCAGTTGAAAACATCAGCCTCAGTGCAGCCAGGGGTGAAGTATGCCTGTCCTTGATTGCGCCATTGTCCATGCTAGAAGCCTTGTCCGTAGGATGTGCCTTATCCTTAGGTGGAGTGTTGTCTCTGGATTTTGCCTGTGCCCTGGTCACCGCCCTGTTCCTGCCAGCAGACTTGTCGTCTGTGGTGTACCTGTCTCCAGTAGACACCTGCTCTCTGTGTGTGTCCCTGGCCTTGGGA
Source organism: Lissotriton helveticus (assembly GCF_964261635.1). Taxonomy (NCBI): domain Eukaryota; kingdom Metazoa; phylum Chordata; class Amphibia; order Caudata; family Salamandridae; genus Lissotriton; species Lissotriton helveticus. The sequence continues at coordinate 1,759,450,304 of NC_136065.1, forward strand.
GATGGACCTTGCTCTGTTGTGTGCCTGTCCTTGGGAGTCTCCCTGCTCTTAGGAGGTGCCTTTGTCTTTTGACTGTCCTTGTCCTTGGGAGGGTCCCTTTCCTCTGTTGTGGGCCTGCCCTTGGGAGTCTCCCTGCTCTTAGGAGGTGCCTTTGTCTTTTGACTGTCCTTGTCCTTGGGAGGGTCCCTTTTCTCTGTTGTGGGCCTGCCCTTGGGAGTCTCCCTGCTCTTAGGAGGTGCCTTTGTATTTTGACTGTCCTTGTCCTTGGGAGGGTCCCTTTCCTCTGTTGTGGGCCTGCCCTTGGGAGTCTCCCTGCTCTTAGGAGGTGCCTTTGTATTTTGACTGTCCTTGTCCTTGGGAGGGTCCCTTTCCTCTGTTGTGGGCCTGCCCTTGGGAGTCTCCCTGCTCTTAGGAGGGTCCTTTGTCTTCTGAGTGGCCTTGTCCAAGGGACTGTCCATGGACTTGTGAGTATCCCTTGCCTTGGGAGTACCTTTTGTGTTGAATTCCTGTGTAGCTCCTGAAGGCATGTCCCCCAACAACACTTGTGGATCGTGTGTGTGTACTCCAGTGTATCTGACGTTGTCTTCGTGAACAGATTTAGCTGATCTAGGGGATGGGGTCTGTGCCCTGCGTGCCCTGACGTGCTGTCTGACGCTGCTTCTAGTGCAATAACCTGTATTTGAGTCCTGCTCAGAATACTCACTACCCCCTGAGACATCCAGTGGTGTAGATGGGGAAACAGAAGTAGCACCCTGTCCATGCGACTGTACTATTGCAGACGACACACTGCTTGCCAATGACTGCACTGTCCTGTGTAGACCAGCAAGATCGCCATGCATCCCTTCCATGAATGCCACCACCTGCCCCAACTTCCTATCCTGGTCTTGGAAAGCATTTGTCATATTGGTCTGCCCCACACACAGCTGTCGCAGCAGATCAACGGCCTCAGCACACAGTGCATTATGGCTCACCGTGGCAGGGGCAGCGGTGCCTGCACCGAACGCCACTCTGCTCCCCTACACCTGCGGCCACGAACAGTACATGGTGCAGTTGGCGGAAGTGTGGGCCCTGTGTGCTGTCTTCCGACAGAAGGTGATGATTGCCCACTCCCAGTCTGTGACAACAGTGCAGGCTCACCAAGAGTTTCCGAAGATGAGGACGATGGTGTCTCCACATGCGAGTCCTCAGGGACGGTCCTGTCCCCCTCTCCGGCGCTGCCCTCCTCTGTGTCAGTCTGCGTGTGTGCGAAGTCTGACCCGGACTCATTTCCTCGACTAATCTCCTCCGTCTGTGGCTGAGTGTCCTCTGTCATAGCTGAAATGCACATAAAAGAGGTGTAAGTCATGGGCACACTCACGTACAGAAGGACAAGGATTGCCAAATTCCATAGCTGACAAAGTTATTGTAGCCTCCATCCTGCACACGGCCCACCTCTACCAGTCATCCTCACATTACATAAGCGTTGGTGGCCGTGACACATGTACAGCATGCGGACAGGGCAGGAGCACGTACATCTGCACACATTTCCTGCCATGGGGCCATGGACCAGTAGGGGATGTGCTTCAACACTCAACTACTAAGCAAGTGGCGTGTCAACATGGCGGACCTGGATGTCAAATGACACCCACCCAATGGGACCATTATGGCATCACAGAGATACATACGCAAAACGGAACTCAATACTGTGTCTGTGCACCAATACATGCATTGCACTCACAAGTTTCCTACACAGACAGTATGCTCACCGCTAGTTTGCTGTTGATCGACACTCAGACGTTCGGATAGTTCAGGATGCGTCACTGCAATGATACGGTGCATGAGAGGGGTCATGGAGCGTCGGGCCAGACGGGGCGTCCTTTGAATCATCCCCAGTGTCACTTCCGATACATTCTTGCTCAGCCTGGAAATGTCGTCCCAGAGTTTGTGGCAGTGTGTATGTCGTCTGTTGCACACCCCCAATGCCCGTACTTCCCGTGCAATGCTCCTCCACACGTCCTTGCGAAGGTGCAGCTTGACCTACCATGATGGGAGAAAAAAGGGTGTAAGTCAGTGGACAGTTGGCCTGTCACACACATAGGGGCAACACGTATCTGTCAGCAGCCATGCACAATCCGGAACATATGTCGAGCCCACACTACACAGCTAAGATTGCAGTAGGCATGATTATTTGGCCCCCTCATGCACACCAACATGTCCCACACTGCACTTACCACCCGTCCGGGTGCGCCGTAGAGGCGTCCATAGTTGCGGAGCACACCATCCACGAGGACATCAAGCTCCGCGGCGGTGAAGGGACGAGACCGGATCTCTTTGCCTCTCGACATGGCAAGATCACGGAGTATGGCACTAGAGCAGCAGTCGGTGGTCAGCTCAGCAGCAGCAGCAGCAGGTCGAGGTGATGGTCACAGGCAGCAGTCGGTGGTCAGCTCAGCAGCAGCAGCAGGTCGAGGTGATGGTCACAGGCAGCAGTCGGTGGTCAGCTCAGCAGCAGCAGCAGGTCGAGGTGATGGTCACAGGCAGCAGACGGTGGTCAGCTCAGCAGCAGCAGCAGGTCGAGGTGATGGTCACAGGCAGCAGTCGGTGGTCAGCTCAGCAGCAGCAGCAGGTCGAGGTGAACAGGCAGCACTGGTCCCCAGGGTAGGATGTGTGATTTTGGCCAACACACATATATAGGGCCCTCAGCACGTGTCAGTGGCATACGTCGCCAGCAATTGGTCAGCCCTGGAAGCGTGTTCGTGAAAGGGGCCAATGACTGGCCCTGTTGTTGCGGTGCACTGCTTCCGCTACTTGCGATTGGGCATATGCGTCCAGCGTCCCTCTTCCCATTGGCTGCATGTGCACGGACCGTCACGGGCACACATCGGCAACCGCACGTGCAAGCTTCAGGCACGGATGCTTCAGTTGCAACAATGTTCTATCACTGGCGCCACCATGGCGGTGCACGTACTCAGCGGGGGAGGTGCAGGCCTATACACCCTTTAGATGTACTCAATGGACATGCCAGTTCATGTCCCCTCTTACAGTCACATTGCATCATCCACCGTACACCGGCCGGAGCGGCCGGGCCAAGGACGGCCGTGCCGGCCATGTACACAACCGCCGTGCCCGGCCATGTACACAACCGCCGTGCCCGGCCATGTACACAACCGCCGTGCCCGGCCATGTACACAACCGCCGTGCCCGGCCATGTACACAACCGCCGTGCCAGGCCATGAACACAACCGCCGTGCCGGCCATGTACACAACCGCCGTCCTAGGCCCGGCCTGGCACGGCGGTTGTGTACATGGCCTGGCACTGCGGTTGTGTACATGGCCGGGCACGGCGGTTGTGTACATGGCCGGGCACGGTGGTTGTGTACATGGCCGGGCACGGCGGTTGTGTACATGGCCGGGCACGGCGGTTGTGTACATGGCCGGGCACGGCGGTTGTGTACATGGCCGGCACGGCCGTCCTTGGCCCGGCCGATCCGGCCGGTGTACGGTGGATGATGCAATGTGACTGTAAGAGGGGATATGAACTGGCATGTCCATTGAGTACATCTAAAGGGTGTATAGGCCTGCACCTCCCCCGCTGAGTACGTGCACCGCCATGGTGGCGCCAGTGATAGAACATTGTTGCAACTGAAGCATCCGTGCCTGAAGCTTGCACGTGTGGTTGCCGATGTGTGCCCGTGACAGTTCGTGCACATGCAGCCAATGGGAAGAGGGCCGCTGGCCGCATATGACCTTTGGGAAGTAGCGGAAGTTGTGCACCGCCATGGCGGCGCCAATTATGTTATCTTGTCAGACGCTGCACCGTGATGTGTTGTGTGCAGTTGCGTCATGAGGGTCGTGAGCGTGATAGGGAAAGGTCATATGTCATACACTATTGCATGTGTGTCCATACTATGCCCATCGGTGGGCACACAATGGGCAACAGATGTGCATTTGGACGTGTTGACGTCGGGTGTGACCCTACAGACGTTATTACATCTTCACAACTACACAGTACATCACGGCTGTATGGCCAAATTATGCATCTGTTGTCAGTGTGTGGTTCTGGCGAGGTGACTACAGTGGTGGTGGTACACATGCATTCAGTGTATGTGTTTTGGACGTTGTGTCACCATGCATGTAATTACCGTATGCACAACATTATTGGTGTTGGCATTGGTGCATGATGACATGGTGTGTGTGTATCATTATCGTTTGTGTGCATGCACTTGCATGTGTGTCTGTGATGTGGCTACTAAACATTAGGGTGAAGACACATGTATTGTCAGTAAGGTTCACATGTGACTACGTTGCGTTGACACACTTCCTGTTGCAAGTGGCTGCACTTTGTTAAAGGGGCACTCCGTATTGTATTGACTATCAGAGATGTCACACATATGACCATTCTCCCTAGAAAATTTGTTGTTGCTAATGTTGGCTCACATGTGATGGAGTTGCACACGTATGCGTCGTTTGCAAGTTGACCCAAGTTACATTTCTCTCCCACACAGGAGGGCTCCAAATGTGCATCGACCATACACTGTGCTGGAGGATATGGTTGACGAGGAGGTGATTAGGAAATTCCGGCTGGATCGACGTCGGTTGATGGAGCTTGTTGCTCAATTGTCTCCTCATCTGCAGCCACGTAGGACGTATCCTGGTTCGATTAAACCCACTGCAAAGGTTATGGTGGCACTACATTTCTTTGCTACTTGCACCTTTCAGTACACAGTTGGATATGCCGGGGGGATGTCACAGTCCATGTTCAGCACGGTACTTCGGGAAGTTTTAACAGCTATGATGCTGTACAAGAATGACTACATACATTTCCCACGGCCGGAAGAGTTGGCAGCAGTCAAAGCAGACTTCTATGCACTGTGCCACATACCATACGTTGTGGGTTCAATTGATGGCACACATATCGCTATCATTCCACCACGGGCACGTGATCAGGTTTTTAGGAATCGCAAACACTTCCATTCGCTGAACGTGCAGGTGGTGTGCCTGGCAAACAACATCATCTCCCATGTGTGTGCAAGATTTCCAGGCTCCGCACATGACGCCCACATCATGCGGAGAAGCATTGTCCCCCAACTGATGGCAAATCTGCGACCCGGTCAAGCGTGGCTTGTTGGTGAGTGTGCAGTGAGGACTTTTGTGATCTCTGTGTGGCATGGGGTACCCACCATATCTTGTTGTGATATTTGTGTCTGTCATCCCCCTACATAGGCGACTCGGCGTACCCAAACCGGCCCTGGCTCCTGAGTCCCCTATGTAATCCTACAACAGCGGGTGAAATGCGCTACAATGATGCACATGGAAGGACACGGAGAGTGATTGAACGTACCTTTGGACGGCTAAAGTCTAGGTTTCGGTGCCTGGATAAGACCGGAGGGGCCCTGCCTTACTCACCAGGAAAAGTATGCAGGATCGTGATTGCCTGCTGCATGCTCCACAACCTGGCAGTACGCAATAACATTGAACTGCTCTTGGACCCTGAAGACGAAGAAGTTCCTCGGCCTCCCATCCCACCCATGTCGACTGATGAGGATAGTGGTGAGGAGGAAGGTGTGGACCAGAGGCGCCAGCTCATTGATCGCTACTTCCCTTGAATGTGAGTAACTACCTCTTGTGCCGGTTGACAATGCCTTATGTATGTTTGCTGGTGTTGTGTGGATGTGGGGTGCATCAGCTGTGTGTTCTTGTTTGTGATGGTTGCATATGTGTGTCTTCATTTCTTTGGACATACAAGTCTCCATGATGTGTGTCCTCTCATCCCATGCTTTAGTGATGAGTGTAGTTTGTGTAATGTTGCTGTGCAGTGTGTTGTGATGTGTGTGAATCTGTTTCCTGACGTGTGTTTGCTGTCTCTGATTTTCCCTAGGTCACTCCCGCAGCGCCTTGATCATGTACGACTAGGATCCCTGAACCTGTTTACGTCTGTTTCTGAAGGCAATCATGTGAATAAACATGGAGGCAAAACATCATTGAGTGTGTAAGTGAAATTTATTTACAGGTTGTGCTTTTGTGCTGGTGAATATTTACAAGTAAGTGGGGGGGGGAGTTGGAGTTGAAGGTAATGGCAGATGAAATGTCCGTGCTGACACCACATTGGGGGGTGTCAGGCTAGTCCAGCAGACCAGTGGCAATGATTGTCTATGTGGGACAGGATACTTTGCAGGGTGAATGTCTGGCACAGGCAGTGACAAAGTCATTGGTGGCCCCTCTTGGAGCGTGTGGATGGCGCTCCAACACTGCTCTCACCCACTTCCAGCCTCGGGCGGCCCCTCCGTCTCTGAGGTGGAACAGAGTCAGCTGGGGGTGCAGGTTGTTCATGGGTCACATCTGTCGCCAGGGGCACAGGTGGTGGTGGCGGCGGCGGAGGTGACGGTGGCGGTGGAGGTGGAGGTGACGGTGGCGGTGGTGCTACGACAATTGGTGGAGGGGGGGTTGTTCCGGGCAATCCATTCCCTCTACATTGTTGTCTGCTGGCCCATGATGTGCACTATCTGGCCAAGGTACCCCGAGATTTCGCGCAACATGTTGGTGTTGTCCACTGAGTCCTGGTGTGCACGATCTGCATGTTCCTGGGAACGGTCGTATGACGCCTGCCACCTGGCAAGGGCTTGTAGGGACTCTGCCACAGGATGGGGTAGCTGTCCTTCCTCTGTACGGTGGAGTGTGGGTCGCCTGATTGCCTGATGTCCCGTCGCCTCTCTCCTTCGTGGCCCACTCACCCTGCTTGGGTGTGAGGCCAATGGACCTGCGTTGTGCGCTGTGTTAGGCTGGGTGGCACAGGCAGGAGTCGTGGTACTGGTGGTACTGGTGGTACTGGTGGTGGTGGTGGTGGTGGTGGGGACTCTGCAGATCACAGAGGCAGGTGTCGCTGGAGTCACACATGCGACGGTTGTCGGGCCCGGGAGTCCCTGTGAGCCAGATGGCACTGGCTGTGTGCTTGGTCCCGCTCCATCCTCCGCACCGGAGCTGCCTGTGTCATCGTCACCAGAGAGTCCGGTATGTGTGGGAGGCGAGGCTTGCGGCCGGGTACTGGTTTCCCCAGTCAGTTCACGATCACTTGAGGGACAAGATAGAGCTGGTCAGTAATGTGGACATTACATGTTCATATAGATTTGTAGACATTTCTGTTTCCTGTCGCACACACCCCACACACCCCACCCTCCACCACCACCACCCTCCCCGTGAACATGGGGGCCTGTTGGGAGTTGTAGTTTGGACCTCTCACACACCCCACCCTCCACCACCACCACCCTCCCCGTGAACATGGGGGCCTGTTGGGAGTTGTAGTTTGGACCTCTCACACACCCCACCCTCCACCACCACCACCCTCCCCGTGAACATGGGGGCCTGTTGGGAGTTGTAGTTTTGACCTCTCACACACCCCACCCTCCACCACCACCACCCTCCCGTGAACATGGGGGCCTGTTGGGAGTTGTAGTTTGGACCTCTCACACACCCCACCCTCCACCACCACCACCCTCCCCGTGAACATGGGGGCCTGTTGGGAGTTGTAGTTTGGCCCTCTCACACACCCCACCCTCCACCACCACCACCCTCCCCGTGGACATGGGGGCCTGTTGGGAGTTGTAGTTTGGACCTCTCACACACCCCACCCTCCACCACCACCACCCTCCCCGTGAACATGGGGGCCTGTTGGGAGTTGTAGTTTGGACCACTCACACACCCCACCCTCCACCACCACCACCCTCCCCGTGAACATGGGGGCCTGTTGGGAGTTGTAGTTTGGACCTCTCACACACCCCACCCTCCACCACCACCACCCTCCCCGTGAACATGGGGGCCTGTTGGGAGTTGTAGTTTGGATCTCTCACACACCCCACCCTCCACCACCACCACCCTCCCCGTGGGCATGGGGGCCTGTTGGTAGCCATGTACATGTTTGTGAGTAGGTGTCCGACGTGCATGGGTTGGGGCGTAGGTGATGTGTCTTCTCAGTTGTGTGAGCCTGACCATGTCGTACTGATCGTGGGGCTTGGTTTGTACTTACCAGCCTCTTCTCCTTCATCAAGTCCGTCTAGACTCTCTGGGTGAAGTATCACCAGCACCTTCTCCTCCCAATCGGTGAAGGGTATTGGCTCCGGGGGTGTTCCTCCGCCAGTATAATTGGCTCTTGCATAGTTTTTGGCGCGGATGCCTTTCACCCGGGTCTTCAGGTCATGCCACCGCCTCTGAATGTCATGCTTCGTCCTCGGCACGGTCCCTGACGCATTCACCCGAGTGACGATCCTGTCCCACATGTGGTTCTTTTGCGCCACGGACGTCTGCTGGACTTGGGCCCCGAAGATGTGGGGCTCAACACGGATGATTTCATCTACCATTACCTTCAACTCGGTCTCCGTGAATTTAGTTTTTTTTTTGGGTGCCATGGTGTGTGGTGCTCAGTGTGTGGGTTGAGTGAGTTGGGGGGTGCAGGTGTGTGGTGTGTGATATGTAGGAATTGTGTGGTGGGTGTTTGTGTGGTGGGTGTGGTAGGGTGGTGGTTGTGTGTCTTCTATGTGAGTTAGCTGTATCTCGATTAGGGCCTCTTGCTAGCAGCAATGCTGTGATGCAAAGGATTGTGGTAGTGTGTGGGTGTCATTTTATAGTCGTGTCTCAATGGTTGTTGGCAGTCAGGTGGTAGGTGGGCGTGTTGACTAGTGTGCATTATTGGGTACTTGGGGCGTGTCATGGTGGCTTGTGCTTGGTGTTGGTGTATCGGGGGGGGCGTTGTCAATGTTCGTATGTTTGCTTTGGACTTGCGGTACACTTTCTGACATTTGTTTGACGTTAGGGATGTTGTGCGTGTTGGCCTTCCGCAGTGATGCACTGTTTATCGTTGAATTCTTTCCGCCGCGGACGTGGATGGCTGTGCGTTCCGTGGTACAGGCGGATTTATCCTAATTGCGGACACGGAGTATTCACAGGTATGGCGGTACATGTGTTTTTTTCTGCGGTCATTTCCGTCCGCGGCGGTGGTTGTTCATTGGGCTCCGTTCGCCGCGGACGGAGTTAGATGTGTTCCGTCCACCGCGGACGGTGTTTGTTATGATCCGTCCGCCGCGGTCGGAGTTTCGTGACATGATTATCCTAATCCCAACCGCGTAATCTCTGCGGCGCAGCCGGGAGTAAAATTTCCCCGACCATGGCAGACAGTACCCATTTCCGTCCGCCATCCTAATCGACCCCTAAGTGTTAACTTTTGACTTGGAGCAGATATAGATATGCTATTGAGACACAAATAAATTGTAATTTAAAATCCTTCTCAATAGTAATTGCAGATTTAAGTAACAATTCTGAAAATGTAACTTATAGAAAGTTCTAACCATGTGTGCCATCTGTCAGTATCCTGGGTCACAAGGCTCTGAATGGCTCTGTTGTTGGGGTTTGTGCATGCCTTCCAGCCAGTGGCACAAAAAGGGACTAGGTGTTGGCAGGATTGGTCATCCTGGCAGGATAGTTAGTGATGGAGCTGTTCTCTCCCCCACTTACACATCAACAGATTTACCATCAGCACACACAGAGGAACCTGACACTATATTTTTGTCACACCGATTATGTTGAGCCTTAACAGAGGAAGGGAAGAACTTTCCAGAACCTGATATGGGGGTGGTCAAAGGAATCCCTACTTCAAAGGCTTGCACCATGTAGACATATTGGACTTCCTCTTCAGTACACTCATGGGCATTTGGTCATTGCAAGAGAAGGACGGCCCTGTTCCCCAGAGTACTGCCCTGCTACATGAGATTAGGCTTGTTCCTCAGATGAATGCCCTGTTGATTGAGGCCTACCCTGCTCTCTGAGAAGGAAGACTGGGCCTTTTCCCTTCATCCCAGGCTGCACTGAATGATTCTAAGGTTCAACTGACTGACCACCTTGTTAGTGTTCTTAGTAGAATGTAGGCGGGTGGTAGAGGTTTGGAATGGGGTGACAGGAGGATTCTCGGGGAGACGGTTGAGTGGCTGTTTGGAGTTAACCTGGTGGCTGTAAAGCTGTCTTCCTTCCATGTTAATAAATGGACTTAATATACCCACGTCGTGTAGTCCTATTCTTTACTACGCAAACTGGCGACAAGTGTGGAAAGTAGTACTCTCCTTGTTCCTGTTTGGTCTATAGAAGGTTTGACTGCTTTGCTTATGCAGATAGTTGCCGCGTTGGTGTTGTAGTGTTGCCGCGGCTCTCAAGGGGGCCCCAGGTCGTGAGTATCCCCACCGAGGTATTTTATTGAAAACTGAGTTCAGCACTGCAGCGCACGGCACCATCAGGAGCGAGATGCAGAGTTAGCCAGAACAGTCACCTGATTAGGTGGCCATTTTGGATTTGGGCCGAATTGTAGGCCACTGTTTTTGTGTTGGCCTGTATCTACTGTGACAGGCACACTGGTTTAAAGGTTTTCAAAGCACTGCACAGCAACTTTCGTTTTTCAGCAATTAATGGAAATTAGATTGCAGCAATAAAATTCACATTATTCATTTTAAGGCCTGTATTTACGGTGACAGGCACAGCTGAAATTGTATAATTACTATGTTATTTAGGTTATTTATTTGGATTAAAGCATTCTATTAAAACGCCTGCACTTACGGTGATGGACGCACCTGTAATTATTCAGCCACAGTCATTGGTATTTAATGCCTGCATTTCCGTGATAGGCACACCTGAGGTATTATTGGTTCTCTTCTTCAGCATATTTTCAAAAAATGGCCAAAATGCAGCTTCTCCAAATTTTCTGCAAGTTTCTAGAGAACCAAAATGGAATGGGAATTATGGTATCCCATGTTTTTGGCTTATGTGGAGGTCCTAGGAGACGAAGATTGCTCGGGAAAGAGGAAACTATCTTTATTAAAGCATTGTTTAGGTGGAGCAGGTATAACGGAACTCAATAATATTCCCCCTTTGGGGGTGAGGGGGATATGAATGTATTTGACCAAGCTATTAAAAATGAGTATCTGGTTTGGAAGGAAAATCAACACAGTGATAGAAAGGTTCAAGTTTTTTTCACATGTACAAAAGGAGGAGGAGTTAATTGAAGATTATGTTTCAGTGTTACTGACCTTGGCAGGATCCTGTGTTTCTGAAGTCATTACATATGAACAGGCGTTGAGGTACCACAATAAGTATGACTAAAAGAAAAAAGATTGAGGAAAATTTATGGCTGGAAAAGGAATCCTCCTTAAGTGTAGTTATTAGTATTGCAAAGAGAATTGAACACTCCGAGAATCTGTAAAAGAGATCAAAGCTCAGAGCATCAGCATTCAAGATACTCGTGATAAAGTTTCTGTAGTGAAAAGCCAGACAAATCCTAAGAAAAGTCACATGACTCTGGTTAAGAAAGACACTGAATTTAAGAACTTTGATCTGAAAAACAACGGGAAAAAAGTGGCATCACTTGTTACAAGTGTGGAAGTTCGTACCATGTGGGGAACTTTAAGAGTTGTCCTGCATGGGATAAAGTGTGTGTCAAATGCAATAAAAAGGGGGGCATTTTGGAAAGGTGTACAGGTCTTCTCAAATTAATTGCATTACTTATGATCAGGAGGTTGAGGCTGCTGATTTCAATTCCATTTTATATGTGGGTGATACTAAATGCAAGGGTTTTCCTAGATGTACGTTAACAATTGATGGTAAATCAATAGTTATAATGGTTGATTCATGTGCTTGATACAGTATCATTGGAAAGACTTTCTTTAATGAGGTGTGGGACAAGAAGAAACTATTTACAGCCGTCATTCAACCAGGAGGTTATTCAGGTCACAAAATCGATACCCCAGGGTATTTTTGGAAGGATGTGGAATTTGAGGGAAGAAGAACAAGGGTGAAAATGTATGTGGTAGTTGGCAACGGACAAGGCTATTCTGGGGTGGCCTCATCAGCAAGAGATGGGTATAAGACTAGATTCTAATACTAGTCTGCCAGTGTACGTATTTGCAGCTGACAAAAACAAATATTTTAGTAGAACAAGGAGTTGGGAAAAATAAGTTGATTTTAAATACAAGATCATACTCAGTGAGGAGGCAATACCTGTGAGGCACAAGGTAAGGAATGTGCCATTGGCATATCATGATAAACTTAAGGTGATGCTGAGTGGTCTGGTTGAGAGGAAAAGTACTGTGCCCATAGTCTTCTTCTTGGGTATCTCCCATTGTGTTGTCTCTTAAGGGGAGTGAGGATCTCCTTTTGTTTTGAGATTTAGATTGACTGACATCCTCTTCCACATATACAGGAGCTAATCTCCACATTGGCTGGTGCTTAATTTTTTTCCACAATAGATTCAGCAAGCGCCTACCACTAGGTGGAATTGCACCAGAATCCAAAACACTTAACAGTGTTTATTACACCGGAGCAAATGTTTCAATTTCTGCTCATGCCTTTTGGATAGGCAAATGCAGCCTCTGTGTTCCAGCATCTGATGAAAAATGTGTTGGAAGGTATTAGGGGGGCCACTGCTTTCCAAGATGATATTTTGATTTTTGTGAAAATACATGACAAACATGACAAGAATTTAGTGGATGTATTGAAAAGATTGCAAGACAAAGGCCTTACGTTGACATTTTCTAAATGAAAATTCAGGCAGGAAAAAATGTTGAGTTTTTTGGTCATGAAATCTCTAGGGAGGTCATTAGACCTAAACAAAATCATGGCCAAAGCTTTTTGAATGTCCCTGTGCCCATCTTGAAGTATGAATTACTGTCAATTATTGGGATTAACAGAATGCTATGGGAAATTTGTAGTAAGTTTGTATTATACTAAAGTGCATCCTTTGCGACAATTGTTAAAGAAAAATGCTAAATATGTGTGGAGTAATAGCCAACAAACGGCATTTGGATTATTAAAAAAGGAGATTGTTGGTGCACCATTTAAAAAATCATGTGTGGTTGGTGGAGAATGCAAAGTGTCAGTGGATGCCAGTAGTGTAGGGTTGGGTGCAGAACGACAGTTCTGGTGAATGTGTAGTATCATATGCCTTCAGAATGTGGCATAATTCAGACTGCAATTACTCCATCACAGAGAAATAGTTGTTAGCTTGTACATGCGCAGCATAATATTTCTGCCAGTTCTTATGGGGTACGAAGTTTGTACTAAGAACAGAACACAAGCCGTTGGTAAACATGCTTAGCTGCGGGTGGTAGTCGAATTTTAAAAGCTTGGTTAACAAGGTTTGCTGCCAAGTTGCAAGAATATCAATGTGTGGTGGAATATTTCCCAGAGCGTGCTAATGTTCATGCAGATTGTATGTCATGGTTACCGGTTGTGGGTGAAATCAACGAACAGGAGGATGTGGAATATTACATGACGTACACCCTGGATGATGTTAACACGTGGTGTGTAAATGAAAATGAAACTAAAACCATATCTGCAGAAAGATCCAGGGAAGCCATGCAAGTTGACTGTGGTTTAAGAGAGGTTCAAACCTATTTGAGTAAAGATTGGCCAGAGGAGAGGAAAATGAATGGTGATGTGGCATAATTTTTCAATGTTAAGGAGGAACTAATGATTTCCAATGGTATTGTCGTTAGAGGTGATAAAATTGTTCCACCACAGAAATTAAGAGAATCCATTTTCAGTTTGGGTCATCAAGGCCATATGGGAATGTCAACCACACAGAGGGGGATACGTGAAATCTACTAGTGGCCTGGTGTAGATGGTATGATTGATAAGTGGGTGACGGAGTGTGGTCCCTGTGCAAAAACTGACAAGTCTGCTGAGCTGTTTACTGTTGATGTGAATTGAATGTGTTTAAGGTTCCTGGCGTAGATTAGAGATTGACATATTGGAGCAGGTTGGAATGTTACCTGGTAAGGATGTGTATGCTATAGTGGCAGTGGGTTATTTCACCAAATGGCTGGAGTTGAACATTGTAGATAATGTTATATCTTTACAGGACATTGAATTTTTGGATGATATTTCTTGTCGTGAAGGGTTAACGGAGGAACTTAAATCTGATATTGGCCCTCATTTTGTAAGAAAGGAAATGGACAGCTTTTTGAGAAGGTGTGGTGTTCAACACAAAATAGTATCTAATTATCACCCCCACACTAATGGTCAAGTTAAATGCTTTAATCGAGTTGTTAAAGTGTCAATTCAGTTGGCCATAAATCTGGTTTACAGTGGAGAAAATCTTTAAGGGCTACTTTGTTAACATACAGAACATCACCTAATTCGTTCACAGGGTTGTCCCTTTCTGAGATGTTACGGGGCAGGAAGCCAGGGTCTAAACTTATGCCGTGGTAGTTGAAGGTGAGAAATCCATACAATATGGAAATTGATTTAGTTAAAGTCAGGGAACGCATGAAAGTTATCAGAGAAACATAAGGGGAAGTGGTTCAAAGGTTCCAGCGGTGGAGTTGAAGTTGAAGGTTGGCATTATGGTACTGGTGAGACAGGGGGGTGTGTTCAACAGGAGGTTGACTAAAATGGTCAGATTCAGGTGGTTGAAAATTTTGTAAAGGAGTAGGCGTAGACAGAGGCAAAATATGGAATTTCAGACGTATTTCTGTGTGTATCGGATTTTAAGTGAAAGGAAATGGATTGACAGACATGATAGATGGTGAAAGTGTTGATGCGTATGATGATTCTGACGATGTGGTGGATGACAGAGTAGAACCAGGTAGGCAGGGCTTTAAGTGGGCCGGATCTCACTGGTGCTGAGCACCAGCAATTTTTTAAAGGAGGCCTCAAAACGGGTCTCTATCGAGCTCTGTTTTGTGCCCTGGCACATGCGGTCAGTTTTTTTCCGGACTGCTGTAACAGCAGGCACATCGATATGCGCGTGCTAACACTGCTCACTTCTCACTAGTGGTGAGGTTATGGCATGACGTCTTGCCAGGTGAGCGTTGTAGGGGAAGGGAAATCCTTTAAAGAAAGACATTTTCTCTCTGGATTTCCCTTCTCCTTTTGAAACTCAGGAGCAGCAACATGGATATGATTTCACCAGGGCTTTAAGTGGAAACTTTTTCAATATTATATATAAGCCAAAGTTGCTGCTTATTTATCTTATGCAACTAACAACAGTTGACAAAGCCAATAGCCCTGGCTTTTAGGTATGATGTTACTTCATGTGTCACATATCTGGATGCAATGACAGAAACAGCAAAATACAATTCAGGCGGCACACTATGCTAAGCCCATATTTTTAGTTTACGTGTTTTTAAGTCACGCCCTTAATTACATTGGCCACGCCCCTTTGAGAGACTCCCCCAGCTTTTTCATCCCACTTAAAGCCCTGCAGGTAGGAAATGTATGTGGGGTGAGTCTAGTGATGCTGGTGAGTGAGTTGCAGACCCCAGTGGGTGAGTGATAGTTTAAGAGTACCAAGTAGTGTTGAACTTGAAGGTTTGGAGTGTGAGATGCTTAGGATGCATGGTACAATTCCGAGTACCAGTGAGAGAAATCATGGGAAACAACTGTACAATGAAGAAAGGGCAAGATGTAGAGTTGCAGAAAAGTACACTGGTAAAGAACATTCCCATTAAAAATGAAGGATTTTGTTCAGTATTAATGCATTCTTTTCATGTGTATTAATTGTTATTTATATTGTATTTGGAAATTGGAGTATTAGGGTTATATTTGTTTGTTTTAAAGGGAAGGGGGTATAGTATTCTTAATAGAGTAGAGGCTGGTAGTAGAGGTTTGGAATGGGGGTGACATGAGGATTCTCTGGGAGACGGCTGAGTTGCTGTTTGGAGCTTACCTGGTGGACATCAAGCTGTCTTCCTTCCACGTTAATAAATGGATTTAATTGACATTGCCTTGGACCTGTTGAACTCTGCTAGATTGAGTCCCTGATCCCCAAGAGGTGGCTGCCCAGGTCTTGCACCATTGGCTGGCATCAAAATTTACTCTTCTACAAGAAAAGAAGAGATTGTGAAGTTTTGAGCTCCTCGCAACCGAGAACAGATCCGATAGTGCTAAAACTCTGCTGCCTGTGACGACCCAAAAGGTGGAGCTCCAGAAAACTCAACTCTTTGGGTTGCAGTGACTGCCAGCGACAACTGGCAATGCAAGATCTGCATTTCAAGCTACAGAAACAGCAATGACCATCCACAACAACTGACTGGCTCCTCACGCTGCAGAGACAACAGCCTGTGCCACCTGGCCTGCTCTTTGCGTAATATGTAAATTGAGTCAGTTTGCAGTTTGATAACTTTATTTCGGTCAATAGACCATAAAAGTGCACATAAAATACATTAGCACAATCAATAAAACAATAAATAATCATAAAATGTTAAAACAGCATTAAACTGTAAGTTATCAGGGTAAAAGCAGTGAATATAACAATTGATTTAGTTTAAAAAAGTTTGTCTCCTACGCCACATGCCTAAAAGATAGCGTGAGACCGCAAACACAATCGGGGGATGGGTGTCATAAGTTAATATCCTGCAAGCCTGTGAAAAGTGCAAAAATCCCAAGTTCTTACAAATAGGGGTCAGCCAGCATTTCCTAATGGCAGAATAGGCAGGGCAAAACAGCAGTACATGGCTTACATTCTCTTTTTTGTAATTACATGCAGGGCAAACTTCGATGTTAGTTTTTGCCCACTTAGATGTAAAGGATCCAATAGGTAGAGTACCGTGCCTTAGCTGAAGATATCATTTTCGAGCAAGCGGGGGTTCAATTGTGTCCAAGAATTCCTCACGTTTGGATTCAAGTTTCACTTGGAGGAATTCAGAAGTTAACCTACCCAATGATGTAGAGCTCGCTAGCATCTGAGCACTCTGCTTGCTTATATGGAATAAAAGTTCCTTCTTGGATATCCCTGGGCAAAAAGTCTCTGGGTTTTCCCACAGATCCGATAGACCTAGCCCGGTACTAACTGCACGGATGTGCTGAAGCCAAGGGATCTTTTTGTGTATAAGAAGGGACAAAATCTCAGAGAACTCAGCTCTATATGCGGCCAGTTCAGGAACTGACCACAGGCTCTTCCAATACATGATTGGTCTTGCACTAATAATCTCTTCGAATGGGACCATGCCCAGATCGAGCCTAAGAGGAATCAAAGGCGTACTGGGCGGTAACCCAACTAAGTTTCTCAAAAATAACTGTTCTGCCTTTTTGAGGTTCAATACCTGCTTGTGCCCCCAAAGTTCAGCCCCGTAAATTGCAGTCATTCTCGCCTGGCGGCAATATATTTCCAGAGCTGGGGACACTGGCCTAAATGTTGACTCCCTAAAAACTTTACTTATACCCCCGGCAAGCTGGGATAGCTTAAGTGTGGATTTGGCAATCTGGGTGTTCCAATCAAAGTTCTCAGTTAGAGTAACACCCAAGTAAACAAATGTTTTTACTCTTTCAAGGGGGGTACCATGTAGGACTGGGTTTGGACGTACCCGCTTAGGGGGATTAAAAATCATAAACTTAGTTTTTCCCAGATTGATTTCCAATCCCCGAAGCTCACAGAACTCAACAAATCCATCAAGAGTTTTTTGAATGCCCGATGATGTTCTAGACAACAACAATGTGTCGTCTGCGAACATCAGAGCGGGCACTCTACCCGTGACCAGTTTGGGGGCATCGTTGTTAACCACACCATTTAAATGTTCCACAAGGCCATTGATATAAAGGCTAAAAAGTGTGGGTGCCAGCACGCACCCTTGGCGAACTCCTTTTTGGACTAAAAACTGGTCTGTGAGTTCGCCGTGCCTACCACACCTGACTTGTGCAAAATTATTTATATGTAGCCTGGCTAGTACGTTTAGTAGATATGGAGGAAGTCCTAGATCTGCCAACACCTTCCACAATTTGGTGTGGGGAACCAGATCAAATGCCGCCCGCAGGTCCACAAACACAAGGTAGAGGCTGCCACCCTCCACCTTTACTGTTTTCCAGTACAGGACCTGCAGGCGAAATATCTGGTCTAGGGTAGATGTTCCAGACCTGAACCCTGCCTGCAGTATAGAAAGGATCCCTTTATCTTCAATCCACCCAAGGATCCTATCAAGGATAACCCTCCCCATCAGCTTTTGTGAAGTATCAGTTAGACTGATGGGTCTATAATTAGAAGGGATAAGCGGGCAGACCTTTTTTAGAATAGGGACAATTTCTGCTCCTAACCAGGTAGGGGGCGGGTTCTCCCCCTGCACAATGCCATTAAATAAAACGACCAGGTAGGGAGCCCAGATTTTCGGCTGGCCCCTAAACAGATCCCCCGGCAGTTTATCCAGTCCTGGGGCCTTGTTGGGGAGCAATTTGCCTATGGCTGTCTCAACCTCAGCTAAGGTAAAGGGTTCCACCAAACCATGGGCCATAGGAGCTTCAGTCAACCATTCACAATCCTCAGTCCCATTGGCGCCCTGCATTTGCTGGAGTTCTACGGGGCTACGGGGCACGACGTCAGGCTCCGAAGTGCCATATAAAGCAGAAAAGTGGCTTTCCCAGATGGAGGGGGCAATATTGGGGGCGAGCGCCTGGGTATGTCCACTTATACCAGTGGTAACAATGGACCAGAATAGTTTGGGGTCCTTGTTCCCGAGTGCAGATCCCAACTCTTCCCACAATGCAGCTTCCCATTCCCTTTTAGCTTCACAGATTTGCTTTTTATAGGTGATGCGATGTATCCTAATGACCTCGCTATCATTGGTTTTTAATGCTGTAAGCAAAGCCTTTTTGGCCTTCCCACAGGAACTATTAAACCATCGAGAAATTGTGGTCTGTAAATTGTTTGCCCTTCTTACTGGGTGCAAAATATCTTTTAGTGTGACAGCCAATTGGTTATGTATTTGAGTTGCCCTACCAAGATGCCCAGATTTCCCCATCTCTTCAATGAACGGGATAATGGTTTCATACAGTTCTGCAAGTTTGGTAGTCGATGCTTGTAGATCTGGCCATTTAACCCTACGTCTACAGTTAGATATTATTAGTGGCACAGTATCGGGATAATTAATCATGGTTGAGCCCTTCAACCCAAAACTCCCTGGTTTGAGGGACAAAACTAGGGCATTGTGGTCACTGTCAGACCTTTCGATGACCTCAAATTCAGACAACCTATCCCAATGTTTAGCCTCCATAAAAATATAATCGATTATTGAGGTCTGATGTAATCGATTAAACGTGGCTCTCCCTGGTCTATCAGGCTCCACCCTCCCATTGCAGGCTCTTAATGAGGTAGCCAGCACAAACGACTGCATTTGCAAAACAAGGGGAGCCCATGCCTTGACCTGAGGGGTCTCTGGTTCTGGGATATTCCAAAGTAGATCTACATCATCCGGTTCGCCAAAGTTTGGGTCCATAAGGGGCTCAAAATGACAGTTAAAATCACCACCCAAAATTAATACAGTAGAGGGGTCAATCGATTGCATAAAGGTTAGCAATGTTTCAATATTTTTTGACTCAAGACCCCGCCTAACTGGCCTTGAATATACGTTAATCAAAGTGATGTTTGGCCCATTTGGCATGGTCAGCAAGACACACTGAACATCCATTGAGTTAGTTGGGATTGATATTACATTTACTCCCAAGTGCGTGCCAACCCATATAGACTATCCTCCCAAGGGTCTACCCCGAGCGCCCATGCTTGCCAGAATATCGTATGTTGTAAAACCCTGGACTACGCTTTCTTTTAGCGCCCAAGTTTCTTGCAACATGCAAATATCATGCAAGGCCATTAGGGAGCACCACTCTGGAATGGGCGATTTACTCTTAAGACCCGCCACATTCCAGGATAAGATTTTGACTGGAGCTTCAGCCTAGTCTTGCTTGATTCGTTCACAATCCAAAGGTCCCGAAAGAATATTGGAAGCAGGGGAACTAACTTGTACACCGTGGTCAGGCTCACAGTTCACCAGTAGCTGTTCGTCAGAATAAGAGACAGTTACAGGAAAAGTAGTTTGTACTGGTTTCAAGATTTTTATTGAGTCAATACACAGCAATGTTTATTTTGTATATTTTTCTAATTTTTGTCGATCTTGGCTGCAAATAAAGAGCACTCGCTTTGGCTGAAGAGATTGTTGTATAAGACCTTTCTGTTGGGCTTTTTTCTCTCCTGTCATATGTGAAGTCATAAATTGAAAGAAAATTGAAGAAGCAACTACGTGTTGAACATATTGACTGTATCAATCGCTTCATTTAATTAAATCACAGAAAGATACTAGAAACTTGCTGAAAACAATCACTCTTAGCGTAAATGAGTACCTTGTGAACAATTGTGCTTAAGCGAACTATGTAGTGTTCTTCGATCGTGTCAGCTTTAGCTATAAGAAAGCAATAGTTAATGACATTTTCTCTTGTGGCATTGATGTCCGGCATAAAATAATGCAGTTAAATGTTCTTCAACCATATTAATGCATCAGGCTGAGGTTTTATTTCAACTCAGTGCCCCTTGTTTACAGTGCTACCAAATTCCTCTATGACCCGCCAATGAGCCAAAGCTTTTCAGCCTCACCTATGTGTGTTTGTTTCCATGTCCTAGTTCGCAGAGAGTGTTCCTGGAAATAAAGCACAGGCTGACTCATAGTGTCATAAATTGGGCCTCTAAGTTGCAGGATTTTTTAAAGTTTTTTATTAGAAGAACTTACAGCTGGAGATGGGCTTCTGCTGTTTACTTTTACCATGTTACATCCACCCTTACCCAATACTCAGCCATCCCCCCACACCTAAGCATTTATCCAACCACCCACATTTTCATCAATCCAGATATGCAACCACAGTCAAGTTATCCTCCATTGCATGCACTCACAGTTGTCTATTCATCCACTATTACAACCACCCAGCCATCCGCCTAGCAATGCATTTATCCTAAGGCTGTCTGTGTCTGCATCTGCTCATATGTATGTTTGCTGCATGTGTGAAGAATGTATTCATTCTTTTGTATGTAAGAATATGAAATTTGATTGCTGGTTGACTGGGGTGTGAGCCCTGGTCAACCAGCAACTACAATCCGTATCAGAGTAAGGTACAAGCAACCCCAAACTAACCTGTGCTCAACCTCCTGGTAGCTTGTCAAAGAGCAGTCACGCTTACCTTAGAGGTGATGTGTAAAGTATTTATGCAATACTTCAAACAGTGAAGCGTTGAAAACCCAAGACAAAAGAAGATAACAACTGATTTAGAAGAATAGGGTCACTTTTATTAAGTATAACAAGACCAAAATGACAAAACTCCAGTTAGCATTGCCAGATATATTAATTTTTAAGACTTTAGAGAAAATAGCACCAAAAAGCTCAAAGAGTCAACTGTGGATATCTGGCTGGGACAAAGCACAAGTTCAGGCTGACTGCAATGGAGCGCAGCGTGGCTACAGAGACCTAGTTAGTCCTGCTGAACAAAGAACCTTATAATCCAGGTTGTGAAGCTTTGTCAGGATCTGTGTCAAAGATGTTTTGCGCAGTCGAAATGATGGGTCAGTCCCGAGAAGTGGTGAGGCTGAGCTGCGAGGTCCTGTCCTGTTGTTGAGGATCCTAAGAGTGAGGGCTTGTGATGCGAATTCCAGCATTAAGGATGCAGTGCACACGCAGAGTGATGCATCTGTTCCGAAGAGTAGTGAGGCTGCGATTCGGAGTCAGGCATCGTCATCGAGGCTGGCGTCGATGAGAGATGAGAGGGCCTGTGCCATGGTGGCGCCATGCCATGAGGGTGATATATTGGTTCCGAGGTCTGCAAAGGCAATGTGAGTATTTTGGTCCTGTTCAGGGATGTGCCGCTCAGCAGAGATGATGCGTCAGTTCAGCTGGATCCACATAAGATTGCAGGGCACCTTAAGCCAACTTCCAAGGGTCTGGGATGACACCACTTGGCATGGTAAACTCACAGATGGCAGAGTCCAGATGCAGGTGCAAGGTTGTAGGATGCCTGTCAGGTCTCTATCCCTTCAGATCAGGAGGCCAGCCATCTAGCCTTTCGAGTCACTCTTGGTTCTGGGGTCAAGAGATGTAGGTCTAGTCCTACCCACCCAGGGAAGAGGTTAGCTGGCAGCATGGCAGCACAGCATGACAGCAGTTCCTACAGAGTAGCAGCTCAGCAGAGTAGCAGTCCTTTCTGCAGCACAGCAGTCCTTCTTCCTGGCATATATCCACAGTTCCAGAAGTGAATTGAAAGGTTGGTGTCTGAGGTGCTTCTTTTGCACCCTGGTGCCATGTTTCTGCAAGATGGGTGAAACTTCTAGAGAGTGTGTTTGAAGAGCATGGAATTCCCTACTTGCTCTGTCCAGGCTCCAAGCTGGCTGAAGTAACAATACAGTGTTGTTAGGCCCTGTGTGTGAAGGCAGGACACAGCCTATTCAAGTGTATGTGGAGCTGTGCCCAGCTCCCTCCTCCCATCCTGCCAGAGATGGCCCATTCAGTCATACCCAAGATCTGATTGTGTGTGGCTGTCTAGGAGGAATACACAAAGCCCAACTGCCAACTACACCCAGCCATGTGACCAGAGACAGGCTGTAGGCACCAAATGGGAAAGGCAAGAAAATAAAAAACACTATAAAGTGGGAGGAGGGTCTCTGGGTGATAACTACACCCCTCCTGAATTCAACAGCAAAGGATGTAAACAGGGCTCTTCGTATGGGACTTCTAGTTCAGAGAAAGGATCCAGTGACTCTGATTCTTCTACAAGAAATGGCCAACAGAGAAGAGGCCGTGGAAAGAACAACAGAGCGAATTGGAGGAAAGGACCCCCAAATCAGTTTCAACCATGATGGCAACCTAATCCACGGGGTTTTGCAGCTCCCCCATTCCAACCACCGATGGGCCCTTTTGTACCACCACAATATCCTCAAAATCCTATTAACCAGACTTTTTTAGGATTCAGCCGAAGGAGCTCCAGAGGAAGACAGAGAACACAACAAGCCCAAGTACACTGGAGCCCCCCTCCATTACCCAGGAGCCTGCGCAGCAACAAGAAGAAGACTTCACAACAGGCAGGAACCAGTGCGGAAATGGTTTAGTAGTTAATATTAGCTCACGGATCATCACAACAGATGAATACCATGTCCTCAACAGAGGACTAGGTTTTGTGTCTACTTTCAATGGCGACCCTTTCCAGACTCAATGCGAATTTGCAATTTTTTTCGCAAAATACGTATACATTTTTTTTCAAGGAAGAACAACAGGATCATACCGGTCCAGTAGACTTAAACACGGGTTTTAAAAAAAAAACGTCTACCTTTAATCCACCATCTCATTTGATTCTGGCACAAGTCCTAATTTTTGAAAGAGCGGTGAATGAAGAGGAGACAGCCAAAGAAAGAGCAATTTGTACTGTAACCTCCCCAAACCAGAACAGATGGCATTACAAAAATTGAGCACTGATGACCGGATTACGATCAAACCGGCCGATAAAGGAGGAGCAATCGTCATTCTTGATACTGACACATATCGTGCTGAGTGTCTGCAGCAATTAAGTGACAGAAGAGCATGTCACCCACTAAAAAGTGATCCAACCGAGAGGATCAAAAATACTATTGCATCCTAATCCTATTGGTTCCTAATGAATGGAAACAGGCCAAGCTCCTTCCTCTGCTGAAGAAGACAGGAGCGGACCCAGCTGTGCCGAGCAATTATAGACCCATTTCGCTACTTCCAGCTATGGCAAAAATTGGTGAGAAACTTAGTTGCAAGACTGCAGATTATCCAAAATGCGACGGCACGCTTGCTGTGCAATGTGCCGAGTAGAGAAAGTGTTCGGATACATATGAAGGAACTACATTGGCTGCCGGTTGCGCAGAGGATAATTTTTAAAATCCTTACATTAGCATTCAAAGCAGTCAATGATCTTGGGCCGGCTTACCTGAGGAAAAGATTTAGCCTATATATACCCACTCGGTCTCTACGATCAGCGGACTGCAATTTTTTAAGAGTGCCCCGCTTCCAGCGAGTACGTCTGGGAGGCCAGTCGCTTGCTGTTCTTGCAGCCAGGACTTGGAACACTCTGCCTCTCTCTTTGAGATCGATTGAAAATGTTGTTCCTTTTAAGAAGGCACTTAAAACCTATCTTTTCAGAATTGCTTACTAGTTCTTTTAATTCTTTCTTTTGGCCACTTGCTTGTCATTTCTTTACGCGCCAGGATACTCTGGTAGTAATTGAGCGCGCTATAAAACAGCTAAATAAATAAATAAATAAATCCTTAGTGGTAGAAGCAGCAAACGAAGGATGGATAATGGCCCAGGAAGCAGTCTTCTTATGAACAGAGCACCTGGTAATGCCCTATTTTTATGTACTGCCAAAGCTGCACAAACCACAAAGGCCACCTCCTGGATGTCCGATAATTTCTGGACTGGGATCAGTTCAGGAACCTCTGTCCACCTTTGTGGACCATTTCCTTAGACTAATGGTCAAGGAAATCCCCACCTTCCTGCAGGACACTAAAGATATTCTGTGCCTATTACCACATCACATTTCGATATATCGACCAATCTCCTGGTATCGTTCGACGTTGAGTCACTCTATACGTCGAATCCTCAGGACGAGACGCTTGAAGCCATAGCATTGTTACTGGCTGAAAGAGATCTGGATTCTATCACTCCAGTACAGTTCATCATGAGCCTTGCGCAACTGGAAATGAAGGAGAACTTCTTTTAGTTTGAAGACACCATCTACCTCCAAGTCTCTGGCACCAGTATGGGAAGTGTTTTAGCTCCCAGCCTGGCTAATTTGTATGTACACTGCTTTGAACAGGAGCATGTTTTGACTGACACCAACCCATTTTGGGACTCGATTCGTCTATGGAGGCGCTACATAGATGATGTCTTCATCGTGTGGCGGGGTAATTCTGAGTCCATCATACTATTCCAAACATGGTTCAACAGCAGAAATGAATTTCTCAAATTCACGGTGGCGTGTGACAAAAATAAGCTAGCGTTTCTGGACCTACTGATCGTATCTATACCAACAGGCCTTGAAACAGAGCTACATAGGAAGCCAATAGCGAGAAATTCCTTACTCCGTTATGACAGCAACCTTTCGAAGTCCCTACGTGACAATTTACCTTTCTGACAATTTCTCCGGGTTTGGAGACATTGCTCTATCAAAGAGAGATTTAAAGATCACGCGACCACCTTATCATCTCAGTTGTGTGATAGAAAATATCCCAGAATATTGGTACGCCGTTCCCTCAAATGGGCAATGAATAACAGCAGAGAAGCCCTTCTGGAACTGTCTACACCTAAACCAGAGTTGAACAGAATGACTTTTGTGAACACTTTTAGTACAATGTCCAACTGCATCCAAAAGAGTGTTCGTAAGCACTGGTGCATACTCAACATTGGTAATGACCAGATTCCACCTCGAGAAATACGAATTTTCATGACAAACTTGTCCATAGGAGACCTAAAATGAAACCAACATCAGCGGTAGGGAAGCTCTGGGATCTTCCAGCAGTCAGAGGTCACTTTCGATGTGCGTCATGTGCTGCCTGTCCACAAACACAAGATTCCAAATCTGAGGACATAGGGACTAACAGACCTTGGGTACAAAAAAGGTTTACGAACTGCAGTAGTGAAAAATTGATTTACCTTTTTACCTGTCCTTGTAAACAACAATATGTGGGCATGACCACTCGTAAGGGAAAACTAAGAAACCAGGAACATAAACGCATGGTGAGATGTAAGAAAGAAGTGACAAGACTGACAAGATATTTCTTGGAAGCAAATCACTGTTCTGAAGACTTTGTGTGGACAAATCTTAAACAGCCATTCATTTCCCCACATATTACCGACATTTCTAAATTTGTATTCATAAGAGAACAAAAGTCGGTGTTCAAACTGCAAAGTGACAAAACAGGATTAAATGACGACATACCATGCCATTCCCTGTAGATAGATTATGGGTTGCCCTTTAGTTTCTATCCACAGGTACAGCAAGAAATCCATTCCCAGTAATTTGTCAGAGTGACACAAGAGGTATATCTATTTCTGATGATAAAGGATGGAAAATCTCTTCTAAATTAAGAAGTGTGTCCTTTCAATTTTTCTTGCATTATGATGTGGCAAGAAAATAACAACTTTCTAAACGTTCTGCCAGGAAATTAGGAAATACATGTACTAATTAATTAATTATTTTGGTATCTTTAAACAACAAATGGGTCAATTTCAGTGAAAAAAGCAAGAATCAACAAAAACACGTGGATATTCAGCATTGTATTAGAACTAACTAATCATGGTCACCAATCATCATACTGTAATCAGAGATGGGTGCTCCAACTCATTAAGATGTACTATGAGTTTAGACTGACCATCTATGGGTTCCATCCTGTGGGTCGCTACCTGTTCTTTGTCCTAATGAAGACCCCAATTGATTTATCCTAATCTGGGGTTGAAACATTGAAACTTCATGGGCCTACCCATATTTTTAGTTGAAGGGTTTCCAAAGCCAAATGCTCATATCATTTGGTTTGTGATTGCTTTACTAAAACATCTGATGGGTACTGGCCCTAGGTACATATTTGTTTGTTTGTACTTTTTCTTCTTTACATGGCTCACTGATTTTCACTTACACTGCACAGTCACTTGCAGCACCTATTGTTGATTACAAATATTACACTTTTAAAAGGTAATAAGGCAACTCCCATGTCCTCTGATTGGATTGAAAGGCCTTGCAGTATCGAAAAATAAATTAAAGAGTTTTGCACTACTAGGACATGTTAAACATAAATGTGTATGTCTGTACTACTTTTTCATTACATTGCACCCTGCACTCTGAGCTGCCTCGAGCCAACCCTATGACTTATATGTCTTAAAATGGAAGGTTTGAGCCTGCAGAAGTTTTATTTTTCCAGGTCGAAATGACAGTTTAAACTGCACACACAGGCTCCGTAACGGCAGGCCTGAAAAATGTTTAACCCCTTCGCTGCTAGGCCTTTTCCCATCCTGTGCTAAGCCTTTTTTGGGCGATTTGGGGTAGTGCACGCTTAGGCCCCTGTAACATTTTGACTACATAAGGTATCCACGCCAAATTTGCGTCCTTTTCTTCCAACATCATGTGGAATCTAAAGGTGCCCAGGGTTTGTGGATTCCCTTGGAGGGGTCCCAGAAATTAACCAAAATATAGTGAAATTTTAGTTTTTTTCAGAAAAATGGGAAAAACGGGCTACAAATGAAAGCCTCTGGGTTTTTCCCTGCAAATGGTATCAGAAAAGGGTTGGTGGGGCTGAAATATCCATTTTCTCAGCTATTAGGGAATGACAGTCTTTTGTCAGAGAACCAACATTTTTCACACAGTTTTGGCATTTTTCTGGGACATAGCCTATTTTTGCTATTTTTAGAGCTTTCCACCTCCTTCCAGTTAATGGTAGAAATGAGTTTGAAAGCAATAATGGATCCAGGAAAGCTGTACATTTCCGAGAAGTAGACAGCATTCTGAATTCATAAAGGGGTCATTTGTCTAAATCCATGAAGGTTTCTTTATAGAAACTAACAGTTAAATATTGGAATAATTGAAAATTTGTTGAAAAAAACAGCCTTTTGTCTCAACGTTTTCACCTATAACTTTTTCTAATTTTGACAGCTCTTGGAAAGCAATATACCGTTACATCCGTTAGACCTTCCTGGTTGTGGAGATATATAGGACTTGTAGTTTCACCAAGAACCCGATGAACCCAGATCCAAAAACTGAGCAACTGGCAATGGTATTTTTTTATTTACTGGGTATAGAGCACTTTTTCTTGGAAAATGTATACATGGAAAAATCTGTATTAAAGACACCTATGTATTTCTGAATTGGGTACAAATTATAGAGTTTAGAAACAGTATATAATTGCACATTTTCAAAATTGGGAATACTCATACTAGCATGAGAATTATTGGTCATTTTTGAAAAAGATTTTTTTTTACACAATGTCTTTCATTGGGAAGGGAGAAATGCATGAAAACTCTATTGGTAATAACAGTTAATTTATAATCTGAATTACCCTAAGTCTCCCGATAAAAGCGGTACATCACTTGTGTGGGTCGGCCTTGTGCCTGCGACAATAAACGGTGCAAAATACAACGTGGTCACACCTCAATTTTGCAGTTAAAAATTGACCCTTTTATGGTAAAGTGCCTAGCTGTAGTTTTTGCACCCTAGCTCTGCCGGCACCTAGGGAAACCTAGCAAACCTATACATTTTTAAAAACTAGACACCCAGGGGAATTCAGGATGGGGTGACTCGACTGCCTACCACCAGGTTATGTTACCCAGAATCCCTTGCAAGGCTAAGAAATTGACAAAAATGCATTTTCCTCACATTTCTGTGGTGGCAAGTTCTGGAATCTGCGTGAATCAACAAATTTCTACCCACTCAGTGTTTCCCCGGGTCTCCCGAAAAAAATGGTACCTCACTTGCCTGGGTCTGCCTAGTGCCTGCGACAGGAAAAAGCGCAAAACGCAACGTGGTCGCATCTCAATTTTGCAGTGAAATCGTGCCCTTTTTGGACGAAGAGACTACCTTTTGTTTTTGAACCCTAGCTCTGCCGGCACCTAGGGAAACCTAGCAAACCTATACATTTTTGAAATCTAGACACCCAGGGGAATTCAGGATGGGGTGACTCAACTGCCTACCACCAGGTTCTGTTACCCAGAATCCCTTGCAAATCTAAGAAATTGACAAAAAAAATGCATTTTCCTCACATTTCTGTGGTGGAAAGTTTTGGAATCTGCGTGGATCAACAAATTTCCACCCACTCAGCGTTCCCCCAGGTCTCCCAAAAAAAATGGTACCTCACTTGCCTGATTCTGCCTAGTGCCTGCGACAGGAAACAGCGCAAAACGCAACATGGTCGCACCTCAATTTTGCAGTGAAATCGTGCCCTTTTTGGACAAAGAGACTACCTTTTGTTTTTGATCCCTAGCTCTGCCGGCACCTAGGGAAACCTAGCAAACCTATACATTTTTAAAAACTAGACACCCAGGGGAATTAAGGATGGAGTGACTCGACTGTCTACCACCAGGTTCTGTTACCCAGAATCCCTTGCAAATCTAAGAAATTGACAAATAAAATGCATTTTCCTCACATTTCTGTGGTGGAAAGTTATGGAATCTGCGTGGATCAACAGATTTCCACCCACCCAGCGTTCCACCGGGTCTCCCGAAAAAAATGGTACCTCACTTACCTGGGTCTGCCTTGTGCCTGCGACAGGAAAAAGCGCAAAACGCAACGTAGTCACACCTCAATTTCGCAGTGAAATCGTGTCCTTTTTGGACGAAAAGACTACCTTTTGTTTTTGAACCCTAGCTCTGCCGGCACCTAGGGAAACCTAGCAAACCTATAAATTTTTAAAATCTAGACACCAAGGGGAATTTAGGATGGGGTGACTCAACTGCCTACCACCAGGTTCTGTTACCCAGAATCCCTTGCAAATCTAAGAAATTGACAAAAAAAACGCATTTTCCTCACATTTCTGTGGTGGAAAGTTTTGGAATCTGCGTGGATCAACAAATTTCCACCCACCCAGCGTTTCCCCGGGTCTCCCAAAAAAAATGGTACCTCACTTGCCTGGTTCTGCCTAGTGCTTGCGACAGGAAACAGCACAAAACGCAACGTGGTCGGACCTCAATTTTGCAGTGAAATCGTGCCCTTTTTGGACAAAGAGACTACCTTTTGTTTTTGATCCCTAGCTCTGCCGGCACCTAGGGAAACCTACCAAACCTATACAGTTTTGAAAACTAGACATCCAGGGCAATTCAGGATGGGGTGACTCGACTGCCTACCACCAGGTTCTGTTACCCAGAATCCCTTGCAAAGCTAAGAAATTGAAAACAAAACGCATTTTCCTCACATTTCTGTGGTGAAAAGTTCTGGAATCTGTGTGGATCAACACATTTCCACTCACCCAGCGTTGCCCCGGGTCTCCCGCAAAAAATGGTACCTCACTTGCCTGGGTATGCCTAGTGCCTGCGACAGGAAACAGCATAAAATGCAACGTGGTCGCACCTCATTTTCGCAGTGAAATCGTGCCCTTTTTGGACAAAGAGACTACCTTTTGTTTTTGAACCATAGCTCTGCCGACACCTAGGGAAACCTAGCAAACCTATACATTTTTAAAAACTAGACACCAAGGGGAATTCAGGATGGGGTGACTCGACTGCCTACCACCACGTTCTGTTACCCAGAATCCCTTGCAAATCTAAGAAATTGACAAAAAAAACGCATTTTCCTCACATTTCTGTGGTGGAAAGTTCTGGAATCTGCGTGGATCAACAAATTTTCACCCACCCAGCGTTCCCCGGGTCTCCCGAAAAAAATGGTATCTCACTTGCCTGGGTCTGCCTAGTGCCTGCGACAGGAAACAGCGTAAAACGCAACGTGGTCGCACCTCACTTTCGCCGTGAAATCGTGCCCTTTTTGGACAAAGAGACTACCTTTTGTTTTTGAACCCTAGCTCTACCAGCACCTAGGGAAACCTAGCAAACCTATACATTTTTGAAAACTAGACACCCAGGGGAATTCAGGATAGGGTGATTCGACTGCCTTCCTCCAGGTTCTGTTACCCAGAATCCCTTGCAAAGCTAAGAAATTGACCAAAAAAACGCATTTTCCTCACATTTCTGTGGTGCAAAGTTCTGAAATCTGCGTGGATCAACAGATTTTCACCCACCCAGCGTTCCCCCGGGTCTCCCAAAAAAAATGGTACCTCACTTGCCTGGGTCTGCCTAGTGCCTGCAACAGGAAACAGCGCAAAACGCAACGTGGTTGCACCTCAATTTCGCAGTGAAATCGTGCCCTTTTTGGGCAAAGAGACTACCTTTTGTTTTTGAACCCTAGCTCTGCCGGCACCTAGTGAAACCTAGCAAACCTATACATTTTTGAAAATTAGACACCCAGGGGAATTTAGGATGGGGTGACAAGACTGCCTACCCCCAGGTTCTGTTACCCAGAATCTCTTGCAAAGCTAAAAAATTGTGAAAAAAAAGCATTTTCCTCACGTTTCTGTGGTGGAAAGTTGCGGAATCTGCGTCGATCAACATATTTCTACCCACCCAGCATTCCTCCAGGTCTCCCGAATAAAATGGTACCTCACTTGCATGGGTAGGCATAGTGGCTGTAACAGGAAAAGGTCCAAAATGTACGGTGGTTAATTTAAAATACCCTATAGCAAAACTACCTTGATTTTTAGGGGGGGGGGGCTGGGTTTTTGACCCGGGGCTCAGCGGCCATCTTTGGAAACTACCAAACCCAAACAGTTCTGAAAACTAGACACCCGGGGAATCCAGGGAGGTATGGCATGCTTGGGTCCCCCAATGTTTTCCTACCCAGAATTCCTTGCAAACCTTACAATTACGTAAAAAAGTCACTTTTCCAAACTTTTTTGTGTGGTATCTCTGTGCCAGCAAAAATGTCCTACCACCCAGCATTCCCCTTGTTCTCCCGAGTAAAATGATGCCTCACTTGTGTGGGTGCCCCAAAGCAGAACAGGCTAAAAATGAATTTTAAAATATGTAGTATTTAGGTTTGATAAATTAAGCACCCCACCTTAGTCACAGGCCTTTGGACCACCCACACAAGTGAGGTATAATTTTACTCGGGAGATCAAGGGGAACGCTGGGTGGTAGGACATTTGTGCCGGCAGGGAGATCCCACCCAAAAATGTATTGAAAAGTGGGTTTTTTAACCTAGATTTAAGGTTTGCAGGGATTTCTGGGTAGGTAAACATTGGGGGACCCACGCATGCCATACCTCCCTGGACTCCCCCGGGTGTCTAGTTTTCAGAACTGTTTGGGTTTGGTAGTTCCAAAGATGCCCGTCAAGCCCCGGGCCAAAAACTCATGGGAACCCCCTTGCAAACTCAAATTGTTTAGAATGAATAAAGTTTTCAATTTGAGAGCGTGTGATTCTTGGGACAATATTGCATGGAAATTGTGACACACAATTTCAAGTTTGCAGGAGATTATGGATAAAAAACAACAATAGAATTCACCAGAAAGACATGACCATATACTCCCATGGTTTAACGATAATATCTAAATTTAGTAAGTTATTTATAGCTATAATGTACACCTTAACAGAGTTACTCAAAAGTCAAACATTCAAGCACGGCTATCTATACCTCAAAGACACACACATACAGGTTGGATTTGGCACGAGGGCGAGTGATGGTTCAGTACATAAAATGTTATTAACAAGATATTTCCAAAAAATGAAATGCTCTGTCAATAAATAGGTGCATAAAAACCGAACCAGTGACTCGCAATTCGTGAGCTGTAAAGCCACGACAAGGCACCAACCGTTTTACAGGCCATTCATGCACCTTTCATACCTTATACAAACCAGACCATTGACACCATCCGGAAGGAAAAGCAACACATTACAACAATCACAATAAGGGGCAAGGTACACCCTACTGCAGAAAGAGAAAAAAGACAATATATTACTGCACAGCCATCTAATCCGCAAGCACACACACATACTGGTTGGATTTGGCACGAGGGTGAGTGATGATTCAGTACATACAATTGTATTCACAAGTAATTTCACAAAAATCAAATACACTGCATATAATTGAAAGTATGATAAACTGAACCACTGACTCACAGCTCGTCAGCTGTAAAGCCACGTCAAGGCACCAACCTCTTTACAGGCCATTCATACACCTTTCGTACGTGTGACACATACAAAACATTCACTCCGCCAGCCGCGGACCCATCACATTTCAACACTCACACCAGCAGACAGCGCCATTCAAGGGCCCATCACTTTCACACGCCCACATTTCTGACACTGCAACTACACAAAGTGATGGACTGCGTGGAGTGTCACTCAACTAGCAGTGTGTGTAGTGACCAACAGAAAGTAACTACTCACACACCGCCAGCCGAGCGCCAGTCCACCCACACCACCATCCAAGCACCAGACCATGCACACCACCAGCCAAACACCACTCAGCGTGCACCGACAGCCAAGTACCACTCCACTCACACCACCAGCCAAGAACCACTCCACCCACACCGCAAGCCA
This sequence comes from Lissotriton helveticus, assembly GCF_964261635.1. NCBI lineage: Eukaryota > Metazoa > Chordata > Amphibia > Caudata > Salamandridae > Lissotriton > Lissotriton helveticus. Next base: position 1,759,483,142 of record NC_136065.1, read on the forward strand.
AGCACCACTCCACACACACCAGCAGCCAAGCACCACTCCGTGCACAGACAGCCAAGTACCACTCCACGCACACCACCAGCCAAGCGCCACTCCACACACACCACCAGCCAAGCGCCACTCCACAAACACAACACCAGCCAAGCACCACTCCATGCACAGACAGCCAAGTACCACTCCACGCACACCATCCAGCCAAGCGCCACTCCACACACACCGCCAGCCAATCACCACTCCGTGCACAGTCAGCCAAGTACCACTCCACGCACACCACCAGCCAAGCGCCACTCCACACACACCACCAGCCAAGCGCCACTCCACAAACACAACACCAGCCAAGCACCACTCCGTGCACAGACAGCCAAGTACCACTCCACGCACACCATCCAGCCAAGCGCCACTCCACACACACCGCCAGCCAAGCGCCACTCCGTGCACAGACAGCCAAGTACCACTCCATGCACACCATCCAGCCAAGCACCACTCCACACACACCGCCAGCCAAGCACCACTCCGTGCACAGACAGCCAAGTATCACTCCACGCACACCACCAGCCAAGCGCCACTCCACACACACCACCAGCCAAGCGCCACTCCACGCACACCACCAGACAAGGACAAATCCAAACACAACACCAGGCAAGCGCAAGAGCACGCACACCGCCAACCAAAGACCAGACCACGCACACTGCCAGCCAAGCACCAGTCCACAGACACCGCCAGACAAGCACCAGTCCACAGACACCGGCAGCCAAGCGCCAAACCATGCACACCGTCAGACAATGGACACTACACACAAACCAACATCATACTTTAGTTTTTTTTTTAAATAAAAGAGAAACTAAAACAAATTGCAAATTGATACAAATCTACTAACTCAACAACTAAATCTAAAAAGACTACATAAATGCCAACTTTGAAACTGAACAATAAGTTTTAAAGAATAAAGACCAACCAGTTCACTTTACCACTCATGGATGCTCCCAAAAATTCTTTTGCGTATGGTACAATCTAAAACAAGCAGGTACACACAGCCCGGGGTTTGAAGGGCAGTCGGGGCAGTACATACGAACCTCCTTCCGCAAACCTCTTCGCCATCAGACTCTACATCTCCGACTGGGAAAGTCTTTTGAAGTTGTAGGAGGAATTTGATCAGCAAAATGGCGATCTTTCAATCTGGCAACATCCTCCACCACTCCAACTCTAGGAACACTTGCCTGTTCCACTAAAACAAGGCTGCCTATTACAGACTCCTGAAACTTTACAAAAGTCATCTTTGACTGGGGACAAGATTTCTGGAACACAATAAAAGCATTAAAGGTTGCCAAGTGGAAAAGATGGATAGCCAACTTCTTGTACCAAATGTCAGCCTTACAAAGAGCAGTATACGGTTCCAACCTCTGATCTACTCTGTCAACACCACCCATGTGCCTATTATAGTCCATTATGCGCACAGGTTTGTGCACTTCTGCAACCTGACCCCAAACAGTCACCGGTGTAGTGCTTTCATCATGTATTGTAGTCAACATGTAGACATCTCTCCTGTCTGAAAACTTCACAGATAGAAGCTCCTCACAACGCAATGCACTCCATTGTCCCCGAGCTAGCTTTCGACAAACAAGTTCTTTTGGGAAACCTTTACGGTTTGAGCGGATTGTGCCACAAGCAACAGTGTCCACTTTGGCCAATTCCCTGAACAGCCGCACACCAGTGTAGAAGTTATCGACATACAAACGATGACTTTTGTTAAAAAATCCACGACCAAGTTCCCACACAATTTTCTCAGTCACTCCAAAAGTCGACGGACAACCAGGGGGGTTAATCCTGTATTCCTTACCAGTGTACACCCTGAAATTAGAAACATATCCAGTCTCACTGTCACACAGCATATAAAGCTTCATTCCATAGCGTGCCCTCTTACTAGGAATGTATTGCCGAAATACCAAGCGGCCCTTGAACAACAGCAAAGACTCATCCACTGCAATTTCTTTCCCAGGATAAAAGATCTCAGGAAATCGATCAACAAAATGATCAATGACAGGCCGAATCTTGAAAAGACGATCACAATCAGGGTGATCTTGTGCCAAAGCAAGACTATTGTCAACAAAATGCATCATCCAAAGCAGAAGTAAATTCCTATCAGGACTCATAACTGCCGGAAATATAGCTGTTGCCATCAAGGGACTAGTAGACCAATATGAAGCCATTGATGGTTTCCTAAGCAAGCCCATCAAAAAAGTTAAATCCAAAAACTTTTTCATCTCCTCCAAATTTGTGGGAGTCCACCGGGTAGCTCTAGCGTGGGGCTTAAGGCTGGCACTGTCCACCCTCAAAATATTTTCAGCATACAAATTAGTCTGCTCTACAATCTCTGCCAAAAACACATCATCCATAAACAACTTGAAAAAATCAATAGGCAAAACGTTTTCAGTGTTCACCCTACACCCTGGAACACCAGTAAATTCAGGTAATGCAGGCTGCACCATGCCTGGTGCAACCCAGAGGTCAGAACTTTCAACGTCAACGCAGGCTGCCGCCCAGCTGCCTCTTGTCTCACTACACCAACTGGAAGTCTAGCAGCCCCAGGCTGCAGCCCAGATGCCTCTTGCCGCACTATTGGCACAGCAATGTCCTCCGCAACCACAGGCACTTCATCCACACCAAAAGTAGCTTCACCAGCACTCAGAGTGTCTTCATCATCAGATGAAGCCATGTGTAGAGAAAACTCACTACCTGAATCTTCACCTCCCACCTCTGGCTCAGACTCAGAGTCAGTCTCTGGACCATGGTCAGAGGAAGAATCAAAAAGCATTCGAACAACTTGCTGAGCAGTAATCCAGCGGCTAGCCATTATCCTTACAAATAAAGGAGTCTGCACAAACAACTCAACAACCCCAACACTGTGCAAAGTAAGATAAAAAATGTAAGCCTTTATCACAAATATCTATATTTAGAAAAAATATACAATTCACTTACAAGAGACAACTACACTCACCAGCACCTACTCTGCAAAGACACAGCAAATAGGCAACGATATCCCACTAGAAAGAAGAAAAAAAAAACTAACATCTACAGAAGGACACATCAAAAACAAATGCAAAACATGTTTTACAATCACAAAAAACAGAAACCAAACATACTCGTATTACTACACACTTTGCAAAATAAACAATTATATTACAATTGAACAAAAAACAGGTCTCTTACCAAACACATGCAACTAAAGAAACAGCAGAACAACAGAACCACCAGTAACGGAACCGCACACTGCAACAATCTAAAGAGAAAAAAAAACAATACACATTAGTAGAAACAAAAACAACACACATTAACACAGGCTATGTCACAGGGTATGTCACAAATGGGGTGTCTGTCCCCAAGGGGGGCAGAATATAAATCATTATAAATGTGGGCCCCCTGGAAGCAACCCTACGGAGGGCAGAGAGACCAAATAAAGACACGGCAGAACATACTTTTGAAAACAAATGGGCCCAAGGAAGCAACCCCTGGCCAAGGGGTCGCTCCCTATAAAAAAAAAAAAACTGGAGTCTAGTGGGCTTTTCTATCCCCCCCCCCTGGGTCCAGAAACGGTAAAAAAAAAACAGCCGATCTGCCCCCAGGGGGGCAGAACAGTCTACAATATTTATAATGCCCCCTGGAAGCGACCCTTGCCCAAGGGGTCGCTTCCTTTATAAATATAATAAAATCCCTGGTGTCTAGTGGGCTTTTCTGCCCCCCCTGGGTGCAGATCGGCCATAAAAAAATGGCTGATCTGCCCCAGGGGGGGCAGAAAAGTCTGAAAAATAATTTGGCCCCGTAAGGAAGCGACCCTTGCCCAAGGGGTCGCTTCCTTTATAAATATAATTAAATCCCTGGTGTCTAGTGGGCTTTTCTGCCCCCCTGGGTCCAGGGCCATGAGGAAGCGACCCTTCCCCAAGGGGTCGCTTCCTTTACAATTACAAACTAATCCCTGTTGTCTAGTGGGCTTTTCTGCCCCCCCTGGGTGCAGATCGGCCAAAAAAACGGCCGATCTGCCCCAGGGGGGGCAGAAAAGTATGAAAAATGAATTGGCCCCCAAAGGAAGCGACCCTTGCCCAAGGGGTCGCTTCCTGCACAGTTTAATTTCACCCAAAAACAATCCCTGGTGTCTAGTGGGGCATTCCTGGTGCACGATCGCGACGCTGTGCGCGATCGTGCACCAGGAATGCCCTGCATTGGGACATCAGGGGAGAGGAAACACAGTTTCCTTCACCCCGATGCCTCAAGGCACTGAAAAATGGCCCCCCCGCCCCACCGGAGAGCCAAACACCAACCTTTGTCCTGGACGCGCTGGAAAGAAATGGATTCCAGCGCGTCCAGCGCTTCCTGATGACGTCGGCGCGCGCTGTGCGCGCTGATGTCACCAGGAAGCGTGGGGGAGCCAGGGGGTGGCAGCGGAAAGTCTTCCGCTGCACCCCTGCATAAGAGACAACGATCGATGCCCCAGCGGGGGAGCGCCAGCGCTCCCCCCCAGGGCTGTACTGATGACGGAGCGGTTCCGTCATCAGCACAGCCCAACTGATGCTGATGACGGAACCGCTCCGTCATCAACATCAAAGGGGTTAAGGAATTACTTAGGTGGGGTACACAATCAATGTTGTGCCCCTACTAGTAGAATTTATTTACAGGCCCTTGGCACCTGTAGTACCACATTACTAGGGACTTTTAAGTAAATTAATATGCCAATTAGTGATACGCCAATATTACTATGTTTTAATGAGTGAGCACATGCACTTAAGTGCTGTTTAGCAGTGGTAAAGAGCACAGAGTCCTAATGCCAGCCAAAACGAGATCAGAAAACGTGGAGAAGGAAGGCAAAAAGTCTAGGTGAAAATCACCATAAGGCTGACAGGGCTAACACTTATCATTTCAGTAAGTGTTATATCGTTTTCCAAGCCTGCTGACGTTACCTCTTGGATATCTAGCATTGCTTCATATGCCCTAAGATTAATCTACTTTCTATTTGATGCTGTCCTGATAAGAGGGTTTTATTCATTGACTCTATCCTATTATTTATATTTTAGTGAAGAGCTAATCAACAGATTGGCATATCAGTGCTGCCAGCATGTTTTAAATGCAATTTTCGCTCTGTTTGCTCTGGACATGATTGCTGATTGGAAAAGATGTCGCTGTATGATTGTTGATTAGTATATCATTCTTGAGTGACGATGTTTGCATTTTGCATGAAGGTTATTCTTGCATGAGAGGAGAAGGTATTGCTGTTTAATATTATGTTTGTGTTGTTTTAAAAAAATAAAGCTAGGTTATATGACTATTTATTTACTTGCAGTTTTATATAGCACAAATCAGTCCCACCTGGTTATCATAGTGCTCTAAATAGAGGAGCGAGGTATAGCAAGAGAAGGTTACTGTAACAAAATACACAGGGAAAAAAATTAGTAACCACTCTATGAGTCCAAACAAGTAAGAGAGTTCAGTCTTCAGTGTGGACTGATGTTGCAATATCAACGAAGAATGGGTTCAGATGCAAATGTACACTGTGGTCAAAATGTTCATCAGCGAATTAATGTCACCAATATTTCCTACACTGGCCAAAATTTAAATTGAGTTGCTTGTCCAAATTGTTGTATTAATGGGGATTCGAATTCTAATGATCTGGGTGCCCATTCCTGCAATGTGTGTGGAGAGTTTAAACTCCATTAAGAAGAAGGCCCTTTGTGAGCAGCCTACGTCTATCTAGACTGCACCCTGCATGTTGTTCTTCCTGTACTGTGTAGATCATGTCAGGACTGCACAAGTGGCTTCAATTCTGCATTTGTAGTGATTCTCTTTCTCTGACCACCTGGTTCGATGCTCAGTTTAGGCCCAACCTCCTCTCCCTAGCATCCCTGCCTGTGCCCCGCCAAACTCTTCCCGTAGTGAGATAATGTGGAGGTGCATTGACATGACTTGATGAAAGTATTATTTGAAAAACAGATGATAGGGCTGCTTCGAGATCTTACTCCTGTTTTGGACTCCAAGGGCCAGATGTATCAAAAAAGCATTTTGCGATTGTCAAATAGCAAATTTTACCAAATCGCTATTTGGGAATCGCAAAATGCAATGCAGAAAAAAAATCGCAAAAAATAGAGATTCCGTAATATTTGCATTTGCAATTACAGATTCACAATTAGGGATTCTGTAATAATAACTTCTCAAAATAATAAAATCGCAAAATAGCGAATCTGCTATTCCGCTGCTGTTTGATGACATCACAACCAGGAAGTGTGTTTCCCCATGCTGTTTCTGAGTGCATGAGGCTGTGTAAGAGGCTGAGAGCAGGACCACACCACTCAGGAGAACATTGAGAGTGCATAGATAGGCACAAATACACATCATGGCTTCACAGGAGAAGGCAAAGGAGGCTGCAGGAGCGAAAAAGAATTGGAGGTCCTAATTGAGGAATTGGTGAAGAGCCATGAACAACTGTTTGGTAAAAAATCCCTACACATCCCCGAGTCTGAGAAGAAGAAGATCTGGCTGCACATCCAAGCCAAAGTAAACGCCATTGGGCTCACATAGCGCTCCATAGAAGACCTACAAAAGCTTGCTTGCGCTTGAGGCCAAAAGAGAGGGTGGCAAGCAGGCTTGCAAAAGCCAAGAAGACCGGTGGAGGACCATCAACACAGCCGACGTCCACTCCCTTTGAGGACTTGGTGGAGTCCACCCTACAGCCTGAATCCATTGGTGGCATAACAGAGATCGACAGCTCAGCCACAACCAACACCAGCCAAGGTAGGATGCATGCTAAAATGCACCTGCCCAATGACTCACAAAAAACCCCACTTAGATATAACTTAATGAAAAAAGTTTGATGGCCACTCCAGTCCACATTTTTGTCACCACCCAGCAATGCATCCTTGAAGATGCACTCAGACACAAAAGATAGGAAAACAATGATACTGAGAAAGGCACATTTTTTAGCCATGGCGAAGTGCTGTTGGCCCTAAGTGCAATATCAAGAGGAAGAGCTCCAGGTTTGGATGGGATCCCGGCAGACCTTTTCATTAATGATAAAGAACTTGATCTGATGCTAACACTGGCTTGCAAGGTTATCTTGTGTAAGTGGAAAAGCTCGTCGGAAGTTACTTTTGCATTATGGCGGGAGTGGCTTTCCTTCTTGAGAGGGGCTGACAATCCAGCGTTGCAATCGGCCACTTGGCGTCCCTCGAATAAGAAGCTATGGAAATCTCTCGATGCCAAATATTTTCAATATGACCCCCCGTGAAGTAACGGGTGGGACTGTGTTTACTCTTGTATGGTTTCACTGCAGATATATCTTCGCATCTGATCGCACTGAACGACCCTATTGTTGCTAGCTTGGATGCCATGTGTTTGGTCCTCTTATCTCCTGTTTCTTTTCCTTATGTGTAAATGTCATTTAATAACATGTATCAATCCATCTATGTAATTGAAGCTTTTTCTGTAATGTTTTTCCTTTGTTTTATCCTAAATTCTCAATAAAAAGGATTTGAAATAAAAAAAAAAAAAAAATGATAAAGAACGCTGGGGTAAATATATCCTGCTTTTGAGGAATGCTGTTGCCAAGGGTGCAATTGTTCCGTCATCCTGGAAGGGCGCAATCATTATCCCTGTACATAAGAAAGGCGACCGGGGTTTGCCGGGTAATTATAGACCCATAAGCTTGATAGCTACCATCCAAAAGGTGGTGGGGAGGATGGTGGTGAACAGTCTCATGGCCTGGGTTGAGGAAGAAAATGCATTATCCCCTTACCAGGCTGGGTTTTGGAAGGCAACTAGTACGGTGGACCAAGTGTTCCGCTTCACTCTGCTACGGTGGCGAACTGTGGTGCTGGGCGGGGGCAGCCTGTATGCCGCTTTTGTGGACTTGCGGGCTGCCTTCGACCTGGTTCCCAGGTCAAAGCTGTGGTTAGTGTTATGGAAACTGGGTCTACCGGAGGACCTATTGACCCTGGTTATGAGGTTACACAAGGCGCATTTTGCCAGGATACAGTGGGGCAGTCACAGGGAGGTCACTGCGGACTTCCCGGTTGAGCGAGGAGTTCGACAGGGGTGTGCTATGGCCCCCCTGCTTTTTTCCTTGTTTATCAATGGAGTAGTAGCTAGAATGCTGTCTGCTAATTTAGATGCCCCCTCGCTGGTGGACATTAAGGTTCCAATATTAATGTTCGCCGACGACACTCTTATAATATCAAAGACTCAGAGCGGCTTGCAGAGTGCCCTCAACATCTTTGAGGAATTTTGTGGGGAGCATGGTCTCGAAGTCAATGTGGCCAAAACCAAGTTAATGGTTTTTAATCCTCATCGGAATTTCCGATCTAGGCTAACTATGAACCAGCGCCCCCTAGAGGTAGTCAAAGCTTTTACCTACCTTGGTATTTACATAACCAATGATCTCAAATGGTCCCAGCACATTGATCTAGCGACATTAAGGCATAGACAATTAGCTGGAGCCCTCGGGGCTGAACATAGAAAATCAGAAACCAAACCAATCATGCCGGCCCTACAGGTTTACGAGGCAAAAGCCCTTGGCTCAGCACTATATGGGGCCGAGTTGTGGGGTTTTGGAAAACTTGATCCATTACAAAGGTCCGAAAATAAGATCTCTAGGACAATCACAAGTCTTCCTAAAAGTACCCCCCTTCTCCCCCTTAGATATGAGCTGGGCAGAAAGGCAGTGGTTGATTTGGCAAAGCTTCGCCCGAAATTGTACTGGAGAAGACTCTGGACCACTCCAGAACTGAAGCACTATGCTGAAGGTTTTTTGGCGTTAATTAAAGGGGATGTTTTTCATAAAATCAAATGGCTAAAAGATCTTAGATCTTTGTTATGTTCACTGGGTCTATGGGATAACCCGTCAGGCGCTCTATTCCCTAGTAAAATTACTGTAAAGGAGTTATGTTGGGACTATGTGGCTGAGCGGGAATGGAGAAACACCGATTCTAGATCTATGACAGGATGTTATCTGGAATCAAAAATTTCTCCTGAGCATGAACCTTATTGGGACATAATAAGAAAGCCTTGGGATATGAAGCTTTTATGTCAACTGAGGATAGGTACTCTCCCACTCAGGTCACTTACTGGCAGGTGGCGAGGTTCATCAAATACTTCCTGCCCCGCGTGTGGATCTGAAAAGGAGACTATTGGGCACTTTTTATTCACCTGTCAAGGCTATGCCACCCCAAGGCAAATTTGGTTAAAACCTGTATGTAAAAATCTAGGTACCAAAAGTAGTAATGTAGCTTTGAGAATTATTTGTACAAGCTCTTGTTTGCCATTGGCTATAGCTGTAGCGAAATTTCTGGGGTGGGCATGGTTTATCAGGAATAAATCAAGAGCCGAGTAACTGTTTACAGTGGGTGGGTCTTATTACTAAAAGCTACATGACGTCACTCGTATTTTATATTGAATGTATATACGTAAATGATTTTTATCCCAAAGTTGTGATTTTAATTGTTTGAGGCAATCATTTAATACTGTTTTAACATTTTGTATGTATTGTGCTTTTATGAGAAATGCTCGAATAAAGCCTTTTGACTTGACTTGATACTGAGAAACATATCCACAGTTGAACCCACCAGTAAATAACCAATTAAAACACACCATTTAGGTATACTAACTCAAGTACATTTCATTTTCAAATAACATAAAGCAGGAGACACATTATGTAGTTTTGTTATATTCACAGATGAACCTGCACCACAGGGTGAAGACACACCAATAGATGAGCCAGCTGAGATACAGGAACAGGCAGGGGAAGAAGAGTCAGACACCACACCACCAACAACACCTGCACCAAGACCACGCAGGTACACTGTAGCTCCACTACAGGTTTTGGAGGTAGGGCCCCGGAACCTAAGAAGGAAATCAAGAACTTGGGGGTGTGGATGGATTCCTCTCTTAGCTTCTGCATCCACACTAAAAAAGTGGCTGGCACATGTTCTGGGCTTTTACGAGGTCTGAAACCTATCCTGAAATTTTTTAACTCGTCTACTCACCAGCTTATAGTCCTGTCGACTATTCTTTCTCGCCTGGACTACGCCAGCTCCCTGCTATTGGGGGCTAACCAAGCTGAGATCATCTGGATGCAGTGTATCCAAAAGGCGGCGGCCAGAGCCTTAGTAGGACTTCCTCGGTTCTGTTCCATCGCCGATACCACCCGGAGACTTCATTGGCTTCCTTTGGCAGAGCGGATTCAGTTTAAAAGGTTGTGTCTTTTTTTTAAGATTCTGAAATTTTCCACACCCAATCTGCTCTGCAACTTGTTGACCCCATATGTTCCTCCCCGTGCACTGCGTTCTCTAGGTCACGGTTCCCCGGGTGAAATGCTGTCGAGCGGGAGGACGTTCCTTCTGCTATCTGGCAGCTAAATTGTGGAACTCGTTACCGGTCCCCATATGGGATCTGGAGTGTCTGCTGGACTTCAGGAAGGCTGTTAAAACACAACCTTTTCCTCTAAAATAGTTTATTCTGGCTGTTCTATGTCGAGCTTCCGGCTGTAGCAATCTGTTCATTTTCTGTTTTTGGACGCGCAGGACGCCCCTTTGCTGGGGCATCTGAGCGCTATACAAGTTCCTATAACATAAAATAACATAACAGAAGGGGAAGACATCCAAGAAGAGCCACAGTCAAGGCCGGATGAGCATGCACAGCCTCATGGTGATCAGTCTCTCATGCAGCATAGCAACACAAATCGCAGGAGATGCAGAGCAGGAGCACACGGTGCTGCTGAGGAAGAAGAGGGATCCTCTGTCTTTGCTGGGCTGGAGGGCACTATGGTAAAGGTGCAGCGGCTGCAATGAAAACGCATGATGTTAATGCAAAGGCAGCTGGTGTGTCTGAATCGCAACTTGTCTGACATTAAAGACAGCAGCAGGGAGATGAACAACACATTGCAGAAGGCCATAGGGCAAATGCAAAAAGTCTAAGGGACCTGACACCAGTGACTAAAGAGCTATGTACCACCATGCATGTGGAACATGCCTCTAAACCCCGTGAAAAGCACCACCTATTTAGCCATTTCGATGGTTAAACAAAGAGAGTTAACCGTCTGTGCAATACCACAGCTGTCCTGTCCAGACACACTGTGTTCTTGAAGATGGAATTGGCCCCCTGCAGTAATGATGTTGCCAGGGGAGTGGTGCAAGTCACCACTGCTGTTAAACAGCTACAGACAGCTACTATAGCAGGGACAGGTATACTGGGTGCAGGGGACAATGAGGAGGCCTCCAGCATCAGCATATGATGATAAGTGATGAATGTTGTACATGCTCTGTGTAAATGCCATGTTGACCTACAAAATCCACACACATTAAAAAGGAGTTGATGGTTGTGCACACACAGTTTACGTGATGTTAAGGTGAATAAAAACACAGTTGATCAAAAGTTATGAGGTGCATTGTCTCATCATTATTCACCTAGAAATACTTGTGTGTTATTTAATCGCGTCTCTGTCTGCCATCTGCTGTACCTAGACCACTGGCTGCTCTGTGACGTGGACGTGGTTCATCCTATTCATCAGACTCCAAATCTGTGCGGTCCAATGGTATGCCATTGGTTGTTGCTAGGTTGTGCAGCATGGCACAAGTCGCTACAATTTTCCTACAGATCTCTTGCCTATACTGCAGTGTGTCTCCACTTTTGTGTAGACAGCATACCCTACACTTCAGTAGGCCGAATGTCTGCTCTATATCATTGCCCGTCTGCTTGTGTGCACCATTGTATTTCCTTTCACTATGAGTTGCAGGATTAAGGGATGATGTGAGTAGGAAGGAGCGCACAGCATATGTACTGCCACCTACAGGATGAAAGGCAATTGATTAATCACTGTCCTATTTCTACAGATTCAATGAGTCTATCAGAGTGAGTAACATGCATTTACCTACAGGTATCCTTTGCCAAATTCACCCCCAGTGAGACATGTGTATATTTCATTGTCTGAATATGAATGAATCATGCGTACTACCAGGATATTTGGCCACTATGTCCGTTATTATGTGTGAGGCATTACATATGACATGGATGCTGAGTGAATGAAAGGATTTCCTGTTCCTAACCACATACTCATTAACTAACTAACTAACTAACTTTTAACTAACATACTCATTATCTGAGGTGGGACAGATGGCTACATGTGTCCCATCAATGCACCTAATTACATGTGGGAATTGTGATATCTGATAGTAATCCAATTTGGTCTTCTGCAATGCCTAGTGTGTGGTGGGGAATATGATGTAATGGTGTATCCTCCGTACCATTGCATCCAAGAAAGCATACAAGAAGCGTGAAACGCAACTTTGAGACACCCCTCCTGCTGCAGTTATCACCCCTTGGTAGCTCCCTGATTCTAGTAGGTGGAGTGAATATAGGACCTGCACATGTGTGGGAATGGCTTGGGTCCTGCGGGTCTGATGCTTGAGTAGTGGATGTAGGGCAGCTATCAGGTCTAGTATTGTTGCTGAGTCTAGTCTAAATTTGTCATGGATTTCTTCCTCTGTCTGCTGAAACAAGGTTATGCGCACTCTGTAAATGCGTTCCGGTCTTATCGTCCTTCTCTGTGCTGTTGCTTGAACCTGCATCATCCTCGCTATGACACACAGCGCTGCCATTGTAAACAAATATAAAGCCCTCTGGGCTTGTTTAAATAGTTTGCACCTGGTTACGACCTAACTTGAGTTGGTGGTAATTTGCACATGCAAAATTGCGATTTTTGGGTCATTCACAATTTGCCAATGTTTAATACATTGGCCTGGGATTAGCAATTTGGGATTTGCTAAATTGGGATTCACAAAATTGGGATTCACATTTTTTGCGATTACCAATTTTGCGAGTGCGAAAGCTTTCATACATTGGATTTGACCATTTTGCATTTGCAAACGGACGAATTTTGCAATTTGCACCGTTTGCAAATGCAAAAATGCTTGATACATCTGGCTAAAAGATTATACCCGAATGGAATTTATAGGATGCCATAAAGATTATAAATAGAAGATCTATAATTGGAATATTTATGATTGGTATTATGGGTGGTTTTAAAAGGTTTGAAGAACAAAGAGCAGATTGCACATCTTAACACAGTTGGACACCCTATAGCACTCTAAAGAAGTGACTCGCCTAGTTTTAAAAAATTGATGACAAAAAACAAAGACCTCCATATTCTGAAATACTAGCTAATGTGAGATATGATTACACTAGATTATGAGTACCAGAGTACTTTTATCGGTTACACATAAGACAGCAATATTACTCACCATTCACTTGAAATCTCGCAGCATGATATTTAACTAATCAAATAATAGAACAATATGCACCAAAACAAAGGAGATACTAATAGTTTTTATTCCTTTCATTCTGCCCTATGGTCCCCAAACAAGCAAATCTTCCTGGATTACTATGGTGGCTTGTCAACAAGTGCATCCAGGCTACCTCATTCCTCTGCACAGAGTTCTTTTAGTAGTATTCATAAAAGCACAACTTTCAGCATTTCTTGAACATTGGCAGTATGAAGGCCAGCCCTCTTGGCCTCTCCAGATCCCTGAAGACAGGAAGAGGAGGCGAGCTCTGTAGGTAAATATCTATATTGCACATATTTGTGAGTAATTAAACTATGGTCCCAGGAACACAGGCACATTCCATTTTATTTAACAGACATATAGCACATATCTCATGCAGCAGAGTATATCCGTTAAAATAGAGCTGTTAGGACATAACAGTTCATCTTCCTGCCCAATGACAATCTATACAAAGGAATATGGACGAGACCCATACTGCATGGATACCAACACTGACAGAAGCTGAGAGAGGGCTTGATGCAGATCTTCCTCATGGTTTTACTGCCCTGTTTGATCCTCTTCCTATGTCCAGAATGGGAACCATGCCCTGCTGCTGCAGTGAGGAAATCAATAGCAGAGGCAAGGTAAACAAAAACATACTTTCGAAGTTGTTGCTATGGTCATTTGCGGGTCACAGTGTTCAAGAGTGAGTGTGTTGGAATGTGCATTTGTGTGTGAGTGAAAACTGCTGAAAAAGTGAGAGTATACAGGTATAAGGAATGCCTTCTTTTGCTTGATCCCCCCAACTTTTTGATATAGGTTTTAACATATCCGAATAGTAAAAACCCTCCATGTTTGTTTTACTGGAACATGGCTATTAGCCTTATTGGATAACATGGGAGTCACCTGCAGGGAATCACTGACAAAATATCGAGGGGCAAAATATTGTGTTCCCAAAATATCGGGACATAAATAGCAATGTCAAAAATATCGACATTGTATCTTCATAATGGTAAGTACTTAAATATCTAAAAAAATATATAGTTGGTAAAAATATTGAAGTAAACAATATTGTTTTTTCAAAATTATAGAAAATAATGTAAAATTAATTAAATACATATAACTTAAAAAATATTAAGAATTATTAGAACATTTTAACAATCATAAATAATAAATGTAATGTAAAAATAAATTAAACCTACATATATAAAGTGTAATATATTTTTACTTAATAATAATGAATACAAATTATTTTAATAAACTATGACATTTTTGAAATATTTTAAAAATTATAAATACATGTATGTATATATATATATATATATATATATATATATATATATATATATATATATATATATAAACACACACAAGATTGGCGAGATTGGCGTGCTTAAGCCACTTACACGGCAGGCTCACGACGGGGTACGCCAACCCCTACTATATAAACACACTCCAGGTCAAGATTCATCCATGAAAAACCAGAGTCGGAGCCCAATTGTGATACGGTGCTGTCAGTTTAATCAGCAGAGAAAACCCTACGCGTTTCGAGATCAGCCGATCTCTTGCTCACGGGTGGAGCTCACCAGTACCAGCATTCATTTAAAGTGACATATTTTTTTCGAGTTGCAGCATGTGATCATAGACATAAAGAAACTAAACAAGTTGAGGCTATGTCTGCCAAGTAGAAACAGTGTTTCATGTAAACAATGGTATCACTTCCAAACAGAAATTAAATTGGAAACATTCGGAAGCCACCAATCATTATATAGTCCGATTTGACCTGTCAAAGTATTTAAACAATGTTCGTAATTATGGAACAGCACTAAATATATTTGAACTGTCCAATTTAAAGTGCGCCGTAATTCCCGGCATCAATTGCGATACTGTGTTAAATTCACACCGGTACCCATGGTCATTGTTCATGAATTGTGCTGCCCAAGTGGGCAAAAGTCAATCAGTTAATCATTTTGGTGGAGACCTCCAATATTGCCCATGTGGGCGATGGTTCATTCCATATTCCTGTAAGGAAGAAAAAAGACATAGCTATACGTGACAATATTTACATTTTAGATCAATGCATGATTAAAACCAATTAAAATTTGAATTCAGTTACCAAAGAAGCAGCAGCATATTTCACATCATTAGAACTATATTTCAGGTTTGGAGATGAATGGCTAACTCTTCCCCCAAATTGTGTCCTGTAGGTTGCAGAGTATTATACATTATAATGTATTTGGATTCGAGTTTTCTTAACTCTAGCCACCTGTTACCTCCCCTCTCATTTTTCTCAATGCTGTCCAGAACACAGAATTTCATTAAATTTGGATTTTTGTTGTGTACATCAGCAAAATGCCTGGCTACAGGATACTGCTGGTTCTCATTCCTGATTGCCCTCTGATGTTCTAAAATTCTCAGTTTTGCTTGTTTCGTTGTGCACCCTATATAAAATTTCTTGCAGGGGCATTCAAGGGCATAAATAACAAACTCAGTCGTACAGCTGAGATGTTTAGTGATTTTGTGAGCACATCTGTCTTTGGACAATTCTATCGATTTACAAGTGTTGCTGTATTTGCAGGCTTTACACCTGCGACATGGATAAAAACCCTGGATAGAATTGGTTTTCTTACTTTCTCTTATCAGTGTCTTACTCAATGTGTCCTTGAGCGATTTCGCCTTCCTGAATGTCAGCGACGGAATTTCATGAATTGCCTCATTTACATCTTTGTCCAGCTTTAATGTCTCCCAATACTTGGTTAAACATTTACGTAGTTTCCAGGATTGACTACTATAGGTAGTGATAAAACGTACCTTTTCATCAATTTTATGTTGTTTGGGGACTAACAGATCTTTCCTATCCATGGAATTGACCTTGGTTAGGGCCTGCTGTATTATTTTTTCACTGTATCCCCTCTCAGAGAATTGCTGCACCATGATTTTGCTTTCTTTGGAGAAACCCTCTGCCGAGCTACAGTTTCTTTTGGCCCTTATTAGTTCACCTATTGGAATACTGCGTATAAGACTATGGGGATGACCGCTCCCTGCGTGAAGCAGGCTATTTCCAGCTGTGGGTTTGCGGAATAGAGTGCTTTTTAGATTTCCATCCTCAATTTCAAGCTTGATGTCCAAGAATTCCAATTGTTCTTTGCTGATTACACTAGTGAATTCTAGATTGAGAGAGTTATTGTTCAGGATAGATTCAAATTCGTGTATCTGGTCAAGGGTGCCATTCCAAATACAGAAAATGTCATCTATGTACCTTTTCCAGAGGATGACGTGGGTACTATAGTGGGAGATCTTGTTCACCACTAGCTCCTCCCACCAGCCCAGATATAAACAGGCTAGGCTGGGGGCAAAGCAAGTACCCATCGCCACCCCCCGGATTTCTTTAAACAGTGATTTATTGAAAATGAAATAGTTGTTGGTCATGCATTCCCATATCATGTCTAGTAGCATGTTGGTATGTGATAGAAAAGAAATTGATCTATTTCTGAGATAGAATTTACATGCTTCCACACCCAGTTCCTGTGGGATACTGGTGTAGAGGCTGACCACATCAAAGCTCACCAGCCAGTACTCAGGACTCCACACAATGTCTTTGATAATGTGTAAAAAATCTGATGAGTCCCTGACATACGAGGGTAGACCAGTTACAAAGGGCTGCAGAAAGTGGTCTATGTATCTGCTAGTTCTTTCATGCAGGCTGCCAACCGACGAGACAATAGGTCTACCGGGAGGTGTCTGAAGATTTTTATGTAGCTTAGGGAGCAAATATAATGCAGGTGTCTTTGGATATTTTACATGGAGGTAGTTAAACTCTTCGTCCTCAAGTATACCCCTAGCTTTCCAGTCACACAATTTATCACCAGAAGCACATTTGGATATATTGTAATCCTCTCTGGTTGCTTTCCTGTAATTATGTTCATCAGACAGTTGCATTAAACCTTCTTTTAGGTACATATCAATAGGCCAGACCACCACATTCCCGCCCTTATCACTGTTCTTAATCACAACATCAACCCAACCTTCCATTTCCTTTAAGGCAAGAAACTGTTTTTTGTTAAGATTCCAGTTCACTTTGGGCTTCATTCTGTCCATACGTCTCATTTCCTGTATCATTCCTTGTTCGAAGCTATCAATGTGACTATTAGCAATTTGTGGAATGAAAACCGATTTCGGTTTGAAACCACTACCGCTACTCATATAGACTGTATCCTCAGTGTCCACTAAGTTAAGCACAGCATCATCATGCACATATTCGCAACCTGCTAACAATTGTACAGATTGCAAAAGTTCTGCGTCATTAACACTTAGTGTACTGGGTTTTTCAGTTGTTACATCTTTTCTGAGTCGAGGTTTATTCGCAAACCACTTATTTAACTTTAGTTTGCGTGTGAAACAAAAAAGATCAATGCGAGCATTGGTAAAGTTAAAGTTAGATGTAGGACAGAATGAAAGCCCTCTAGAAAGTACTTCAATTTGCACAGGTGTTAAAGTACGATTAGAAAGATTTACCACTGTCATGGAGTTTACTTTCTCGCCGCCTTGCCTCTGGTTACCACTCCTATTGGGCTTGGAGCCGCCTCGGAAGGTTTGTTGCCTCTTCCGCGTCCTCCTCTGCCGCCTTTTCCACGCCCTTTTGATGGGGTGCCTGTCTGGCGTTCCTTGGCCATCAGGGCTAATTCCTTTAAAATTAAATCTTTTACTGGAATCGTTTCCAGTGGCTCAGAAATGTCACTTTCAATTGACTCAATGTCGTCCTCCAAAGTCACTGTTTCACTCGGGATCGTTGCACCTTGATTCGGCACCTTTATCTTCTTCCCGGGTGTTGTATGACTTTTTGTTGTTGTTTTCTTGGCGGCATCCCTGATTACATCATACCGCTTGGCAAAGGTTAGGATTTGACCCTTGCTATAGTCGACTTCATCGCGGTAAAATTTCCGCTGCTTTTTTTCTTTGATTTCATCCTCAATTTTATCAAGGCGTTTATTCATCTTGTCCATCTTTGTGGTAAATTCACTATCTGTGTATTTCGCTTGCAGTTTCGTAATTAATGCCTCATTTTCTGTATTGAGTTTGGCACACTCCTTCTCAGCATTCTTTACAAGCATTTTTAACATGTTAACCGAACAGGCATGGTTATTGTCCATCCACTCGCTGATCAGTTCGGGGTCAGGATTTTGAAATGTAGGTATAACGAAGATCCTTAGACCACGCGGTATCCTATTACACTCAAGATACTTGGTTAGGGCAGCCGCCTCCCACCAGCGTGATTGCTCACGTTTTAAGTTCTTCCAAAGTGCATCCCAAAGTGATTTCAGTTCATTCACTTGTTTACCAGGTGGTCGTGTCTCTTCCCCCACACTGGTTTCAGTTGATGTGAAAAGTTTTGCTGCTGCTTCCGCCCTCCTACTATTCCTTGATTCTGCCATTCCGTCTGACACAACAAACCAGCCGGTATGTTGTTGTTTGTACCGTAGTTATCCGTATTGCACTGTTACTGGCCGTCACTGTTACCCAATCCTGGGCGGGAAATCGTTGTTCAAATTTCAATCTGATCCCAGATTATCGGATATCAGTTGTTTGCTTTCGTACGTTCAAAGCTTGCTTTTTTTTCCTTTTTTTTCCAATGCGATGCGATTCCTCAATCCAGTCCGGCCACGAGTCAGGCGGGCAAAAGCAATTATTGTATCACTTCCAAACAGAAATTAAATTGGAAACATTCGGAAGCCACCAATTTAAAGTGCGCCGTAATTCCCGGCATCAATTGCGATACTGTGTTAAATTCACACCGGTACCCATGGTCATTGTTCATGAATTGTGCTGCCCAAGTGGGCAAAAGTCAATCATTTTGGTGGAGGTATTCATGAACAATGACCATGGGTACCGGTGTGAATTTAACACAGTATCGCAATTGATGCCGGGAATTACGGCGCACTTTAAATTGGACAGTTCAAATATATTTAGTGCTGTTCCATAATTACGAACATTGTTTAAATACTTTGACAGGTCAAATCGGACTATATAATGATTGGTGGCTTTCGAATGTTTCCAATTTAATTTCTGTTTGGAAGTGATACAATTGTTTACATGAAACACTGTTTCTACTTGGCAGACATAGCCTCAACTTGTTTAATTTCTTTATGTCTATGATCACATGCTGCAACTCGAAAAAAATATGTCACTTTAAATGAATGCTGGTACTGGTGAGCTCCACCCGTGAGCAAGAGATCGGCTGGCCTCAAAACGCGTAGGGTTTTCTCTGCTGATTAAACTGACAGCACCGTATCACAATTGGGCTCCGACTTTGGTTTTTCATGGATGAATCTTGACCTGGAGTGTGTTTATATAGTAGGGGTTGGCGTACCCCGTCGTGAGCCCGCCGTGTAAGTGGCTTAAGCACGCCAATCTTGTGTGTGTTTATAATTTAAATAATTGCTTTTGCCCGCCTGACTCGTGGCCGCACTGGATTGAGGAATCGCATCGCATTGGAAAAAAAAGGAAAAAAAAGCAAGCTTTGAACGTACGAAAGCAAACAACTGATATCCGATAATCTGGGATCAGATTGAAATTTGAACAACGATTTCCCGCCCAGGATTGGGTAACAGTGACGGCCAGTAACAGTGCAATACGGATAACTACGGTGCAAACAACAACATACCGGCTGGTTTGTTGTGTCAGACGGAATGGCAGAATCAAGGAATAGTAGGAGGGCGGAAGCAGCAGCAAAACTTTTCACATCAACTGAAACCAGTGTGGGGAAAGAGACACGACCACCTGGTAAACAAGTGAATGAACTGAAATCACTTTGGGATGCACTTTGGAAGAACTTAAAACGTGAGCAATCACGCTGGTGGGAGGCGGCTGCCCTAACCAAGTATCTTGAGTGTAATAGGATACCGCGTGGTCTAAGGATCTTCGTTATACCTACATTTCAAAATCCTGACCCCGAACTGATCAGCGAGTGGATGGACAATAACCATGCCTGTTCGGTTAACATGTTAAAAATGCTTGTAAAGAATGCTGAGAAGGAGTGTGCCAAACTCAATACAGAAAATGAGGCATTAATTACGAAACTGCAAGCGAAATACACAGATAGTGTATTTTACCACAGAGATGGACAAGATGAATAAACGCCTTGATAAAATTGAGGATGAAATCAAAGAAAAAAAGCAGCGGAAATTTTACCGCGATGAAGTCGACTATAGCAAGGGTCAAATCCTAACCTTTGCCAAGCGGTATGATGTAATCAGGGATGTCGCCAAGAAAACAACAACAAAAAGTCATACAACACCCGGGAAGAAGATAAAGGTGCCGAATCAAGGTGCAACGATCCCGAGTGAAACAGTGACTTTGGAGGACGACATTGAGTCAATTGAAAGTGACATTTCTGAGCCACTGGAAACGATTCCAGTAAAAGATTTAATTTTAAAGGAATTAGCCCTGACGGCCAAGGAACGCCAGACAGGCACCCCATCAAAAGGGCCTGGAAAAGGCGGCAGAGGAGGACGCGGAAGAGGCAACAAACCTTCCGAGGCGGCTCCAAGCCCAATAGGAGTTGTAACCAGAGGCAAGGCGGCGAGAAAGTAAACTCCATGACAGTGGTAAATCTTTCTAATCGTACTTTAACACCTGTGCAAATTGAAGTACTTTCTAGAGGGCTTTCATTCTGTCCTACATCTAACTTTAACTTTACCAATGCTCGCATTGATCTTTTTTGTTTCACACGCAAACTAAAGTTAAATAAGTGGTTTGCGAATAAACCTCGACTCAGAAAAGATGTAACAACTGAAAAACCCAGTACACTAAGTGTTAATGACGCAGAACTTTTGCAATCTGTACAATTGTTAGCAGGTTGCGAATATGTGCATGATGATGCTGTGCTTAACTTAGTGGACACTGAGGATACAGTCTATATGAGTAGCGGTAGTGGTTTCAAACCGAAATCGGTTTTCATTCCACAAATTGCTAATAGTCACATTGATAGCTTCGAACAAGGAATGATACAGGAAATGAGACGTATGGACAGAATGAAGCCCAAAGTGAACTGGAATCTTAACAAAAAACAGTTTCTTGCCTTAAAGGAAATGGAAGGTTGGGTTGATGTTGTGATTAAGAACAGTGATAAGGGCGGGAATGTGGTGGTCTGGCCTATTGATATGTACCTAAAAGAAGGTTTAATGCAACTGTCTGATGAACATAATTACAGGAAAGCAACCAGAGAGGATTACAATATATCCAAATGTGCTTCTGGTGATAAATTGTGTGACTGGAAAGCTAGGGGTATACTTGAGGACGAAGAGTTTAACTACCTCCATGTAAAATATCCAAAGACACCTGCATTATATTTGCTCCCTAAGCTACATAAAAATCTTCAGACACCTCCCGGTAGACCTATTGTCTCGTCGGTTGGCAGCCTGCATGAAAGAACTAGCAGATACATAGACCACTTTCTGCAGCCCTTTGTAACTGGTCTACCCTCGTATGTCAGGGACTCATCAGATTTTTTACACATTATTAAAGACATTGTGTGGAGTCCTGAGTACTGGCTGGTGAGCTTTGATGTGGTCAGCCTCTACACCAGTATCCCACAGGAACTGGGTGTGGAAGCATGTAAATTCTATCTCAGAAATAGATCAATTTCTTTTCTATCACATACCAACATGCTACTAGACATGATATGGGAATGCATGACCAACAACTATTTCATTTTCAATAAATCACTGTTTAAACAAATCCGGGGGGTGGCGATGGGTACTTGCTTTGCCCCCAGCCTAGCCTGTTTATATCTGGGCTGGTGGGAGGAGCTAGTGGTGAACAAGACCTCCCACTATAGTACCCACGTCATCCTCTGGAAAAGGTACATAGATTACATTTTCTGTATTTGGAATGGCACCCTTGACCAGATACACGAATTTGAATCTATCCTGAACAATAACTCTCTCAATCTAGAATTCACTAGTGTAATCAGCAAAGAACAATTGGAATTCTTGGACATCAAGCTTGAAATTGAGGATGGAAATCTAAAAAGCACTCTATTCCGCAAACCCACAGCTGGAAATAGCCTGCTTCACGCAGTGAGCGGTCATCCCCATAGTCTTATACGCAGTATTCCAATAGGTGAACTAATAAGGGCCAAAAGAAACTGTAGCTCGGCAGAGGGTTTCTCCAAAGAAAGCAAAATCATGGTGCAGCGATTCTCTGAGAGGGGATACAGTGAAAAAATAATACAGCAGGCCCTAACCAAGGTCAATTCCATGGATAGGAAAGATCTGTTAGTCCCCAAACAACATAAAATTGATGAAAAGGTACGTATTATCACTAGCTATAGTAGTCAATCCTGGAAACTACGTAAATGTTTAACCAAGTATTGGGAGACCTTAAAGCTGGACAAAGATGTAAAAGAGGCAATTCATGAAATTCCGTCGCTGACATTCAGGAAGGCGAAATCGCTCAAGGACACATTGAGTAAGACACTGATAAGAGAAAGTAAGAAAACCAATTCTATCCAGGGTTTTTATCCATGTCGCAGGTGTAAAGCCTGCAAATACAGCAACACTTGTAAATCGATAGAATTGTCCAAAGACAGATGTGCTCACAAAATCACTAAACATCTCAGCTGTACGACTGAGTTTGTTATTTATGCCCTTGAATGCCCCTGCAAGAAATTTTATATAGGGTGCACAACGAAACAAGCAAAACTGAGAATTTTAGAACATCAGAGGGCAATCAGGAATGAGAACCAGCAGTATCCTGTAGCCAGGCATTTTGCTGATGTACACAACAAAAATCCAAATTTAATGAAATTCTGTGTTCTGGACAGCATTGAGAAAAATGAGAGGGGAGGTAACAGGTGGCTAGAGTTAAGAAAACTCGAATCCAAATACAGTATAATGTATAATACTCTGCAACCTACAGGACACAATTTGGGGGAAGAGTTAGCCATTCATCTCCAAACCTGAAATATAGTTCTAATGATGTGAAATATGCTGCTGCTTCTTTGGTAACTGAATTCAAATTTTAATTGGTTTTAATCATGCATTGATCTAAAATGTAAATATTGTCACGTATAGCTATGTCTTTTTTCTTCCTTACAGGAATATGGAATGAACCATCGCCCACTTGGGCAATATTGGAGGTCTCCACCAAAATGATTAACTGATTGAATTTTGCCCACTTGGGCAGCACAATTCATGAACAATGACCATGGGTACCGCTGTGAATTTAACACAGTATCGCAATTGATGCCGGGAATTACGGAGCACTTTAAATTGGACAGTTCAAATATATTTAGTGCTGTTCCATAATTACGAACATTGTTTAAATACTTTGACAGGTCAAATCGGACTATATAATGATTGGTGGCTTCCGAATGTTTCCAATTTAATTTCTGTTTGGAAGTGATACAATTGTTTACATGAAACACTGTTTCTACTTGGCAGACATAGCCTCAACTTGTTTAATTTCTTTATGTCTATGATCACATGCTGCAACTCGAAAAAAATATGTCACTTTAAATGAATGCTGGTACTGGTGAGCTCCATCCGTGAGCAAGAGATCGGCTGATCTCGAAACGCGTAGGGTTTTCTCTGCTGATTAAACTGACAGCACCGTATAACAATTGGGCTCCGACTCTGGTTTTTCATGGATGAATCTTGACCTGGAGTGTTTTTATATATATATATATATATATATATATATATATATATATATATATATATATATATATATATATATATACACACATATTACCTACTGGCGGTCGCCAGTAGGTATATATAGTTAGGATTTTTTCTCTATGGGATTTTTGAAAATTCTATGTCTAATAACTTTGGCGTTTGTGGACGGAATTGGCTGAAATCTTCAGGAAAATGGCACATTTTGTTTCTGAGCAGCCCTTGAAAATTTGGGGGGGGTTCGTCAAGGGGGGGCCGAGAAAAAAGGGTGGTCCCAAAACGTGTTTTTAACATTGAGTTTTCCATAGGGCGGTTGGCCTCACTTTTAGCCCGAACGGCTGAATGGATTTGCACGAAACTTGGCAAAATTGTAGGGACTGGTAGCCCGATGTGCCTTTTGTAGGTCTCAATATATGTGCTTCAGTGGATTTTGAGAAATTAACGTTCAAAAAAAGATATATATCTGTAACAGCGGACCGGGCAGCGCTCCAGTTCGCGTACTTTTCGCGCAACGGAGCTTTGTGAAGCGAAGCTGATTGGTTCTCCGGCGTCTGTAAACATTCCAAACAGTCCGTAGCGGCCGCCATCTTGTCTCTCGGTAGGATCGAGAGACAAGAGGAGGCCAAAGCGAAGGGGCAAATGACCATAAGGGGGCATAGTAGATCCTCGCTGACCCCCTAGGTTTGATGTGGAGGT
This sequence comes from Lissotriton helveticus, assembly GCF_964261635.1. Lineage (NCBI taxonomy): Eukaryota > Metazoa > Chordata > Amphibia > Caudata > Salamandridae > Lissotriton > Lissotriton helveticus. Next base: position 1,759,507,803 of record NC_136065.1, read on the forward strand.
TTTAAAAGGGCCCCGCGGGGCAAAAAAAAAAAAAAATAATAATAATCGAACGGCTGAATGGATTTGCACGAAACTTGGTAAAATATTAGGGACTGGTAGCCCGATGTGCCTTTGCTAGGTCTCAATATATGTGCTCCAGTGGATTTTGAGAAATTAACGTTCAAAAAAAGATATATATCTGTAACAGCGCTCCGCTTCGCGTAACGGAGGTTTGCGAAGCTGATTGGTTCTCCGGCGTCTGTAAACATTCCAAACAGACCGTAGCGGCCGCCATCTTGTCTCTCGGTAGGATCGAGAGACAAGAGGAGGCCAAAGCGAAGGGGCAAATGACCATAAGGGGGCATAGTAGATCCTCCTTGACCTCTTAGGTTTGATGTGGAGGTTTTAAAAGGGCCCCGCGAGGCAAAAAAAAATCAAATAATAATAATCGAACGGCTGAATGGATTTGCACGAAACTTGGCAAAATTGTAGGGACTGGTAGTCCGATGTGCCTTTGCTAGGTCTCAATATATGTGCTCCAGTGGATTTTGAGAAATTAACGTTCAAAAAAAGATATATATCTGTAACAGCGCTCCGCTTCGCGGAGATAAAATTATATCTGTATTACCTAGCTGTTGCTAACACCAGTTAGCGACGGCTAGTAGGAGATAGCGACCATCTTGGGCCCCACTTTGCATGTGAGTGATATTTATCACTAATGACATGCAAAGTGGGCATGCCAAGATGTTAGCGACTGGAAACAGTCGCTAACATCGCTATCTCCTATTATCAACTTTTGGAAATATTCGCGATAAGCGCGAATATCTCCAAAAGCTAGCACCTGCCCTGAGCAGTTCTAAGGCATGTTATCCAATGGGAGGTGGATAACATGGCTAAGAGCATTAGCTTGGTAATGCATGAATATCGCTGAGTTTTCAGCGATATTAATGCATTGCGGTCGTTTTTTATCGTATTTGCGATAAACCTTGATAATAGCAAGGTTTATCTGCGATAATTTCTGACGATGCTTAGCGGTAAAAAAATCGTTGCTAAGCATCGTTAGGGATAAATATCGCTTAACTTTGGTAATATGCCCCAACGTCTGTTAACGTTCGATTCGAAGGAAATCAGGAAGTGTTGAAAAACATTGTCTGCGCCATCTTGCCTTTTTTCAAATGCCACACTTTTGTCGTGCACGGCAGTCATTTTAGATGCCTTGACCAGACCCACTCTGTGCACGCTGTCGATCCTTAGCATGACTCCCCACCCTCGCAAGCATCTCCCCCAGGCAGTGGTCACCCCCGCTCTCTGTCTTATGCATGGGTAATAAACCACCCCCCATCTGCGCTGCTCTTCCCTGAGAATCACACCCTGTGCCCGCCCGACACCTCCCTTTCGCCCTATTCACTACCGCACCCTCTGACACTCCTTTTCCTCTGTGTCCGATTGTCCAGGCCGGTCCTAGGGTATCAGCTAGCCCTGCAGATGTAGTTTATGGCCCCAGCTGTAAAGAATCACCCCTCTTCAAAGGATTTATAGTAGATCAAGGCCCACACTCGATGAGATCCGTCACAGCAGACGCGTTCCTATTATCTGAAAACCATCCTGTATTGTGATTGGGGAGGGGACCGAGCCTGAAGCGGAAGATTCCAGGGATGACTCTTTGTACATCAAAGTTTTTACAATTATGTGTCACATTAAAAATATATAGCACTCCAACAAAGTAGTAAGATTATAAAACTTTAATAACTTATAAATATATACAAGAAAACAAAAACAGTAATAACATATAAACATTTTTAGGGAAAAACAACGAAGTAGCGGTCGGCTGTGCGAATAGTCCCAACGCAGCACAACGTCCAGATTTCTGGCGTGGGGCGTCGCGGGGGGTGGGTCATCAGTAGCAAACTGTTGTGCGAATAGTTCCAAGGCAGCAGAACGATGGCACCAAGGTGATGTCCAGTAAGTTGCCGCACTGGTTTTGGTATCCTACAATGCTGCTCCGAATAACGGCGTGGGGCGCCCCGGGGGAGGCGGCGTGAACGGGCCTCTCCAGGTGGAGTGTCATCTGTTGTAGTGGGGCGCCCCTTTACCGTTTCAGTTGCCACTCCGTCCGTTTTTGGTCCACTGTGTCAAAAGCCGCAATTCAGCTGAGTTGCGCCCACTCTTGCGGTGCAGCGATAGGCGGCTGTCACAGGACTCTCAAAATGGCGGCAGGCTGTTTCCTTTTTGGGCCTGGTCCACTGAAATGGCCCTGGGACACCTTGGAAATCGGACGCTTGTCTGCTAGGTCTTGGACCCCATTCTCGAAAGCGTCCCCTCCGCCTTGAGGATTTATCAAAAGTTTTGGGGGCCCCCGACTCCTGTAGGCTTCTGGTGGGGAGCGGTTGCCATGATTGCTCGCGGAATGACCACGACGGAGCTACGAGATGGTGGTGCTCTCATGCTGAAGCCAGCTTCAGTCTGAAACATCCAGAAACAAGGTGGGGCTTTCATCGTTTGGGGAAAAAAAAAAGTTTTCATCCAATGAAAAGTGTTGTTTTTAGGTCATATGATCAAGCCTTCCATCATTAGGAAACCAAAAGTAAAATGAACCAATGAAAAGTTTTATAAACAAGTCACATGACCTGTTATGCGGCATAGGGTATAAAATGCAGAGAAAATACGTTGGCACGTGAGGCGGCGTCAGTAGCGGACCGATGTGCGAATAGGCCGAAGGCAATACAACGCGCCAAGATCCGGATGGCACCGAGGTGGTGTCCAGCAAGTTGCAGCACTGGTGTGGCCATCCTACAATGCTGAAAGTCGGCGTGGGGCGCCCCGTTGGCCTGTGAGTTTGCGTCAGTAGCGGACCGATGTGCGAATAGGCCGAAGGCAGCACAACGCGCCAAGATCCGGATGGCACCGAGGTGGTGTCTAGTAAGTTGCCGCACTGGTGTGGTCATCCTACAATGTTGAAAGTCGGCGTGGGGCGCCCCGTTGGCCTGTGAGATGGCGGCAGTAGCGGACCGATGTGCGAATGGGGCCAAAGGCAGCGCAACAATATTTTCGGAATAGAAGACACCACAAGGCGCTGAGATGCCAAGATCCGGATGGCACCGAGGTGGTGTCTAGCAAGTTGTGGCACTGGTGTGGCCATCCTACAATGGTAAAAGTCGGCGTGGGGCGCCCTGTTGGCCTGTGAAATGGTGTCAGTAGCGGACTGATGTGCGAATGGGGCCAAAGGCAGCGCAACAATATTTTCTGACTGACACCACAAGGCGCTGAGATGCCAAGATCCGGATGGCACCGAGGTGATGTCTAAGTTGCGGACCGATGTGCGAATGGGGTCAAAGGCAGCGCAACAATATTTTCTGTATGGAAGATACCACTAGGCGTTGAGATGCCAAGATCCGGATGGCACCGAGGTGATGTCTAGCAAGTTGCTGTACTGGTGTGGTCATCCTACAATGCTGAAAGTCGGCGTGGGGCGCCCCATTAGCCTGTGAGATGGCGTCAGTAGCGGACCGATGTGCGAATGGGGCCAAAGGCAGCGCAACAATATTTTCTGAAGAGAAGACACCAAAAGGCGCTGAGATTCCAAGATCCGGATGGCACCGAGGTGGTGTCTAGGAAGCTATGCAGTTGAGTTGTGTGCGCACTTGCGGCGAATAGGTCGAAGGCAGCATAACAATGTTTTCTGAATAGAAGACACCACAAGGCGTTGAGATTCGGTTACCACCGAGGTGATGTCTAGCAAGTTGCCGCACTGGTGTGGCCATCCTACAATACTGCTCCGAATAACGGCGTGGGGTGCCCGAAGGGGGGGGGGGGAGGCGGCGTGAACGCGCCTTCCTAGGTGGAGGCTCGTCTGCTGTAGTGGGGCGCCCCTTTACCGTTTCAGTTGCCATTCAGCTGAGTTTCGGCTGCTCTTGATGCTACAGCGACAGGCGGCTGCAACAGGACTCTCAAAATGGCGGCCTGTTCTTTGGATTTGGGCCTGGTCCACTAAAATGGCCCTGGGACACCTTAGAACTCGGACGCTCGATTTTTTTTTTCCTTTCCTGTACATGCAAAAAAAGGTAAATGCCCGGTACGTTACACGCTTCATCTGCCACGATGAACTCTCCAGAGGAACCGAAAAAAAATATAGTTATGGTAACTATACCATGCATCGTCATATGGAGAGGTGGCACCAATTAATTATAGTGCTGCATAAAAGAGAGATTTGGAGGAGAACCCTTGACCTGCTAGTACATTCATCAAAGAAGTGGCACTGACAGCATCAGAGGCAAGGGAAAGGGTCCCAAATATTTAGAAGAACTTTGGAAAGATTAAAATGACATGTTTAGATTGTGGCAAATTAATTTCATGTGGACAGATGAGTGTTACTCTAATAAATACAGCATATGAACATCATCATAGTCGATGGTTGGTAGAGACATTTTGACTATATCCTGGACCTGCCCGTCCTCGCCCAAAATGGCGCCGGAATAAATGGGACTCGTAACTCCTTGTTGTGTACTGGTTGCAGAACCTTGAAATCACGAGATACGTATGCAGTTTTGAAGCACATGGCGGGCGGGGATGAGAATTGATTGAATATTTCGACATCCCTATTGATATTAAGTTCTGATGTGTTATTGATTACTGTACTATTGAAAGTTCGAATTAACGTCACCGATGGTACTTGCCCGCAAATGTATATCTAGATAATTTTATTGTAACTGGCCCTGTCGTATTTTAATTATAAAATGTACGTCCACCGATTCCGTAACTGTTAGACACCTTAGTTCTTGCAACCTAATGGCCCGCCCGTTACGTTCCTCTACAGTGTAAGTGTCTACTCATCATATACGATGACAGTTTGCTCCGTGGCCGGCCCACGTGGTTATAGGCTCGTATTTGTATAATGAAATTTTCACAATAAAGGTTTTTAAAAGAAAACCTGGTAGTAGTATATACATTGGTAAAGTTTTTAATAATAGTCACTGTTTTAGAATCAGTAAAAGGCAAGTGAAATAAAGCAGACCAATGACATGAAGGGTAAAAGGTATAATTCGAAGGAACGCAGTAAAGATAAATGGTCAAGGGCTGTTGTGTTTTCTACTCCTGCAACATAAAGTGATCGATAAGAATCTCATATTCAGGCGTATCGGCGACTAAGACGGCAGGTCGACCCTCTTTTGCTCAACGGCTCCGTCATGGGACGAAGAAACGCTCTTTTTCTCGAAAAAAGAATATATTTTACTTGCAGGACAGTTGTAAATTTTCCGGGAAAGTACATTAGCCTGGAACATTATAACATATATTTAAGAAAAAATAATGTTCGGAAGTAATAAAAAGCGTAATTTTTAGGTCATATGACCAAGCCTTTCATCACTAGAATAAGAAAAGTAAAATGAACCAATGAAAAGTTTTATTAACAAGTCACATGACTTGTTATGCTTACGTTACGCGCTGCGCGCCCCGGATGACTTCCGGATGCGCTAACGCGGCGCGTCATATGACGCATTACGCGACAACGCAGGTCCAGAATATAGTCAAAATGTCTCCACCAACCAGCGGTTGGAACACAACCCCTTTCAGCAGGCTAAATAGTTCTGTTAAATGACAACAGAAGGGACAGGCAACAAGAACCATCAGTCAAAGAGGGGAGGGCTAGTTCTTCTCTACCGGGTTACATTCGGGCGCTACCGGAACTGATCGAATTGGTAGTCTACAGTGTTTCTGGATATTCAGACTGAAGCTGGGGTTAGCATGAGAGCAGCACCATTTCGTAGCTCCGTCGTGGCAATTCCGCAACCAATCATGGCAGCCGCTCTTTATCGTTATTTTGGGCGGGGTGGGTGGCGGAGCCAAGCTGTTTTGCAGCCATCATTGTGTGGAGTTCAGTTCATCTCACTAGTTTTGTATTTGTCATGAGGGGTTGTTCTTAATGTTTCTATTTTAGCGAGGTCAAAAAGAGATCCCATTAGTGGCCTACTGATTTTGCTCGATTCCTTTTCTTTTTTTTTTACACGATTTTTCGTTATCTGCGAAGACTAAACAGAGTATTGCGACTCTGTGTTTGTTTGTAAAAAGAGAATGAACCAAAGAGAACCAATTCTAAAACAGTAAATACTTGGATAACAATCAATCAAATGGAGAGAGAAGCAGGCACGACGTATTACAACTGGGGCAAAGGCATGCGTTAACTACCCTTCACTATGTGCAAAGAGAGAGTACTCCTAATAGAAATGAGGGGGGGGGCACCATTCAAAGCAGATCAGTGTGCATAAACACGAAAAGGTTTTCACTTACCACGTACTTGACATTCGACAGCTTATGATATTTGCTATTAAAAAACCATTGAAATTCACTGAAAAAACCATAGGTTATAGACCATATATAGTTAGGAATTAGCATTTACAAAACCTTGAAAATTCACTGAAAAAACCATAGGTTATAGACCATATATAGTTAGGAATTAGCATTTAAAAAACCTTATTTTACTCACACAAAACCATTGAAATTCCATATATAGTTAGTTGCACTAACTATATATCGCGCACCCGCAATCCACTGCTGATCATGTCACATATTACATCATTCATGACATGGTCAGTGACATCACTGATGACATCACTGATGACATCTCAAATGACATCACTGATGAGATCACTGATGACATCATCCAGTGACTGTGTGTTTCTGTAAAGTTTAAATATGTTTTACATATTGAAGAATGAGTAGATGTATAAGTGTCTGGACGAAGGATTTAGTAGGTGCATGACTGAATGTATGAGTGAGTGATTAAATGTGTCTCACTGAGTGCATGGGTTAGTGACTAAACTGTCTTAATTTGTGCATCATTATGTCTGTTGTTCTGTAAACTGCTGCATGTGTTGATCAGTAGCTATATGATTAACTATATGGGTTATTGATTGATTGTCCAAGTATTTGTATGGGAGACTGAGTGTGTGTGTGGCTGGCTGGGAGGTGTGTGACTCTGTGCAGATCAATGTGTACTTGTATCAATGATTGTATAAGAAAGTAAGTATGTGTTAGTATATGTTTGAAAATGTAAGGTGCTCTATGTTTAACTGTATAGACAAGAAAATGGAAGTGTGATTGATTCTTTACAGGACTGACTAGGTGTGTGAGTAACTCCATGGATGAGTGGCAGAGTCTGAGTGTCTGTATAGGTGTATGAGTGCATATGATAGTGTTGTAAAGATGAGTGATTGTATGTATGAATGATTGTATGGGTGAATGAGTGAATGTGTGTGTAGACGTAGGAATCAGTGAGTACGTATGTAGTAACTAGTATTGGTGTGTCAATGGTTTCAAAAATTATACTCTGTATTTAACACTGGGTGTAACAGAGGTTATATTAAAGTGTGAGGAGATGCATTGTATTGTCACATTAATGATATCATCATTGATGTGACCATTGATGTCAAAAGAGATATCATCAGTGATGTCATTTGAGATGTCATCAGTGATGTCATCAGTGATGTCACTGACCATGTCATGAATGATGTAATATGTGACATGATCAGCAGTGGATTGCGGGTGCGCGATATATAGTTAGTGCAACTAACTATATATGGAATTTCAATGGTTTTGTGTGAGTAAAATAAGGTTTTTTAAATGCTAATTCCTAACTATATATGGTCTATAACCTATGGTTTTTTCAGTGAATTTTCAAGGTTTTGTAAATGCTAATTCCTAACTATATATGGTCTATAACCTATGGTTTTTTCAGTGAATATATATATATATGTACATATACATATACACCTGTAACATAAAATATATATATATATATATACATTTTCGCTCGATTCCCACCTTAATACAGAGCACTCCTCGGCGGGTGCGGCAAGCGGCAGTGGGAGTCCGCTAGTATATAATGCTCCAATTTTCGCCCCAATCCAGTGGCAAAGAATAAGCCGCACTCACACGGGGGGAACGTTGGTTATCGCTTCTTTAATGGAACGCAAACAGACGCGTTTCGGCTGGAAGCCTTCGTCGGTGTTTACTACACCAGGAAATTACATCATTGATAAAGTTTCAGTGTTGTTCTAGACACTAAGAAGGGACTAATAACCTCTGTGTCAATGCGAATGCCATATTGGAATTCTCATCAACGCTAAACATTTCTGCAAATGCAAACATTAGCACACAAGGAATTAAACACAATCCAGCCGTGTATCGGCACATATCCCAGTTGTTATTATACTGGGAATCTCCTGCATCAAACAGCAAATCTATTGTGCATTTATTTATGCAATAATAGACGACCATTACATGTCGAGCTTTTTTTGTGCTTAAAATGACCTACAGGAATTCTTATTAAGCCGTGTATCGGTAATAGGCCCTTTTAAAAGTAATTTGATGTTTGATGCAGGAGATTCCCAGTATAATAACAACTGGGATATGTGCTGATACACGGCTGGATTGTGTTTAACTCCTTGAAAGGCTGCTTCCCGCTCCCATGCTAATAGGGATGGCGGTGTCTAGCAGACACCGCCACCATATCCAGACACTTTTCTGCCCAGTCGACTGGTCGACCACCGGTAATCCGGCAGACGGTCTTTCCGTCCGCCGGGGTCCCCCCGCCACACTGATATGGCAGGGGAAATGGTGGCGGGCGGGGTATGATGTAGGGTGGATCGCTACCACCATGTGAGTGCCTGTAAGAGAGAGTGTGTAGGCATGTGTCACTGACAGTGAGTGAAAAAGTGAGTATGTGAAAGTATGAGTGGAAAATAGTATGAAAGGAGGAAGGGGAGCAATTGGGAGGGGCTGAGTGAAGAAAAGAGAGTGAGTGAAGTAGTATGAATGCCTTCACTTATATTAGAGTGTGGTCCAGAGCAGGGTCTGTTGTGTCAAGCTGTACTCCTTGACGGCCTGCCACCTGCTGCCAACATGAGGGGAAGCTGTGCATAAAACACAAGCACTGCCACCTCCTCCTCAGAAAAAATGCTGTAAGCAGCAACCTCTCACACCTATGTCAACAGCAGCCACCTCCTTCTGTGGCACACTTCTTGCCTCAGCGGTAGTCGTGGGTCCTGGGGAGACAAAAACAAAATAAGCAAAATAGACAAATAGGGGCAAAAATGAAAAATAAAAAGCCCAGGTGCATGTAAGAAGAGAAAAAAGAAACTAAAGTTGAAAAAATTGGTGTAATGGAAAGGAATGAGTTGTTAGGAGTTGACCTCTGCTTTTTGTGTTGGTGTAAGAAGAGGGGTTCCTGGAATCTGTGGAGACCCTTTGTCCAAAATGGAATGTTCCACGTTGGACCTATTTTTCCACTTTTCTGTGCCAGCACTACATCATCAAATGCTGGAATTGGTTGGTAGATCATTGCAGGAAAGGGATGTTCAGGCCATCCACCTCATGGGAGACATGTGGTCCAGTGGTCCAGCCACAGACTACATGTGTACCACTTCACATTGGATCTTCCTCAAGGACGGTAAGTAAAGGCTTCTTGTTAAGGCTGCTCTTCAAGGCATTCGGAGTCATGCAACAGTTGCAATGTTCTCTATGGAGAAATAACATACATCTGCTGAGATCTTGGAAGAATTTAACACCAAAGTCTATGAATTGTTTCAATGGAAATGCCTCAGCACTGGATTTGATGCCACTGACAATGACAGTAACATTGTCAACCATGGCTAATGGAGAAAGTGTCAGAGTCCTACGTTTTGCGCATTGCATCAACCTCAATGTGTAGGAATTCCTAGAAAAAAGTAGTAGTTATCAACAACCTATCAACATATTGGTCACCTGTTGTTCCTTTTGCATTAATTTCACTATCGCAAATCCCAGAAGCAAATGGATCTCATTTAGAATGTTAATAGACTCTCTGTCAAACCCTCATAATAATAACAATAATAATAATACCAATAATAATACATTTAAAAAACACATAATTAGTGAACAGTAAAATGCATACTTTTACAAATACAAACACCCACTTCACCTGCAAAAGCTATAGAAGCTTGAAACAAAAATTAAAAATCCCCCACATGCAAATTGCCCACGACAACAATTACCACCACGAAATGTTTTTAAACATAGAAGAATACATTTTAAATAAACACAAATTCATACAAATGTTGGGCAAGTACATCGGGATGAACAACTGAAAAGGTGTGGCTACATGTGCTTGGTCTCCTGGTACCACTCTCATCTTAACCACCAACAGGCACATGCAGACAAAAATATTAACATTTGGCATGAATACATGGCCATCCACTAGTCCCTAAAATAATAAAAATATCTCTAGCACGCAAGCAGTGAGGATGTGAAAAAAATACATTTAAAATACATTCAAGGTCTAGAGCACCCTAGGCTACCCAAAACTTTACTACTCCTAAACTGAGGAAAATCCTAACTTTAAGACTTTTGGTATTCACAGAAGCCATTTAGGAGTCCTAAAGTTAGGAGTCCTAACGTTACTACTTCTTAACTGAGAAAAATCCGAACTTTAAGACTTTTGGTATTCGCAGAAGGCATTTAGGAGTCCTAAAGTTAGGAGTTCTAACTTTACTACTCCTAAACTGAGATAAATCCTAATTTTAAGACTTTCGGTATTCACAGCAGGCATTCAGGAGTCCTAAAGTTAGGACTCCTAACTTCTGTGAATACCGAAATGAGTAAGTGCCTTCTGTGAATACCAAAAAGAGTAAGTGCCTTCTGGTAATACCAAAATGGTAGCAAGTTTAGGATTTTGTCATAAGTTAGTTCTGTGAATCGGGCCCTTGGTCCTACAGTCATGGACCACTTTGATTATAGTGCCCATTTTTAAAAATGGAGATAAGGACAATACTCAATGTAATGGTCTGATATCATTAATCAACTCTGTTCTGAAGTTGGTTGGGTGGATTGTTCTTAATAGTCTGACCACCAGGGCCAATAAAACCCATATTATGTTCAACTTTCAATATGAGTTTAGACCCAGTAGGGTGACTAAGGATCAATGTTTGAATTTGTACATGGCCATTAACAAGTACACTGTGGCCAATTTGCATGCCCTTTATGGATCTTTGAAGAGTTAATCCCTCCAAACTGTGAAAAATCCTTTTGTCTATCGTGGATACAGATATTGTGTTTTTTTCGAAGTGACCTTCATTCTGATACTTCTGCCTCCATTTCATATAACATAGACTCCTTCTGTCTGCACTTGGCCTCTTATGACTACTTCTGATGTGCATCAAGGTTGTACATTTGCGCCATTTCTATTAACTTTATGTATTTATAGAGAAGGTGCTAATAGCGTTAGGTGTAGACTGTCCTTTAGCTGGAAAATGCCTCTTACCAGCATTACTTTATGCAAATGATGCAGTTCTGCTAACTAGAACAGTGCGGGCCTGCAAATACTCCTTGAGATGTTTGTTCATTTCATTGGTCATCTGGAGGTAGCCACTAATTTTGGTAAATCTTATGTTATGATGGTATGCCCACGGTCTCTGAAAACTATGACTTTTCAGGCACAGGGTCACATTCTAATCAAGATGCAGACCTTTTCCTATTTAGGTATCTTGTTTGATTCCTGGATTGACTTGGAAGCCTTTTGCTTGTTCTAAAACTAATGAATTATTGAGGACGATCTCTGCAGCATCAGGTTTTGCATCTAGGTTGGGTAGGAAACCTTTGACACCATTTTTGAAGATCTATCAAGATATATGTCTACCCAAAGTCACATATGGCAGTGATATCTGGGGCTATACTGGACAACTGCACATCATTGAGAATGTTTTTTTGGGGTCCCTGTTATTCCTGTCCCACAGTGTACCAGCATGCATAGTGCAAGAGGAGTTTGTCACAAAGTACCTTCCTGATCCTGTTGCCCTTCATCCTTTGCTACACGGGCTAACAAGGTGTATTAATGCAGACAAAAAGCTGAGTTGGAAGATTTTGTTGAATTGTCTCTCCCTTGAGAAAGCATACTGTACTCCATGATGAAGATATGTTAAGGAGTCCTTTGTGTGGATGGGGAGGCGTGACCTGTCCAGAGGCAATGGGGAAGGCTGACTTGATGGGGGTTAAAATATTTTTTTGTTGCAGCGGCATGCTGACAGAAAATCCCAGGAATTGAAAAAAACTTCGCTAGAGGGGTATGCCTTTCTAAAAACTGTCCCATGTATGGAACTTTATCTCACCTCTGTGGCCATAAGTAACCATCACCTCTGATGGATGCATCTGCCTGTGGATTCCTCACCTTTGGCTCAGCATTCCACAGAAACTTTTTTCATAGCTCTCCCATGTCACTGAAGACGTCACAATCGTTCGGCTCCACTCGTGACTCCAAATGGCATAATCGGAGCCATAAGAAGACCTCGTCGGCATGATGATGTCAGTTTCCTTTTTTCTGCACCGTCGATGTGTAATGTTTTTTCTAGGACTCTCCATTTATGTGTGGCATAACATTGGTAGTGGTCTGGTATTGTAGCAGTGCGATGGCTGCTCAGAAAAAGTCTGGTTTTAAACCTTGTAGGGAATGTGGGGGACATATGTCCATCCCAGACGCCCACAATGATTGCCTTTGGTGGCTGTCGTCTGATCACTATTTCGAGGGTTGCTCTTTGTGTCGCCATATGAGCCCGAAGGCCCTGAAGGAGAGGGAAGTGAAGCTGTTCATGGCCTGGGTGAAGCACCAGAAGAGGATCGGAAGAGGACAAAGTCGAGGTCCAAGTCGTTGAAGCCACACAACTCGAAGTCATAGAGGAAACACAAGAAGGAATGGCGTCCCGGCTCGAGGCGTTGGTCTTCTAAAGACAAGTCACCAAAGTTTGAGTCCCCAGCCCTACAGTGTCACAGGAAGGATTAGATCTTGCCTTCCCCTGTACTGCAGGTGACTCATTCTCCGGCTCTGAGGGTCTATCTGGCGCCCAGGGAAGCGACTCCTTCACCTCTGATCACTCCGCCCCAAGCTACGGTGTCTCTGGAACCGCAGCCAGACCCATCCATACGACCTCGGGCTGTTCCTGAGCAGGCGGTTCCTGATCCGTACCCACATTTTCCGGCTCTAGCTATGGATCTTTTGCATTTTTTAAATGCAATATAAGGCATCTTTGCCAGGGCGGCTATCCATTCCATGGCGCCTGGTGGCCCAGTGGGACCGATTTTCTTCAACATGGGCTTACCCCACCACTATGCCCATACAACTTTTATGCCTTTCATGCCAATGACCCTGAATTGGCTTACCCCGATGCTGAGGTTCTCGAGGCCAATTCCGTCCCAGGAGGAAAGGATGGATTATTCTCCAGCGCCGTTGAGGTCTGGTCCGGCACCCTCTCGACTACAAGAGGCACCCCCAGCTGTCCCTGAAGGGCCTATATCTATGCCGGCTCTAAAGTCACCAGCGCCGCGTCTGGCACCGCGGACGCCGATAACGAAGATATCTTCTGGAAGAAGATGAATTCCAGGAGCAACAGGAAGATGCGGAGGAAGGGGAGATAGTGGTTCCCATGCATGAATTTGAAGGGCTTCCGGAAGCTAGGGAACTGGATACTTCGCCAGAGTGGGTACCTTCTGCTCTTAAGGATCTTCCTTCTCAGGGGTTGCTTCCTATCACTCTGTTATCAGGAAGGCTGCTGACCTTCTGGATTTGCAGTTGCCCACTGCAGAGGTCAAGTCGAACATTCTGACAGAGGTTCTTAACTCTCCCTCGTCGATGATAGAGCCATTACTTTCAATCAATGAGGCTTTGACTGAACCCATTGTGGAAGTATGGTAAAAGCCTATGTCTGCCCCAGCTGTATCCAGATGGGTCGGTAGGCGATACAAAGTTATGCCTGGTGATCCAGCCTTTTTATCAACGCACCCTTCACCCAAGTGCTTGGTGGTTCAGGCTTCATCGAAGCAATCTTCAGGATCCTTTCTGTCCACCCCATGGGATAGAAACTCAAAAAAATGGAGCAGTCTACAAAAAAAGTATTTTCTTCAGCCAGTATGGCTTTACCGTCGACTAATGCTACATGTTTGCTGGTGCGCTACATCCATGTGTTGATGGACTTGGCTAAGGAGGTGATTCCTAAACTTCCATAGGATGTCCAGGCTAACCCTGGGCGAGGAACTCTGTTCCGCTAGCGGAGTTTGCAGATATTTGTTAACTACGCATTCCATTAAAAACACAGAATTCAGGCAAAAACTCATTCCTCCACGTAGCGGAGTCAGCTACTAAACTGCACACACAAATGCTTTGATACAGAAACTTTGCATGCTAAAAGCATATAACCAATTAACGAAAGTGAACTTTGAAAATGGAAAATTTCAGGCAATGAGAGAGGTGCTGATTTTAGGGTCCCCCCCTAACCTAGGGGGAGGACCAAGCAAATGCCTTGAACACAAAGAGCCTATCATGCTGAAAGATTCAGTGGTGGTCCCATCCTCCTAGGACCCGCCGAGCACAAATCCGAACCAAAGGCCCTGCAAAGCATTATGGGACAAGATTAGCAGTGGGCAGTGAATATTATAGTATCCAATATCAAAACATTTCTCAAGGGGCAGCAGCTCTCAGGCTGAGCTGAGTGCTAATACTATAAATTCTACAAAGAGCTGCAGTTCAACTAGTCGTTGCTAGGTGTCCCTAAAGTCAAATGCTTTTTTCATTTGACTCATGAGGGACACCTAGTAATGACTAGTGGAACTGCAGCTTCCTGAAAGGGTTTCAATACTTTTACATTTGACTCGTGAGGGACACCTAGTAATGACTAGTGGAACTGCAGGTTGATGTAATCAAGCTGCTTTTGCATTTGACTTGTGAGGACAACTAGTAATGACTAGTTAAACTGCAGCTCTTTGTAGAATTATTTTGATATTGGATACTATAATATTCACTGCCCACTGTTAATCTCATCCCACAATGCTTTGCAGGGCCCTTCGTTGGATTATATTTTTGCCCATAACTGTGCTTGGGGTGGTCCTAACAGGATGGGACCACCACCGAATCGTTCAGCAGGATGTGCTCTTTGTTTTTAAGGCATCTGCTTGGTTCTCCCCCTAGGTTAGGGAGGATCCCAAAATCATCACCTCTCCCACTACTTGCTAAATTTTCATTTTCACTTTTGTTAAATGACTATATGAATTTTAACATGTAAAGACAGAGATACTTGTTTTTTTACCAAAAGTATATGAGGTCTCTGTTTTATTAATTGGGAGTCAGACAGAGTGAAGTTGTGGAATTCACTGAGTTTTTGTACAACTTCGTGGAATTCCACGTAGTAGTACTCCGCCAACTACGTCCACCCTTAGTCCAGGCCCACTTTGCAGAGGTGCTGTCAGACACTCAAGCTGCTGCCTGTCAGATTATTCAGTCTGGGCGTGACACCGCAGACTCTGTTACTAGGGTAATATGTTCCTCAGTGGCAACTAGTAGGCACACCTGGCTGATAGGATCAGGTTTTTCTCCAAATGTTCATGCCACACTTTTGGATCAACCTTTTGATGGCTATAGACTTTTCCGGAACAAGGCAGAGTCAGCACTATATCGTTTTAAAGACAGTAGCGCTACAGCTAGATCTCTAGGTTTACAATCTCAGCCTAGGAGTTTAGAATACCGAAGATTTCAGGGAATTTGGAGGGCTGCTCCTTTTCAGGCCCAACAGCAGCAACAACAACAGGTGAACCCGCTGTATAGAACATAGAGAGGAAGGGGTAAAGGTCGTCTGTGGGGATCTGCTCGTCAACAAGTCTCTTCCTCATCCTCCTCTCCTATTTCCCCAACTGGCTCCATACAGAAGCAGCTCTAGATCTCCCATCTAAGAGCATGTTGGACCCGTGGGAGGTCGGGTGTCCCATTTTCTACAAAATTGGAAATCTGTTGCATCAGATCTTTGGGTTTTGAATCTTGTAGAAAATGGGTACTTCCTTCCTTTCCGGGAGTTTCCCCCTGGTTTCCCCCCTCACTAGGGCTGGTGTTCGGAGGACCATCTGTTGCTCCCACAACAAGTGGTTCTGTCCTTGCTACAGAAAGGTGCGATAGAGGTTGTTCCAGAGCAGGAAAGGGATATGAGATGCTACTCCCGGTTTTCCCTGATCCCCAAAAAAGAAGAGTGTTTGAGATCTATCCTAGACTTCAGGATCTTGATTTTGTACCTCAAGCAGGAGAAATTCAAGATGTTGACACTAGCTCAGGTTCTACTGGCACTGCAGCAGGAAGACTGAATGGTGCTGATCGATTGCCAGGATGCATACTTCCACATTCCAATTATGGAGTTGCATCGGAAGAATCTCCGTTTTACGGTGGGGTTTCAAAACTACCAGTTTGCGGTCCTCCCGTTCGTTCTTACATCCACACCATGGGTCTTCACAAAGGTGATGGCGGTGGTAGCAGCACATTTCAGAATGCTGGGGATTCCTATTTTCCCCTATATGAATGACTGACTGCTCAAGGCAAAGTCACCAGAGATGGTGCTTCACCATCTGCAAGTAACAACACGGCTGTTGTTCGACTTGGGTTTTTCAGTAAATGTACCCAAATCTCACCTGGTACCCTCTCAGTGCAATCTGTTCATAGGGGCAGTACTGTACACTACTGTGAGTCATTCTTTCCTGCCTCCTCAGAGTATGCTAGACATCCAAGCTATGATTAATGTTTCAAGATGGAGCGGCTGTTCCAATCCTGAATGTTTTGCGCTTGCTCGGTCTGTTCACTTCCTGCATACTGCTGGTCAACAATGCACGCTGACATATGAAGGCACACCAGTGGTGCCTCCACAGGCAGTGGCTTCAACACAACGGGTATCTCAGGGAGGTGGTCAGAATCTCCAGACACACTGTAGCAGAGCTGTTATGGAGGAGTGTTCCAGGCAACCTGCCTCAAGGGAAGCCAATTTAACCTCCTTCTCAAGTGGCCACAGTTATAAAAGATGCCTCCACTCTGGGGTGGGGAGCTCATCCGGGGGATTAGGAAATCAAAGGCCTTTGGTCTCCAGAGGAAAGATTGTTTCACATCAATATTTTTGAATTGCGGGTGATACCTTTGGCTCTCAAGGCCTTTCTGCCCTCCCTTCGTGGTCAGTCAGTTCAGGTCCTGAAGCACAACAAAATATCAATGTGGTACATAAACAAGCACGGAGGAATAGGGTTGTATCGTCTCTGCAGAGAGGCTCTGCAACTCTGGACCTGAGCTCAGGGCAATCAGATTTGTGTAATTGCAAATCATCTGGCCGGGGTGCTGAATGCACGTGCAGACAGTCTTAGTTAGCAATACTCTGCTAATCACGAATGGTGTCTTCATCTGTAGGTGGTCATCACATTTTCAAGATGTGAGGGTTTCCTCAGCAGTTTCCTCAGCGGGACCTGTTTGCCATTCAGGTGAATGGACACTGCTGTCATTCTGCAATTTCCAGAATCCAATGCGGGTAGCATTGGGGGATGCATTTCAGTTGAATTGGGGCTCACAGCTTCTTTACGCGTACCCTCCTATAACCTTGATTCCTCGGGTTCCGAGGAAGTTTCGACAAGACCGGGCCCAAGTCATATTGCTTGCCCCTGATTGGCCAAGAAGGGTGTGGTACACAGACCTCCTTCACCTCTCATCGCACCCTCCGCTCTGTCTCCGTCTCAGGGCAGGTTCTACACCCTCACCTCCAGAGTCTACACCTTCATGTCCGGAAATTGAATTGAGGAACCGGAGTTCTTTCTTTCTCCCACCAGATGCGGTGGATATTATATTATAAGCAAGAAGACACTTCACCTAATCTGTCAATTCTCGTATGTGGGCCAAGTTTGTTAAATGGTGCAGAGAGAAGTCAATTGATCCTTTGCAGGCCCATTTGTCTGATATTATGAGTTTTGCTCTTTCCTCCGCCCAACATGGTTGTGTTGTAGCAACTGTTAAAGGCTACTTGTCTCCCTTGACAGCATTTCTTTGCTTACCAGAACAATACCCTTTGTTTAAGTCTTCTATAGTCATGAGGTTTATTAAGGGTTTCACTAACCGGTTTCCTCCCAATCCATTTATCAATTTTTCTGATTGCGATTACCTCAGCTAGGAGGGTTAATGAGCTACAGGCTCTTAGTTCTAAGCCTCATTACACCTTTATTCATGCAGATACGATGGTTCTTAGGAGTCGAGATGCTTTCCTGCCTAAGGTGATCACTCCTTTCCACCTAGGACAATCTATTACTCTACCCACTTTCTATCCTCCCCCTTCCCTTCTATGGAGGAGGAGAGACTTCACTGCCTGGACCCTAACAGGGCGGTCAGCTTCTTCCTAGACAGGTCTAAATACTTCAGGCTGGATGACCAACTCTTCATTGGGTACATGGGAAAAATGAAGAGCAAGACTGTCCACAAGTGAACGCTGTCCAGGTGGATAATCCTCTGCATCTCGATCTGCTACGCCTTGGCCAAGAAGGAAGCTCCTAAAGGTATTCAAGCTCATTCCACCAGAGCTAAGTCTTCTTTTTCAGCTTTAGCTAGAGGTGTCCCAGTTGTAGCCATCTCCAAAATGTCAACTTGGGCCTCCCCCAACAAATTTGAGAAGCATTACTGCTTAGAATCAGAGGGGAGGAGTGAAGGCGACTTTGCACGTTCTGTGCTGCAGGATTTTTTGGTATAGGTAGGCGAACACCCTCCTCCGGGAGTGGAACTGCTTGGGGATTCAATTCAAAATGTGAGGAATCCACAGGCAGATGTATCCATCAGAAGAACAAGTTACTTACCTTCTGTAACACTTTTTCCGGTGGACACAGTATCTGCCTGTGGATTCCTCACTGACCCACCCGCCTCCCCATTGTCTGCCTACATATACCGAAAAGAATTTTGGGTATGACATTCTTGTATTTCATTGTCATTTGAAATGATATGACGCTTGTTGTTAGGAAATGTCTATATTTTAGAATTTCTATTTTCCTTTCTTCTTTGAATTGTATACTGTGTATATTTGTGCATATATTGTATACTTTGTATACAATATATATTGTCGGTTCACCTGTTCGCCTCAAAGACACGGAAAAAATTAGTGGAACTAATGTCAGTGCGCCGAAGAGGTCTTCTTATGTATCTGATGTTGTCACACAGAGTCGCAAGGGGAGCTGAACTATTGTGACATCGTTGTCGACGAGGAAGAGCTCTGTAAAAAGTTCCTGTGGAATGCTCCGCGCGGGGTAATTCAAAAAGTAAGGACTCCACAGGCAGATACTGTATCCACCAGAAAATGAGTTACCAAAGGTAAGTAGCTTGTTCTTTTTGCCTACAAGGTTTCAGTTAAACCTATTGCATTTAAGCGTAGTGGTCCCAAGATTTTGGAGGTTGGTTTTAATGAGAAAACAAAGATAGATGTTATCTTCCCGCTTTCAAAGGGTCGATATTTTTATCACGTTTTTCCTGCCGTGATGTTTTTAAAACTTCTGAGTGATAATCTAATATACTGTATGGCTGCTTGTTTTTTAAACACGGCTGTTGAGGCATTCAATAGAAGAATGATTTTATGATCATTAAAATCAATTGATTATTGGGTATTATTCTTGTATTACTATGGATTATATCATTCTATGTTTGATTTTTTTATGCTTGTATCCTTTATGACTAACTTGTTTTAGCCAAATAAAGAAATTTGATGATGAGGATCTTTTTTACGCTAAACTGTTCAATGACGTAATCCCAGACATGAATTCTTCAATGTGAAATCCACTACATTACGCCAGTTTACGTTGGTGTAACAAAAATTACGCCTGTTACTAGTCAACATCTTGAAATCCTCACACCTATCTAAATTATTCCTAGTCTTGATGCAATGCAGGTTCTGGTCACATCATAGAACATTCCGTACCCTGGTCAAGATGCATATCACTGGCTGAATAGAATCAGACAAGTGCTGGAACTGTAAAATAAAGTGACCTATCAGACATGATATTTCATTATAGAAGAATATCCAAATATACATGGAAAATATCTCATCACACATATACCTTAGACTCATCAATAATGTAATGTAATGTAATGTAAAATTTTATTTATATCGCGCGGCAATCGCTCCAAAGGAGCATCTAGGCGCTACCTCCGGAAAAAAATACCAGATGACAGAGTGACTCAGAGTAGACCTAAAACAAAAGCAAGCATCAAACTAGAGTTCTGGCCATGCTATCTTGCAGTTTGAATATCCAGGTTTTTAATTCTTTGCGGAACTCTGTTTCTTTATCCAGAGTTCTCAGGGCAGGAGGCAGAGTATTCCAAGCCTTTGCACCCAGTACTACCAGGGACTTTCCTCCATGGGTTTTTAAACGAAACCTAGGAACCACCAAAGTGTTGGAATTTGATGATCGTAAGCTTCTGGTTGGGCAGTATCTCTTGAATTTTTTCTGTAGATATAGTGGTCCTGTTTTGTGCATTGCTCGAAAAGTTATAATTAAGACTTTGAACAGGATCCTTTTTACAATAGGAAGCCAATGAAGAGCTTTTAGTGCCCCTGAGGCTGACGATCTTGTTGGCCATTTTAGCACCAATCTGGCAGCAGCGCTTTGCACTAACTGTAGCCTGTAAGTTATTTCTTTATTTGTGCCAGCATACAAACTGTTGCAGTAATCTAAGCGCGACGTTACCAACGCTACTGCAACAGTTTTCCTCGCCTCCAATGGGAGTATATCAAAGAATTTCCTCAGGCTTTTAATTAAGCCAAAGCACATTCCTGCCACTTTTATTGCCTGCTGCTTGAAGGCAAGGTTGGAATCAAACATGACCCCCAGGTTCCCGAGCAGCCATGGTTGTATGAGGCGGTATTTCTGCCCTTTCTGGCCACCATTGCCTGGGAATAAAGTCATTATTTGGGCCAAGCGGAATGATCTCTGTTTTTCCAGTATTACATTTTAGATGATTCTTCCGCATCCAATCGAAGGTGGCAGTTAAACATTCCTTGAATGTTTCTTCCCATGACTGGTTATCCCTATCCGTGACCAATATTAACTGAGTATCATCGGCATATGCTACTACATCTATGCCAAAAGATGATATTAGTTTAATCAGGCGCGCAGTGTAGACATTAAATGATGTCGGGCTAAGGCTGGACCCCTGGGGTACTCCCATCGTCTGATGTTTTTCCGTGGAGGTAAATTCCCCCAGGGTTACCACCTGTCTCCTGTCCCTTAGGTAGTTTTCCAACCACTCTAGTACCGTCCCCTTCACGCCAGATGTTTTTAGCCGATCTAATAGGATGGCATGGGAGACCGTGTCGAAGGCCGCCGACAGATCTAATAAAATCAGGACGGCCTTCTTTCCTTGGTCTAGGGCAGTACGAATGGTGTCTGTCGTGTACAGTAGAGCCGATTCTGTTGAATGCTGGGCTCTAAACCCCGCCTGATTAGGATGCCATATCTTGTTGACTTCTAGGAACCTGGTCAGCTGTTTGTTAACCAGTGATTCAGCGATCTTACATAATGCTGGGAGAAGTGAGATAGGTCGCAGATTGGAAAGAGTCGCGGGGTCAGGAAGGGTTTTTTTTTGTAAGGGTTTCACTGCCGCAACTTTCCATTCCAGTGGCACATTGGCCGTGGAAAGTGAATGATTTACGATTTCGTTAATCATAGGGTTTACTTCATCTACCATGAGATGCAGGAGTCTTATGGGACAAGGGTCGAATGGGGACCCAGATTTTGTGGTTAGAATTGTCTGCCTTGTTTCTTCCAAGCTAATTGGGTGGAAGGTTGCTAACTGATTCATAATTTCATCAGCGCTTCCACCTTCTCTACTGGGTTCCAGAAAGGGAATTTCAAAATCTTTGGTTAGACCCTGTACTTTGTCCTCGAAATAATCAGCAATATTTTCGCAGAGGTCTTTTGAGGGTGGAATTTCCTGTGTTAAAAATGTGGGTTTATTAAAATCATTTACAATGTTAAAAATACATTTTTGTTTGTTTTTTGCCGCAGCTATAGCAGATTCGTAGAATTTCCTTTTTGTTGATTTAATTCGCGCATGGTAGGTGCTTATAGCCTTTTTATATTTACCCCGCTCTTCCATGCTATAGTTTTTTCTCCATCTGCGTTCTGCTCTACGGAGCTCCCTCTGTGCTATTTTTAATTCTTGATTGTACCATGGGGCTGATTTTTTCTTAGTATTCTGTTTTCGAGTCCTGTTTGGCCGACCTGTCATATTTTTTAGTTCAACCATCCATTCTCTGAAAGTGCTGGGGTCTGAGAACCCTGAACCTGACACAGTAGGCTTACAGTCTCTAGCCATCTCAATCAGATTTGGATGAGGCATTAAGGCCCTCCATTCTTGTAGGTCAGCCTGGTCGTACTTAACCTTATTGTTATGTTCTTTAGGGCTCTGAATAGGGAACATGAATGGTACTAGAGCATGGTCTGTCCATGTTTGAGGTATTGGGCAGTTTGTCTTAAGCGATAGCAGATTGGTAGCTATGCAGTCAAGGGCATGACCTGCGTCATGGATAGCTTGAACTGTTCCAATCTGTAATCCGAGGACTTCCATTAATTCTTTAAAAGAGACAGCTGCGGTGTCGGTGGTAGACTCCAAGTGTATATTAACATCTCCCAGTCATGTAAAATTGGAGTATCTGAGCACCAGAGGACTCAGTGCCTCTCCTATATTATCCAGGAAGTCTTTACATGTACCTGGTGGGCGGTAAATGAGGGCCCCCGCAAATGTCATGGTCTCGCTGATTTTGATGCAAAAACCCATCCCCTCCGCCTCCTTTAATTCAGGGAGTTCAATCACCGAACATATATATGCCTCCTTGTGAATTATAGCTATTCCTCCTCCTCGTTTGTCTCCTCCTCTATCTCTCCTTTGCATACTAAAACCTGGTGGCAGGGAATCTACCATATCTGGGACACAGCACGGATTTAGCCAGGTCTCCGTAATAAATAGACAGTCCAAATTGTCCTCAGCCAATAAATCGAAGACATGCTGGGCGTGTCTAGGTAGAGACCTAGCATTAAGAAGACCTCCTTTAAAAGTATCATTTAGTACAGGTCTGGGAATAATCTGTGACCAGATAAAAGTATGTCCACAGTATAGGCAGGACTCTGGGCCAGTCCCTAAGGCGGGGTCTAACCTGTAACAATCATTGTAAGCTGGCCGTAGGGCGAGTAGTGCCTCTCTGCTATAGTTTTCTATCCTGTCCTCACCTACTGCGGTCCAGCCCGACGGCCCGTCCGAGGCGCGGACGGGTGCAGACGGGCTGGACTCAGGCGTGACTCCGGCGTAGGCCCGGCGCGTCCGCTGCACGCGTCCGCTGCGCGGAGACATGGTTGACCGTTTAAATAGAGCGACTAGAGCGCTCCACCAATGTCAACCCTACTCAAGATGGCCGCCAAACTGCTACCATCCGGAACCCGGTGAACTTAGCCCTGCAATCGGCCAAGCACCACCTGGGGAGCGGGGAAAGAGTATTAAAGTGCTACTGTGCAATGTTTTTTTAATTTAGCCCCTGATTCTGTGCAAATTCTAGCTAGGGGGGGTTGGACACAAGGGATACAAAAACGATCAGAATGCAATTTTAAAATTGCATTCGACCTTGGAGCTTATAATTCCTCCTCCTACCTTCCCCGTGTCAAAGTGACAAGCTACCTTTGAATGTTTTGATAACAATGGATCTTAAAACTATATTATCTGACAGTGAGGACATATGAGTTTCTCTCTTACTATATCAGTGGGCTTTGCTGCTCCGGTCCTTGGTTTCACACTGCCCACAGCCCGCAGTCGGTTGTTAATGGGGGGGTCCCCGCTCAGCATCTACACGGCCGACCGACGAAAAGTCAAGGGCTGCTCCAAGTGCCGTGGTGTGTTGTGGAGTTCTGTGAGTTTGAGGAGAAAGTTACGAACTATTTCTGCCTCGGAGTGCAGATGCCAGTCCGTGTTTCACTCAGGTCTCTGATGCAGCAGCTGAACAGGGTATGAGCAGGAGCGGAGGAGCGGAGGACGCGAAGAAATGCTAGCGGCCAGCGGACGCTGGCTGGTCAGTAGACGGCTGTTAATCACCTACGCATATCCCGCATTCCTGTACCTCCCCTGTGCCCCTGTTCCCCTGCAGTTTGAGAAACCTCAATATTGCAGCAGATCTTCAGCGGCCGCAGCCACAGCTGCGCCTGTTTTCTCATCCTTCATCTGGAGGTTTCTGCTGACTCTCTGTTTCTCTCTGTCGCTCACTTCCTGGCATCGCGTGATGGGTCCTGGGTGCCGCGACGAGAGATAAACAAAATAATACTAAAGAGTACTCCCAAATATAATTTAAGGTCTAGAGGAGGGAGAAAAAAAAAAGAAAAACTTTTTTTTTACTCATTGTACAGAATCATACAGGTTAGAATAGAGGTATTTGTTCTTTATTGCCGCAACGAGAGATACCAGTAGAAATGCTGTGATCCGGTTTTTCAATTCAGTCACTGGCAGTATTCAGTGGAATTGGCAGAATTTGGCAGTACTTTGGCATTTTAAGTCAACGATTCGACAGCCCCGGCGAATACAGCTAAAGGTGAGCCATTCTGTGAGCCATCCACTGTGAGCCATCCAGTCATGTATGGAAAGTGGGTGCTGTGTTTATCTAAGCCCGGATAACGGCCTAGAGTACTTAGAGTGCACCGAGTAGCCTGGTGATAGAGGGGTGAGGTAGTGATATGCTGATCTGTAAAGGATAAGGGCGACAGATAGCCAGACTGCCAGCAGGCGGGCTCCAAGACATGAAGGCTTGAAAGCAGGAGAAAGCTGTTGGAGGCTGGGTATACTAGTACTTAGAGGGCAGCTAGGGGGAAAAAATCTTAGCTGATCCAATTTCAGTCCCCCCTCAACGGCAAGGCAGTATGGTCTACAAAAGGCTACGGTCCCGCACTATTCATATGAAAAAAGTGGGTACAGCGCGAGCATCAGTTATCTATAAAAGTACCTGTACAATGTCTCAAGCTGGAGCTTCGGTTCCGATGGAGAAATCCTTAATAACAAATTTCTTATTGCCTATAAAGACATCGACATCGACATCGACAATTACAATAACGTCAGAAAATGTATGATGTCACAACGTCCCATGAGCCTAAAGAGCTTGAGAATTTCTCGATTATGAAAGAGCCCCCAGGGATATTCTCCAAAACGAAAATAAAGGAGGGCGCGGGTCAAGTCGCATCAACAAATTTTACTCTTCCGGATCTTAATTGTATCTCACCCACTCACCTTGTCTCTAAAAAATGCTCAAAAACAATCAGTCCACATATTATCTAGCACTCCGAGCTATTTGCTAAAGCAAGATCAAAATTTCTCTCAGTGTTCTGAGTTGACATCGTTTATTATGCCGCAATTAGCACCCAGTCAAGATCCTGAATCTAATACCATTCTGTCTCTACAGAGAATTATGGACTCGATATTAACACTCTTGGAAAATAATTTGGAAAACTCAGATCAGATCTTGGAAACTCAAACCGGAATCCTTCAATATCTCGTAGACAAAAAAAGGAAAAAACAATTGGTTCAACCAAATCTACCTGTTCAATCGTTACACATGCAATGTCTTAGCCCACAGTATGAAGTAGGCAGAAAAGAGAAGGGTCATGTAAATGCTGTGGTCCCCTGTATTTCTCCATCGCAAGAAAAGGGGGAAAAGCAGAGATGGAAAAGTACCAAATAACAAAAAATCAAAAAATAAGTCCCCCAAATGGTGATGAAATGTATTTTCTTCGAAAATTATTCAAAGAGCTCGGTCCAGGAAGAGATAAGGGGAATGCTATTCAAAACTCCATATCTTTCTTCCAATTTTCTTAGCAAAAAAACAAAAAACTGGACTCTCCCCTTCTCGACCAACTGAAAGGAGAGGCTTAGGGGAAGTATCTCCTTGGAACAAATCAATTCCACTAGAACCTGTAGGAATGACCCATAAAAAGGAGAAACATAAGTCCGGGAAAAAGAATAAGTCCAAGCTGTCAAAGAAAAGGGCAAAACGGAGAATATCGAAAAGAGCTTCGCGAAAAATAACATTTCTTCAAGTAAGCCAAGCTGAAAAAGATGAGGAAGAAACCAACCTTCCAAAGAGCAATGGATCACACAATATTTGTCAGCAGACCCCTCCAAAAATCCCTCAAATGGAAACAAAAGGCAGTAAAGTCTTAAATCCGCTAGCTTCAAATTCCTCTTCAAATTGCCCAAAATCTAAAGAACATATAACAGAGGGTAAAGGTAACATTCAAGACTCTAAGGATGATTCAGAAATCTAATTTTCAAACGTGCTAGATTTTACAGATATATTCCATAGTGGTAAATGTCCATTAAATCGAGGAAGAATAGTTGAATTGTTAAATAAGATTTGACTGCTTCAATCGTTAACTGCAGGTGAAATAAAATGAGTCTCTTTTCCATACAAAACAACCTGCTCGGTGGCCCACGTAGAGTTTTGGTCCAATTTTGTCCCAGCTATCATATTCCAAGAACAAGGCACTCTTCATAAAAATGGTTTCGATATCACTATGGTTAAAAAGGCCAGCTCTGTTCTTAAACAGGTAAGGGAAGTCAAAGGAATAAAAGGCTTCTCTATCAATAACTTTGAACAACAGAGTTAGGAAGATAAAGAAAGGAAACATGCGCAAGACATTCCTTTTCAGATCTATATAAAAGATCGAGTTCGGCAATTTTGGGACGGATCGGACTCATGGCAAAAGCAGTATCCGGATGAAAATCCCTGGGCTTGGATAGCGGGTTCTCTAAACAGGAATAAGCTAGGTAAAGATATGAAATTGCCTTTATAGCGATAGGCATGTTATAGTGTCATGGAACATCGCAGGAAAGACAACTGATATATTGCTCTTTATTCTAGAACATCTACCTTCAATCATATTACTGCAAGAAACATGGGCCATGACAACCTTTGCGCAAAAAGATTACTTGGTGTTCGTAAAGCAGCAGAGACATCCAGAAGAGGTCACGCAAAAGGAGGCCTAGCAATCCTATTGAGAGAAGAAATAGATTGGGACCCGGAGGAAATTGAGCTATTACTCCCAAATGTTCTATGCATCCCCATTTAGGGGCCGATTATGTTTGTGGTTTTTCCGCATCCTCCGGGCCGGAGGAAGCCACCGCCGGCCCGGAGGATGCGGAAAAACCGCTGCAGAGCCTCCAAAGACCCACCGCCATATTAGGATGGTTGGTGGGTCTGGAATTCCGTCCGCAGTTTTTCCGCCGCGGTCGCCTTCTGACCGCGGAGGAAAAGCACTAACATGGCTGGCGGTGTCTATCAGACACCGCCAGCCATATTAGGATGGAGTGAAAGACATGGTTTTCCGCTGCAGCTTTTCCGCCATGGAAAAGCATACAGACTTTCACTTTGGGGGCATGTTGCGGGCCCCCCGGGTGAAGGGGGGTGGGGGGTGCACATGGGGGTACCCTCTGCATTTGCGTGCACAAACCAGCAGGCACTGCGCGGTGCCTGCCGCTCTGTGCATGCAAATGCGATGCATGCATTTTTAACCTTGCAGCGTGTGCAGCTTGACGCTGCACCCGCCGCAATGTTAAAGATAGAGGATGTGACCGCCACCCTGGCGGTCACATCCTAATCTGATCGGAGGGAACGCCGCAGCCCTTGCGGACGTTCCCTCCTCCTCAGGGGTCGCGGACGGACTCAAGTCCGTCCGCGATCATAATCGGCCCCTTAGTGCCAGAAAGAAAAAATGAAGCCTTCATGGGACCGCTTACTTTTTAATATATATCTTCCACCAGGAACCTGAAAAGATTAAATCCTGATCAAAGCATTTAAGGAAATTGAATTAATCTTAGAAGTAAGGGGATACGATATGATGATAATGGCTGGGGACTTCAATGGTAAAATCTCAAATTCACTAATCTATAATAGGGGGAAATCTCCACAGGAAGAAGCCTGCCAAATTTCCAATTCCCGTCCTCCCCGACGAATTAAAAGCAGATAAAAGGGGGAAAATGCTTTTGTCATCCATCAAAGCAATTAATGGCATAATAATAAATGGGAGAAAAGACGGTGATATTCCAGAGGCATTTACCAGATTGGGCCCAATTAGGTCTTCAATCATAGACTATTTCATCTGCAGTTTAGACTTATTCCCAAAGGTTCAATCGCTCTCTACTAGACATTCTAATGAAAGAGATCATGCAATACTTACTGTGGAAGTTGAAGTCTATACCCAGCACTCCTCCCCGTGGTCACGCCAATGCTACGAAGGCCAGGCAGTTGTAGATCAGAGAGCAGGAAGGATCCATTTGGAATTCCAAAGCAATTAATAAGATAAATCATATGATTTCTCAAGATTTGCTAACATCAGTGAGTAATACCGGCAATCCAATAAATAAATAAATAAATTTGAGGCAACTATACAGACGGTAGTTTCCTCTCTTCAAGGAAGCTTCCAGAGACGAGAATTTGTTAACATGCCAAATGGGAAAATCTTTGGAGAATAATTCTCGACAATTTAATAAATTGACTAGAAAGCAATTCCGCTCTTTCTGTGTGCTAAGACAGAAATAAGAGAAATAAGGAAACTGAAAAAACTCCACCAACGGAAAAAGGAGAAATAAAGACTAGCACTGAGAGATCGTGTCTGGGTCGACATCCAACAAGCAGTAAAACACAACAATAATAAATCATTCTGGAAAATAATCTCTGCGCAGATGGGGATACGAAAATCTGTTCAAGCGACTCCCGTATCATCATCTGACTGGGAAAAGTATATTCTAAGGCTCTATAAATGTAATCATCATGACCATTTATTCCCCGACTGGATCAGGCACTGAAGAAACTTCCCGAACAGAATACAATGAAAATTTCAGCTGTTCAAATTTCTATTCTAATTTCCTCTGCCAGGTCTTCAGCAGCAATGGGCCCAGACAAGATATCTATTAAAGTTTTACAAAAAAACTCTGACATCTGGGGAAAGTTTTTAGCCCCTCTTTTCCAATATTGCCTGAAAAGTGGAGAAATTTCGGAATCTTGGCAAGGGAGTGTGGTGGTTCCTCTCTTAAAAAAAGGCATCAGAACGAATTCTGCGAACTATAGACAAATAGCTCTCCTTGATGCCTCCGGCAAGATCTTTGCTGCTTGTATTTTGGAACACTTAAAGACTGGGCCTTTTCTCGAAAAAGTAATACCCATGTTTCAGGCTGGGTTTCGCCCAAAGCATTCTACATTGGACTATATTGCTGTGTTTCAATCAGTGCTTGATAAGTTTGTGAAGTTAAACAACCAAATTTTATATTGTGCTTCATTGAATTTTCGACAGCGTACGATAGTGTAGATCGATCTACACTATGGGGAAAATTGGCTAAAATGGGGATTCCCAAAGATCTCTTAACAATAATAATCTCCCTTCATACATCAACATGGTGCAGAGTTCAAATGGGGGGCGAAAAAGCCCTAATTAAACCCATTCCTTCACGGAATGGGCTAAAACAGGGATGCTTACTAGCTTCCCTAATATTTTCCATCAATATTAGCGATCTCCCAGGGCATCTCTCTCAAAGTAGAAATGTTCCTCCAAAATTAGCTCAAGTAGATATACTTTGCTATTCTTGACCAGACCTGATAGGTTTACAAAGATGTTTGACTGAACTAAATCTTTTTGCAGCCGAAAACTTTATGATACCAAATATTAATAAAACTAAAGCACTCCCCTTTAGTGGCAGAAGGAAGCCCTTACCCTATACCTGGTCTTTAGGAGACAAACCAATAGAGACTGTAAGAGAGTTACAGCCTGATTCATGTACGGGCCGTTTTGCGTGTCCCTAATAGCGATTAATAGCGACTTGCTATTGAGGAAACGCAAAACGGCATTCATGTACTTTTCGGGGAAAAAATAGCGACTCGCACGCGGGCGCTAAAGGCGTTAGCGACCTACAAAAAACGCAGAAAAATCGCTATTCCCGGCTACCTGCGATCGGGATTGCGAGTCGCAATCCGGTGCGATCGGGATTGCGAGTCGCAATCCCGTGCGATCGGGAAAACGGGAAGACGCATTCTGAGCACCGTGATGACATCACAACCAGGAAGCAGCCAGTTCCCACCCCCAAACACCACAGTGACGCTATCCTTCGAGTGTGCACGACGGAAAGCAGACGCTAAAGTACCGTTAGCGACTCCAGAAACGGCAGAAATAGCGACCGCCATGTCCGAGGAACCTGTCCCTAGCCCCAGCAACAGCGCTGGACGAAAGCGCAAGCTCAAGTTCTCCGAGCAGGAGCTGGAGAACCTGATTGAAGGGGTGGTGGCCAACCACGACAGGCTGTTTGGTACCAACTCCAGAAAGGTCCCAGAGCAGGACAAGCGGAGGATCTGGCTGGGGATAGCCTCCAGCGTAAACTCGGTGGGCGTGGCGGACAGGTCGTTGGAGGAGCTGAAGAAGCGCTGGTACGACCTCCGAGGGCGTGCCAAGGAGAGGGTGGCGGAGCGCCTTGGTGAGGCATCGGGCACTGGAGGTGGCGGACCGACTGTCCCACCCAACACACCCCTGGAGGACCAGGTTGAGAACACCTTGGAGAGGGAGGCGTGTGTTGGCGTGACCCCTCTGGACTCCTCCCGCCCCACCCAAGACACCCAAGGTAAGTGGCATGCGACTGCGACCCTGTCCCCTATGACCGTTCCTGACCAAATAGGCTCACTCATTGGCCCTTAGTCATGCCTATGTTGTGCATCAGGAAATGCCCTGAAGCATTGTGGGAGATGTAGTATGTCCACAATGTAGTAGTACCACAATGCGGCCAGAAAGGTTCCAAAGTGCGCAAATCCACAGCCATCCAGGGAATGACACCCAGCATGCATGTTACATCTGCACGTCTGACAGTCACATGCACCTAATGAGTATCCACTTACCCTCACAGGTGGCGATGATAGCAGTGACAGCGAGAGGCTGCAGATTGATGAGGAGGCCCAGGAGGAGGAATCAGTACCCGAAACCCAGCCACCAGCCCCTGCCGCTGCACCAACACCAGCAGCCAGGCCCCCCCACCGTACCTGCTCCTGCATCTGCCGCTGCACCAACACCAGCAGCCAGGCCCCCCACCGTACCTGCTCCTACATCTTCCGGCCAACCGGCTGCCAAGGCCAGGCCCCCCACCGTACGTGCTCCTACATCTGCCGGCCAACCGGCTGCCAGAGCCAGGCACCCCACCAATGTGCCTCCAGTTCCTGCCGCACCAGCAACACCAGCTGCTACACCACCTGCAGCTCGTGCAACCAGATCTGGGCCAGCCACATCCGCAACACAGCGGCCGAACAGCAGGAGGGGCAATGGGCATCTCCATGCCTGCATGAGCGTGGAGCGGCGCATGCTCCGAATCCACCAGCGCCAGTCGCAGCAGCAAGGAGCCATCCAGCTCCAGCTGCATAAAATTGGCCGCAATGTGGCGGGTGTTGGAGAGCGGATGGACCGCATGACGGCGGCCATGGACCGCATGACGACGGCCATGGAGGAGAACACTGCTGCGCTCTTCAAACACCGCAGTGTTGCAAGCAGGCGCCACCACCAGCTGATGAGCCGGCTGTCGGCCTATAGTAGGTCAAATTATGTGGCAGCAAATGCCACCACCCAGCTGTCGCGGCGCTCCCTCACCCAGCAGCACCAACTGGTCCAGTGCTGCGAGGACATCACTAGGGTGCTGGAGCACCTGACCACCGCCGTGACGGCACTTCATACACCTGTGCTACCGGCCATTGTAGGGGGAGACGATGCTAGTGAGGGTGCCTCCAGCGTGAGCAGCCACTCTGCCACGCAGGTCCCGCCACCTAGGCGCAGCACCAGGGCTACGCCTGGTACAGCTGCCCAGGATGAGGATGAGCCTCAACGGCGCCTGGGCATTACGCGCCGGAGGCGCCAATGACACTGTGTGAGGGACACTTGCGCAGGCGGACGCTAAGCCTGCCATGAACCTTCACGTGCAGTATGCAGGAATACTGTAATTTGTAAATAGTTGAAACCATAACCTTTTTCTTGTGAATGAAACAAATACATTTATTTTACTGCACACATTAGCCTTGTGTAATCATTACATTTTGCATGCAATTGTGATATGTGGGGTGGGGGAAGGGGGTGGGCTAGAAATTGTTAGCTGTGATGTGGTTGCGACATCTGTGGCCTTCAGCTGGGTTCTCCCCGCGTGCATGGTGCGCATGTGCTGGTGGCCGGTCGTCCCCCTTACATTCACTGCCTGAGATGTCAACAGGTATCCGGCGCTTGGTTGCAATGTTATGAAGCATTGCACAGACAGCCACAATGCGGCAGCACGCTGCAGGACTGTAATACATGGCCCCACCTGTCTTGTGCAGTATACGGAACCTGCTCTTGAGCAGGCCAAATGTCCTTTCTATACAGTTCCTTGTCCGGATGTGCGCAACATTGTAGCGCCGTTGCTGAGGTGTGGCAGGGTTGAGGTAGGGGGTCAGGAGGTATTCCCATAGGGCGTAGCCACTGTCACCTGAATGAGAGGAGCAGATGTTGATTGCCTGTGCAGCGCAGTTACTTCATAGCAATGTGACATTGTCGACAAAGTGTACTTACCAAGTAGGTGTCCTTCCCCAAACTCTCCCCTGATCAGTCGTGTGTGGAGTCCGCTGTGCCCGAAGATAAAGGAGTCATGGGTACTCCCTGGGTACTGGGCCACAATGTCAGTGATGATGGTCTTGGCATTGCAGACCATCTGTATGTTGAGGGAGTGGTAGGACTTCCTGTTGCGGTACATATACTCCGTGGCAGCTGGTGGGCAGATGGCGACGTGGGTACAGTCTATGCAGCCGAGGACATGGGGAAAATGGGCGACATTATAAAATTGTAGTTTTGTCAGGTCCAATTCCTGTTGGCTCGTGGGAAATGTGATGTGCCGGTGGAGCTGGCTGAGCATGGCGTCAACAAAAGTGTGGAGGCAGCGTGACATGGTGGGCTGGGATATCCCCCCAGCAGCGGCTACTATGCCCTGGAAACTGCCGGAGGCCAGGAGGTGCAGGCTGCACAATACCTGCACATGTGTGGGCACAGAATTGTTTCGCCTTGTTGGGTGCTGCATGATGGGGTCGAGTTCTTGTATCAGCCAGGTGATCATTTCCCCATTCAGCCTGTATTTAGCATAAATCTGTTCTCTGGTTTGGCCCAGCAAGGTGACCCGCTGCCGGTAAATCCTTGCCTGCCTCATGCGTCTCCTCCGTGCTGCTCGCTGTAGCCTTCGCCGCCTCACCACCATGTACATCCCAGGCATTGTGGAACGCCTAATGCTGCTGCTGAATGTCCTTATGTGTGATTGGTCAGGCCTGGACCTGTTGGTGATTGGCCAACAGTTTTTCAAATTTTACTTAATCATGGCTTTTATGGTTACCACCTGCTTTGAGTTGTCCTTAAATTGCGCCGCGCAAACGTGCGAATTAGCGCTTTTTCGCTAATGTATTTATTTCATGAATGCCGATTGAGACAATATTGCGTTTTGCTATTCATTTCGCAGATTCCGTGGTTGGTCGCTATTTCCGTATCGCTAATGCTCGACTACCCGGAGTCTGCGACTATTATAGCGTAATCGCTATTTTAATCGCTATTATTTTTTTGCGAATTCGCTATTTAGTACTTGAATGCCGTTTCCGTGTTTTGCACCCGCAATTGCTTTTTCGCAGCCATTGCGGGCGCTATTTCGCTTCATGAATCAGGCTGTTAGTGTATTTGGGTCATATCTTTACTTCCAATCTGCTAGATACAGCCCACCTCCACCACTTGAACCAGAAGGCTGATTCCCACGTTGGGACTTTACAGATATTATACCTTTCCACAGGAAATAGACACTTTACATCAATGCTGGAAGTCTACAGTATGAAAATCCCCCCAATCTTATCATATGCTATGGAATATTCACAAGTTAAAACAGGGCAATCTTTAAAAGTAAAGGAAGGGACCATACTCCGAAAACTGATAAAAGTGGAACAGTCGGTCCCACTTCAAGCTCCACGCCTTGAGCTATCGGTAACGGGTATCTCAACCAGAGTAATTTAATATTATTATGTGGGCGTATAATTTACTACATGCAGCCCCAGCCACCTTAAGACAATTGTTCAAATTAGAGACTTTTAGAGAGGAAGCGTCTGGGTATACTTTTAATAAGAATATGGTGAAAGCCTTTGAGGTCTCTCATTGCACGGTTGCACTTTTACAGGAGTGGTTCCCAGCACACCTGAAATTGTTTTTAAAACATTTGGCCCCTAGAATCAGTTTTGAAGCTGATAAAGATCACTGTTGTCAATTGAAGCATTATAAACGGTTTGCAGAGCAAAAGAATTCAAAATGTCTGCTCCTTATTTGCGTTTTCAAGTAAAGCACGGTGTAAGGTGTTGTATTCTACTCTTACACTTGGGTATACTCCTTTTAGACACTTTTTTAGCGAGTCAGGATAGTACTAATAACCCTAAAGGCTTATGTGAATTTTGCAAAGGTGGCCAACAAGATTTGCTCGATGTTTTACTTATATGTCCTAATGTGAGCATGGTTATGGCCCGACAACGTTTTATAACCCCAATTCAATTAAAGAATAACGCATTCTCTGCACAAGATTTAATTACATTTTGTAACTCTCCGGTTAATGAATATGTTTGCCATAATCTATTTAAATTCTTAAAAAGCTTTCTGAAGCTGTGTTAAATCATAAGCTAAATCCGAAGATGTTACCTTATCTAATCTTATCTAATGCTGTTTGAGTAGGTGGTTGAATATTGCTACTGTACCAACTTGTAAGTGAGTTTAAAAAGCAAAGTCTTTTAGCTAAGTATTTTTATGAGTATCTAAAATGTTTTTAATTCTGTATTTATTGATCTTAGTTGAGGTCTGGATCAAATACAATTTTACTTTACTGTCAATGGGCTTGGGTCGGTTTTATTAGAAGAGAAGGCAAGCCAATCAACAAACAACACATTCGATGGACCGTGCATGCCTCTGTATGGTATAACCTTAATAAGATGGTTTACATCTATATGTATCACTATTCATTGTGTACAAATTAGGATGAGCTACATCCTTATCTATCCCAGTGGTATCCACACAAGGCACACCACGTCTTCTCTAACATAATTACGCACCAATACCCCGTCTCGCCTTCTACCTACCCTGTTTCACATCTGTTTCTATTAGTTTCTGAAGTTAAGTAAATGAGTAACAGAGGATGTTCTTCTTACCACTCTACTTTGTCCTATGTAAACATGGTTCAAGAAATCTACATACATTCATTTTATTCTGTTTGTACGTACACCAGCATTAATGTAAGATGCTTTATGAAAATGTTGTACAGTCAGACCACCATGTTGATGAAGAAATTCAATTTTATTTTTTATTTACTTACTATCATTTCATGCTGGAAATTTAAAAAAAATTTGAACTGAAAAATAAAAAAAATTACAATTTTGAAAGGAGTAGTACTGTTTATATATTCAGTGTCTTAAACCTGAAACCTATTTGGTATCCACCAATTTGTTACTGATGATCACAATGGGTCCTCATTATCGAAACTATAAAATAAGATTAACCACTACTAAATGAAATATTTATTTACTGAGTCAATTACATGGTCAATTATTCGGAATTGCATGTGTTACTTGTTTCACACATAGTTCAGCACTATACTAACAGTAATAATACAAACATGCCCCCACAGATAGAAGTTATCAAATTCCAGCTTTAGTTTTTGTTGGTATGAGCCTTGGCTTCCTCTCCAAGGAATTGTATCCAGTTTGTGCAGATTTTATTAGATACATAAAACAAAAAAAACTTTAAAAGTTCCTTAAAGATAAAAATGAAAAAAAATGTGGCACATTTGTGTGGATCCAATTTCTCCCAGTGGTGAGAGGATTAAGACTACATTTAAACAGCGCTGGGAAAATAATAACAGCAAAGGACCAACTAATGACTTTCTATGCTTTCGTATGCTAAGGATAAGTGTGTCCTTCTTTAGACTATTACTGTATGCCTTTTCATCGATCAACCATAAATTATAGCAGCAGTAGGTTTGTGAGAAATATTCCACTTACATTTCCTTATTTATTATTAGTTTTAGCTAGATCAGACAAGAACCTAATGGGAAGCAAAATGCTTTATATAGAAACGGGATCATATAAACAACTGAAAAAGCAATATAGTAGAAAGTAAACAGTAGAATATATAATATAATCTGTAATATATTGGAAGAAATTATACAATATTTTACCTGATAAAATAATGTAAGCCTTTACGTATGGCAATGGATTATAATCTCCTATACAAAACAACAGTTTTTTTATAAATATTAGGGCTGGGCGTAGTTTGCGTAGTGCCACTAAGCACACTACGCAGAATTTTGGAAAACAAATCGTGGAAAACGGTGGCGCCTCCTGAGGGTCCGTGTGCCCGGGACAGGGGTCCCTCGTGCCTGGGCAGACTCCCTGATCTCCCCGGCCTGGTTGGAGCCCGGGAGCCCTGCAGCCCCGGAGCCCCAGAGCCCTGCAGCCCGAGCCCTGCAGTCCCCGAGTCCTGGAGCCCCGTAGCACTGCAGCCCTGGAGCCCTGCAGCCCCAGGGGCCCTGCAGCTCCTGAGCCCTGGAGCCCCGGAGGCCTGCAGCCCCGGAGCCCAGCAGCCCCCGGAGCCCTGCAGTCCCCGGAGCCCTGCAGCCCCCGGAGCCCTGCAGTCCCGAGCCCCGGAGCCCTGCAGCCCTGCAGCCCCGGAGCCCTGCAGTCCCCGAGCCCCAGAACCCCGGAGCCCCGGAGCCCTGCAGCCCCGGAGCCCTGCAAGGGAAGGCTGGAGCCCTCCCGCAGAGGCTCGGGGCAGGCAGATTGGCGTCATTTTGGTCCCGGCCATCTGGTCGCCCCTCTTGCCTCGGCCATCTGGTCGCAACCAATGCTTTCCCATGGGGCGACCAGATGGCCGGGCTTCTCTGGAAGTCCGGATGAGGTGCCAGTCGCCTCCCGAATCCCAGGCAGGGCTCCAGGAGGTCAGGCACGTTTGCGCCCTGGGTCCCCTCTGTCACCTTGAGTGCACGGACTACGAGAAAGGGGGTAATTTCCTCCGGATTACTAGGGGCAAGGGTATGCCCGGACACCCTCCCAGGAGGGCGGTTCCCTGCCGGGGACCAGATGGGCTGTTTTCCCGGGCAATACCTCCCAGGTGTCCGGGGCTTCCTCCACCGGCCCGCGGCGTGGCAAAGTACCCGGGAAGGGCTCCATGGGTCCTGGGCCCTGCAAACCCGGAGCCCCGCAGCCCTGCAGCCCCCGGAGCCCTGCAGCCACCGAGCCCTGGAGTCCTGGAGCCCTGGAGCCCCGGAGCCCCAGAGCCCGGGAGCCCCAGAGCTCCGGAGCCCTGGATCCCTGGAGCCATGGAGCCCTGGAGTCCTGGAGCCCTGGAGCCCTGGAGCCTCGGAGCCCCGGAGCCTCGGAGCCCTGGAGCCTCAGAGCCCTGCGGCCCCGGAGCCCTGGAAGGGCAGACGGGAGCCCTCCCACGGAGACTCGGGGCAGGCAGATTGGTGTCATTTCGGTCCCGGCCATCTGGTCGCCCCTCTCCCCTCGGCCATCTGGTCGCCCACAATGCTTTCCTATGGGGCGACCAGATGGCCGGGCTTCCCTGGAAGTCCCGATGAGGTGCCATTCGCCTCACGGATCCCAGCCAGGGCTCCAGGAGATCGGGCACGTTCGCGCCTAGGGTCCCCTGAGCCTCGCGGTGCGCACTTGTTCCCAGAAAGAGGGGTAGCCTTCCTCCGGATTACTAGGGACAAGGTACTCTGGGACCCCCCTCAGCCTTTGCGGTCCACAGCTGGCAGCTGGACGGGCCAGGATGCTGCCCCAGCCCCGGGTCCGTCCCTGGGCCTGCCGTGTGGCAGGATGCCCTGGATGGGGTCTGGGAGGGCCCAGCTCCCCGTCCCCCCCAGGCCTGCCGCACTGCCCGGGACAGCGGGGGGTTCCGTTGTGCCCGGAGAACCTGGCTGGGAGCATGAGCTCCGGCCGGGGCTCTGTCCTGGGTCCTGCCGCATTGCAGGGTGCCCGGGGAAGGCTTCCCCTGCACCTCCGGGCTTGGGGCCCCGGTTGAGGCCAGGGGCAGCGTAGGATTGGTAACGCGGGCATTCGGGCAATGCCCGAGGGGCCGGCGTCCGAGTTCTGCAGTGGGCTGCTTTTTTGAGCAGTCTGGGGGACATGTGGGCGCTGTCTCTATTGTTTGAATGTAGCAAGCGGCCCAGTGTGTGTCTGAGTGGCCTCTTTAGAGGCAGATGAGCGCTCATTACATCCGTTTAGCAACAGGCAGAGCTATCACTCCCTTTGCCTCATTGGTCAGCCCGTTAATGTGTGCATATTCTGAGCGGGGGCAGGGGGACTGAGTAGAAGTGGCCTCACTTTTTCACCAGTGTAAACTAACGTGAGCATTTTTTTACCACCCCCTCTCAAAGTTTTTATTATAAGATTACGCCAAAGCAGTGATTTGAGGTGTGATTATGCAAATGTAGGCCGATTTCTTTTTTGTTGCGTGCCCGGGCCGATTTTCAATCCCAATCCAACCCTGGCCAGGGGCCTGGCCGGGCCCCGGGTCAGGCGCTCCGGCCCTGGGCCCTGTCCCCTGTCCCCCGGCCTGCCGCACTGCGAAAGGCCCGGGACAGGGTTCCATTGTGCCTGGGGAGCCTCCCCTTGCTTTGCTGGGTTCAGGAGCTCCGTCAGGGGCCCAAGGGAGTGCGGCCTCCCCACCCTGGGCTCCGTCCTGGGTCCTGCCGCGTGGCAGGGTGCCCGGGACAGGGTCCGGAGGGCCTGGGGTAGGCTTCCCCTGCGCCTCCGGGCCTGGGAACCCCGGAGGGGTCCAGGGGCCCCGCCGGGCCCCGGTTGGGGTGCTCCGGCACAGGGCCCTGTCCCCCGGCCTGCCGCATTGCCCAAGGCCCGAGACGGGGTTCCGTGGTGCCCAGGGAGCCTCCCCGTGCTTGGCTGGGTTCAGGAGCTCCATCCGGGGCCCCTGAGGGCCCCGGGGAGGGTGGCCTCCCCACCCGAGGCTCCGTCCTGGGTCCTGCCACGTGGCAGGGTGCCTGGGACGGGGTCCAGAGGGCCTGGGGTAGGCTTCCCCTGCGCCTCTGGGCCTGGAAGCCCCGGCTGGGTTCTCGGGCCCAGGGCCCTGTCCCCCCAGCCTGCCGCACTGACAAAGGCCCGGGACGGGGTTCTGTGGTGCCCGGGAGCCTCCCCTTGCTCGGCTGGGTTCAGGAGCCCCGTCCGGGGGCCCCTGAGGGCCCCGGGGAGGCTGGCCTCCCCACCCGGGGCTCCGTCCTGGGTCCTGTCGCAAGGCAGGGTACCCGGGACGGGATCTGGAGGGTCCAGGCGGCTTCCCTTTCGTGCCCGGCCATCTGGTCGCCCAGATCTCCTCAGCCCTCTGGTCGCCCGCAATGCTTTCCTATGGGGCGACCAGATGGCCAGACTACCCTGAAAGTCCCGATGAGGCGCCATTTGCCTCCCGGATCCCAGCGAGGGCTCCAGGAGGTCGGGCACTTTCGCGCCTTGGGTCCCCTGTGCCTCGCGGTGCGCACTTGTTCCCAGAAAGAGGGGTAGCCTTCCTCCGGATTACTAGGGACAAGGTACTCTGGGACCCCTCACGGCCTAGCGGTCCTCAGCCGGCAGCTGGATGGGCCAGGATGCCGCCCCAGCCCCGGGTCCGTCCCTGGGCCTGCCGCGTGGCAGGAAGCCCTAGATGGGGTTCAGGAGGGCCCGGGGAGGCGTCCCCTGCGCCTCCGGGCTCCCGGCTAGTGCCAGGGGCCCAGCTGGGCCCCGGGTCGGGTCCCCCGGCTCTGGGCCCTGTCCCCCGGCCTGCCGCACTGCCAAAGCCCGGGACGGGGTTCCGTTGTGCCCGGGGAGCCTCCCCTTGCTCGGCTGGGTTCAGGAGCTCCACACCCTCCGTCTCCTACAAAAACTTTCAACTGGATCACCCACACCCTCATCAGCAGCAGACTGGACTACGGCAACGCGCTCTATGCCGGAATCAAAAAGAACCTTACCCGCAAACTCCAGAATATCCAGAATGCCTCCACCAGACTAGTCCTCAACCTACCGCGCCAATGCCACATAAGCCAACACCTGCGGACACTACATTGGCTACCTGTCGAGAAGAGAATCACCTTCAAACTTCTCACCCACACCCACAAAGCCCTCCACAACACCAGCTCCGCCTTCATGCACCACCGCCTCTCATTCCACGCAGCCCTAAGATCCCTCCGTTCAGCCCAAATCTCCCTTGCGAGGGTACCGCACATCAAGAAGACCAGAACAGGAGGCTGCTCCTTCTCCCCCTTGTGGCAAAGGCATGGAACACCCTCCCTTTCCACGTCTGCCAGATACCATCTCTCTCCAAGTTCCAGAGGGGCTTCAAGACCTGGCTCTTCGACGAATCACCATGAGTATCCAACAACAGCACTGGAAGACCTCAGGACCTTCTTGGCCTCTCCACTTTTCCCCGTGAGAGCCTAGGAGCTGCACACGAGCCCCCCACCAGCATTTTGAGACATTTCTGGGTGACTAGCTGCACTTAATAAACACTTTACTGATTGATTTATAATGAACTTTAGAAACTATAGCATATGGAAGCTGCTGCATGACAATGCCAAAATGACCAGGCAAATTAAAAAAAAGTCCTTTCAGTAGTAGATAATAGCATTAATACACTGTCTTCCCATATATATATATACTTTAGATAATATTGTATCTACTGTCATTGACATTTCTCAACATGAAGTATCGGTTTTGAAACATGCCCAAAATCATTTGTGTTCTGTAATGCAGTTTGCTTGGACGTTGCAAACAGCGTGGCTCAAAGGTTAGAGCGGCAGACCCTGATGCAGAGGTCTGGCCAGGGACTAGGGTTCAATTCCCGCCTCGGCGGCTCTTGGACAAAATTTCCCCGGACCTGATAATTCTCGCCTCGGTGCCTAGTCTAATCATGGGTCCAACTCTGTGACTCTGGGCAATAGCTTGCTTATTCTCCACAACGGCCCCAGGAGCGCTTGGATGACTGGCTTCACCTTGGGGGTGCCCAGGAGTGGACATTTCACAGGAAAACCAGGAAGGGTTCCACAGCGGTATGAATACAGCGCTATGAGACTTCAGGGTAGAAGGCGCTATATAAAATACAAACACACACACACTCAAAATGGGAAAAGTGTCATGGGATTATTTAAATGCTTCTTCACTGTTTATGTCATTTAATCTGACTGATAAACAAAAATGAATGTCTGTGAAGGATGCCATATACACATTGTTACATACTGAAAAATTAGAATAGTTACCAATTTCGGTAGCCGAAACTGATTCAGCTGTGTGATTAATACATAGCTTAATTTCACTGTCTATCTCACTTTTTCAGTTCACAGCATGCATGAAACACCATCCTGTTGGGAGGTATGAGCCCCTAGAAAAGAATTTAATTCACAAATTATGCTCATTACCTTTCTCAAACAGATGTCAATGTGCAGAAAAGGAAGTTTTTCTTACAGGGGAGTATTGTGATTCCACATTAGGACATTCCCTGGTCTGTAAACAAGTTAAGCTACACGGAGTCTGTAATGTTTCGGCCTCCAATCTAGCTTGTTTTTTAAAAGCTACCCCTGTCCTGGCTATTATTCTCGTATTAACTTTGCTTTCTAATAGTAGTTATCTTATTTTGAATAAGCATGACTGCTGTGGCTTGAGACCCGGCTTCCCATATATAGTAACGGTTTCTCAACGAGTAACATGTTACAGCAATGTCCTATTTCCACCCCGCATGCGATTGTAGATAGGTCGATTTGGCCTTCCATTCCCACTTTGAAAACAGATTTCAATAAACTAATCAGACTCAAAGCGCTATTGTCTCAACAGGAAGAGGCTCTCACATCGGCTCGGGAGACCTTCGAATTGTAGGTGGCAAGAACTGCAAGCGAGACAAACTTGCTAGTAAACACAAATCTCCCTCTTC
Source organism: Lissotriton helveticus (assembly GCF_964261635.1). Lineage (NCBI taxonomy): Eukaryota > Metazoa > Chordata > Amphibia > Caudata > Salamandridae > Lissotriton > Lissotriton helveticus. Next base: position 1,759,549,605 of record NC_136065.1, read on the forward strand.
GTTTTGGAGAATTAATACACCAAATATTTAATCCCTCTGATATGGAGTGCCTTGCTCACTTATTTAAACTTGTAGGATCTGGCCTTGTTTCTTCCGTGTAGACTATTTTTGGAGTAATTCCGGCCTTTATTCATTCTATTTTTCCAGTACTTTCAGAGGCTTTCCCCTGGTGATCCTGCTGGTTTGTGGCATGTTGGTACTCCTATTATTGTTCGCAATGGATGCTTGATCTGTGCATCCAGACCCGGTCCAGTTGCTTCTGTACCGTGAACGAATGTGGCAGCTTTGTGGTGCTATGCCAGTGGAGTATTTTGCCATTGATTACTGGCTGACCTTCCTCTATGCCTACTTCACCTGCATGCAACCAGTGTTTTACTGCCTCTGGTGCCCTTTTCAATGGGCCATGTATGTCTGTTTGTCCAATACCACACAAGCTGCCCTGGATTACGATCTGCTAATCAGTCACTTGAAGGCCCATGTAGCGGCATGACCAGGTGAGTGCCAGGAGTAGGCATTTGGTGTGCGATCCTCTTCTCAAACCAACGAGCATTGTTCTGTATTACTTGTTCTACTATATTGCTTGTTCTACTCACCTGCTCTTTTCTCATTGGGTTACCTGCTTTCCTGGTCCGCCACAAGCAATTCTGCTAAATTTTTGCAGAGGGAAGCAGGTTCCTGGGGCACTTCTGGTCTCAGGGAGAGGAAACTCTGCAGTTAGCTGTCTAGTGCTTTCACGCGGACGCGCCGGTAGATTGTGTCGTCTGGTTCACTCAAATATTCCGTACTTTAACTCTGCCTATAATTGCTCTGAAAACGCTGCTATATTAGTTTTACTGAGGATTTTTTTTTTAATATGTGCTAATTTTATTGTGGGAAAATTTCTTATCTTTATTTTCAACAGAGCATTTTACTGTATTGGTTGTTCTGCTCACCTGCCTGAGTCACTTATGATCTCTGGGAGGGAGAGCCCTGCAGTTAGCAGTCCTGTGTCATCACTAAACATGCCTATATAAGCCACATGTTCTCTCATGAGTCAATAAGCTGGAAACATAACAAATGTAATATTTGCAAAACAAAAAATGTTGTGTATGGAATGTAGAGTTTGTTGCTCATGCAACAAACTCTACATTCGGAAAACCAATCACAAAGTACGACAGCGCATTTGCCAACACAAATCGCGGATTCAGAAACGCATAACTACAGCACCTTTGGTTATACATTGGTTGGAAAGCAATCACACAGAAACTGATTTAAAATGGACAGTGACTTTGTCCATTGAACCGAACGACAGGGGAGGAGATCTGGATCATAAATTGAGCCAGCGAAATGTATTTCTTATTGATACATTTAACTCTGTACAAAATGGTCTTAATGAACTGACAGAGCCACAGAATTTATGAGTACCTCTCACCTCTGCTGTGTGACATACCTATTACTATCTGTCTACCTCCACTGTGTTATTTGATTCATCTATGGGATACAGAGTATGGATGCCTTGAGCTTTCAACATAACTGACTTTTTCTTTGTTCTGACTAGGACACACACCAGATACACATCGATAAGACAATAGATCTCAAGCTACTAAATTACTAAGAAGTGTTCTATATAATATCTTTCCTTTAGTGCTTTTTGGCCAACTGGCTCCACACCTTTTATGTTAGTATATGAGTCCCGCAGACATATTTTAAATATTAGTCTTTGTTTTTCCCCCTTTGGTTCTCATCACTTATTTGACACAGCAGAAATATTGACTGTGTATAGACACCTGGTAAGTCATTGACGATACTCACACATGGACTGTTCAATCCGGTTGGGATGGCCCCTTTCCGTTTCTATGAATGGTATTATTCCAGTGTGAAGCTTTTCCTGAATAGCAACACATGTGCTTCAGGTCGATGTTAAATTAACACTTCCAATTGGCACTTGAAAAATGTCTCATTTACAGTATTCAACAAAGAACTGTGTGGTGATGCTGGCAGAATCATCAGAATGATGTCACCCAGAGTGTTGACAAGCGTCTTGCCATGAGTGTTCTCTTTGTGGCAGTTGCTGCTTGTGCCTTGGATGTGCCAGCTGGGATGGCTCTCTGTACCTGCCTAATAAATACTTCAGCTGATAATCTACAACGGTGTTCTCTCGTCATCTTTTCAATGGCGACGAGGATGGGATGCCACTCTGACTACACAACGGGCGTTTTGATTCCATGTTGGAAAATTGACTGAATCTGCTTTGTGAGGTACCGGTTTGAACCCCTTGACTTGCACTTTCAAGGCAAACTGTAAGAACTTTTCCTCCTTTTTAACCAAGGCGCACATGCCCGTGAGCAGGTACAGAGAGCTTCCAGGATTTGTTTTGGGTGTTTTACTGGACAAGGTGCTTGCTACCGCCCGTTTGTTATCTTAACATTTTGGATTCTGCTGTGCTGTGATTCTACCATTATTTGTACTTGCTGTACCATTTGCGTATCTTTGTTATCTAGAATGCCAGCAGCACGCAGCATGGAATTTGTGCTGGTTTGTTCTTGTCCTTGAAGCGCTGACTCTCCCAACGTCATCCAAAATCAACAAGGTCACGTCTTGCACTTCATTATCCTGCGTGAAGGCCTTTTTAGGTGTACACTCACTGCGTGCTACCCGGCAATGATATCGGAAATCTCATGTATTGGAAATCTTTGATACGCATACATTATATCACTGATGACATACAGCTTATTTGGCACATCAGTAATTTGGAAAGCGTGTAAATTCTCTTGTATGTCACGTCTGTGATACACACACACTTTTTTTGTACTACTTTATAGTGTCTAAAAAAAAGAGAAAGGACTCCAATATTCTCTTCTTCTATTTGAATTACTAAACAGCGCTTTTACAGTCATCCTACAGGTACAGAACAAACAAAGGACTCCATCATCCTCTTTGCCCACTTGTAATGAAAGACTTCTTTAACTCTTTAAAGATCTGGACAGGCATAAAGATATTTTATTCTCTCTCTGCTCTTTCTCCTTTTCTTTTTCCACCTGCTTTTCATTTCCTAATTGCTTTGCTTACTTTTCTCTCATCCTCTTGTTTTCTTCCTGTTGCTAACCATTTTATTTCACAGGTATCTAACCATTATGCATATTGTTACTGCTCCAGCGCCTTTTCTGCAAGAACTGGGAGAACCACTGCTGGAATGGAAATTGTGGTTCAGATCTTTTAAGGCTTATTTGGGTGCTATTAACTGTAAAAGGTACAGACCTGAAAGACAAAACAATCTTATGTATTATTATTTAGGGTTTGCAGGTCAGAATGTATTTGATCACTTACCACCATATGACTCACCTGAAGGCAAAGATCCTGATGAATATGATGTAGCTGTATCTCAACTGGACAAGTATTTTACAAAAACAAAAAATATTGTAGTACACAGGTATAAATTATTTACCAGAATGCAGAAACCTTCTGAGAGTATTGCCACTTTTATCACAGCATTGAAAGTTCTTGCTTCAAAGTGTGATTTTGAAAATTTTACTAAGGAATCAGCTTGTAGCCAGATGTCATTGTAAAAAAAATCAAGAAAGGTTGCTTACCTGTAAGGATCCTTCTTTAGAGAAAGCAGTGGTTATTGCTAAAAACATCAAAAGCTCGATGGAGGATGCAACAAAATTAGAAACTGCTTTGTCCAACATCACTGTTTAAGGTGCTGTTTCCACAAAACCTCCTGTTATCAAACATGACGATACTAGGAGGCAAAATGTGTTCGGAGGTGGGAAATTTTTTGCGCAAAATAGATTGTTTAATCAAAAAATTGGTTGCTTCAGGTGCGGTTCACCTTTACATGTTTCGTCTTTTAAGAATTGTCCAGCTTTTAACAAACAATGTGGAGAGTGTGGAAAGATGGGCCATTTTGCCAGAGTTTGACCACTGACTCAATTTCAGTGAAATTGCAAGAGCAAGACCACTGACCTCGCAGCTCCCCCATTAAGTAAGGCCTTAATGGGGGAGTAACAACTCTTGGTTGTTGGTGTTCGAGGCCCTACACTACCTGCAGGTTTTACCTGTACCTTATCCCTGGTGGTCCAGTGGACCTCTGTCTCCTTTCTCACGCTCTGCTTTTTCTCTCCTTTTTCACTCGTTTTTTCCTCGTTTCTATCTCCCCCTTTCACTCTCCTTCTGTGACTCCTCCTTTTTCAATAGTTGTTCCCTCATTTCAAGCTCTCCCCTTCACTCTCCTTCTGTGTCTTTCCTCCGTTTTTCACTTGTTTTTCACCCTCATCTCACCCTTTCACTCTCCTCTGTGTCCTCTGTGTCTTTCCTCCACTCTGCATGCACTTTGGCTGCCTCATTGGCACTTCCCCTCTCTTTTTGACCTTTTTATTTGCCCTTTTCCACCCGTTTTTCCCCCACCGCTGCTGCCCCCCGGCCCTTTCCCCCAGCATGACCAGCACGACTTGCCCATTCCAGCTCCCCTCCCTGTTCCCGCCTCCCAGCTGTCCAGCCCTCCCTGACCCCTACTTCATGGTGGCCGCCGTGCAAGCCCGTCTGCGCCCATCCGTGACCAGACCGCGACCAGCGCCAGGAACCCTGGATTTCTGCCCCACCAATGCTACGACCCAGCGGCACTCCATGCACTCAACCCAGGTCTCAACAACTGCAAGCTAGCTTCCCCAGCCTACACCCACGGATCCTTCAGTTGTCACCACTGCCATCAAACCTAAAGCACCGCCAGGAACATTGACCCAGCACAATCCGACCACAACAACACACCCGAACCGAAGACCCTGCAATGCAAGCTCTTCAACGTCAGATCAGTCCCCAAACACGCCACCGAAATCTGGAACCTCCTCAACAGCACCACCCTGGATGTAGCATTCCTAACTGAAACATGGACTAACACCTCCTCAGGACTGGACAACGCCATCACCATCCCCGAAGGATACAAGATCTGCAGGAAGAACCACCCCAACCACCTGAGAGGAGGAACTGCCATCATCCAAAAATCCACCCTCCGCCTGAGCACACTCCTGACGAGACCACAGACCTGATAAAACACCTTCACTTCAAGATACTAGCCAGCTCCACCACCACCCTACGAGGAACCCTCATCTGTAAACCCCCTGGACCCGCAGACCTTTTGCTAAATCCATCACGGACATCCCCTCCCTGTATGCCATCACATCCACCAACTACACCCTGCTTGGAGACCCCAACTTCCACCTCGACAACCTAGTGTACCCCGGCACCACAACCCTCCAAGACAACCTCCACAACATTGGACTCAGCCAGATCGTGACCGAACCCATGCCCTCAGCAGGACACACCGTGGACCCCCTATTCGCAACAGGAAACTCCATCACCTGCAGCCACACCACCGAAGTCCCATGGACTGACCATTGTTGCGTCCACTTCACCTTCAGAACACCCACCATCCACAGACACCAGCACCTGCTCCCATGAAGAAATTGGACCAGAATCACCGACGACCAGCTAACCTCGTCACTCAGCAACTCCACCCCTACCGTTGCAGAAAACAACAACCCTAACGCCGCAGCCCGAACTGCACAGATGGATCACTGACAGCACTAACACCTTAGCCCCCTTCAAGAAAAACAACAACACCCACGCCAAGAATGCTAGATGGTAACACCGTACTTCGGGAGTCCAGACGCACCTGCTGCTGCCTTGAAAAGTACTGGAGGAACACCAGAAGCCCACAACAACTTCAGAGCTCCACCAAAGTCCACCACCAACTCATCAGAAAAATGAGGAAAAAAACAATCGAAGACAGAATCTCGGTCCTCTCAATCCACCCCAGGGCCCCATGGACCCTTGCACCCACCTCATTTTCAACAGAGTCGCCGATACCATCGCACCCATGTTCCGCCACACCATCAACCGCTCCCTGTCAACCGCATAGTTCCCCGAGGACTGGAAACACGCCGAGGTCAACCCCCTCCTCAAGAAACCCTCGGCGGACGCCACCTACTTCCAAAAATACAGACCTATCTCCCTGCTCCCCTTCCCAACGAAAGTCATCGAGAAAGCCATCAACAGCTAACTCGCTACATTCATCAAAGAACACAACATCCTCAACTCCTCCCAATCCGGCTTCAGAAAAAACCACAGCACGAAAACCACCCTCCTCGCCACAACAGATGACATCCGCACCCTACTGGACAAAGGAGAAACAGCAATCCTCATCCTCCTCAACCTCTCAGCGGTGTTTGACACAGTCTCTCACTGCACCCTAATATACAGAATCCACGATGCAGGGATTCAAGAGAAGGCCCTCGAATGGACCCGAACCTTCCTCTACAGCAGAATGCAGCAGGTCAGACTCCCTATTTCTTATCGGACCCTACACCAACCACCTGCGTAGTCCCCCAGGGGTCATCCCTCAGCCCTACGCTCTTCAACATCTACATGGCTCAGCTCTCCCCCATCGTCAGAACCTACGGACTCAACATTGTATTATACGCAGATGACACCCAACTCATCCTCTCCCTATCCAACGAATCCAACACCGCCAGACACAATTTTCGAGAAGACATGGAAACCGTCGCCAAATGGATGAAAAACAGCTGCCTTCAGCTAAACACAAACAAAACAGAAGTACTCATCATGGGACCACTCCCTGACACCTGGAATGACACCTGGTACCCCTCCACCCTCGGAGGTCCACCCACCCCCACGGAACAAACACGCAACCTTGGAATCATCCTGGACTCCAAACTCAAAATGGACCACCAGATCAATGCTGTCTCGTCCTCCTGCTTACACACCTTCTGCCTATTATGCAAGACCTTTAAATTGATACCCCTCGAACACAGAAAGACTGTCACTCACGCCTTGGTCACCAGCAGATTTGACGACGGCAACGCACTTGACACAGGAATAAACAAAAACCTCACACGCAAGCGACAGAACATGCAGAACGCTGCCCCAAAGACTGGTCCTCCAGATGCCAAGACACTGCCACATCTCCCAGCATCTGCGCACATTCCACGGGCTCCCCATCGAAGCTAGAGTCACATTCAAGATGCTCAGACACACTCACAAAGCCCTCCATGACACCGGACCAGCATGCCTGAACAGCAAACTCAAATTCCACGGACTCCTACAATCAGCCCAGCTCTCCTACGCCGTGGTCCCCTGCACCAGAAAGACCAGATCAGGCGGCCGCTCCTTCTCCTTACTCGCGGCCAGAGCCTGGAACACCCTGCATCTCCACCTCAGACAGACAACATCTCTCCCCATCTTCACAAGAAACTTCAAAACCTGGCTCTTCGACAGACCCCCTCCTTGATGGACTGGGACCTGTGAAACCCCCCTCCCCCAGCGTCTTGATAACCTGATGGGTGGGTAGTAGCACTTAACAAACACGTTATTGATTGATTGAGTTTGTATGAGAGCTAAAAGGAAAAGTATAAGGTATGTTGTGAACGACCCTGATAGTCTTGATGACAATGATGTTACCAATCAAGAAAACATTGTAGTGGTGAAAGACTGTAGCGAGAAGCAGAAAACGCCTCTCATTCATGATCCTGAGGTTGATGTCACCATTGAAAGAGTTCCAATTCAACTTCTTGTTGACACAGGAGCAGGTATACTTTTTGAGTCACAAAAGAAATACCTTAAGTAGAAGAAGAAAAGTTTATTACCACCTGATGTACATACTGTGGCTTTTGAAAGTAGCAACATTCAGTTGCTAGGTTATTTCTGGGCTACCAACAGTGTTGTAGGGGAATTCATCGAAGGCAAGGAGTACATTGCAAGAAAGGGTATCAATGTTCTTGGGTTATTGCATCAAGCTGAATTTGGTTTAACCATTAAACCAGGCTTAGCCAAACCTGTTTTGATTGATAAACAGCCTGTGCAAGATCAAGACCAATCTAAAAAGGACATCAATTTGTTGTCTACCACTGACAAAACAAACAATTGGGTGCACAAGTTTAGGAAGGTGATTTAAGAACATTTAGGCAAAGTCACTGGCTTTCAACATCTCATCAGGGTAAAAGAAAAAGCCAGTCCTGTTAAGCATAAATTGCATAATGTTCCGCTCAGTATTAGGGCTGATTTATCCCAACATTTAAAAAACCTTTGTGATCAAAACATAATTGAAAAAGTTGATGCTACCCTCTGGCTTTCACCCATTGTTCTGGCAAAGAAGAGGTCTGGGGACTTGAGGATGTGTGTTGACTTAAGGAGTTTAAACAAAGCCATTTGGGTCATCAGTTTTCCTCTTCCACGCATAGAGGATTTGATTGCTAAAGTTGGGTCCTCTTCGTGGTACACAAAACTGGACCACAAGGCTGCCGATCATCAAGTGGAATAAAATCCTCAATATCGCCATCTCACGGCTTTTATTACTCCTGATGATGTTTTCCAGTTTTGCCTCCTACTTTTTGGTTTTGCCTAGGCGGCTGCTGTTTTTTGGAGGCTTATGACCGAAATGTTTTATGATAATCACCACGTTGTGTTGTTCCAAGATGATATCCTTCCTAATTTTCTCCAAAACCGAGGCTGAACACGATCGAGCTATCGATCAAGTTTTTAACATTTTACAGAATAGAGGGGTAACCTTACAGAAAAGCAAATGTACTTTCAAAGTGAAAGAAATAGAATATGTAGGTCATATTATCTCGGGGCATGGCATAAAACCCAGATCAGGCTTAGTCAAAAGCATTCTGGAAGCACCTGCGTCACAAAATAAAGAACAATTTATTACTTTTCTGGGATTGTGTGAGTTTTATGCCAAGATCATAAAAGATTTTGCTAAAATGACTAAATGTTTCAGGGCTTTGTTGAAGAAGGGAACAACATTTTTATGGCCAGAGGAATGTAAAAAAGTTTTTCAAACTATCAAGGATCATATTGTTAAAGCACCTGCCTTGCAAGCATTTGTGGAGGGAAGACAAACAGTTGTCACAGTTGATGCTTGTGAATATGTTTTGACTTACCAATATCCTTTAGTTGACATCTTGTATGGCAAGAAAATAAAACGCACTACTGCTCATTTGGCTAGATTATCTGCCAAGCTTTTGGAATACACTTTCAGTGTAGAGTACATTCCAGGTGGAAAAAATTGTAGAGCAGATTGTTTGTTTAGGCTTCCCATTACTGATACGGAGGAACAAGATTGGGAAACAGAAGTAGAAGAGTGTTTTGTGGCTTTCATTAGTCAGAACAGTCTGTCTCTTGCTGAGGACGTTTGGGTGGCTGAGGTAAACAAGGATTTTGTTCTCAAAGATTGTGTCTTTGATTAGGAAAGGTTGGCCCAAGGAGAAGTGTGTCTCACAAGAACTACACATTTTTTGGAAGGTCTGTAATGAGTTATCCGTTGAAGGTGGCAAAGTAGTTAGAGGTGATAAGCATGTGCTTCCGGAGTGTTTTTGGGAAAAGATAGTCATGGCTGGTGCAACCATTACTAAGAGAAAAGTTAGAACTGATTTCTGGTGGCCAAGGATGGATTTTCAACTTGACGAGTTAGTCAAACAATGTGTGCAATGTAATGCAAGTGACAAGGTTTTGGTTTTGAAAGGTGTGGTTGAGTCTCCTGTATCTCCGCCTGGGAGAGCTTGACAGAGATTAGAGATGGATTTTCTAGGACCTTTCCATATTCTGCCTGCTAATATGAGAAACTTTCTGGTTCTTGTTGATTATCTGTCCAGGTGGGTTGAAGTTGAGCCTATCAGCATCCCAAATTCAAAAAGTGATATTAATTGTTTGAACAAGACTTTTTTTTAGAGAAGGTTATCCAGAGGATAAGGTTATCCTGAGGAGATTCTGATGGACAATGGTGTTCAGTTCATTTTACAAGAAATTAATTTGTTTCTACGCTCCTGGGGTATTAAGCATATCAGAACTCCTCTTTATCACCCTCAGAGCAATGGTAAAGCACAACGGTTTAGTAGAGTCATTGTGGAATGTGCCCAAGCTGCTTTTAGATCCAAGTCATGTGTTTTCCAGCTGTAAAAGATTATGTTTGGTCTTACCGCACTTCACCTCATGTTGTCACCAATTTTAGTCCTTTTGTACTCATGAGGGGAAAAAAAGTTCTACTCAGGTTTACCTGCTTTGGATGATCAAGACTTTCTATCAAGGTTGTAATATGAGGTGTGTGTGAGAGTCAGCGAACAAAAAGTCTATTGAAGCAGGTTTAAAGAGTTGTGAGTCCACCGTTAAAAAAGAAGTTCATAAACTTAATGTTGGGGACTAGGTTAGAGTAAAAAAATCCAGTCTCTGTCAGAAAAGGTCTTTCCACATTTTTGGAATCTCAAATAATAAAGGCAGTGTGCAAGAATGCTGTCAAATTGTCCAATGGGAACTGGTGGAACACTTCTCGTGTTGCTAAGGATCCATGTTTTCTCTCTAAGACGATTAAAGCAGACAAGAATGTTGGGCGGGGAATTCTGTCTGGAAAAGCACCAGGGTCCATGTTAAACCAAGCAAATGTTATGATTATATTTGATTGCTCCTTCGTGTGTTTCAGAAGATTTTCTGGGTATGTGTTTCTCATGTGGATTTTAAGTCAGCCGCTTATTTCTTTCATTGCATCGCAAATGGCATTCGATTATGTGAGTGTTTTATGCAAAGCTTTCAATTCAGTATGGTCCACAATTTAAGTTTCCTTAAGAGATCAGGTATCAAAGTACTTAAAATTTTGAACAGGCAAGCCTCTGCACGAAGCAACTTAACCCCTTCACTGCGGCGGCTATTCTGCCGCAGCGCTAAGGGGCGGGGGGACGCGCGGCGCTCCGACGCTTATGACGGAACCGCTCCGTCACGCCCCTCGGGAGGGCAGTGCTTGTGACGGAGCGGTTCCGTCATGGCCCCGCCTGCTCAACAGAACGCGCCGTGCAGGCGTGAAATCAGCGCCACGTAGGCGCGGTGAGCGGGCCATGACGGAACCGCTCCGTCAACAGCACAGCCCACCCGAGGGGCGTGACGGAGCGGTTCCGTCATGAGCGTGGGAGGGGTTAAAGTAGCTTTTTTGCTACGTAATGGAAATCGGCACCGATGAGCCTAATTGAAAATGTAAGTTTCACTCTCCTGCTGCATGTTTAAGTTTCATGTTCTATCCCATAGCTAACACTCTGGCCATTTGGCTTCGTTTTCAACAGAAAAAAGTGGAGTAAAAGCAGAACAAGATAAGGCGAGCCTGAGGTCGCCATACCCATTACACAAGTAAGCATTTATATAGTCACCAATTTTTTGTGTTCCTTTCTTTTTGTCGAAATTACGTGGCAGTTCTATACAATGTATTTTGGACATTGTTTTATAGAATTGCCCTTGGTTTCAAGCGCCACCGGTTGGTGAAAAAGGAGACTGAAGCCTGATCTAAAGAGACTGAGGTATTTGATTTGGAACGTATTGGGTTAGAGTGGAAAACATTTGAATGTGACTCTCATTTTTGGAAAGTATAGCAATTCTTTTTCTTTTTGTTTTTAGCTCTTATTTGTTCTGTGCCATGAGGAGAACCCGACAACTAATTTCAGTGGGTTCGAAACGCATTGACTAGTTTATTGTTGACCAAATAGGTACTCACATAGATGAGATACCACTTGTACCACTTGTGCTCACCAAACACTTTGTTTTCTAATGGTTATAAATATGACGTGAGCAAAGTATGGTCACCATTTGGCCTTGGCCTCTGAAATAAATTGAAAGATGATTTTTCTTTTCAAAGAAACTCTCCTAGTCATTGGGGGTTTATGAAATTGTGTCATAAAATTAAACAGAACCAGAGAGGAAAATGCACTGTATATGTCTGTAATGTGATGTCATTTGTATGTTAACTGACAATATTTTTGTGTTATATAATGTCTTATGTTGTGGTGTTCTCAGTGTATGTCACATTTTTATAGATGTTAATATTTAAAAAATTCAAAAAATAATCTTTTTTTCCTAAAAAACAAGGTGAATAGACCAAAATGAATTAAAAAATACATTAAAACGTTTTTCAGATCATACTGATTAGGTCTTCTAGATCTTGGTATGAAAGGATGAATAAATGAGCATCAGTACTGGCATCTTTTGTGGTTTTCTCTTGTATATTGGTCCGGCCTTACTGATTAAGGGCCAAACCCTTTTTTGTGAATTGCAGCTGCGTGCCTAAAGGCAAGCCTGTCTGCACCTGTCCGCAACCGGACTGTGCCCAACTCCCGGAACCCTGGCTTTTGTAACAGGGAACAGGTAACTAGATTTAGGTACTCTAGAGATAACTGTCTCAAATTTAGAGAGAGTAGGAATCCCCTCTCCTGTATTACCTTTCCCTTTGAGAATCTATCTGATCAGCATCAATGCATATGTGCCTCTTGTGGTTCCTATGTACCTCTAAATCACAATGTGCCTAGAACACATGTTATTAGGAAATCCACTAATAACCCCATAAATTCCAGCCCAGGTAAAGGAGAGAGACATAATGGTTTTTTTTCTAAATGATTGCTCCCTCATTAAACCTAAGCTGGAGTTTGCTATCTTTTTAGCACACTTTGAACCAGACAGGGTCCTTATTACAGATACTTGGGCCAAAGACGCCTCAGGACCCGATTTAGTAGATGCAATCCCACCCAACTTTCCATCCAGAGGGTGGATAGGGTGGGACGCATGGGCGGAGGTCTGGCTATTGTTTTTAAGTCTCACTTTAAAAGTTTGGTAGAATCAGGCTTCAACTTACAAACTTGTGAAGTCCTTCATTTTAAACGTATCTTCTCAGCCACCTGCTCATTTGTGGGCTGTTTATCTACTGGCCCCCAGGTCTAAGACTCTCTTTTCCTAGGGATCTCAAACTCCTTCTAGAACTTTTTCTAGGTGAGAGTTGGATGAACATTTTGGGGGACTTTAACTTCCATCTAGTGGAGATGGATAACCATGATTCAAATACCCTTTTAGAGGCCCTTGCTAATACTGCACTATCACAACTGGTTTCCGCCCCCACTCATAAAGCAGGCCACATTCTGGATGGGCTCTTCACTAATGATCCCAGATTGGTCTATCAAAAAAACATTCCTATCAGCTGGTCTGATCACAGTGAAGGGGCTTTTGATGTTTTTCCCTTCTAAGCATTCAGAAATAATAGAATTCCCCGCATTGTGGACAAATCTAGAAACTGGAAAGGGGTTTTGGCTGAGGCACTAGCAGAACCCTAAACAGTATACCCTGTTCAATTCCAGATGACTAGGATAGCCGAGCAGAGGCCTTTGCTACTTGGCTGGAGAGTGCAGCCAGCATATTGGCCCCTATAAAGGCAATTGCACATAAAAGGTGCCCCCATCTTCTCCTTGGTACAATGATGGGCCTAGAATGCTTAAACAAACATGCCATAGCCAAGAGCGAGCGTAAAAGAAGTCCCAAGATAAGTAAGAAAGGATCTTATATAAAATAATGATTAAAGAATATAAACTTGCATGAATTGAAGAAAAGTTTAAGTCCTGCACCCAGAAAATTAAAAATGCCTCCTCCGCTAAATAACTTTTTAGGCTAGAACAACTGCTCTCAGCCTCACAACCCAGAGCAGAACCAAAGAGATTTCAGGTGTTCTGTAAACAGTTAGCAACTTTTTTCCATTCAAGATTACTCAGGTTTTGGCTCAACTCCTATTATGCTGACCCATTCAATTGCCACTTGCAGGCTTCCACTAACATCCCAAGAGAGGCTATCATGTTCAAGGCAAGAACCTAAAGGTCTCTTCGCATTATCCTACAATATTTCCTACACTCTCTCCTATGTTGGCTAAAGATTATCTCCTGAAAACCTACGAAGAAACACCTTCAGAAGCCTGTCCTCCTGTGGTTCTCCATATGGTGGCCAACAATATAGCTGACTCACTCTGTAAGTTACTAAACAATGTGATCCTACCGGGATCCTACCCCCAGAGTTGAAAGTAGGTTACCTCTGCTTACCTCTGATTTATGTTTTTTTCATGAGGCTAACGCCTTGGCCAAGGGCAGGGTGTCACATGGCCCGTAGAGTCATTGTCGTTTTTCACTAACTGAGCATGAGCATGTGCAGCTTGCCTGCTGCTATGCACGCGTTACTACACGTCTTTATTTTTGCAATAATAACGAAGACTGCTTTCACATGAGAAATCATCGCTGTGTTCATTCTCTGCATGTTCCTGGGATTTTGACTGAGCATTATGTGAAAGATCGAACAACAATTCCCCTTGTCATTCTGTTCTGGCCAGTCCTTAGCCCTTAGACAAAATATACAGATGCAGCTGTTGTTTAGACAGAGTACTTGGGTTTTTAGTGGGGTGCACGAACAGGTAGCACACACTTAGAGAGAGACCTTTCCAGGGAGTGGAGCACCCATGACGTAGACCTACAATCTATAGGCTAAGGTATGGGGTCTGCTGACAAAGCCCAGAGATCTTCTCTTATATAATAATACATCTTCTTAGCAAGGGGCGGCGGAAGGTTAGGCACTATTGTCCTTTCTCCATTGTCTTTTTATGATCACATTTCCCTTCTTGATTTATGGACTGACTGCTATGCTGACAATATGTGTACTATGCATTTTCATGCTTGTTGTGGCATGTATACTGCATGTTAGGGCACAATAGTTAAAAGAAATGTTTTAAACTGTTTTATGTCTCCATCAGATCTTATTGTGGACGAGTACAAAAGAGAGTGCGAAAAGGTGTGTCTTGTTACCTTGTTACGATTTTTAAGAGATCTGGGAGTGTTGTGGTCTGGGGTGCCTAATCATTTGTTTTTCTTTGAGTGAGTAGGAGAGCAAGTGAGGCACTATAGCTAATCGGTTCTGGGATTGTGGGTACTAAGGTGGTAGGCATACCCAGTCCTTATACACCAAGGTCCCATTTCCTGCGCACAGTTCTGTATTTGTGCACAATCCCTGCAACACTTAGAAATTGGGATAAGTAAGTTAAAGACTTGATCAAATTCCTAGTACACAGCCCAGTGTCACATCGTGTCAGGATGTAATGGGGACTGGACATCAGGAATTCTTGTTGATAATTAGGATGGAACAATTTAAACATGGATGTTTTATTGATAATATTTACTTTACAGAAATACTAATACTAATCTGTTCTAGACACACAACCAAGTTCTGTTTTTCTAAACCAAACCAATGTTTGTGAGGCAAAGCATTTGATCACTTTTAGAAACATAAATAGAAACTGTTAGATCCCAAAAAAGAAGGATGTACTTTCACCTTCATGTCCAATTAATTCCAATGACCATAAAAATGCTCTGACAGTAAGCTCCAGGATCAACCCCAAACTGTCTGGTTTAGCCATGGAGAGGTGAGTGGGAAGGCAGCAGCAAAGCACCAGACCAGCGATAAGATCACAAAACATGTTCTAAAGTGCGTTAGCAGCAGGAAACTAACACCTTCTCTGACCTGGGGTAAAGTCGGACCACAGCCTGCACCATAAATGGGAGCCCAGGCCAGAGCCACACCTGAAGAACAACAGATGCCATGGAGCCACTGATCGTGCAGCCCAGACACCAAAGTGGGCCACAACACCCACCGCCACCATCCCCATGACCCCCCTTCCCCGGGCCTCTACCGCCCAGGACAAAGACATGCCACATCAACTACACGGAATCATGTAACAAATATTCCTCCTGATGTCGCACAATCACATCTGGTTACATGCATGTATTGACACAAGTATGAGCATCACACATTCACCTACAAGGCCACAAATGAAAATGTATTAAAACAAACACAGAACAGAAAATAAGACACATGATGGCACCCCTCAGGACACTCTGTAGGTCACAGCCTGCAAGACAAAAAGCATTATGAGAAGGTGTATCATGCACACATCAAGGGACAGAGAGAGAGCAAAGGAGAGAGAGCGAGAGGGAGAGAGAGAGATAGACAGACACAGAGGGGGAGAGAGAGATAGATGGACTGAGGGGAGAGAGAGATAGACAGACAGAGAAGGAGAGAGAGAGATAGGCAGACAGACAGAGAAGGGGAGGGAGATATAGACGGACTAAGAGAGAGAGAGAGAGATAGATGGACAGAGAGGGGGAGAGAGAGATAGATGGACAGAGAGGGGGAGAGAGACACAGAGAAAAGAAGAGAGGGACAGGGAGGAAGAGTGCTGACACTGCGTACCCAGGCCACGCTGCTCACCTGCTGCCAACCGTGAGTCTCCAACCACATGCTGGTATGTAGTGCAGTACACCAGATCCCACATCTGAGACAGACCCGTCATTTGAAACAGAGTCCAGATACCTGAATGGCAAAGTACATACAATTGCATGTCACATCATTGCCTGTCTGCCCCTGGTTACCCAAGCAGCTGCACCCCGCCCCTCCCGTTGCCCAGCTGTGCATGCCTGTCCCTGTACACCCAGGCAGCTGCACCCCATCCCCTCCCACTGCTCAGTAGTGCATGCGAACCCCTGTGCACCCAGACCTCACTGCACACCTTCCGCCACAGGCGTGTAGAAATGAGGGCCCACCACATGCCGGTGCAAGCCCCAAGCACGGGGCCCATGGACATGTCACCTTCCACATCATGCAGCTCCGCTCCATGGGCCCCTAGTTCTCACATTTGGTGCTGGGTCTTGATTTCTCCATGGAAGAGGACATACCAGTGCATCCGGCATCATCACAGGCTGAACACCCGCTCAGCCTCATAGGTGCCACTAACTCTGTGATCCAGGAGGAGACGCCACATGGCGGTAGGCCCGCGCTGCCTGCTGACTTAGATCTACTCTGCGGTCTAGCAGGGCACACAAAACCTGAGTTTTCTGGACCGCTGGGACAGTGCATCATCGCAGGCTGCACACCCACTAAGCAATTAAGGTACCCTTACCTCAGTGCACCGAATGTCACCATCTCGTGGTGGTGTGCCTGTGCCTGTCGCAGTTGATCCGGTGCCACCAAGTCTATGCCCTGCTAGTCATGGACCCTCTATGATTGGGTATCATGGAGCGGACACCATCATATCACCTCTAGGCCTGCAGGATGTGATATCGCAGGCCCCTTGGCCCCCATGCCTACATGCACACCACATGGATACAACCCAAGAAAGTTTGGAAATGGCGATGTGCACGTGCACCCGGCCCTTTTTATTGGCAGGGTCACATGTACTGTGACGCATGTGCTGGATGGGTGTTGTGTGGGTGTATGCCAGCAGGAGGGAGTGGCCATGGCATGCTGACAACTAGACCTGTGAGCATCAGATCACTACAGGGGAGTCCTGGCACATTTGATGTTGTTGTCCTCCCCTGGAGCGTAAGCGTAGTAGGCTGGCCTGGCGTCCGCCAGTTCAGCGTAAGGGTTTTAACAATGTCCCCGGGGCTCTGGGCGTGGTTCCGTACGGGGCTGGACAAGAAAGTAACAAATGTGTGTGTCGCTGTTGTTGCATCGGCGCCACCTGGACAACATTCTGCAATGGGTCACTCTGTGAGCCAAGTCCAACGACATGAGCCACATGGACATAGGGGGAATTCACTGACCATACATTCATAAATACTACCACACATGAAAGACCATAGACACAACACATCTGTGTGATTCGGAATGTTTAATGCGCGATCAGGGGAGTGTTGCATATGGAGCAGTAAAGGGCCATGCCAACCCCACTTTACAATGTTGGCCCGTGGAGGGCCAGCCAGAGTCCTTCAGGGAATGTCAAGCCCAAAGGAAGAGGAAGAATTCCGTCCGCAGTCTGATTGCTGTGTCGTTGGCAATCACACAGAATATGGTAGTCCATTGCAAGGTCCAAGGTGAGTGTCGCAGAGTGTATAGGAAGACAGTGGAAGGCGATGATGCAGAGGGCAATACCAAGCTGAAACCGGTCATATGGCAGAGATGATTGCTACTGCTTCCTTCTTACCACAATGGCACTTTCATCCACCTCTTCATCCGTGGCTGTCTATCTGCCTCACGTGGGGGTGGTGCTGGCCTTTCTCTAGCACTGTGTGGCAGTGACACCTCAGGGGCCGGAGGTGGATGTGGTGGGAGCAGCAGCATGCATCAGCACCAGGCCTTGTGGCAGCAATGTTATGAGGATGGTTTTGAGGTCATTGAGGAACCCAGCTACCACTCGCTGTAGTGCAGCCATGGCAGCCACCCTTTCCGCATTGGCCCGATCCATGGTCTCCATGAACCTCTGCATGTTTCCCACCTCCCGGGCGATCTTGATGGAGCCACTCTGACTAGTCAGTCGTTCTTGACTCTGATTCAGGACTCTGGCGATATTGCCATGGTTCATTGCCGAATATGGAGTGGACTGTGGGTGTCTGTTAGGGACTGTGAGTGGTCCCTGATGTGACTTAGACACTCATGTATGGCATCTAGTTTGTCTGCTGTCGGTCAAAGCCTACCCGCACCTGTTCAGCCAGCTGCTCCTGGCAGTCCAACACACGGCATTGAAAGGCCATGTGTTCTTCATGGGGGTCCTAGGAGGCAGCCGTGTGGTGGGGGCTGCCTGCTGTGTGGTCTGTGCAGGGGGTGGGGTTTCCTCGCAGCAGCTGGGCTGCCCTTTTCCTGGAAGTGGGTTGTGGAGGCTCTCCACGAGCTGTTGGAGGGCATCAGAGCTTAAGTTGTGGTGGTCCTCTTCATCATCAGAGATGAGCGGTTCGACTGCTCTGCAGGAGGTGCTGATTGTCCCTCTGTAATGTGAAGAAGAAATGCAGTTTAACAATGTGTTCAAATGTTTGTTGTCGCATTGTACATACAGACTGCATTACTGTGTACATTGTGAGTGTTTGGGAGGAGCTGCCTATTTGATGGGGGACAGTGGACATTTAGACAACAGATGTCTGTGTGTTTGTACCCATATATTGTCATCTCACATATCTCACATGTCCCTGCAATGCCACTTGTGATTGGCCAGTGTCTACACCCAGTCAGCACCAGTTGTGTCCTGTGTTCTGTTGTGGACATGTTGTGGTTTGTGCCACATTGTTGTCAGTGTTGATGTGCTCTACATGTTATGTGTGTGTGCTACATTTCGGGGGTAGCCCCTGCTGCTCTGTTTTGCTGCCCCTTATAACTTTTCTGCAATGTGCCTTAGCTTTCTGTGCTTATACAGTGCTGAGATGTTGCATACTTGTGTACGTTGGTCTCTTGGTGGGAGTTGAGGTCTGGGGCATGATTTGTCTGCTGATGTGCTCAGCTCAATTGTGCATGTTGCCATTGTGGCCATACCCCATTCCCAAATCCCTGGTCGCTACTCACCCTGTTGCTGTTGTGTCTGGTCTTGTTGAGCAGTGTCCAGTCCCACCGACTCCAGGCACTCTCTCCCCACTGATGACTGTGGACACCATTTCCTCCATGTCTTCCAGCTCCTCTGCATTGCTGACTTCCGGTTGCTGGCGAGTTTCAGCTTGGTTTTGCGCCTGACATCATTCCAGCGCCTCTTTACCTCTTCCATTGTCCTCTTCAGCACTCCCCCTGCATTCACCTTGTCCACGATGGACTGCCATAGTCTATTTTTGGTTGCCAATGACAAGGTGGGGGTAACAAACAGTAGTTGATGGTGTTCCACCACCTCTGTTATCAGGATCGTGTTTTCCTGTGGACTGAAGTGCTTCTTCCTACTTTTCTTCTCCTTGGCCTTCCCTGACCCTGAGGTCCCATGCAGGTCCTCCAGGGGCCTTGTGGGTTTCTGGTTTTCCTCCGTAGTTGCTCTGGCAACATCCCTTGTGCTTCGCTGTTGTTTGGCATTTGTTTGTCTATTTTTTTTCCACTTTTATGGTGATTTTTCCTGCCTGACACATGTGGGTGCAGGCCTGTTGCTGGTTTTCACTGATTTTGTTATCATGATTATTCTCATTGCAGCATTTTCTGCATTGGCAATTCACATTTTTTGCGGTGTGGCGTTGATTTTAACGCAGTCAGTTAATAAATTATCTAGAGACTATTACATGGTACCGCCGTGTTGAGAATGCTTGGTTAACACGGCATCATTTTCCCGCAATAGACTGCGAGGTTGGAAGTTGCGTTAAGTAACTTTTGCGATGGTTATCACACGTTCTTGAGAATATGCCCCTATGTTTGAACAGGTACGTACAGTACGAGATGAGGGGCTTAGTTATGAGTATTGTAGCAGGTGCAGTGTTACCAGAGAATTTTAGGGCCCATGTACTCCAATTACAAATAAAGTGTCTTACTCAGTTAAAGTATGTGGAATAGATGAGGTGGGTGTTCAATTTCCTTATTTACCCTAAACCCTATGGCAGCCTTCCTGTCTCTGCACTAGAGGTGCAATACCTCAACATTTTAAATGTGACCACAAGAAGCAAGGTACGCTATAAAAATCTGCTTCAAAGGAAAGAGCTTCAAAGCTTCTCCGAATTGGAAATGGACTTTTTGTGGTGCTTAAGATAGTAACAGAGCAGCATGCTGGGATATGCGTCAATCCCCTGAAGTATTTTCATGCCGAGGACTTAACAGGACAAAGGATAATTGAGAAGTTTCTTCATTTTCTCTGACTGTTCTCGACACAAAGTCGGCGCACGGTCTCCAGCTTTGCCCTTAGAAACCAGGCACCAAGGGTTCCCATTGAGCCGCTGTCATGTGCGCACTTTCAGGCACGGCCCATGTTTTTGCAAACATGGCTTTGCATCTTGGCACTTAAACCCATGATATAGCCCTAGAATGCAAGGCTTTTTTGGCTAAAATACGAGGGCTATGGAAGGGGCGATCATGGCTCTCCTTGGCAGCTACAGATTATATATTAAAAAGGAGAACATTACCCATATCCATGGCCTGCTTTCTCTCCCCAACATTTCCCCTTCCGGTGCCACTCTATGGCATGTCACTTCTGGCCTGCATTAGTCAGGAGCCATAGGTTGGACCTCTCTTGCTAGGAGCAGGCTCACGGTGAAGACTGTACGCTTCTTCTACAGTGATTCTTATGGACATTCTCTTTTGGAAGTATTTGCATGTTTAAAACCAAGATTCATTTGAGATCTGTGTGGAGACCAATTATGATAAATAAGGGTCTGATTATGACCTTGGCAATCCGAGAACTGCAGTCGCTTTTTGGCGGTCCGATCACCCGCATACCTAGCTGCGCGACTGTCGGATTACGGTGCAGGCAGGGAGGCGATATTCAGGCCGCTTCATCAGACGCCGCCACCACCATGGTCTGAGCTCCCTCTGGGGTAGCAGTGGGGACAGTGGTGGTCTATAGTGGTGGTACCAGCATTGGCACCACCGTGTGTATTATGACGTGCCTTTCCGTCAACCTTTTCCTGGCAGTGACACTATCAAGCAAGGGTCAGTGGAAAGGCAGATTTTGGAGTCAAGAACTGTCTCCAGGGTGAGTATGCCCTTGAGACATGTTATAAGGTGTCTGCAGTGTATGCCTGCTCACACTGTTTCCCTTGCAGAAGGTGCTGTAAGGAAACAGTGCACCTGACTGGCTGGGGGCTGTGCAGCTTGGCCGACAATGGCATCTGTCTCAGTAGCAGTGCCGAAGCATGCCGCTGACAAGTCTCCGCCAGACACACACCACCAGCTCCTTGGGGAACTCATGATGCAACAGGCAGGTGCCACTGGCTTGGCGGATTTTCATGGACTGCAGCTGCTGCAGGCTGGCGGTCCTCCAACCAATTTCATAATTTGCCCCAAAGTAAACAGATGTAGAGCTTTCCAGCACTTCAAGTATTACCAAGAAATAATTCCTCAAAGCCTCCAATATTTATTCTTGTCTAATGACACCTCCCGATAATATACAGAAAACTAAAGTAGAACTCTCATGGGAATCTGATCTGGAAGTGAATTGGCCCATTACTCTATGGAATAAAATCTGGACGAAACTCAGGAAATCTTCAAGAGCGGCCAGTACAACACAAACACTTTTCTTTATCTACAATCGTTTGTTTTTCACCCCTGTTTACCTAAACCAGATACACAACACAAATCCTAACACATGTTGGACATGCTCCTGAGTTGACGCTGACTTCAAACACATGATATTTACATTCACACATGTTTTTAGATTTTGGAAACAAGTTTGGCACCAGATCAACATTAATTTTCATACCAACACACCCCTCTCCCTTACTAACATTTTCCTAGGTAGTTCAGCACCGGAATGGGGGGAACATCAACCCCAACTAAGACTCATTGACTTGCTACTGGCTGTAGCATTTCAACAGATTTCAAAAAATTGGAAAGACTCTTCAAAACTATCCTATTTAGCATGGTGGTATGCAGTATGCCATAACCATCGTTTAGATACAGCCCTTGTCCACCCTATCTCTTTAGCTACGAAGAGATTACACCTCTGGTGTCTTCCCACACATTTTCTGAATACAACAGCAGAGAACACTTCTTCACCAGTTCCTTCAATGCAAGAAGTTACCAAGCCTCCCTGACTTCCTACTGTTTGTTTTCACATAATTTTGCTCAATTTGTCACTTCCTATTACACCCTTTCAATTGTATATTTTTTGACATGTACTACTATTTACAATATCTATAAACCTTTGAATGTATTCCTATCATTCCTTAAGTTATATTATTCTACCCTTGAAGATTTTTGTATATTAAGAGTATTCTTAAATATCATTTTCTGTTTAATATGCATCTGTAAATGATTGCCTGTATGAAGTATTGTTTTTTGCAATAACTTTAATTTCTAAATAAACCTTTACTTGAACTTACAAAATAAATAAATAAATAATTAAGGAACTGCAGAGAGTGAACAGCCTCTTGATAAAACTTTGAGTGATGCGCCCTTATTGTCATAATTTTAATTCCTTTAGCGCTTCATACTGACTTCTGCCAAGTCTAGGCATTGTAAATATTAGAAGATATTATTACTTAATTAATAAAATTAAAATAACCAATCTCAGGAGAGAAGTGTGAGTCTTCAAAGTTCTTTTAACTCACTGAGCCACCCTGACCACTTAAGCAATCAAAATCTTCTATATACACTGAAAATCAAGTCTTTTGTGGACTACAGGGACAAGGTAAAAGGTGCAAAAAGAAGTCTGGCTGACTCTTTCCCAACTTTTCCAGCCTTTCAAAGGCATCAGTGTGCCCGGAAGACTCCTAAGTTGACAAAAGACTAGTTGGCCACAGGTGAAGGAGCTGAATTTGTCAGAAATATCCTTGACTGGCTTTCAAAATAGAGTATGTCAAGTCAAGTCAAGTCATAAAATTTGTATAGCGCACTACATACCCAGAGGGTTTCAAGGCGCTTAGGAAGGGGAGGAGGATTATTTGTCAAATATCCACGTTTTAAGCTGCTTTCTAAACGCTAGGTGGTTCTGGGTGAGGCGAAGGTAAGCGGGGAGTGAGTTCCATGTTTTAGCAGCCAGGTATGAAAAGGATCTGCCTCCCATGGTGGTCTTGTTGATGCGAGGTACAGTGGCGAGGGCTTGGCTGGAAGAACGTAGTTGGCGGGAGGGGGTGTAGAAGGACAGTCGAGAGTTGAGGCAATCTGGGCCGATGTCGTAGAGTGATTTGTGTGCGTGGGTAAGCAATCGGAAAGTGATTCTCTTATTGACGGGTAGCCAGTGGAGGTCTTTAAGGTGACCAGAGATGTGTTCGTTGCGTGGGATGTCTAGTATGAGCCTGGCTGAGGCGTTTTGGATTCGTTGGAGTTTCTTCTGGAGTTTAGCGGTGGTACCTGCGTAGAGGGTGTTTCCGTAGTCCAGTCGGCTCGTGACCAGAGCGTGGGTGACTGTTTTCCTTGTTTCGGAGGGGATCCAGCGAAATGTTTTTCTGAGCATGCGAAGAATGTGGAAGCAGGAAGAGGATACGGCGTTGACTTGTCTGTTCATTGAGAGTGAAGAATCCAGGATGACGCCAAGGTTCCGTGCGTGGTCTGTCGGGATGGGTGCTTTTCCGAGGGCTTCCGGCCACCAGGAGTCGTCCCAAGCAGAGGGGGATGTACCTAAGATGAGGACTTCTGTTTTGTCTGAGTTCAGTTTCAGACGGCTTTGTTTCATCCATTCGGAGACTTCTTTCATTCCTTCGTGTAGGTTAGTTTTGGCGGTGTTAGGGTCTTTGGTGAGTGATAGGATCAGTTGGGTGTCATCCGCGTAAGAGATGATGTTGAGGTTGTGTTGGCGTGCGATGGCCGCGAGGGGGCTCATGTATACGTTGAAGAGGGTGGGACTGAGTGAGGAACCTTGTGGTACGCCACAGATGACTTCAGTGGCCTCGGACTTGAATGGTGGGAGGCGGACTCTCTGTATTCTTCCGGAGAGGAAGGAGGTGATCCATTCCAGTGCTTTTCCTTGAATTCCGATGTTTCTGAGGCGCTGTAGAAGGGTGCTGTGGCAGACTGTATCAAATGCTGCAGAGAGGTCGAGGAGGATGAGGGCGACTGTGTCTCCATTGTCCAGTAGAGTTCGAATGTCGTCTGTTGCTGCGATGAGGGCGGTCTCAGTGCTGTGTTTTGCTCGGAAGCCAGCTTGTGAGGGGTCGAGGGATTTGTTGGCTTCGAGGAAGGTGGCGAGCTGGTTGTTGACGGCTTTCTCGATGACTTTGGCCGGGAATGGAAGAGGCGAGATGGGGCGGTAATTTTTGAGTTCGGTGGGGTCCGCTGTTGGTTTTTTCAGAAGGGCGGTGAGTTCAGCGTGTTTCCAGTCTTCTGGGAAGGTAGCGGAGTTGAAGGAGCAGTTGATGACGTCGCGGAGGTGCGGTGCTATGACGGAGTCTGCTTTGTTGAAGATGTGGTGAGGACATGGGTCTGTGGGGGATCCTGAGTGGATGGAGTTCATCAGGCGGATGGTGTCCTCAGTGGAGATTGGGTTCCAGGCGTTAAGGGTGTTCACGGGGGGAAGATGGTTAGCAGATGGTAAGGTGGGTTGGTTTCCGGGTTGGTTGACAAAGCTGTTGTGGATGTCTGCAATCTTGTTGTGGAAAAAAGAGGCTAGGGAGTCACAGAGGGTTTGAGAGGGGGTGATGTCGTTGGAGTTGGCCGAGGGATTGGAAAATTCCTTGACGATGTTGAAAAGTTCCTTGCTGTTGTGGGCGTTGTTGTCAAGTCGATCCTTGAATGCTGTTTTCTTGGCTTTTCGGATCAGTTGGTGGTGAGTGCGGGTGGCGCTTTTGAAGGCGTCCTTGGTGCTGGTGGTTGGGTCTTTTTTCCACGCTTTTTCAAGGAGGCGGCAGAGTTTCTTGGACTTCTTAAGATCATCGTTGAACCATGAGGCTTTCTTGCTGCCAGGTTTGCTTTGACGTTTTTTCAGTGGTGCTAAGGTGTCGGCGGTGTTGGACAACCATAGGGTGAGGTTGGCGGCGGCTTCGTTGGCGTTAGAGGAGAGGGCTGGGGAGTTTCGAAGGAGCGATGCGGAGATTTGGTCCGTGGTGATTTTGTTCCAGTTTCTTTGCAGGGTAGGTTGGGAGTGGTTGATGGGTTTCGGCTTGTTGTAGGCGAAGTGAACGCAGCTGTGGTCGGTCCATAGGAGATCCGTAGTGTGGCTGAAGGAGACATGATTGCTGGAAGTGAAGATGGGGTCAAGTGTGTGACCTGCGATGTGGGTGGGGGAAGTGACTAGTTGTTTAAGTCCGAGGTTGGCGAGGTTGTCCACGAGGGTGGTGGTGTTGTGGTCGTTTGTCTTTTCAAGGTGAAAGTTGAAGTCTCCCAGAAGAATATAGTCTTTGGAGGGGAGCGCGTGTGGGGTGATGAAGTCCGTGATGTCTTCACTGAATTTTGCGCGGGGTCCTGGTGGTCTGTAGAGGAGAGTGCCTCTGAGTGTTGTTTTGGGGTCGATGTAGATCTGGAAGTGAAGGTGTTCTGAGTTGGCGAGGTTGGTGTCAGAGCTGGTTGAGATGCGGATAGATTTCTTATGGACGATAGCGATTCCTCCTCCTGTGTGGCCGGTACGGTCCTTGCGTGTGATCTTATAGTCTTCTGGGATGGCGATGGTGATGTCTGGGGCGGAGGAAGCATTCATCCATGTTTCCGTAAGGAAGGCGACGTCTGGAGAGAGGGTGTCTAGTAGATTCCATAGGTCAATGGCGTGTCTGTGGACCGAGCGGGTGTTGAGAAGGATGCATTGTAGGTGGTTGGGGTCGGGAATCTGTGGTGTGGTCGAGGCGGAGTTGTTGTCAGTGCCGTTGAATTTGCAGGAGTAGCAAGAGAAAGGTCCATGGGTGTGTCCAGGAGCGGCTTGGACGCAGTTGGGGGAGCGGCCGGGGTTAAGGTCTAGGAGGGTGGCGGCATCGTAGGAAATGCGAGAGGGTTGGGCGGCGCGAGGGGCAGGGGGTCTGGCGTTGGGCGCGGGCCAGGCGCGGACGGGCGTAGACGGGCTTACCTTTGGCGCACCTTCGGCGCGGATTGGGCGCGGTCGCTGCGCGTAAACGCTGCGCGCGGGAGCAACTGTCATATATGGATAGTGGAGGGGGGAGGGGCGAGGGCGGTTCAGCTGGGAAGCGGGGCGGGCTAAGGAGGAGGACAATATCAACAAAATGGAGGCGGAGGGGTCAGACCGGCAAGAGGGCTTGGGGGAAAAACGCTATTTCTGCAACAGAGTTATGATAGTAAGTTAGAATGTAAATGAGCAGAGCGGCGAAATGAACACAACGTTTGCTACAAAGTCACGCTGGCAATTACACAGGGCAAATGGACAAATCGGCAATTTAGCTATGCAAATGGGCAGCGCGGTGAATAAAGCACGCAGCGGCAATCAGGGCACACAGCAGGCAGTAATTAATAATCGGAATCCAGAATGCGCTGCACAACGATACCGCAACAGCAGGGGAGCGACCACTCAGCTTGGAAGCGAAGAGCGAGTCACGGCGCTTCCAGGTAAGGGAGCGCTGTTTGTTGTCTGTGGGAGGGCGGTTCAGCTGGGAGGCGGGGCGGGCTAAGGAGGAGGACAATATCAACAAAATGGAGGCGGAGGGGTCAGACCGGCAAGAGGGCTTGGGGGAAAAACGCTATTTCTGCAACAGAGTTATGATAGTAAGTTAGAATGTAAATGAGCAGAGCGGCGAAATGAACACAACGTTTGCTACAAAGTCACGCTGGCAATTACACAGGGCAAATGGACAAATCGGCAATTTAGCTATGCAAATGGGCAGCGCGGTGAATAAAGCACGCAGCGGCAATCAGGGCACACAGCAGGCAGTAATTAATAATCGGAATCCAGAATGCGCTGCACAACGATACCGCAACAGCAGGGGAGCGACCACTCAGCTTGGAAGCGAAGAGCGAGTCATGTATGTCTGCCCAGGAAACACCTAAACCTGCTTGCACCTATTTTCTGATACTTTAGGAAAGCACCACAATGAGAGTGTTATTAATATTTATATAATAATAATTATAATATTAATAAGAATTAATATTATTAGTAGAAGTAGTATTATTAACTATACTAATAATAATAATAACTTTTTTGCATGTCAAGACTAAAGATCAGCCACCATGGGGCATGTGCCTACGAAATCACCAATAAAAACGTTTTGTGTTGCACTTGCAGCCAGTCTTGTGACTTCATGGAGTGCAGTCTTACTCATCTTAGAGTGATTCATTGCATCCCAGGTGTGTTTAGTACCCATGTCATTGGAAATAACCTTGTCTAAAGTGTACTCAGGGGATTGCACAGCACCAACCTACTTAGCCATAATCGCGTACCTGCATTTCAAGACTGATACAACATTTCCTACAAAATACTTTGAATGTTCGAGAATCTCATAGGAAGCAGGTGTTCATGGACACGTATGTGCGCCATGAGACCAGTGTACATTTCAGAAGCAGACGTTCTTCACTTGCAGGTGGTTCGTCAGACCGACCTCTGTACAAAACCAGAGCCTCCGGATCAATGATAATGTGTGAGTGACTACACACATATTGGTTGGATGTGACCATGGTGCAATTGTCAGGATGGCACCGAGGTGCAAATTACTACAAGTGCATTGTCAGGATGTCATGGATGCAACTGACTGCAAGTGCATTGGCAGGATGGCATGGATGCAACTTACTGCACATGCATTGCTAGGCTAGCATCCGGATGGGATCAACTGCACGTGCATTGTCAGGATGGCACAGGGTGGAACCAACTGCAATGGCATTATCAGGATGGCACCGTGGTGAAATTGACTGAACATATATTGTCAGGATGGCTTAGTGACAAAATATAGAGACAATTAATATCGATTCACACAAGTATCCAACATGTAATTTCAATAATAAAAACATTGAGTTCTTATAAATATCTATAAGTCACTTATATCGAACACATAAATATCAGTGACAAAATATATAATGTTACATGTATCAACAACAAAAATATTGAAAACTAAAATATTGTGACATAAATAAACATATACTATGTCAAAAATATCAGATACAACATCAACTGCATACATAGTTTTAAATAAAACTAGTAAATAGGATTACAAATTACTAAAACAAATATTTACACCAACAAACAACTATAAAGATATCCTAAAATTATAAATATAATATATAAATAAATAAAAATATTTTACTTCACCAAAAAACAAAAACATAAACAATATTAAATTGATACGCCTCCAAAATATACATTACCCATATTTACAAAACATTTACATAGAGCAAACATTTATATTAGCAAACAATTTCAACAGGTTTGTCTGGGCAAGACTAGTTTCATATGAATTATTCTGGAAAGAATTCCAATTACGCACTGGTTTTTCACGAGGTGATTGTAGATTTATTTGTACTCTATTCATCAGAGTAGGTAAAAGGAGAAACAGCCAACACGTATTTCTCCCCCTTACATGGCCATCCGGCCTGGGGCTTCCTCAGGGCGATTGAATTCTTAAAAGGGCCTATCAGCATCGTGGGTAACTACAATTTCTTGAGAATTCTCAAATATCGGGCACGTGAGCAGAACACCACATCCTGTCCTGGCATTATGCCTGATATTTGAGAACTCTGAAGAAATTGTAGTTACCCACGACGCTGATTCAACATTGAACATTACAATACAAATTAGTATGTTTAAATAATAACTTTAAACTAACTCCAACAGCAACGACAAAAACTACTAGTCACCTAAATATCGGCAAAGATAAAAAATAGAGCACATGCAGTAAATAAAACTACTTTTTCTCTTCCAACAGAAAAGACCTATCCCTATCAACCTTGCTGAAGGAAAATACTCAAACAACATTAATCGTGTATGAAACACATACAAGAAAGTAAAGACAAGAAATAGTGAATAGATATTTAACTGTATGTTAATAAATAACAAAGAAAATGACTAGTTTCTATATTTGTAGCATTACAGTAATTAAAGATATAATGACAGAAATCATTAAATGTATAACCTCACAAAAGGAAGACTGTTATTGTGTTACATGAGATAGACCAACAGCCAAGAAAATGCTTTTACTAAAAATATTAACAGGAAATGTACAAAATATTATTCCAATGCATGTTGCAGGAGGGCAACTACTAAATAAACCGTAGTAGTTAATGTAAAAGAGCATAACCACCCCCAAATGTCAAAAAGATAGAAGTGAGAGAATGTTTAGAAAATATAAGAGAAGCAAGTCCTAGTACTCAAGAACCTACAACACAAATACTGAAGAATATTCAACCCCATGTACATGAACATATAACAGGTCAATTACCATCAATACCCACCTTAAGATGCCTAAAAACATGAACTTAAATGGCCATCAGTGACACCCCACCTACTCCTAAATCATTCAGGGACATAGACATACCAACACACCTGACAATATCAAATAAAGGGAACACTTACTCCTATATGACAATAAAAATAATGACAAACAAGAACTAATATTTTCTACATCGAATAACTTACTCAAACTGTCCCAATGCCAAACATGGATAATGGACGGGGCATCTAAAACGTGTTCCAAACCATTCCATTAATTATACACCATGCAAGGTGAATTTCAAAACACCAAGGGGCATATTATCAACAACTAGCGATATTTATCGCTAAATAAGCTTAGCGAAATTTTTTCTATCACCGTGCATCGCCGGATTTTATCGCAGAGATAACGTGCTATTAGCAAAGTTTATCTCAAATGAGATAAAATATCCGGCAATAGCGGTGAAATGCGTGAATATCGCTGGAAATCCAGCGATATTCAGGCATTATCGATAATAGGGTCTTAACCTGAATATCCACCTCCCATTGGATATACAGGGTAAGAAGTGGTCTGAGCAGGCGTTGGCGATATATTCGCGCTTAGCGTGAATTTTATTGTCGCTACGCCTGCGTTGATAATAGGCGATAGCGATGTTAGCGACTGCTTTCAGGCACTGTAGCTTGAACACTTAACAGAAGGCTCCCAGGGTTGTTTATTCTTACTCACTTGTCAGCCATGTCACTACAGACGTTCACCTCACAGCCAGGTAGTCATTGGTTGAGTGTGGGATAGGAGTGATTGAAATGACTACAACTACCATGAGGCCTGTTATCTGTAACTCTGAACAGGATGCCCCAGTGTTGTTTGTCTTTAATTGTAAGCCATGTCACTACTGAGGTTGAACTCACAGGGAGTTAGTAATTAGTTGAGTGTGGGGTAGGAGTGACTGAAATGACTACAACTACCATGAGGCCCTGTTTCTTGAACACTTAACAAGAAGCCCTAGTGTTGTTTGTCTTTATTCACTTGTCAGCCATGATCCCCAGGTGAAATGGACTGAGCAACTTACACACAATGCTCTGCTCAGGCACATGTCTGCCTACTCAGCCTGAACTTCCCCTGTTCTCCATAAATGAAATGAGGAAATGAGTGATACCATATAAAGTGTGTAACTGAAATATCAGTAACACGTGAAGGTAATGTAGCTGATATGAAATAGCTGCGGATCCATTGACACTGCGCAGAGCACATGATTACCAGTGCTAAATCTACTACCAAGTAGTGTGTATGCCTGTATTGTACACCCCCTGGGACTTGGAATTTACTAATACACATGTAACTTTTACACTGTGTTGGCTTTAAGGTATTTGGAGATGCCATGTCCATCCCTCATGTCAACATGATGCATATCAGTACAGCAAATGATCAGGTAAATAAGACTTCATGTGATGGATATTTCCCAAAATCTCTCAAATGAGTCAAACAACGGGAATAGTGCACTATGTCAACTTCCAACCCTTTTGTCCATCCCAGCTCTGAACTCACTGTGTACCAAATAATGTGGATGCACATACCACACTCATAAGAATAACATTCTACTCCATGTCTGAACAGGTCGATCCAAGACTACATCTGGCCACACTCAGGACCCTGCTCAGACTCCACCTCCCCCCGATCAAGACTCCAGTGATGCAGAGTTTCCTGGACCTATGGACATGGAGGACCAGCCTCCCCATCTGGGCAGCCTGGGCAGATGGAAACAGTGAGTCTCACTGTGCGAACAACCACATCTCCCAACCCAGCCGCAATATCTAAGCTGAGTCTTCCCCTACAACTGGTGGAGCTAGCACCGGCAGCAATATCTTTTCTACCCCAGTCCTACTTCAGAAGGTGACTATTGACAACACACTCACTGAGGATGGAGGAGTCAGTGGAAGGGGCTGGCTAGCCCCAGGCCACAAACCAGTGGGGACATGGGGAGTGGGAGGGTAACTGTGGGACCGCTAAGTGAGGCTACTGGTGCCACTGATGCCCAGGTCAACATCACCCGAGTCATGGGACCTTATGAGGATTTCCAAGGAGCGATGGACCAGGTACTTGAGGAACTCTGGGAGATGAAAAGACTACTGATCTTGCAACTGACAATATGTTAAGCACTTAAATCTTAATGTCCACAGAATAATAGAGTCCTGTGCCAATCGCCTCCAAAACCTGCTGAAGTTAGGTCTCACTGGAAACCTATGAGAAGTGGAGGCAGCACCAGGGATGAAGTCACACTTTAGCCAGTAAGGTCATTGGAATCCAACTGTATTCAAATCAGTTTTCCGCACCGTGGATTTGGACGTATATTCTATCGCCGAACTCCAAGGCTGATTGGATTCCAACGATTGTGGTTTATCATAACCTCATTCATACCGAAAGATGGTCATCATCTACCGATTTCTGATTTGAATACAGTTGGATTCCACCTTCCAGTCCCAGTATCATTTTGGCGCGTGCAGACACTAAAGAGCATCTACATGTGAGCGGAACTCCTTCCGGTCTCCTTTAATTCTAGATCCATATAGTTCATATTATTAAATAAAACTTTGCCAGATAACCCTGAGCGTAAATACTACATCAGACAGAACTCAGCTGGAACCCAGTAACATTTTACATATAAGCGGAACTTTCTTCAGAAACCGGATTCCACTTTGTCCTTCTTATTTGGCTTATTATTGCCTTGATTCATCAAATGGAACATGGTCCATCCCAAAAACCTTTAGCCCTGACGAAGTTCCTATAAAGGAAATGAAACACGTTGGCTTTTGTCCTGTGTTTTTATACAAAGAAGAATGAAGGAATTTGAAATGACCATACTGGCTAAAGTGTGACTTCATCCCTGGTGCTGCCTCCACTTCTCTACAATACTGTGGGAGATGAAGCAGCTGCAGAGCTCCATAGACCAGAGACTGGACACCCACAACAACAACATGGGCCAGCTCATTGGGTTGCTTAGGATATTAACACCAGACTCTACAGTGTGATGAACTCTCCTTGGCACCAGGCACTTCACTCCTTGTGCCTGTCTCCTCTGCTGCCCTGCTGCCCTGAGTGTGGTAATTGACATCCTGAGGCAGATCTCTGTGGGTCAGACTGCAGGGCTGAATGCTATCCAGGAACAAAGCCACCAACTTATGTAGATGGTGTCATACCTGGAAGGCATTCGTGCTGACATGTCTGGCCTACAGAAATCTTTTCAGGCTCCGGCTTCCACACTCAGGGTAGTCGTCTACCTATTCCGGCTTTCCAACCCTCCTCTTGCCTCTTCACCATCCATAATCCCTATTTCCATACCTGCCCAAAGCACACACACACATCAGCACACATTCACCTCAACATCCAGATGTAGCACACACTAACAGAAAGAGAAGAAAAAAGACAGGCACACAATCATTCACCGGGCACTCAACCCTGTAAGCACCGCATCCAGAGATATACACCTAAACATCACACCCACTGCACTACTTACTTCCACTACAGAAATACAACCAGACACCACACCACCAGTCACAGCCACTACCCACATGCAACCAGACACCACACCACCAGACACAGTCACTATCAACATCACACACCCAGACACAACACCCACACCACCAAACACAGCCACTACCGACATCACACACCCAAACATCACACCTCAGACTTCACATCCCACTACCTCCATTCCCCAACCCCTTGCCTTATCCCTTCCCTAGTCTCTCAAATACTGTACCGTTTTCCCTTGACCTTTTCCCTGACACTGCTGCCACCCCCAAACACAAAAGATCTTCTTTCCCACCCATGCCATACACTTCCACTTCCAAGTATACCCCAAAAACACATGCCACATCCCCTTCTTTAACCCTCGCTACAAACACAAGACCTCACTATCCAGAAACCCATCCACCTCCTCCATAAACCCAAGTACCTCTTCCCCTCCCCCCCACAGATCTCCAAAGGCCAAAATAAACCAAATAAATCTACTCCCACTCTTCCTATACCAATAACTGCCCTTCATGCTTAGTGACCGACTGTCACAGTAATGAGGCCTTTCAATTAGGATTCTTATTGAGTGTGGCTAGTCACCTACTAGGGTATCAAGGCGCCGGGGGTGTTCTGCAGTTCTGTCGAAATGCCAGTTCAGTCCAAGAGCCAGGTCTTGAGGTCCTTCTGCAATGAGGCATTGAGGGTGATTGTCTGAGATTTAGAGGACGGGAGTTCCAGGTCTTTGCAGTGAGATAGGAGAAGGATCTTTCTCTGGACGTGGTCTTGCAGATCCTTGGGGTATTCGCCAGGGCCAGGTTGGCAGAGCAGAGGCATCTGGTGGGAGTGTAGAAGGAGAGGCGGTGGTTGATGTATGCAGGTCCGATGTTGTGAAGGGCCTTGTAGGCATGCATGAGGAGCTTGAAGGGAATTCTTTTGTTGATCGGGAGCCAGTGGAGGTCTCTCAGGTGACCGGAGATGTAGCTGCTGTGGTGGATGTCCAGGAGAAGTCTTGTGGTGACAATTTGGATTCTTTGCCATTTCTTTTGGAGCAACTGGGTGGTGCCGTTGTAGAGTGTGTGGCTATAGTTGAGTTTGCTGCTGACGAGCACCTGTGTGACCCAAATACCTTCTGCAATCGCTATTCGGGAATCAAAAAATGCTAAGCATGTAGGAATCGGTAAACAAAATGTAAATTTCTTAATATTACTAAAAAGCAGTTCGCTAAATAGAGAATCGCTATTAGGTAATATGACTCCATTAATTCCTAGGGGCGTACATGTTCATAGGTGCAAATGGTTTTGCATTAGCTAATTTGTGATTACCTGATTTGTAAATTAGCAAATGCAAAGCCAAGGGTGCCCGGGGCCTAAGGCCCCCTGAAGCACCCCAAAAAAAGTGTGCAAATCTAAAGCACACACATGCCCTAAGGGCATGTGTGGACTACTTGGCCCTTGAAAACATTATTTGTGTGCTTTTTTCAAAGTTTGCACACAACTTAAAGTTGATAGTATTTAGCCTTTCCTAAATGCACAATTAGGAAAGGCTTCTTACATGTGCATTAGGGATTCGCAAATTGTGAATCTCCATTTGCATTTGCAATTTAGGTAATAGCTAAATATTGTGATTACCTAAATTGTGAATCCAAAAGCCTTTCATACATGAGGAAAGGCCATTTTGCATACCCAAACGGCTGAAATAGGAGATTCTCACCATTTGCAAAGGCAAAATACTTTAATAAATCAGGCCCTAAGCTTCCAAAACAAATGTTTGCCAACTTATGTAATAAAAACATTTAACATATCGTCATGCTTTCATAATTTAAGACATTTGTACCTTTCACACGAAAGGCTATTGATTGAAGTATTTCTAGTGTGGGTACTCACAAATGCACACATTGTAAAGCCTGTGAATCAGTAATAGAGGCGTGCACTTTTGTTCACAATGGTTATTAAATAAAGTCCAGAAAATTCCCTAACTGTAAAGCCAAAAACCTTATCTATCCCTTTCTGTTTCTGTGCAATTTGAGCTATGTCCCAGTTGCAACAAGACAAACTGAACAATGACTGACTATTTAACAATTTTTAGAGAAAAAAAAACATACACAAGATTGATAGTTTGGAGAAAATCAAAGTAGCTAAGAGTCTCTCAGCCTGGTTGTTAGGTAAAGCCATGAAGTGTTTTAGAGTTTCACTTTGGACACCACAAAAGGGGCCTGAATAACGAGATCCCGTCGAAGAATGCTATTAGATTTAATATGACCAGTCAGTAAGCCAATCACATCTTGCCTATTCACAGGTAATTTTGTTACATCTAACTTCCACGTATGGAATGGATAAGTGAATGAGCTATATATCTCCTATTATAGATAAAAGAGTATTTACTGTTCATGTCTAATTAAATGTAGCTGTCAGTCCCTCAAGATTGAAATGTTTCTTTGCATCATGTTCTAAATCATATGCAAGTTATCAGTACTATTAATTATGGTCCTTCATTCTGGGCTTTTTTTCCATCTTAACTATAGAGTTGGAAATGTAGGAGTCCAGCCGTTGAAGCGCTTTCAGGCTAAAATGACTTGTATGGCCGACGTAACATTTACAACTCCAAATTTTAGGATCATGAACAAGATATAGACTCATATTACTAGATAAAAGAGTCTTGTTTTTGAACATGATGTGTTGGACCTGTCAGCCTTAGGGTGGTCTTCCCCTACATTTTTGCCCTTGCGCCTCCCATTTTCACTGTACCTTTTTGTTGGACTTAGGACTCTGGGCGACTCACCACTGCTAAACAGTGCTGAGGTGCGGGTGCTCTTCCCTAAAACCTTGTGATGCTGGCATATCTTCCACAAGCCCCTGCTACTGCAGTAAGGCTTAACTCTCCATAGGCTAGCATTGGGAACCCCCTCATGGGATAATTTCTGACAGGGACCTAATAAGTCTGTCATGTTTGGTCTTGTTGGATTCGGGGTGGGGAACCCTTTCCAATGATATATGGGGTTTGGGCACTACTATGTTAGGGATCCCACTTTTAGAAAGTGGACCTTTTCCTGCCTACACTTAGATTGGGCACTGTAGCCTCCCCCCTCCCCTCTGCATACTGATAGCTGCCTGGGTTGGGAGGTGTGAGTGGTGATTCACACCTTCTTCCCTGGGATGGGCTGTGATGGGCTGCCCACTGTAAGCCTTAACTGTGACAGCCAGGTCAGGGAAGGCAGGGAACATACCAGAACTCCCTGGACTCTTCCAGAAGCCCCTGCCCCCAGACTCTTCCAGAGACTTCCACCACTTTCTAGCCACTGGACTGTAGAATATATAAGGGAGGGTCCTGGCCTCACATTGTTGTTACATCCTGGACTAAGAAGAATCCCTGCTGGAGTGAGGACTGCTGCGCCAGGAAGGATTGCCAGTCTGCAGGAGGCTGACTGCTCCAAAGGAACTGCTGCCCCTACCTACTGAGCTGCCCTACTGTCTGCTGAGCCTG
Organism: Lissotriton helveticus; assembly: GCF_964261635.1. NCBI lineage: Eukaryota > Metazoa > Chordata > Amphibia > Caudata > Salamandridae > Lissotriton > Lissotriton helveticus. Next base: position 1,759,586,096 of record NC_136065.1, read on the forward strand.
CCCTGCCAAGGAGACTGGGAATACCATCACCAGAGTGTCTCCTCCAAGAAGCTAACTAATCCTCTGTTCGCTGTGGGGATTGTAAGAACCACAAGGACTATAAGGACTGTCTATCCCCCTGCCTGGTGGGGAAATTCATAAGGAGCCCATCCCAGTTCTGGACTGCCTGGACTGCCTTTACCCCAAAGACCTGAGAACAGTGACTATCCCAGGGGCTTCAGGCACGTCACCATCGATTGCACAGGTGATTTATCCTTCCACCACTGTCCTGACTGAACTGGGAAGTACTGAGGAGAGTGGTGGCAAAGTAGCGCCGTGTGCCGTGACTGAGGCGCTGTGACCGAGGAAGAGTTGTGCCCCCTGCATTCACCGCCTCGGCGCTGGGACCTGATAGCTCTGTGTCTGCTGAGTTCACCACTGCCGGCCCAACGTCTAACTGCATGGAAAACTGGTTAGCGCTGTAGTGGGAAAGCGCTTGGTGTCAGAATCATGGCCACCGTGGGTGCACGGGAAACACCCTTCCATTGCCTTAACTACACTCCGTGACCTGACTGTAACTGGGGAGCGCTGTGACAAGAAAGCGCTGGTTTCCCCCAGGGATCGCCGCTGCAGGCCCGGGCAACCCGACCGAAACCCCAAAGGAAGAGTTCTACTGGCCCAGGAGTCACTGCCGCCTTCCAGGCGGAAAGCACACCACAACCACTTTTGAAACTCCCCCCGATATCACCGTCACGGCCCGGGAGCCTCAGGAATCCCGTGCGCAGCTCCTCTGACATCAGCGAGGAGCCGCGCTGGGATTGGTGCACACGAGGATCGTTGCCCAGCAACAAGGGGCTCGTCTGGAAGAAGACTCACGCCGCAGACCCGGAAGCACCAGAGTAAGCCCATCACACCCTGCCTCACCTCGAGCCGTCACCCTCCCGCAGAGTGGCACCAGCGGACTGTGCCTCGCAGGAGGGAGATCGACCCGCAGGCAGAACGCCGCAGTCCCGGTGAGTCTCACAGGCGCACACGTCTTACCGGGGAATTATTGAGGAGCGGGACTGCTCAAGTCTGGGGTGGGGGTCTTGGTCGGAAAGAGCGGTCGGATTGTGAACCTCTGGGCCCTAGCTCCACATGCTACGGACTAGTGGGGCAATTGAGTAGCAGCGAGCCCCACTCCCAGGACACTCAAGTTGTTTGCGGACTGATCGACTCCACACTGGAGATCGGGGGCATATTGCGGATGACGTTGTCAGCCTTCACTAGACAACTGCACCCATAGTTTACCCGGGGTTCAGGGGTACCCTTATTTCATCATTGCTGCCCTCAGACTTATAGCTAGCCATGAGGGGGCAGCGCGCCCCGATAACAAGTGTCAAGTACTGAGGACAAAACGTTTGCAAGGCTAACACAGACATGCGGGCCGAATAATACCTCTGTGACAGTGTTACCTTTTCCAGGAGTCCTACAGAACCTACCAAATCTGTATTGTGTTCATTATAACCTTTTTTTTGATTAGTAAGGGACTCTTCACAGAAGCTTACCAAGAAGAGAATCAATTGTGTATGTAATCTTGCAGGTCCGACCCGGTCATTTGGGATCCTGCATAATCTTTAGTTAAATATATTTATATTTTTATATACAATCTGGAGTGGTGTCCCTTTTGTGCGTGTTTGACTGTGTTACTATTGGGGGGTGTCGCACAAATACTTCACACATTGTCTCTGAAGTTTAGCCTTCCCGCTTTGCGCCAAGCTACCCTGTCGGAAGCAGTGGTCCCTACTTGGACTAGGGTACCTACCCCGGCCAACTAGAGACCCTGGTTCTAACATTGGTGATCGAGCGGTGGGATAGGACTTGTGCTTGTGTAACACCACGCAGTGACTCAGTGTACACCACAACCTTACACCTGTCTCCACTGAATTTTTGCCTACCCTCTCCAATTGGAATTTCTTACTTTTTTTTAATTCTCCCTGACTGACTGCTCTATTTAAAAGTCCTTTTGCCTAAGTCCCATTTGATTTTCTCTACAAACGTCTGAGGCCCTACCCAGCAATATGGAATTCGAGCTGGCCAACCTGGAAGCTTACACGGTTGTGGAACTCAAAGAATTCTGCAAGGAGAACTGGGGTGCCCTTCAAGAGAAGCGCCAAGAAGGCAGAGCTTCAGAAAGCCTTGAGACCATGGGTAACAGCCCACCGAGGAGGAGATGCGGACGGACAGGGACCAGAGCACGACGCCACAGGAAATCTTGACCTACTGCACCTGGCAGAAAATGGCAATTTGTTACCAGGTACAAGGGTACCTTCCAGGGCAGGCAGTAGTGTGTCAGTAAAGAGCCTGTCCCCAGATGAACTGGAGGACACGAGGGAGATGAGACAGTTCAGGTTGGAACTTGCCAAGCTGGAAAAAGAACGGGAAAGAGAACGGTGGGCTATGAAGATGGAGCAGAATCGCGAAGAAAGGCAACTGGCTATGCGGGTAAAAAGAAGTTGCCCATGAGCTCAGCCTGAAGGAACTGGAAATCCAGGCCCTAGAAGCAGGGGCCAACAACATTAAGAATGGTGGCAGCAAACCAACTGAAGCTACACGTGAATACAGGATCTTTATGCCTAAAGATGTGATGGCCAGTTTTAAGGTGGGGGACAATATTGATAAGTGGTTAGCTGCCTATGAAGTTTAGCCTTCCCGCTTTGCGCCAAGCTACCCTGTCGGAAGCGGTGGTCCCTAATTGGACTAGGGTACCTACCCTGGCCAACTAGAGACCCCGGTCCTAACATCATGTTTCATGACAAGCTGTGTGTAGTGTTCTTATTAAGAATGTAGGTGGGTGGTAGGGGTTTGGGATGGAAGTGATGGGAGGATTCTCTTGAAGACAGTTGAGTGGCTGGTCGGCAGCTAGCTTGGTGGATGTCATAAAATTATCTTAATTGACCCCACGTTGTGTAGTTCAGTTCTTCACTACACAAACTGGCGACAAGTGGGAGGAAGGAAAGAAGGCAATGTTCACCTTGATCCAGTGTGGTAAATAGGAAGGTTTGACTGCTTTTTTTAAACCTAGGGACAACTCGGTGGTGTTGTGGTAGTGTGGCAGCTCTCCAGGGGGTCGCAGGCCGTGTAGGTGTTGTGGTGGCTCTACAGGGAGTTCCCAGGTCATGAGTATCCTTGGCAGGGGAGAAAATAAATTGCTAGCATTTGCACCAAGAATTTTCAATTCTATTAAGAACACAGATGGGAGGATTATGCTTTCTCTCTCTTTACTGCAAATAAAACAGCAGCCAATAAGAACATTTTAAACATATTGGGGTAGATTTACAAGAAAGTGACACATCTGTGAAGATGCATCACTTTCCCTGTGCCCCTTTGACAAACACTTGCGCCACTATGGATGCGCCGCACCATGGCGCAAGGATTGACAGATGCATCAGAAATTCTGACTCATCTGTTGACGCAAAAGTCATGCATTGCTGGAGTCATGTCACTAGCTCAACGAAACTCCAGCAATGCAGGGGGAGGCGTACCCTCATTGTGCAGCATCACAGGCGTATGAATTTGATGCAGTGGCATCCTAGAAGTGGTGCAGTGAAATCTTGTAGATTTCACTGCGTCACTTCTTTGAGGCACTTTTGCTTTTGCTTTGGAACGCCCACCCTGCATACACTATACCTGACTGAGGTATAATGTGACGCAGGGCTTTACAACATGACGCACCTCCCTAGATGCGTCATGTTGTAAATGGGCCGCATTTTTACGCTGCTACTGCGTCACAAAAAGTGATGCAACTGCGGAGCAAAAACAACGCAAGGGGCTCGTAAATCTGCCCCATTGAATGTAATACATTCCCAGACTGCTTAGCATCATATTATCAACAACCATAGAGATTAGCCATATATAAATAACTGTCCACACCGGAGCACTTCCTCTTTCTTTGCCCAGCGAGCAGACTCCAACTTGAACAGACTGAAGACCGAACAGGAATTGTAGAACGTGCACAAGAAGGTCGAAGACCATTCCATCCCAAGAGGTTTATTTGCCTTTCTGGTCAGTGCCTTAAACGAAAAAGACATACTCGTAAAAACTGACATAACCTATATCTCAGGGAGGGTAAACATTACAATTATCTATATATATAAAAACAAATTTATGTCTGTCTGTTTGTCCTTTATGCATACTACACCATTCATCCGATCGCCATGAAGCTTTGGGAAGTTGTTGAGTACACTCCAGCGAAGGTTTCTGGCCTATGCATTACTACACCACTCATCCGATTGCCATGAAACTTTGGGAAGCTGTTGAGTACACTCCCACGAAGGTGTCTGGCATATGCATTACTACCATTCATCCAATCGCCATGAAACTTTGGGAAGTTGTTGAGTACACTCCCGCGAAGGTTTCTGGCATACATTTTCTTTAAATATCGCCCCCCAGGGCCCTCATAATCTTTCGAATACTGAATTTTCCCAATAAATAAATATAATTAAAACAACACTTTGAAATGTTTTCCATATTAAAATGAATAAGTTTCAATAAAAATGTCACAATAACTGGTTTTCTTGAATTTCCTTTCTTCTGAGATCGCAGAAACGCGCGACGGGTAAGCCATGAAACTTTGAGAAGTTGTTGAGTACACTCCCGCGAAGGTTTCTGGCATATGCATTACTACACCATTCATCCGATCACCATGAAACTTTGGGAAGTTGTTGAGTACTCTTCCGCGAAGGTTTCTGGCTTATGCATTACTACACTATTCATCAGATCACCATGAAACTTTGGGAAGTTGTTGAGTACACTCCTGCGAAGGTTTCTGGCATTAACATTTTTTAAATATCGGCCCCCCCAGGGCCCTCCTAATCTTTTGAATACCGAATTTTTCCATTTATGTATCCACAAGCACTCGAATAAATAAATAGAATTAAAACGACACTTTGAAATGTTTTCCATATTAAAATGAATAAGTTTCAATAAAAATGACACAATGTAAATTGAATGTTATCATAACAAGTTTCCTTGAATTTCCTTTCTTCTGAGATCGCAGCAAAGCGCGACGGGTAAGCTAGTGCATCATAATATATACTTTGGGCAGGATAATCTTTGCCTCCGTGTCTTTAATAGAATTAAAAATTCTTGGTACAAATGCAAGCACATTTTGTATTCTATTACATGACTGGAGGCTTCAAGATTATGCTAGTTTAATCCTTATCCAAAACAACAGAAGCAACATCGCCCACAGGTTTATAATAAAATTGTTTGAAAGTAGAACTAGAAGACCAATCAGCCGCTTTTCTGATATTATGCATACTAGTACCCAACATAAATGATTTGGAGGCCATAGAGCCTCTGACTGAATGCGCTCCAAATAAATTGGTGTCAATGCCTGCCTCTGACAATATACATCTAAGCCACCTGGCAATCGTTGCAGAGGTAACAGGTTTGAAAGGTTTCTGCAAAGCAATTAGTAACCTTGTACAACCGGCTAGTCTAAAAGACCGTGTACAATCGTCAGACACCTAGAGGCATTTTGCAACACACCGTTTCTCATTTACCGGAAGGCATTGTAATCAATAGATTTTGAAAACATTTTAGTGCAAGCTGTTATCACAAAGGACACAACCCCAGGAGAAAAAAATCATACCCTCCAAGTCTAACACTCTAACATCAGAAACACTGCAGCATGCAGATAAACATAGCAACATGGCCACCTAAGCTGACAATTGTTTCCTGGACAGTAATTCATTATTAGGCCATTGTTCAAATAAGTGCAGTACCTTAGAAACATCCCATAAAGAGGTATACTTCGCCTTAGGAGGGTTCGCTATACGTATCCCTTTGAGAAGTTTACACACTATCGGATGCATATCCACAGGTCTGCCATCCCGATGCGCATGGCCCGCGGAGATAGCTAAACAGAAATTGTTCACTGATCTATAGGATAAACCATCCGCAACTTTTTGGGAGAGAAAATTCACAATTTGAGAGATATCTGCTTCCACAGGATCCAGTTGTTTCTCCAAGCACCATCCCAACCAAGCCTTCCATTCGGAACCATGTCGCTTCCTGGTAGAAGGGGCCCAGGCTTGCTGGATAAAACTGGAAGCCTGCTCCGAAATTCCTGGCAATGACCATTGTTGCCGGAAAACCTCCAGACCATCAGGGACAGCTGCCCCGCAAGGATTAACGGGTGGAGCTCTCCCTGAGAGCCCTGGAGCATCAATGGAATACACGGGAGACGAATTGGAGAGTCGCAAGCAACCTCAAGCAGGTTTGGAAACAATGGCTGTGACTTCCAAATTTGGGTGACCAACACAATTTCCGCTTCTTGCTGAATCAATTGATACGCTACCCTGGGTATCAGGACAAACAGGGGAAAAGCAAACTGGATATTCTGAGGTCAATCCTGTGTGAATGCATCGGTCACTCTAGCCAGGGGATCTGGTCTCCAACTGAAGAAGGACTCCAGCTGATTATTCAGTCTGGAGGCAAAAAGATCTATGTGGAATGGACCCCACAGCGACTGAAGCTGGCGAAACAGAGAAGGATGAAGCTTCCAGTCACTGTAATCCTTCAGGTGGTGGGACTGCCAATCCGCTACTGCATTGTCTCGACCCGGAAGGCATTCCACAATCACAGTGATCTGATGTGCTAGGCAGTAATGCCAGAAGTCTTTGGCGATCCCCACCAACATCGGGGATCTGATGCCCCACAGCCTATTTATATATCTCTCAGCGGAGATATTGTCTATCCATAACAGAATACAACACAATACCTTCCTGGGTGAGATGGTGCGTATCGCAAATGACCCCGCCTGGAGTTCAAGGCAATTGCTAGGAAACTCCAACTCCTAGAGAGACCATCTGCCCTCTGTGGTCACTTCGCCGAAGCAGGCTCCCCAACCAGACCTACTGGCATCGGACTCTATGATCACTTCTGGGAGAGATCGTAAGATCGCACAACTATTCCATGCATCCACATGCATTAACCACCAGTGGATCTCCTCCCAGACTTCATCCGTAAGAGGGACTTGATCCGAATAAGACAGGCCTTTCTGGAGATGTCTGATCTTGAGATGCTGAAGGGCTCGGTAGTGCAACGGTCCCGGAAATATCGGGAATATATATGTATGGAGGAGGCTAATAGGCCCACCAAACATGTGATCGCCCATAAGGACATCAACTGTGTGTCCAAAGTTTTCCTTAATTCCTTCTTCAGGTCCCTCAGCTTCTGCTTGGGCAACTGAAGCTGGGCTAACTGGGAGTTGGTCACAAACCCCAAGAACTCTAAGGACTGTGTCAGAACCAAAATCGAATTTGACTTGTTTATGACACACCCCAAACCCTCTAACACTGTCATCGTTATCTGCAGATGGAGAGTTGCTAGGGAAGTCGAAGGAGCCATTATCAGGATGTCGTTGCATTAAACTATTAAGCATATACCTTGTTCCCGAAGATGTGCAATCACCGGCTTTAATAACTTTGTGAAACACCAAGGAGCCGAGGAAAGACCGAAATGCAGGCCCAAATATTCCAGGCACCTGCCGTGCCATTGGAACTGCAGGAACTTGCGATGAGGAGGAAAAATGGGGACGTCAGATACGCATCCTTGAGATCGGGACAAACCAACCAATCCGCTTGTCTCAGGTTGTCCGTTAGGAGATGGATCCCCTCCATCTTGAAGTGATGGTAAAGTACAAAGTAATTGAAGTCTTTCGGGTTTAGCACTAGCCTGTGACACCCTCTGGTTCACCCCTGCCACCTTCAGGTTAAGCACTCACCACTGCACCCTCTGGATCATCACTGTCCCCATCTGGTTCATCACTGCCACCCTCAGCTTAATCACAGCACCCTCTGGTTCACCAGTGCCACCCTCTGGTTCATCACTGCCACCCTCTGGTTCACCACTGCCACCCTCTGGTTCATCACTGCCACCCTCTGGTTTTCCACTGCCACCCTCTGGTTCACCTCTGCCACCCTCTGGTTCATCACTGACACCCTCTGGTTCATCACAGCACCCTCTGGTTCATCACAGCACCCTCTTTTTCACCACTGACACCCTCTGGTTCACCCCGGCCACCCTCAGGTTCAGCACTCACCACTGCCACCCTCTGGTTCATCACAGCACCCTCTGGTTCACCCCTGCCGCCACCCTCTGGTTCAGCACTCACCACTGCCACCCTCTGGTTCATCACTGCCACCCTCTGGTTCATTACTGCCACCCTCTGGTTCGCCACTGCTACCCTCAGGATCATCACTGCCACCCTTTGGTTCTTCATGCCACCCTCTGGTTTGCCACTGCCAACCTCTGGATCATCACTGACCCCCTCTGGTTCATCACTGCCACCCTCTGTTTCATCACAGCACCCTCTGGTTCACCAGTGCCACCCTCTGGTTTGCCACTGCCACCCTCTGGATCATCACTGCCCCCCTCTGGTTCACCACTGCCACCCTCTGGTTCATCACTGCCACCCTCTGGTTCATCACAGCACCCTCTGGTTCACCCTTGGCCACCCTCTGGTTCATCACTGCCACCCTCTGGTTCACCACTGCCACCCTCTGGTTCATCACAGCACCCTCTGGTTCACCAGTGCCACCCTTTGGTTCATCACTGCCACCCTCTGGTTCACCACTGCCACCCTCTGGTTCATCACAGCACCCTCTGGTTCATCACAGCACCTTCTGGTTCACCCCTGCCACCCTCAGGTTCAGCACTCACCACTGCCACCCTCAGGTTCATCACAGCACCCTCTGATTCACCACTGTCACCCTCCGGTTCACCACTACCACCCCCTTGTTCACCACTGTAGATTATGGTGGGGAAAGCACACCTTCCCAGCCTCAACTGAGATGAATTAATTTGGGGCTGGTTAATGTGTCACTGAATTTGAGCTTCAAGTCTGGCACCTGCTTCCTTAGCTGTAAGTGCTTCCTGTTGCAGTTTAATTGTTTTTTACAGGAGCATTGTACCATACTTGTAACTATTCTCTGACCCTGCTTTAAGGGTCAGAGCAGGGACAGAGAATAGTTGCAAGTAGGCAACTGAACTCTGGAGGGGCCCCTCAGGAAGCACAACAGGGAATGGTTACAAATTAGCTTGAACTTTTGCACCTGTTAAGTGCTTTCAGTTTTCCAAAATTCGTTTTTTTGCCATTTCTCGAGATTCGCGGGGCGCAAATTCGTGCGAGATTGAACTTGCAATTCTGTATATTCGTGCGAATTTGCGGATTTCTTTTTCGCGTTCGCGCGTTTTTTTGCTTATTCGCAGACCGCTTTCAGCGCACCGACCCCGAGGTTGCCCATGCGTTCGTGTACAGGCGTGGCCATCTTGTTTGTGTGACTTGTTTCCGTTTCCGGCCGCTAGTTGCATGCTTGCGTCGTATGCAGCGCGCGTTTAAGTGTTCGCGGGTGTTTTCGCGTGCTCGCAAGGGAAATATCGCGCAAACTTACCCACGCGGTCCTAAATGGGCGCAGCCATCTTGTTTTTCATTCATTTCTGTGCATGCTTTCTAATCCTCCTTTCATCTGTGCAATCCTTTGTTTCTTTGGACTTTTTTTATCTTTTCTTCTCTATATCTATCCCTCTTTTTTCTAGATCTATATTTTGTGTTTTTTTCAACTTTTCGTTACTTTTAAAGCTACTTTAAAAAAAAAAAAATTACTTTACTTTTTCATTATTCTTTCCTTTTTTTTTTCTTCCTGCTGTACAGGACCATGGCAAAGGGAGACGGGAAGGAGAAGGGGAAGGGTCCCGCACCCCGTACCCGGCTCCCATGTGGGCGATTGCGGGGGGAGAACGTCACAGTCCGGGAGATCTTTAGCGCGGAGGAGGTGGCCGCACTGGTTTTTTATGTCCAGCGCCGCCTCCCCAAGACCATCGCAGCAGGCGGCAGGATCGCTGGCGGGTACGGGCTCCGGGAGCGTTGGAAGCGGTGGGAGAAGGTGTGCCGGGCCATGTACCAACACTCTCGGGTCCGGCGCACCTACAACCAGGCCACGCACCGGTGGTCCGACCTCCTGGACCGTGGACGCGACCTGCTCGACCTGCTAGGCGTCGAGATCCCCGGGCTTGGTGAGTAGTAGTAGCTATTTAATCACTACTCTGTTTTCTCCTGCTCTATGTGTTATCATATTGCAAAATTATTTTTGTTTCCGAAGAGCAATAATGCTGCCGATTACATTGTAGGTAAATTATGTTTCAAAATGTTCTGTGATTGCATTTCAGGTGCACTGCTCTCCTCCTCAGTGGCGGTGCTACTATGCTTATTTGTTTTCGATTTTTTGTGTTCATTTCATTGGCCTGAGTAATTATGTAGGAGTGTACTTTACAGAACTGCATAATGCTAGACACCATGGGGCAGATTTACAATTACTGGCGCATCCCTGCTAATTACTATAGCAGGGATGCGCCAGCAATTGTGCGCCACGCCTCCACCACCCATGGCACCATGGGGCAAAAACGACACAGAAGCGTCACGCATCTGTGCCCTAAAGTCAGTGCATTGTTGGATGTGCGTCGCAACCACGACGAAGCTCCAGCAATGCTCTTGGGCACCCTATCGCCCCAATGCTGTGTCAAGCCGTACGTCTGCTTCAAGCAGCCGCAGGGTTTAGAGTGACGCAGCATTGGCCTAAAAGTGACTGAGTGAAATCTTGTAGATTTCACTCAGCCACTTTTAGGATGCGTTCCTGCGCAGGAACGCCCTCCCTTGCGCCGGAACGCCCCCTGATGGCGCAGGGCTTTACAACGTGATGCATCTCCCATATGCGTCACGTTGTTAATATACGCCGCACCATGGCGCCTCTTTTGTTCTGCCGCTGCGTCACAAAAGTCACGCAACAATGGAGCAAAAGAGCCGCAAGGGACTTGTAAATCTGCCCCTAGAGACTCAAGTCCAGTCCTTCCTTTGTACACCTGCCACTAATAAGAGTGGTGGTGGATTGATAGTTTGAGTATTTTAATGACTGGTTATGTAGTAGGAAACTTACTTTTTAGTGTTCTCACTGGTCTGCAATCACGATGCACTTTTTCTGTCAGTTCGCATGCTGCGGAGTGCTGCCTGCCAGTCCTAGTCGAACCTTTTTGTAGTTGGTTTAGTGAGTTACATAACTTTCCAAGTCGACAGTCCGCGAATCCAGCAATACTAATATCCTAGTAGACCACACCAGATAGGTCAATAAATGTAGTGCAATTGTTGTCTATTTGCTATTTCCCCGAAATAATTTGTTATTGTTCTTTTGAAATGTTTGATTTGGTTGACAACAATCATCCATGTTTGGCTCTTTCTTTCATGTTGTACATCATCTCCCCCAGGGGCAATAGGACCGAGGAGGAGGAGGAGGTAGCGGCGCCGGCGGACGAGGACCAGGAAGGCCAGGATCGGTCCGGCGAGGGCTCCTCTGCTGGCCCCAGTAAGTTTTCATGTGAAATATTAATAATTATACTTCCCTACCTTTTAGAATACCTATTTTTTACTAACGCTCCTCATTCGATTTTTCATACATCGTCTATGATCTTCTTGTAGACTGTTTCTAAATTCTTATCCTGCCTCTACTATGACTCCCTGTGGTACTACTAGGTTATTATTATTAGTCTGTCTGTGTAGCTAACTAAGCTTGCACAGTTGGCAAAAGGTGTTAAACGAAACTCCCATTCTATTCATCAATAGCTCTATGCACTGAGTGCAGTCCTCTGGGTTGTCCATAATGTCTTTTGAAGTCTTCTAAATGTTTATGCTTTGACAATTCCCAACAAGAAACTGTCAATGACCCCCAAGAAAGAATAAGATACTAGTTTACTTTTTGATTGGATAGGAGGACAATCCATACTACTATTGTTGCAGGGACAATTCTGCAGAAACAGAACTATGGACACTAAATAGTGCATTGTTTATCAATTATTATAGGCGCAGTTAGACTTTCCACATACCTCAGTCATAACAGAATTTGAACCCCCATCTCCTTACTGACTAGCTAGTGTGACAGAGTCATTTAGCTTCCTAATTCATCGATGATTGATCCCCAATGATGATTATCCAACCCAGGACATAAGACTATGGAGTCAGAGACCAGAACTGTCAGAGCCACGGACTCATGCTTGCAAATTGCAAACCCTTTTGCTCACTCACTCATGACTAAAAACCACAGAGTCTATGTAAGTTTTAAAGCTTTATTAAAAGTAAAAACATTTATTAAAATCAAGTTCATCATACAACATAAACGGTGGATTGAAAATGGAAAAGTGCTTAGTGATGTCACACATTAATTGTGGGCGAGCTCTCAGCTGGTTGGAACTTCAAATCTTCTTTGTGGTGCTGAATTGTTGCTGACTCCGTCCTAGTAATGATGATCTGATGTTGCTCTTGTTCTTAGAAGGGAAGCTTCTGTCTGTTATGAGAAAAATGGTGCATGTTAAAAAGCAAGCATTCATCAGTTGTGCCAAAAACTGTAGCAAGACAAGCAACACCCTTCCCTGAAAAAAAGTGCAATTTTTAGTTTTGACTAGACAATCACAAATTATTACATTTGTTTGTGTAGTCGTAGTTATATTTTTTCATTCCTAGACAAAATACTATGGAGTGGTGTATATGCATCTAAGAATCTGAAATGTATTTTCTAGGCTGAACATCGGCACAACCATCCACCGGTGCCGGGGCCAGTGCGGAGGTGGGCACTCCTGGGGTGGAGGCGGTGCAACAGCCAGCGGAAGCTGCTGTGGGGGATGCCACGGTAGTGGTGGACAGTGGTAAGCTATTATATTCCTTACTTATTAAAATAGCAGACTGCAGAGTGTGCTCTCTGCACCGGTGTATATATTGTACAGTACAAGTATACTATACTGTTAAGAAGACTTACCAATTTAGAACTAAGTTTTTATTAACCAGGTATTAGCCTCCTCTAAATTGACTTCAACTCAGCTATGAAAGTTTTTTCGAGAATCCAAGTCAGATCAGAGATGAACTTAATGGATGGGATGAAGGAAAAGGGAAAGAAGGGTGTTAGTAAGTGTGGAAGGACAAGTGAGTTAAAAGTAATGATGACTGGCAAAGAATGATACGTGTTTTTCAATGCTGCCCGAGGTGGCTGGGAATAGGATGCATGACCGGTTGAAGGATGAAGCAAGGATGGGTGGAAGGAGAAAGGAAAGAGGACTGCATGGGTGGGTGAAACAGAAACTGTATGTGTGCGTAATATATCCTTAGGTTGAAATTCAAATGCAAGTCAAGCACGGATGCATGGCTTGCGGTTTCCAAAATAAAATGAAAATGTTGTTTTCCCGTGAGAAAAAGTAAGGTTTGTCCACTTGAGACATTAGGAAGAATGATTGACATTTACTTTGAATGGATGGATGCCTGGATCATGGTACTATCTGACTCGTAGATAGCATATGTGTATGTAGAGAGAGTAGACGGTCACTGGATGAACTCAGTGTTACTTTGAAGAGCATGTAACATCGCACCCGCACATCCGTTCCAGTGTAGGAAAGGCAAGGAAAAGAAGTTGTAATTTTTCCGAATACTACCATGAATAGTAGCAGTACTTTGTATTGCAAGCACAGCATATATCCGATGATTACGGGGGGCACTCACTACCTCTGTTAATAATTTTAGTACATCTCTGTCATTCATGTGTGGCCTATCAGTGTTCACTCAATAAAAAACAAAGCACCTAAAGTCATCCCATATGTAATCAAATACATATCCTGTGAAGGGATAGATAATCATATTATTTATCTTCTTAATTTTCCTTTTCTAGTAGTCATTGGCACTGTAGGGTGAAAGTTAAGTTAATTAAGCAGTAGCCCTTGTAACAGAGTATTCTCAGTGCCACCCATAATAGAAAAGTAAGAGCTTCACCACCTGCATGTACTGGACTGGTACAGTAACGCAAGCCTGTGTCATCATGGCGTGCGTCTGTTTTTCTCGGGTGCAAGTTGACTGCGCTGGCATTATGCCGGCTTCCAGAAGTTTACGTACCAATTTCGCTAAACAAGAGAGAAGAAGAAGAATAAGACTGGTGTACTGTCACAGTCGACTCTAATGTAGTGAGTCCATAGTGCTCATAGAATTGATTCCTGAAACTCCCACTAATGTTAGAGCAAGGCTGAAGAAGTGGGAGGTTAGATAGATACAGGCCACAAATGTTATGTACTGTGCTTGCAAGTTGCTAGTTCTACTGTGACAACTTTCTGCTGAATTATTTTGTGTTAATTCTAAAGAGCATTGGTTACAGACTATGATTTTCTTTCTTCATATAGATGCTCCTTCCAAACTGTCACGGAAGGAGCTGGCTAGACGGGCCCGGGAACGGAAACTGGAGGCGACTGTCGCTGAATATCGGCGGCTGGTGGCCCAGGAGGAGGAGGAAACGCAGTTGCAGACCACCACAACATCCACAGGGACAGCTGCATCCTCCTCCGCGCTCCCTGGGTCAGCCAGTCAGCGCAGGCCTCCAGCGGTACGGAGCCATGGTACCGCAGCCACCCGCCACCGCCAAGCAGCCAAGAAATCAGCTGCCCCCCACAGCAGGTGCAAGGCACGCGTGCACCGCCTAACACTCAGGGTGTCCTACCTTGAGCAGGAGGAGAAGAAACTGAGAATCCTGCTCAAGAACCTCCGCAAGGAGCATGACCACCTGGCCCAAAAAGTAGGCCACCGGCGGCATTAGAGAAGGAGAGACTGTCCCTTGCCCCTTTTTTAAAGACTTTTGGGGGGTGGGAATAGGGAGTTGGGTTTTTTGGACTTTGGGGACTTTTTATTTCACTGACATTTTTTGGGGTTAGGGAGGGGGGGTGGGTCGGGTCTTGCGGGATAGTTTATTTTTGTTAGGGATATAAATAATTATTACTTTCAACTTAAACATAGCATACATGTTTTTACTGCAGTTGAGGCTGGAGGGGGGGGGGTTAACTGTAAGTTTGTTTTCCGGAAACTTAACTGGCTTTTGATTCAAATTGTAATTGCCCAAATGTTTACAAAAGTAAGTGCCTCTCACAGAGTTAGTGAATTCAATTGTCCTAGGACTTCACTAGTACCACCGCCAGTCTCTCGTCTCTCATACTTCTCCATTATTCTTCCTCCCCCAAACGCTTATCTTACCTGTAATTCGTGTTTGAAATTAGGGCTAGGCACAGGGCTGGCTGCATGGCACATGGCGATTAAGGTTGGCAATCCTCGGCGATTGAAATGGCATCATTGCGGTGGTACTAGTGGTGGTACACAGTGGCAGTTACAGCATATGAAAAAAAAGAAATTGAAACCTTGATTGGCCTTAGCGGAGCATTAGAACGGTACAATAGATACTATAGCACGTGACAGTACAGTAGAACAGTGCCAAAATGTAGCCTTACAAATGCTAAAGTATTGAAAGTATAACTACTACTTGCGTGGAATTTGACATTGGCTACTACTACAAGAAATAGTACTGAAGGTGAAGGACAGAGCAGCGTAATCATTCGCCACGTGTAGGAGGAGGATGTTCTTCATGATCAATCAATTTCATGGCGCCCATGAAAATCTGCTCTGATTTGCCAATTGTCAGGGTCTGTGTCAAGCTGAGTAAGAATATATCCTTTGATTCCTTCACCAGCCTTGAAATGTAATTCATTTTCAGTTGCTATGACCTTATCCTCCCTAGCAAGTGTGTGGAATTATTGCTGTCATTTACTCACACATCAATGAAAACCACACAGCCCGGGGAAGAGGGTTAGGGTTTGGAAATTGGATGGGAATGGAGTTTTTTGGGAAAGTTTTGTTGAGAGAGGAAAAAAAAACACAGCATGGACAAACAACAAATGAAGATAAACAAATCTTTGGATAGTAAGATATCCATAAATATTTTAAATGGGCATAAAGGAAGTGCATGCACTTCTGCAGGCATGAAGTTGATTGCTAAATGGATGGTTAGGTTACTTTAACTAAGTAGTACTTTCTAATGAATGAAAGAATGCGACAGTAGAGGGCTGCAGTAATTATGCGTTTTCACTTGCCTATCTCTGCACTCGGAGAAACACTTTGTTCATTAAAATAGTTTGAAAAATAGCAAAGTAAAACTATACAATGGCTGGAGGGATGAATTTAGAAGCAGAGAGCAAAGAAATGCAGAGTCACACTCATAGAAGTTCACAGCAATAACATTACTTAAAAGATAAGTAGAAATGAATGGATACTGTTACTGTATGTTGTTGTACTTGTCCTGTTGAATTTGGGAAGTTGCATGCATCAAGCCATTCCTATTATTTGCGGTACTCCTCCGTTCCATCTGACGCTCCGTCGATCAATGTTGGTGACCAGAAGACACCCTGTCCACTGCCTGCCTGGCGGATGCTGAATTGCGGGTCGCTAATGTGAAGCCTGACTTCATGCTTTGTTCCATTGCACAGGGTGAAAGCCGCCCTGTAAATGTTGATGGAAAAACAGGAAGTGATATTAAAACAGCACAGAGAAAAAAATTATAAGGTACGTACACTGTGTAGTGCAAAAAGTCACACTTTCAGTTTCAGTATCAACAGTGCAATAGTTTTGAAAGGGCGTACTCTGAGTCTCCTTTTGAAGGATAAATAAGTATGGGTGAATTTTGCGGATCTTTCCACTCAAGCTAGGTGTAGTGTAAACTACGATTTTAGAACAAAATTAGACCTTCCCAGCAGTGCTCCCAGACCCTTAAACACAGATGCTAAAATGTAAAATACCCCCAATCAGTCCCCAAAAACATGCGATACTGCTACCTGTCTGAGGCCTAGTGGAAAATGGTGACAAAACGTACTTTGAAAGTAAAGTAGGCCCAAATCCCCCCTTTCCCAACATGGATGTTCTTCAAACCACTTGCAACCAAAATCAGACATTTCTCGACAAGTGCTCTAAGAGTAGACCCCAGAACCCAGTTGGCAAAATCTCTAACACCCCCAAACACATGCAATACTGCTAACCCTAACGAGCCCTTAGTTAAAAATAGTGTCAAACGCTTTCTTCAACTAGGCCCTAACTACCCTTTGCCACCATGGATTTGCTTGAAACCGCTTGCAATCAAAAGTATCTATATCCGGTGTTGCTCCAAGACCCCAAAACCCACCCACAAACACCATGAACCCCCCCAAGCAGGCCCCCAAAGACAAGCAAGTAAGCAAAAACGCAAAAACTTTTTCACCTTCGATTATCTACAAACCACTTTTATCCGGTATTAGACCTTCCCAGCAATTCCCCCAGACCCGTCAACCCAGGCGAAAACAAGTAGAAGACCCCCAAACAGCCAAAAAGCAAAACCGCAAAATGTGAGACAATTATTTTGCCCTCATTCCAAAATCAATCCATGCGAGCTCTGCAGCTAGGCCCTAACTCCCCTTTTGCCACCATGGATTTTCTTCAAACCACTTGCAATCAAAACTACCCATACCCAGCGTTGCTCCAAGACCCCCCAACCCACCCCCAAACACCAGGAACCCCCCAAGCAGGCCCCCGAAAACACCGAAAGTGAGCAAAAACTCTAAAAAGTGAAAAACGTTTTCACCTCCGATTTTCTCCAAACCACTTTTATCTGGTATTAGACCTTCCCAGCAATGCCCCCAGACCCGTCAACCGAGGCGAAAACAAGTAGAAGACCCCCAAACAGCCAAAAAGCAAAAATACAAAAATGGGGACAGGAATTTTTAGGCACTTTTCCAAAATTACTCCGTGCGCGCTCTGCAGCTAGGCCCTAACTCCCCTTTGCCACCATGGATTTGCTTCAAACCTCTTGCAATCAAAATTATCCATACCAAGCGTTGCTCCAAGACCCCAAAACCCACCCCCAAACACCAGGAACCCCCCCAAACAGGCCCCCGAAAACACAAAAGTGAGCGAAAACTCTAAAAAGTAAAAAACTTTTTCACCATGTATTTTATCCGAAACACTTTTATCCGGTATTATACCTTCCTAGCAATGCCCCCAGACCTGTCAACCCAGGAAAAAAAAGTAGAAGACCCCCAAACAGGTTAAAAACCAAAACCGGAAAAACTCACACACAAAAATATTTAGGCCTCATTCCAAAATCACTCCAAGCGCGCTGTGCAGCTAGGCCATAACTCCCGTTTTCCACCATGGATTTCCTGAAAAACAAATGCAATCAAAATTAGACTGTGACAGCAGTGCTCCCAGACCCCAAAACCCACCCCCAAACACCAGGAACCCCCCCGAACAGGCCCCCGAAAACACGAAAGTGAGCGAAAACTCTAAAAAGTAAAAAACTTTTTCACCATGTATTTTATCCAAAACACTTTTATCCAGTATAAGACCTTCCTAGCAATGCCCCCAGACCCGTCAACCCAGGCGAAAAAAGTAGAAGACCCCCAAACAGGCAAAAAGCAAAACCGGAAAAACTCACACAGAAATATTTAGGGCTCATTCCAAAATCACTCCAAGCGCGCTGTGCAGCAAGGCCATAACTCCCATTATCCACCATGGATTTCCTGAAAAACATATGCAATCAAAATTAGACTGTGCCAGCAGTGCTCCCAGACCCCAAAACCCGCCCCCAAACACCAGGAACCCCCCCAAACAGCACCCCAAAGACAAGCCAGTGAGCAAAAACATAAAAACTTGTTCACCTCCGATTTTCTCCAAACCACTTTTATCCGGTATTAGACCTTCCCAGCAATGCCCCCAGACCCGTCAACCTAGGCGAAAACAAGTAGAAGACCCCCAAACAGCCAAAAAGCAAAAATACAAAAATGGCAAATTTCCAAAATCACTCCACGCGCGCTCTGCAGCTAGGCCCTAACTCCCCTTTGCCACCATGGATTTTCTTCAAACCACTTGCAATCAAAAGTATCCATACCCAGCATTGCTCCAAGCCCCCCTAACCCCCCCAAACACCAGGAACCCCCCAAGCAGGCCCCCGAAAACACAAAAGTGAGCGAAAGCTCTGTAAAGTGAAAAACTTTTTCACCACGGATTTTCTCCAAAACACTTTTATCCGGTATTAGACCTTCCTAGCAATGCCCCCAGACCCTTCAACCCAGGCGGAAACAAGTTTAACACCCCCGAACAGCCAAAAAGCAAAACCTTAAAAAGTGAGACTTAGCAAATTTCGGGCCAACCTGGAATTCAGTCCAAATGCGCTGTGCAGCTAGGCCCTAACTCCCCTTTTCCACCATGGAGTTCCTGAAAAACAAATGCAATCAACATTAGACTGTGGCAGAAGTGCTCCCAGACCCCCCGACCCAGCACCGCAAATCTAGAACACCCCCAAAGAAACCCCCAAAAACCTGCAATACTGGTATATTTAAAACATGGCAAATTGCGCTGTTCACAAAAAACAAACAGCAATTGGTTTCAATAGAGACAGACAGCCATTGCTGTCCACTGCATGCCATCTTCTCATTATTCATTACCTGTTCTACTTTTTGTCGGCATCTTCTTTGGAAAGTGAGGGCCCACAGGGCAGCCTCTCCTGTAAATTTCAGAAGTAGGTCTGTCAACAATCAGCAAGCATGTAGTCAGTCAGTTATTTCAGTCCCACTTGAGGGGACTCGTCTACGAAGACAAAGTTTGTTTTTTCTCCATAATCCATCCATCTGCCTTGAGAGAAATGGATAGGGGAGTCTGGAGGAGGAGGATAGAGGAGCATGATTGAGTTGTGAACTTGTGAACATCTGAATGCAGACTGCGGCACCTTCAAATCAATAAGGAAAATAAGATGAAGACAGTGCTGATAATGGACTTGTTGTGATTAGGTGATTAGAGTTTTGTTGTGGTAAAAGTAGCAAAACAAAGAAAGACACACAGGAATAAAAGTGAATAAGTACAGAAAAAAGGAAGTCATTTTCAGGCCTCGTGTCAGGGAAGCAGAGCTCATCCTCCAAGTCTATGAATTGAGACGGGAGTAGGTCTGGTGACCGAGAAGAACTTCCATTGGCATCACCTAAGTTGGTGTCCTCTTCTTCCTGCGTGCATTCACGTATTTTGTAATTGGGTGGTGTGAAGTGCTGATTCATCTTGATTATTGTTACCCTCTCCACATTTTTGGGCAAAAGGCGGGTCCTTTTTGAAGTAACAATGGCACCAGCAGCACTGAAAACACGTTCAGAAGGCACGCTTGCAAGTGGGCAAGACAAATAATTTAGAGCCAGGTTGGTGATCAGTCGCCATACAGAGCTTTTCGTATACCAATATTCCAATGGGTTCTCATTATGACAGACCTCTGTTGGGTCATCCAGATAGGCCTGCACCACCGACTCAAGGTTCTCCAGGGTTAATCCACTTTGCGTACCATTTGCGACCTTTTCATCAGTGGACCAAGCAAGCCCTTGCTGAGTTAGCCAATCCCCTTCCGACAATATTTGTTTGCGGCCTGGTGCAGGTGAGGATGATGATATGGTTGCTGGTGTCATTAACGGCTGTGAGGGAAAGTGACTCCCTTCGGCCACGGATTGAGATGTGGAACTTGACGCCGGATGGCCTGCTGATTCATTGGACTTGTGCTGCCTCCTTGAAGGTTCTGACGCTCTTTTTCGAACCGAGTTGCTGACACAGCTAGCCAATGTTTGTACTTTGAAACATTTGCTTCATCAAAAGGAATGAATGCTTTGATAGCCACTGCCTTTTTGTACCGTGGATCCAGAATAGTGGCACAAATGTAATGTTGTTGTGTATGTATCTTTGTAAGCCTTTCATTGCGAAGTAGGCTCCTTAATAACTTACCCGCCAAATATTATGCTTCTCGCTTTTCACCATCATCTCGGAACGTTGAAGACACCTCCTTCAGTTGGTGCTCTAGTATGCGCAACAATGGGATAGCTTTGCTCAAAGAACTGTCCTGCCTGCTGACATCACGCGTGAACAGCTCAAAAGGACGAAGCATGCTTGCAATTAGCTTCCATTCCTCCAACTCTAGCCTCATCTCTTTGTGAGTAGAACGCAGTTTATAGACATCGTCATTTATTACCTCCCACTGCTCAGACAGACGCTCAAGCATGTAAAAGGTTGATTTCCAACGTGTTGCCACCTCCTGGATTAGTCCTTTGACTGGCACTTTACGTTCATATTGAAGGCTCCTCAGCTGCTTCCGGGCCTTAAAAGAATGGCTGAAATGTGTGCAGATTCTTCGGCAGATGGTCAGTAATTTGACGACTGGCGCTTCTGTTTTCAAGAAGGCTTGCACCACGATGTTAATACTGTGCACCAAACACGGCACTCTGAAATAGCCACCGTGCTCCATGGCCTTAACTATATTACTGCCATTATCCGTGGAAACATAACCAACTGTGCGATTTTTTGGATGCAGCAATTCATTGACCTTCCTGTTAAACTCCTCCAAAAGGTGAGGTGCAGTGTGAGATTTCTCAATGGCAAACATGCCTACTGTTGCATGTTTGCGAGTAGCTCAAAAAACTTCCTCCGTGTCAACATCTTTGTGTTTTAACTCTTTTTCGACCCCTGCAAAAGAGACCCAGTGTGCAGTGATGCACATGTAATCAAGGGCTTGGCAACTGGTCCACATGTCTGTTGTCATGTGGATAGTGTGAACAGCACTCTTCAGAATAGCTGCGCCAATCACCTCCAGCACATCTTGATGTAGTGCTGGAACAGCAACCCTTGCAAAATAGGACCGACTAGGAACCTTCCATTTAGGGCAGACTGTTGCCACCAATTCACGAAAACCCACCCCTTCCACGAAAGAGAAAGGGAGAAGGTCCAGCACTAGCATTTTAGCCAGCTTTGCGTTATACAGACGTACCGTTCGGTGGTTGCGTTCAAATGGCGCATCCGACCAAAACATGCTGCTAATGGTGGGCTGGACAGTTTTACATGATGATGATGATGATGATGATGCAGCCTTCAAACCAGTTAGGCTCATTGATTTAGTTTTTTGCATTGGTGTCTGACCCAGACTCTTAGTGTGCCTCATACATGTTGCAGGGGTAGAGGGTGCTGCTGCCAGGGGTTCTGGGTGTGCCAGAAAAAATGTCTGTCGCTTCTTCACTTCCCCCCTGCACGATCAGCCTCTCGTCATCATCAGATGCAATATCAAGGGATACATTTGAATTTGTTTTTGTTTTGGCTTCCTCGATCTCACTTAGGTCTTATACCACTGGATAGGGTGGTGTTGTTTGAGATGACCTCTCTGGCCTCCGGTACCATAGTTGGTACCAAGCTTACCCGGACTAACTGATACTTTACAAATCGAACAAACGACCATGTTTTCCGCCTTTTTGCTAACAGTAAAGAAGTCCCAAACTGGGGACTGGAGATGTCTGCCGGTGGTGGAGGTGCTACTTTGACTTTCAATGCCAGATGAAGTGGAGGATGGGCGTGGCTGAATTTGTTTCTGTTGTTCACTTACAGCACCACTACTTAAGGTAATGGAGGTCGAGCTGGACGGAGGTCCCTGCCGGCCCTTCTGAAGAGAAAATATGGAAGCTGTAGGTCGTTTTGGTGTTGTAGTTAACTGCGTTGGTGGTGGTACCAGTGCCACGCCGCCCACATGATCATCCCGCTCAGCAGCCATTCGGGATAGGGTGAAAATGTCAGTCTGCTGCATGCCCGCTGGGGCTGGAGTGACGTCTGTGATGACTAGGTCATCATCAGACTGTTCATCAGCAGCAGAAGACACCACTTCTTGTTCGTCTTCATCACCCATAAGTCGAAGCCTTCCGGGAACCTTCCTTTTAGGCTTAGCTACCTTTGTCGGCTCATGGCGTGCCTCACTGTCAGACTGCATTGCTGGGTTCCATTCACGATCAAGGTCATCTGAATGAAAGGGGCTTGAAGAAGAACTTGTAGCAGTAGTAGTAGTAGCAGCCCTCCTTGACCTTTTTCTTGCTGGGGATCTGGAATACAATGGATCATCCTCAGGAGGAGTGGCTACCTCGGATGATACCTCCACTTGAATATCAATTTCCTGATGTGCCCCTACTTCTGGAGGAACAAGTGTTGTAGGCAGTTGTGCCGCTCCATGAACCTCTAGTTGCACCTCTCCATGCACCTCTACGTGGGCCTCTCCTCGTGCATGTACTCCCGCCTCTCCTTGCCCATGTACTTGCGCCTCTCCTTGCCCATGTACTTGCGCCTCTCCTTGCCCATGTACTTGCGCCTCTCCTTGCCCATGTACTTGCGCCTCTCCTTGCCCATGTACTTGCGCCTCTCCTTGCGTGTGAAATAGCAACCACGGCACTTGAACTAAAAATTCTTTCCAATCAAATAAATAAATTTAAA
The DNA here is from genome assembly GCF_964261635.1 of Lissotriton helveticus. Lineage (NCBI taxonomy): Eukaryota > Metazoa > Chordata > Amphibia > Caudata > Salamandridae > Lissotriton > Lissotriton helveticus. The sequence continues at coordinate 1,759,609,254 of NC_136065.1, forward strand.
GAAGAAGAAGTTGTAGGTCTGTACTCAAAATTTATTATTGACCTTATCTAAAAACAACAATCACAAAACATACAAAATAACCATCAATTTCGACATTATCAAAGTATTCATAAATTCAACAATACATAATCCATACACATTAAAAAGTAACAAATCACAGTTTAAAAGGTGGCATAACAGATAGTTCTCTACGCGCGTTTCGGCGACCAGCGCCTTCTTCTGGAGTAGCCACGTATGTCCTAAAAATAGGAAAAAGCAATAAAAGAAAAACAATATTCAAAACAATATAACATGATAGATTTACAAATACCTATATATAAATAAAGATTCATAACACAATTAAAATCTGGTACAGTTAACCTACAGTAATATAATTACATCTTCGTTTTAGAGGAACAAAAACAAATTTAAATAACTCAGTACTGCCCTAAATAAGGGCTTTCATTTCTTTGTGCATTTCAGTTTCAAACCTAGGATCAACATGTAGAGAAAAGGGGGGGTGAGAAGGGGGGGGGTTTCCTTAAAAAAAACTCTGAGTTGAATTTCCTAAATGGGTGAAACACCATTTATTTCTGATTATAAACATAGAGCGGAAACACCATTATTTTTAGGCAGAAGTGCTCTCATATGTTGAAAAGTAACAACGGCCTACTTACTCAATTAAGGAAGTAGACAGCAACCTGATTTCATGAAGCCTCAGCGTAAATGCATAAAAATCTTCTACGAGGCAATGAGTGATAAAGGTAAGTAATTGCTTTTGTATAAAGCTGTTTATTTAGCACACCATTTACAGCTAAAATACTTACATGTTCTAGCATGAACTTAGTCGCAGAATAACCTCAAAAAGTAAATTAATATCTGATAGTGGTGAGGGGATAGAACAGGATAAGCTGAAACGAGGAGTACATTTTAATTATGCAACCCATTTTCCCTTAAAGTGAGATTGAGAGCGTAAGATATTCTAATAAAAATCACTTCAAGTTACCTGATCCTAATTCAAGACTGTCTTGTCTCACTAATAGTTGACTGAAGTGGTGGGGTTCTTAATTCGATAATATTTGCCCTATTTTGCAAGAGATAATCCGATTCTATTTAGACATGCCGCACAATCATTGTCGTTTAAAGATTAAAGGTAGACATAATTCAGAAAAATACCTCTTATGTTTGTAAATGCGGAGACCCCATACGGATCGCACTCAACTTCCAAATTGCCAAGATGTAAGACCTTTTTGGAAGACCTTTGATAGGAGATTAGTAACGGTCTATTAAGAAGAAATGATGCGAACCGACGTCAGTAAATATTTTCTAAAACATTATTTTTTGGATGAAGCGCAAGTAAACCAATGTTACCTGAATTAATATCGCCAACCAGCTTCCTGTTTCTATGTTGCTAAAAATATCTAGTCTTGACACACACACGGATTCTATGGATGAAATACACACAGTGTCATTAAATAAAGTAAAATGAAGTTGGTGATCTAATGAAATCGGTAATCTAATAATGTGATAATCAGGAGAAAATACAAATAACTCTATAAGTACCTGGTCTAAAATGTTTAAAGTCCTGTCTCGCTTCCCAGTTTGTTTAGTTGATTGCGTATTAAGATGCTGCAAACAACAAGACAAAAGACATAAATTCATGAGTCATTACTCGATTATAACTTAATCTAAAATGATTTTGCAGTTATGGTGTCGGTTTAGAACGTACCTCAATTGATATGAATACTACACGAATTGCAGCAGAGAAGTCTTCTTGATATGAAGAACCTTCCTTCATTTAGTCAGGCATAAAAGGAATGCCGGCGAGATTACATACAAAAAGAAAGACAAAATGTTTGAAAAGAAGGGGAAAATATTAGCGAAGTTATCGCGCTTCTGAACGGCAATATCAGTCAGAGCTTAAAGCTGCCTAAAGGTCATGCCAGCATTATAAACACTCACCAAAGTGAACATAGTTTAGCGTTGATAGAAACTGGGAGCGAGGCACGAGATTCCAAGGCTTCCGGTAATAATAGCAACCGTTTGTCACAAATGCTCGTTATTTAAGCTCTGTGGTCCGGAAGCTGAAGGCACAAAATAGTTTCAGGTGTGTTATTCCTGAATTTGGTTGAAGCGCACACGCCCCTCCAAAGTGCAAGCAAAAGCGCCGAGGGACTAACAAAGTGTGTATATGAGTAAGCATGGGCGGATCTAGCGGATCTCGCGTACGCGAACTTGCGGATTTACGGATTCGCAATCCGCGAAGATCCGCGAACTCTAGCGGATTTGCGGATTTTCCCGTTTTTTGTGTTGGCGCGCGTTCGCGCCGATTTTGGGACAAGTTCGCAATTGCGAACTTACTTTTCGGCTCGCAACGGCCGCGACTATGTTGTTTCTACGTCTGGTTTATCATCACAGGTTCACAGCACCCTCTGTTTCACCACTGCCACCCTCTGGGACATCCATGCCACCCTCTGGTACATCCTCACTGCCACCCATTAGGTTTATTTATCACTGTAGATTATGGTGGTTGAAAAAAGCAAGCACACCTGCCCTTCTTCAACTGCCATCAATTAATTTGTGTTTCATTAATGTGTCAGTAATTTTGAAAGTTCCAGTCTGGCTGGCACCTGCTTCCTTCCTTATCTGTAATTTGCTTTTTGTTGCAGTGAAAACATTTTTTCACAGGACCTTTATGGTCTACTTGTAGCTATTCTATGAGCCTGCTGTTTGGGTCATAGCAGGGTCATAGAATAGTTGCAAACTCTGGAGGGGCCCATCAGGAAGCACTACCTTGAATGTTACTAATGTTAAGTTTGAACTTTAGCACCTGGTCATTGCTTTCAGTTTAGCTAAAATCGTTTTTTTCTGCAATTTCGCGCGTTTTTTGGGGAGCGAATCCGTGCGAGATCGATTTCGGAAGCCGCGAATACGTGCGAATACAAAAGTGTTTTTTTTGCGACGTGTATGTTCGCGTGATCTTGCGCGTGTTCGCGAGGCGCTTCTAGCTATACGTTTGCCAAGTTACCCTATCGGTCGTACACGGGCGCGGCCATCTTGTTGGCGTGACGTAATTCCGTTTCCGGCCGCTATGTGTAATCTCGCAAAGTGTGCTGCTCGCTAGTACAATTTCGCGCGTACTCGCAAGGAAAATCTCGCGCGAACTTACCCACGCGGTCGTGAACGGGCGCGGCCATCTTGTTTCTCATTCATTGCTATGGTTCTGGGCATGCTTTCTCTATCCTCTCTCAATCTCTGCCATCCTTTGCTTGTTTGAAGTTTTTTTGATCTAATTTTACTTATTATCTATCCCTCTATTTTTCTAGCTCTATATTTTTGTGTTTTCTGCAGCTTTTAGTTACTTTTAAACTACTTTTTTAAACTCTTTTCTTTTCTTCTTCACTATTCTACTTCTTGTTTATCATTTAACTCTATTTCTGCCCAGACCATGGTAAAGGGAGCCAGGAAGCACCCTGAGAAGGGGAAGGGTCCCGCACCCCGTGCCCGGCTCCCGTGCGGGCGTTTAAGGGGGGAGCAAGTGGTCCCGAGGGAGATCTTCAGCGCGGAGGAAGTGGCGGCACTGATCTTCCACGTCCAGCGCCGCCTCCCCAAGACGATCCTGGGAGGCGGCAAGATCGCGACTGGCTATGGCATCCGGGAGCATCGCAAGCGGTGGGAGAAGGTGTGCCGGGCCATGTACAAGATCTCTGGGGTCCGGCGCACATATAACCAGGCCACCCACCGCTGGACCGATGTCATGGACCGGGAGCGGGACTTGCTGGACGCGCTCGGCGTAGAGGTCCCCGGGCTTGGTGAGTAGTAGTAGTAGTACATTTACTACTCTGTTTTATCCTGCTCTGTTATTTGCAAATCTTTGTTCTTTACCAAGAGCAATAATGCTGCCGATTACATTGAGGTAAATTATATTTCAAAATCTTCTATGCATTTCAGGTGCACTGCTCTCCTTCTCAGTAGCCTTGCTTGCTACTATGCTTCTTTGTTTTGTATGTTGTGTTCAGAAGCATTTCATTGGCCTGAGAAATTATGTATGAGTGTAGTGTAAAGATAAGAACTGCGTAATGCTAGACACTAAGGGTCATATTTTCAATTACCGGCGCATCCCTGCAAAGTAGCAGGGATGCGGCAGTAATTGTGTGCCATGCCACCACCACCCATTGGCCCAAAACGTCACAGAAGCCTTACGCATCTGTGCCGTAAAGGCAGCGCATTGCTGGAGTTGCGTGCCAACGATGGCGCAGCTCCAGCAATGCTCTGGGGTACCCTATCTCCCCAATGCTGCATCAAGCCGTACGTCGGCTTCAAGCGCGCAGGGTTTGAGTCATGCATCATTGTCCTAAAAGTGACTGATTGACATCTTGTCGATTTCCCTCAGCCACTTTTAGGATTCGTTCCTGCGCAGGTACGCCCTCCCTTGCGCCGGAACGCCCACTGATGGCGCAGGGCTTTACAACGTGATGCATCGCCCATATGCCCATATGTGGTTTTTTTTAATATATACGCTGCACCAACACCATGGCGAGTCTTTTGTTCTGCCGCTGCGTCACAAAAGGCACGCAACAATGGAGGAAAATGAGCCGCAAGGGACTTCTAAATCAGCCCCAACAGACTGAAGTCCAGTCCTTCCTTTAGACACATGGCTATAAGAAGAAATAGTGGCGGTGGTGGGTGGATTGATAGTTTGAGTATTCACTGATCTGCAAGCAGGATGGACTTTGTCTGTCACTTTGCGTGCTGCGGACTGCTGCCTGCAGTGCCAGGCCTAGGCAAACCTCTTTAGTAGTCTGTTTATTGAGTTACATAGGAACTTTCTAAGTCAACGTTCCGCAAATCAGGCAATACGAATAACGTAGTATACCACATGAGATAGATCCCGTGGAATAGTTGTCTATCTATTTGCTATTTCTCCAAAATATTTAGTTATTGTTCTTTTGAAATGTTTGATTTGGTTGAAAAATCTCATCCATGTTTTCTGGTCTTTCTTTCTTTCATGTTGTACATCAGCTCCCCCCAAGGGCAAGAGGAGGACACAGGAGGAGGGTGCTGAGGATGCAGGCCAGGATCGGGCAGGCGAGGGCTCCTTTGCTGGCCCCAGTAAGTTTACATTTTAATAAAGAGTACCTATTTTTTCCTAGCGTTCCTCATTCGATTTTTTCTAAATCGTCTTTGATCTTCTTGTAGACTGGATATAAATTTTTATCCTGCCTCGAATATGACTCCCTGTGGTATTACTAGACTATTCTTATTAGTCTGTCTGTGTAGCTAACTAAGATTGGACATTTGGCAATTCCATTGGACTCCCATTCTATTCAGCAATAGCTCTATGCACTGTCTCCTTACTGACTAGATAGTGTGGCAGAGTCATTCAGCTCCAGAAGTCACCGATTATAGATCCCCAATGATCTCTAGATTATCGTACGCAGGACAAGAGAGTAGTACGGAGTCACAGCACAGTCAAGAAGTGTCAGAGGCACTCATGCTTGCAAAAATTCCAAAACCTTTAGCTCATCCACTCTAGTCTGGAGGAACAAAAACCACAGAGTCTATTTAAGTTTAAAAGCTTTATTAAAAGTAAACACATTTATTAAAATCTACTTTGTCATAAAACTATTTAACTGAAAACCGAAAAGTGGTTAGTGCTGACGATTAATTGGACACATTTCTTGTGGTCGAGCCGAGCTCTCACCTGGTTTGAACTTGATCCTGGTCGTGTTCTTAGGAGTCAAGCTTCTGTCTGTTAGGAGAAAAAGTGGTGCGTGTTAAAAATCAAAAGCAAGCATTCATCAGTTGTGCATAAAAGTGCAGCAAGACAACAGCCTTCCCTGGAAAATGGGAAATTTTTACTATGGAGTAGACAGTCCCAAATTATTACATTGTATTCTGTTTTTTTAACATTTCTCCTAGACCAAATATTATATAGTAGTGAGTGGTGTATTCTAACATTCTTAAATGTACTTTGTAGGTGTAACATCTGGTGACGGGGCCAGCGCGGAGGTGGCTGTGTTGGGCGAGGACTCGGAGGACTCTGGGGAGGAGGCGGTGCAAGAGCCGGCGGACGGTCCTGTGGGGGATCAAACGGTGGTGGCGGAAACAGGTAAGCTATATATTCCTTACTTATTGAGATTGAAGACTGCATAGTGTGCTTTCTGCACGGGTGTATTACAATTACAAATCAACCAGGTAGTAGCCTCCTCGAAATGTACTTCGACTTAGCTGTGAAGTTTTTGGTGAGAAGAATCCCAATAAGTTCTTAGACGAACGTGATGGATGGGATGAACGAAAAGGGAAAGAAGGGTGTAAGTAAGTGGGACGCGAACTTGTATGATGGCTGGCAAAGAAGAACGATATGTGTTTGCTTGGCCCCCGAGGTGGCTGGGAAGGAAAGAATATGGTATGGTGCATGGCTGGGTCAATGATGAAGCAAGGATGGGTGGAAGGACAGCAGCCTGGGTGGGTGAAACAGAAACTGTATGTGTGCGTATACTTTGACTGAATGGATGCCTGGAGCATGGTATTCTCTGACTCTTAGATAGCACATGTGTATCTAGAGAGAGTAGATGGTCGCCAGGTGAAGTAAGTGTTACCTTGAAGAGCATGTACCACCGCACCCGCACGTCCGTTCCAGTGCAGGGAAGGCAAGCAAAAGAAATTGTAAATGTGTCCAATACTACCATGAATAGTAGCAGTACTTTGTACTGCGTTTGCAATCACAGCATATATCTGGTTATTACGGTGGACACTCCGTACCTCTCTTAATAACTTTAGTTTACTTGTAGTACGTCATTCATGTGTGGGTGTATCACTGTTCACTCAATATTAAGCAAAGCACCTAAAGTCATGTTAGAGCAAGGATGCAGAAGTGGGAGGTTACATAGATACTGTCCTCAATAGTTATGTACTGTGCTTTCAATTTGCTACTTGTACTCTGTGACCCAACTTTCGGCTCAATCACTTTGTGTTATTAATAAGGAGCATTGGTTACAGACTATGTCTTTCTTTCTTCATATAGTTGCTCCTTCCAAATCAACAACAAGGAGGGAGCAGGCTAGATTGGCCCGGCAACGGAGGCTGGAGGCCACTGTCGCCGAATATCGGCGGCTGGTGGCCCTGGAGGAGGAGGAGGACACGCAGTCGAGCGGGGCAACAACGACATCCTCGACTGTGACCACTGCATCCTCCTCCGTGACTAAGCCAGCGCGACCGAGCCGGGCTAAGAAAGACGACCGCCACCGCCAAGCAACCGAAATACCAGCTGCCCCCCACAGGAGCTGCAAGGAACGCCAACGCCGCCTACGAGTCCGCATGTCCAACCTGGAGCAGGAGGTCCTGAAGTATAAGAACTTGGTTAAGGGCCTCCGCTCCGAGCTTGCCACCCTCCGCAAGGAGTATGATGCCCATGCCGCATCATGCACCAGCACCAGCACCCTCCAGTAGTGGAGTGTCCCTTGCCCTTTTTTTATAGACTTTTGGGGGGTGGGATTTGGGAGTTGGGATCGTTTTGGGACGTTTCAAAGACAATCGTTGGGGTTAGGGTGGGTGAGGGAGATTATTTTGTTAGGGCTAAATAAATATATTTTTAAACTTTATCTGACCATACCTGTTTTTTACTGCTTTTCAGTCTGGTGGGTGGGGGGCGGGGTGTAACAGTAACTTTGTTTTCCTGAACAGTCGTAGGACTTTAGTAGTACAACCGTCAATCTCTTGTCTACTCCGAAATAATACTCCATTATACTACCTCCCACCAAACGCTTATCTTACCTGTAATTTGTGTTAGAAATTAGGGCTAGGCCCAGGGCTGGCTCCAGGTGAAATGGGGATTAACGTTGTCAATCCTGGGCGGGTGACATTTCCTCATTGCGGTGGTACTAGTGGTGTGACACAGTGGCAGTTGCATGCCTATGGAAAAAAAGAAAACGAAACCTTGTTTGTCCTTACTGTAGCATTACAAGGGTTACGGTACGATCGAGAAAATAGCTGGTGACAGTACACTAGAACAGTGCCATAATGTAGCCTAACAAATGGTAAAGTATTTGCTTGCAAGTATAACTAGTACTTGTGTTGAATTTATTTGACATTGGCTACTACTACTAGAAGATATAGTACTGAAGCTGAGTAAGTCTAGAAGATATCCTCGTATTCCTTCACCAGCCTGTTGCTATGACCTTATCCTCCCCAGCAAGTGTGTGGAATTATTGATGTCATTTTAGTCAGACATCAAGCAAAACAACACAGCCCGGGGGAAGAGGGTTAGGGTTTGTAAAATGGATGGGAATGGGGGTTTCTTTTTGGGTAGGTTTTGTTGAGAGAAGAAAAAAAAAGCAGAGCATGGACAAACAATAATTGAAGATACAGACAATCTTTGGTTACAAAGTAAAGGTAAGCACATGCAGTCACACTCATAGAATAAAAGACAACAATGGATACTGTATCTGTATTGCGTATGTTGTTGGAGTTGTCCTGTTGAATTTGGTAAGTAAGTTGCATGCAGCAAACAATTCCTCTTATTGGCGGCACTCCTCCATTCCAGCTGACGCTTCGTCCATCAATGTGGTGACCACTGACAGAAGACACCCTGTCCACTGCCTGCCTGGCGGATGTTGACTGAGACCCGGCCTGTAATTATTGAACGGAAAACAGGAAGTGCTATTACAATGCCACTGATAAATAAATAAAAGGTATGTACGCTGTGTGGTTCAAAAAGTGACACTTTGATTTCCCTAATAGACAGTACAATATTTTTGAAATTGCGTGCTCTGTCTGAGTCACCTTTTTAAGGATAAATAAGTATGGCCAAAATATTATAGCGGATCTTTCCCCTCAAGGTAGGTGTACTGTAAACTGTGTTTTAGAACAAAATTTGACCTTCCCAGCAATGCTCCCACCAAGACCCTTACTAAAGCCAGTCGCAAAAATGTAGAAGAACCCCAATCAGATCTCCAAAAACGATGCCTAGCAGAAAAATGGTTACAAAACGTACTTTGAAAGTAACAGTAGGCCCAAATACAGACCGTGGATTGTATTCAAACCCCAGGCAAGACCCGCCAACCCACCCGCAAAAAAACACCCGACAACACCCCCAAACAGCGAAAAAGCTAAATCCCATACTTACAATGTCTCTCGGCCTTCGGTCCAAACGCGGCGCTGTGCAGCTAGGTCATCATCATCATCAATCATCATAACTCCTGTTTTCCACCACGGATTTCCTGAAAAGCAAATGCAATCAAGATTAGACTGTCGCAGCAGTGCTTCGACAGAGACCCCGGCCGCAACCCACCCACGAACAGCAGGAAGCCCCCCAAAACGCTACATTGAGCAAGATGTCAGAAGAAATAGCAAAAAAAAGGCTGTTCCTTATGGATTTTGTCCAAAACACTTCTATCCGGTATTAGACCTTCCCAGGAATGCCCCAGGCAAGACCCGCCAACCCACCCGCAAAAAAACACCCGACAACACCCCCAAACAGCGAAAAAGCTAAATCTCATACTTACAATGTCTCTCGGCCTTCGGTCCAAACGCGGCGCTGTGCAGCTAGGTCATCATCATCATCAATCATCATAACTCCTGTTTTCCACCACGGATTTCCTGAAAAGCAAATGCAATCAAGATTAGACTGTCGCAGCAGTGCTTCGACAGAGACCCCGGCCGCAACCCACCCACGAACAGCAGGAAGCCCCCCAAAACGCTACATTGAGCAAGATGTCAGAAGAAATAGCAAAAAAAAGGCTGTTCCTTATGGATTTTGTCCAAAACACTTCTATCCGGTATTAGACCTTCCCAGGAATGCCCCAGGCAAGACCCGCCAACCCACCCGCAAAAAAACACCCGACAACACCCCCAAACAGCGAAAAAGCTAAATCTCATACTTACAATGTCTCTCGGCCTTCGGTCCAAACGCGGCGCTGTGCAGCTAGGTCATCATCATCATCAATCATCATAACTCCTGTTTTCCACCACGGATTTCCTGAAAAGCAAATGCAATCAAGATTAGACTGTCGCAGCAGTGCTTCGACAAGACAGAGACCCCGGCCGCAACCCACCCACGAACAGCAGGAAGCCCCCCAAAACGCTACATTGAGCAAGATGTCAGAAGAAATAGCAAAAAAAAGGCTGTTCCTTATGGATTTTGTCCAAAACACTTCTATCCGGTATTAGACCTTCCCTGGAATGCCCCAGGCAAGACCCGCCAACCCACCCGCAAAAAAGCACCCGACAACACCCCCAAACAGCGAAAAAGCTAAATCTCATACTTACAATATCTCTCGGCCTTCGGTCCAAATGCGGCGCTGTTCAGCTAGGTCATCATCATCAATCATCATAACTCCTGTTTTCCACCACGGATTTCCTGAAAAGCAAATGCAATCAAGATTAGAATGTCGCATCAGTGCTTCGACAGACACCAAAAATTACCCACAAACACCCGGAACCCCGCCAAAGAGCACCTCAAAGGCAAGCAAGTCAGCAAAAACGGCAAGAAATTTCCACCTCATATTTGGTCCAAAACACTTTTGTCCATTATTAGAGCTTCACAGCAATGGGCCCAAATCCGTCAACTCACCCGCAAAGAAGTACAACACCCCCACAAGTGCTGAGTCTTTCTTCATTGGGCGTAATCCAGCACTCTGCTTGGAGGGAAATCGCAGTCTGGAGGAGGAGGATAGAGGAGCATGTTCTTCAGAACTTGTGAACCTGAGGAATGTAGACTGCGGCACCTTCAAATCAATAAGCAAACAAGTGAAGACAGTTCTGATGATGGTCTTGTTTTTGGGATTAGGTGATTAAAGTTTGAATTAAATTAACTGTGCAAAACAAAGAAAGAGAGACACAAAGCACACAGGAATAAAAGTGAATAAGGACGAAAAAGAAAGTTCTTGATTGATTGTCTCATTTTCAGGGCTCGGTGTCAGGGAATAAGAACAAGATTTCGTCATCATACTCTGCGAATTCAGGCTGGATGAGGTCAGTGCCACCGAACAGAGAACAAATCCCCTCATCTACGTTGCCGTCCTCCTCGTCTTCATGCGGCGTGCTTTCTCGTACTTTGTAATCTGGTGGTATGAGGTGCTGATTCATCTTGATCATTGTCAGCCGCTCCACATTTTTGGGCGAGAGGCGGCTCCGTTTGGGAGTTACAATGCCACCAGCAGCACTGAAAACACGTTCAGAAGACACCCTTGCGAGTGGGCAAGACAAATAGTTTATAGCCAGGTTGAAGAGCTGTGGCCACAATTGTTTTTTGCCATGCCAATACTGCAATGGCTCATCATTAAGAAAGACCACTGTTGAGTCATTCAGATAGTCCTGCACCATCGACTCAAGGTCAGCAACGGTTCCTCCACTTTGCTTACTTTTTGCTGTGGCTGTGACATTTTTTCGAGAACCATACCCAAGCAAACTTAGCCAATCCTCTACAACAGCCACTGTTTTTGTTGTGTGTGGTGCAGATGATCCAGTTGCCGGTGTCTTTAACGGCTGAGAGGTCACTTGTGCCCCAGCCACAGGTGCAGAAGTGGATTCTTGTGACTGGGGATGGCCTGCTGATGCTGATGCTGATGTACTGGCTTCTCCTTCAATAACCTGCCGTTCTTTTTCAAACCTCTTGGCTGACCAGGCTAACCAATGTTTGTACTTTTGAACATCTGCATCAGCAAAAGGAAAGAATGCTTCGCCTGCCAGCGCCTTTTTGTAGCGTGGATCCAGAATAGTAGCACAAATGTAATGCTGATCTGACTTGATCTTTTGAAGACGTTCATCACCACGTAGGCGCTCTAATAATTTCTCAGACAAAATGAAATGGTCTTTTTTTTTTTCATCTTTTTCAAACTCAGAAGACACCGCCATCAGTTGGTGCTCCAGCATGCACAACAATGGGATAGCTTTTCCCAAATTACAGTCCTCCTGGCTGACTGCACGCGTGAAGAACTCAAAAGGACGAAGCATGTCTGTCAGGCTTTTAACTATGTCCCATTGCGCCGCACTCATCCGCAGGTCCTCCTTCTGAGATGTACCCTCTGTGAAGAAATAGTGATCGAGTACCGTATACTGCTCATACAGACGCTCAAGCATGTAGAAGGTTGAGTTCCAACGTGTTGCCACCTCCTGGATGAGTGCTTTCACTGGCATTCCACGTATAAATAGCAGTCTCCGCAGATGCTTCCGGGCCTTAAAAGAATGGCTGAAATGGTTGCACATTTTGCGGCAGGTGGCCATTACCTCGAACGCTGTACTGTCTTTATCACTCAAGAATTTTTGAACTACCAGGTTGATACAGTGCGCCAAACACGGCACTCTAACATGGTCACCCTTCTGCATGGCCTTAACTACATTGGCGCCATTATCCGTGGAAACATAACCAATCTTGAGTTTTAGGGGGGATAGCATTTTCAAGACCTTTTTGTTAAACTCTTCCAAAAGGTTTTCTGCTGTGTGACTTTTCTCCAAGCCAAACATGGCTAGTGTTGCATGCTTCCGAGCAGCTTTGAAAACTTTGTCCGGGTCAACACCTGCGTTTAGCTTTGCTAAAACACCTGAAAAAGAGACCCAGTGTCCAGTGATGCACATGTAATCAGCGCCTGCGCCACTGGTCCACATGTCTGTTGTCAGATGTATTGTGTGAACAGCACTCTTCTGCAAAGCTGCCCCAATCGCCTGCAGCACATCTTCATGTAGTGCTGGAACCGCAACTCTGGCAAAATAGAACCGGCTCGGAACCTTCCATTTAGGGCAGAGCGTTGCCACTAATTCAAGAAAACCTACCGCTTCTACAAAAGAAAAAGGTAGAAGGTCCACAGCTAGCATTTTAGCCAGCTTAGTGTTATACAGACGCGTCAGTGGGTGGTTGCGTTCATATGGCACGTCTGAAGTAAGCATTGTTCTAATGTTGCCCTGGACCAAGCATTTACGGGCTGATAATGACTTCGTTGACCCAATTTTGCTCGCTGGTGAACTTTTGTGCGTTGGTGTCTCACTCGCTCCAACACTCTTAGTGTGCCTCACATTGGGTGTGCTGCTGACAGGGGTACTGGGTGTAAGGGAAGTGTTTGACACGTCTTCTTCCTGCTCGTCATCATCAGATGAAACATCAATGTTTCCTTGAATTTGGCCTTTCTTGATCGCATCTAGGTGCGCAAACCATTTGACAGTGTGCTGTCTCCTAAGATGACCTCTCTGGCCTCCGCTACCATAGTTGGTACCTGGCTTACCACGACTAACTGCTTGCTTACAAATGGTACAAATGGCAAACTTTGGATTTTTTGGACAAACAGTAAAGAAGTCCCAAACTGGGGACTTGAAGTGTCTGTGGGACATGGAGGAGGCGGCGATACTGGTGGTGGTGGTCATGAAGCTAATGCTAGATGAAGTGGAGGATGTGGATTGCCCAACTTTTGTACGTTTTGCACTTTCACCGCCACTAATTAAGGTCGAGGTTGACGGAGGTCTCTTCTTGCCAGAAAGAAATATGGAAGCGGGACGAGTTGGTGTACTACTTAACTCCAATGATTGTGGTGTTTCCACTGCCTCCTCATCGACAACATCATCATCACGCTCAGCAGCTCTTCGGGCTAGGGTCAAAATGTCTGTTTGCTGCATGCCCGCTGGGGCTGCAGTGACCTTTATGATGACTGGGTCGTCGTTGGCAGAGTCTTCATCAGCAGCAGTATCCGCCACTTCTTGTTGAGACTCATCACACTCCATAACTCTGAGACTTTGGACGAGCTTCCTTTTACGCTTAACTACCTTTGTTTGTTCCCAAGTTTGATCCGTATCATCAGAAGGAGGTGTGCTTGAAGAGGATGTAGACACCACCCTTGATCTCTTCCTTGCTAGGGGTGTGGAAGACAATGAAGGATCATCAGGAGGAGTGGCTTCCTCAAATGATACCTCGCCTTGATTGTCGATTTCCTGATGTGCCCCTACTTCGGGAGGAACAACTATTGTGGGCACTTGTTGTGACCCTCCATGCACCTCTGCTTGCGCATCTCCTTGCGCTGCCTCTCCTTCCACATGTACTTGGGCTTGTACTTGCACATGTGATTGTTGTTGCGGCTGTGGTTGTTCAACACTCGTCAGATGAGCTACAACAACCTGTGTTGATTGAGGGACATTGCTGCTGCTTTCTTGCGATGAGCCAACATCACTGGTCGATGGTGATTGAAGAAGTATACTGGCTGCCTCTGCAGCACTCAAGGGCTTGGACTTAAGTTGGCGTGGTGGTGGTGGTGGCACTGAGCCCAATGGAGCGGGGGTGCTGCTGCCAGCTTGGTCCCCAGCAGATCCCGCTGCAGCTGCTGCAGGCATACTTTTTTTTTTACTCCCAAAAAAAGGGGCGGGCGGCACACCAGTGTCCTTGGTAACTTGCTTCTTCTGCTCCTTACTGGCACCTTTCTTGCTAGAGGAGCTACGGGTTACTTTTTTTGGGGCCATCTTCTTCAGAGCAGGTCAGCAGGCAGCAGTTGCACGAGTTGCAGAGGGTTCTGTGTCCAGACGTGACGTCGCGTGACGTTATGCTGCACACACCGCTGCAGGACTTCTTCCTGGCACTGGTGGTTCTATTGAGTCTTCTTGTGCACCTAAAAGCAATGGAAGACAGAGGAACATCAGTTCAGTTATACACCCCAAAAAATCGACAAAACACAGAAAAATGAGCACAATCCCATGCCATCCATGATGTTTACATTGAAGACACCCCACAGAAAGACTAGGGACATGCAAGTATGCAACACTCACTACCCCTGGGCATAAGGGATGAAAAGTAGGCAAAATAAGTGCAGACCTCAGACACTGCCTCTCCTCAAAATGGCCCCCTTACACCCCAAGCACATGTTGCCTGTACCAGCCAGCACTCAAGATGGCCACCACCACCACCCACATGGCCAGTCCACATCAACAGTACACCCACAAAAAACAGAAAAACAGCCAGAAATCACCACAATCCAATGCCATCCATGATGTTTACATCAAAGAGAGTGAGACCACACCACAGGCACACTCAGTCCATGCACCACCACCACCCCTGGGCAAGCAAAAGGCCACACCAGCAGCCCCCCAAAAACGACAAAAAACAATAAAATAAGCACAATCCCAGCCCATCCATGGCCTCAATTATGTTTAAATTCAAGAAGACACCCCACAGAAAGACTAGGCCCATGCAACACTCACCACCCCTGGGCAAAGGGCCACACCAGCAGGCCCAAAAAAACGACAAAAAACAATAAAATCTGCACAATCCCAGCCCATCCATGGCCTCAATGGTGTTTAAATTCAAGAAGACACCCCTCAGAAACACTAGGCCCATGCAACACTCACTACCCCTGGGCATAAGGGATGAAAAGTAGGCAAAATAAGTGCAGGCCTCAGACACTGCCTCTCCTCAAAATGGCCCCCTTACACCCCAAGCACATGTTGCCTGTACCAGCCAGCACTCAAGATGGCCACCACCACCACCCACATGGCCAGTCCACATCAACAGTACACCCACAAAAAACAGAAAAACAGCCAGAAATCACCACAATCCAATGCCATCCATGATGTTTACATCAAAGAGAGTGAGACCACACCACAGGCACACTCAGTCCATGCACCACCACCACCCCTGGGCAAGCAAAAGGCCACACCAGCAGCCCCCCAAAAACGACAAAAAACAATAAAATAAGCACAATCCCAGCCCATCCATGGCCTCAATTATGTTTAAATTCAAGAAGACACCCCACAGAAAGACTAGGCCCATGCAACACTCACCACCCCTGGGCAAAGGGCCACACCAGCAGGCCCAAAAAAACGACAAAAAACAATAAAATCTGCACAATTCCAGCCCATCCATGGCCTCAATGGTGTTTAAATTCAACAAAACAGTTGTATCATGCACCCATAACCAACCCTGGTCCTACTGGATACTGTGGCTACCCACAATATAATTTATTTAATTTTCTGAAAAAGTTCCAAAATTGTACTTGCAGCAACTGTAATGCCCCAAACAAACTTACTTGTGAAAGTTGATTTCTAATCCAAAAGTGATCCAAAGACAGTCAAAAAGGCCTCAAATCCAAATATCCAGCAGCACCCACAAAAAGTAATCCTTCCAGCTCCAGATCCAAATGAAAGTGACCTGGAGATGGACAAAGCACTGGGAGGAGCCTGCTGGACAGGAACAGGAAGTTGGAGACTGTGGGGCACTTCCTTCCTCCCCCCCCCCCCAAAATGGACTCCTTGCAAAAAAAAGGCCATGCAAATGTCAACCTGAGGAGTGATTCTGATAAAAATCATAATTTTCTGAAGGTTTATCCTGTTTGCTGGTGATTTTCTTGTGCGAAATTGCAAAATCTCTATTTCGCAAGTGCGAGATTGTTCCTTTCCGCCGCAACTACGTGTTCGCAATTGCGAACTCTCGCGAGGTGTGCTGCGCAAGGTGGCAAGCCGCGAGTACGTATTCGCGGGCGACAAACTCCCGCGGGAACACGCAGCAAGATCTAAAATGGCGCGTCACTCGTAAAGAAAAACAACTAGGCAAACGCTAAAATGACGGAAAGTGAACGCCGTGCACCACGCCGCGCGCCGCAACCAAGCAAAAAATCCGCCGCGAGCGGATTCACGGATTTTCGACAAATTCGCGAGCGTTCGCGGATTGCGAATTTGCCGAAAATCCGAAAAATCCGCGATCGGAGCGGATTTTACGCCCATGCTTATATATGAGCCTTCTATTGAGGCAGACGAAGGACTCCATGTATTACCTGATCGACAGTATTTCTGAAAGGAAATTCAAGCGGGCAGTTTCTACAGTCTTAAAACACATTCAAAGATGGACCTGAGTCTGTGTCATTAGATAGTTCCAAAAACGAACCAAAATAATCATCTATAACGTAATCGGCTAAAAAATAAAAAATAAAATAAAACAAAAATAAAAAATATAAAATCTAAACAAATCATCAATGTATAAAGCTGACTTTGTCAACAATGAACAGGTGGAAAAAACTAAAAGCTCGTATTTATATTAGTTTTCAGCCATTGACCGACATTCAAAATTGAAATATAATCGTATATTTTCTCGTTTAATATAATATAGTCAATTACTATGTCGCAGTGCCCATATTTAGAAAAATTTGAACTAGATATAATTAATGACAATGTTTATCAAATCAGGGGCCAAGACTTGTAAAAGGCACAAAATTGCTTTTACATGTAAATATTAATTTGGCTTACAGTAATTAAATGTTCCATAATTACAACCACGTACAGTGCTAACATAGGGCATTTTCCCAGGGGATTTCGCTATTCAGGCCGCGCCGAATGGTATCAAAGACAAAGATCCAATAGACTTCTCTCTTTCTTCTTATTGCAGCTCCACCTTTAGAGTCCGGTGTATGGATTTTTTCTAATACATGCCATTGGAAGTCCTCTGGACCATGGTTCAAATCAACGAAATCATTTTCTTAGTTCTAATAGCAGAACGGTGTTCAGTCAGGCGGGTTTGTACCATTCGTGACGTTTCCCCTATGTAACCCAGATGACAGGGGCATTGTGTAAAATAGACAACATTTGTAGATTTACAATTCCACATTTCTCTCGCTTTGGTAGTATGCCCATTGAAGTTAAATTATTCACCTGCAATGATACTTCTGCATGATATGCAAGTTGAACAAGGTAATGTTCCTCTAATGGGGTTGTTTGTCAAAATTGACCTTTGTGCAAATTTCTGACTGTCAACCTGGTTTGAAAAACGGGAATGCACGATAAAATCTTTGATGTTCTTGTTCCGTCTATGGGCAAATAACGGCTTATCTAGTTTTGTCTCTCTTGTACAGTTACTATTGAGAATGTGCCAGTTAGAATTTATGACCTGTTTTACCTTCGCATTAACCGTTGAATGTTTGGTAATGCAGACCACTTGTTTGTTTTCTTTAGAAGGTTTATTTCTCAGTAGACAATCTCGGTCATAATATCTGGCTCTTTTGTATGAGTTCCTCACCAGCCGGTAAGGGTAACCCCTATCTATGAATTTTGATCTCATAATCAGAGCCTGCTAGTCAAAATCGGCAAGGTCAGTACAGTTACGTCTAACCCGCAAGAACTGCGAGAAAGGAATACTGTCTTTTTGTGTTCTAGGATGAAAACTCCTGTAATGCAGGAGTGTATTCCTTGCAGTGGGTTTTACATGTAAGTCGACTTTGAGTTCACCCTGATCTGATATTATAACAATATCTAGGAATTTGACTCTTTCTGAACTTACATGAATGGTAAAACGTAAGTTGGGATCCGCTTCGTTGATCCAAGCAGTAAACTCCATTAGGGTTTCCCTCCCATCAGTCCAGACAAAGAATATATCATCGATATATCTGGACCAATGGGAGATAGACTCAAAAAAAGGGGCAGCTTCATTTTGGATGTATCTTCTTTCAAAAGCCGCCATATAAATATTTGCGATCGACGGGGCCACAGAAGCCCCCATACTTACTCCTTTGATTTGGCGGTAAATGTGGGGCCCAAATCCAAAGATATTTTCAATAAATACAATCCTCAAACATGCAAGTAGAAAGGTAGATGGACATTGAATTCCATGTTCTTCAATAAACCATGCAGTGGTTTCCATGGCTTCAGCAATAGGTATATTGCTATATAAGGATTCTACATCCATTGTTACTAGTAGATCATGTGTTGGATTAAACTTTAGGCCTTCGATTCTAGAAATCATGTGCCCTATATCTCGTACATATGACTCAATCTTTGGAATATGTGGGCGTAAATAGTTGTCCACATATTTAGGCAAGGGTTCCGTTATTGTACCTATTGTAGAAACTATAGGGCGATAAGGCGGATTACTCTGATTTTTGTGTATTTTAGGTAATCCGTATACACATGCCATTTTACCTTGATTATAATTTAAAAAGTCATATTCCTTGTTCGAGATATCTCCATTTTCTAGAGCTTGATTTGTTAGAAGTCGTATTTCTTTAGAGATGTTCAGAGTAGAGTATGATTTCACTGGACTGTAAAACAAAGGATCTTGTAGTATTTCTAGCATGCTCTTCTCATATTGGGTAGAGTCAATAATCACAATACCACCTCCTTTATCACATCCTTTAATAGTCAGATTATTATTAGAGGACAAGGAGTGTAAGGCCTGATATTCTTCTTTACTCAAATTGTAAACTGGTTTTGGTATATAGCGTAATGCTTGATCTAATTTTTTAAGGACCACCAACTCGAAAGTAGCCACTTCCGGGCCGAGCTGCTCCAAGGAAGGGCTAAAAGTAGATGGAAGACAAAGATGGCTTGCACTTTCATTTCCATCCTCAAGTGCAGGGCAAGAGGCAAAATATTTTTTCAAGCGGATCTTTCTGAAAAAAGAGATTATATCACGGTAGAGTTCAAATATATTGACTGATGCATGGGGAACATATGAGAGGCCTTTAGACAACAACCTGATACTGGAATCATCCAATTCTGTAGTAGTTAGATTAAAGATGGGAATTATATTCCCTGCTTCCAGTACTGTCTGTTCCTTGTCTCGCGGACAAATTGAGGTTCCTCCTCTTGATGGTAATGCTGGGGCTTGTAATTCCCTCTGCGCCTCTCCTTGTCCATGTACTTGCGCCTCTCCTTGTCCATGTACTTGCGCCTCTCCTTGCCCATGTACTTGCGCTTGTACTAGTTGCACTTGTGGTTTTCGTTGCGGCTGTGGTTGTTGAACACTCATCAGCTGAGTTACACCCGGCGTTGATTGGATGGTACTTTCTTGTGATGAGCCAACATCACTGGTCGATGGTGATTGAACAACCAAAGTGGCTGCCTTTGCGGCACTCATGGGCTTGGGCCTAACTTGGCGTGGTGTCACTGAGCCCAATGAAGCGGAGGTGCTGCTTCCAGCTTGGTCCCCGGCGGACACCGCTGCTGCTGCCGGAGTAGTTTTTTTTCCCAAAAAAGGTGTTGGTGGGCACACCACTCTCCTTGGTAGGTGGTGCCACTTGCTTCTTCTGCTCCTTCTTACTGGCAGTGGCACTGGCAACTTTCTTTGCTGAGGCGCTACGGGCACCTTTCTTAGGGCCCATCTTCTTCAGATGTCAGAACAGCAGACCGCAGTTGCACGAGTTGCAGAGTTGTCTTGTCTGTGGCCACACGTGACGTCGCGTGACGTTGTGCTGCACACACCGCTGCAGGACTTCTTCCTGGCACTGGTGGTTCTTTTGTGCACCTAAAAGCAATGGAAGACAGAGGAACATCAGTTATACACCCCAAAAAGTCAAACAACACATATAAATCACCACAATCCCATGCCATCCATGCACTCAATGATGTTTAAATTCAAGACACCCCACAGAAAGAGTAGGTCCATGCACCACTGAGTACCCCTGGGCATAATGGTTGAAAGCCTGCCTTCAAAATGGCCACTTGACCCCCAGCACATGGCAAGGCCCTGCCTGTACCAGCCCTCAAAATGGCCCCCACCCACATGGCCAGTCCCCAACAACACCCCAGAAAATCGAAAAACACATATAAATCACCACAATCCAATGCCATCCATGCCCTCAATGATGTTTACATTCAAAACACCCCACAGAAAGACTTGGTCCATGCACCACTGAGTGAGTACCCCTGGGCATAATGGATGAAAGCAAGGCAAAATGGGTGCAGGCCTGAGCACACTGCCTGCCTTCAAAATGGCCCCTTGACCCCCAGCACATGGCCAGGCCCTGCCTGTACCAGCCCTCAAAATGGCCCTACCCACATTTCCAGTCCCCAACAACACCCCAAAAAATCGAAAAACACATAAAAATCACCACAATCCCATGCCATCCATGCCCTCAATGATGTTTAAATTCAAGACACCCCACAGAAAGAGTAGGCCCATGCACCACTGAGTACCCCTGGGCATAATGGATGAAAGCTAGGCAAAATGGGTGCAGGTCTGAGCACACTGCCTGCCTTCAAAATGGACCCTTGACCCCGAGCACATGGCCAGGCCCTTCCTGTACCAGCCCTCAAAATGGCCCCCACCCACATGGCCAGTCCCCAACACCCCAAAAAATCGAAAAACACATAAAAATCACCACAATCCCATGCCATCCATGCCCTCAATGATGTTTAAATTCAAGACACCCCACAGAAAGACTTGGTCCATGCACCACTCACTACCCCTGGGCCTACTGGCTAGTGAGGCTTTACAGACACCCCAAAATTAAAAAAACCATATAACAGTGAGCTAAAATTCCATGACATAAACGAGAATTAAGTTAAAAAAAAAATCAGAGAAACAGTTGTATCATGCACCAATGACTAACCCTGGGCCTACTGCATACAGTGGCTAGCTACCCACCACAATATATATTTTGTTAAAGTTGTGAACATTTTTTTAGAACTGGAGTTGCCTCAACTGCAATGCCCCAAACAAACAACACCAACTTACTTGTAAAATCTTAAGTCCAAAAGTGATCCAAACTCCAAAGTCCAAAAAAGTCCTCAAATACAAAAATCCACCAGCAGCAAGAAAAGGTAATCCTTCCAGCTACACAGCCAAATGAAAAGTGACCAGGACATGGACAAAGCACTGGGAGGAGCCTGCTGGACAGGAACAGGAAGTTGGAGACTCTGGGGCACTTCCTTCCTCCCACCCCACCCCAAAAAATGGACTCCTGCACCAAAAGGTGCAGCCAAATGTCAATCTGAGGAGTTATTCTGATCAAAATCATCATTTTCACAAGGTTTATGCTTCCTGCGGTGGATTTCTTGTGCAGAATTGCAATTTTTGCAATTTCGGGAACGCGAGCTGTTCAAACCTCCTGCCGGAAGTCATCTGCGCGCCGTCGCGGGCATTTATGACGTACTCGCGTTGTCAAACTCTCACCGTGCAAGATGGCAAGCCACGATGACGTAATTGCTTTTGAAAAACTCTTGCGCGATCACGTAGCAAGATCGAAAATGGCGCAGCACAATCAAAACTGGGAGAAAAACAACTTGGGAGGCTCAGAGTCAATGCCGCGCGCGCGATATTGTATTTTTCAAGCGCGACCAAGCAAAATAATTCGTAGCTTGCGAATTTGTGGATTATTGGGCAATTTTGCGCGATTCGCGGATCGCGAAATCGTGAAAAATCAGCAAATTTGCCCACGAAACGGATTTTACACCCACGCTTAATAAAAAGCACTATCTGACGATGTTACAGTTGGTGTCATTTCCCATGAAGGATCTAACCCCAAAATGGAAGCATGTATGTCTAACAAAAGAATGCAAGCTGTGCGGACAAGGAGAAGAGAGCCTATTACACCTCCTATGCATCTGCCCCTCGCTTTTAGAAATTCAAAAAATTGCCATCCGCGTGCTTTTGAGAAACAACCAACTAAGGACATGTAGAGCCGCAGTCATACAATGTCTTGGAGGCCTGTCAATCGAACTATCTTGCAAAGCCATTACATTTTGGAAATGGCAGTTAAAGAATTAGACAACAAAAATGAATGAACCTGAGTGGCTTCGGCAAGACTGCTTGGACTTTTGTCATTTGACTGATATTATTTCCCTATCATTTTGCTCACTGAACCACTTGCATCGCTTAAAATTGCACAATTGCACTGAGTACATGACTGCATTATGTTTTAAGCTTTTGTACCTTTTTAACCGCCATTTTTTAACCATTTAGTATTAAGGGCATTATCCACTCTTTTATGATTTTTAACAAAATCAAAAAAAATTATTATTGACTGACTGAATCGGGTCAGTCAATAATCGGGTCGTCGGACTCCTTCGCTAATAGAGCCAACTCCAAGGGGCCGATGGTATCCAACAATTTATCTTGGCACCCCCGCCAGGCCCAATCGATGCCTTTCTTAGGATCTTTCTGAAATTTCTTCAGGAAAGCCAACCTAGGGGTCGATGAGGATGGCGGACGGACAAAGTCCGTCCGCCATCCTGTCTGGGGCAGGTACCGTCCGCCACAAGGGCGGAGGAACCATGCCCCCAATTAGGATGCACCCGCCACAGTGGCGGGTGCATCCCGCATTTTTAACATTGCGGCGGACGGTGCATAAAGCACCGGCCGCCACAATGTGAAAAATACATGCTGTGAAACGCAGGGGTGTCCACCCCCACACCCCCTTCACCCTGGTGGCCCGATACGGGCCCCCAAAGCAGGAACCGTAAGCCTTTTCGTGACGGCATTGCCGCCACGGAAAGACATTCCCCTGAGGCCATCCTACTATGGCTGGCGGTGTCTGATAGACACTGCCACCATATTAGAGCTTTTCTGCCACAGTCGCAAGCCGACCACGGCAGAAAAGCAGCGGACGGTCTTCCCATCCGCCACGGTCCCCCTTGCCATTGGAATATGGCAGGGGGAAAAAAGGTGGCGGATGGGCAAGGATGGCGGACGGATCGCCACTGCCTGCATGGCGGTGGCGATCTGTCCGCCATCCTAATGGACCCCCTTTTCGGGTTCATATCAAGTGTCTCTGTGACTTTGTCATGTACATCTGGAAGAGGGCATTCCAACTGCAGATGGTTCCTGACCTCCCTGTCGAAGCTGCGCCTCAAATTCTGATGGATGTAATCCGCCACTTCCGGAGGAGTTGCCCAATCAGATGAACTCGGGTTTATGATCACTTGTGGGTTGAAATCAAATGGGGTAGGGCATTGGTAGGCTGACAGTATTGGGTATGGATAGAGGCCCTGTTAGCCTTTTTCTTCTTAGGGGA
The DNA here is from genome assembly GCF_964261635.1 of Lissotriton helveticus. Taxonomy (NCBI): domain Eukaryota; kingdom Metazoa; phylum Chordata; class Amphibia; order Caudata; family Salamandridae; genus Lissotriton; species Lissotriton helveticus. The sequence goes on from NC_136065.1 coordinate 1,759,632,923, forward strand.
TGCAGTGTGTCCAGTAGAGTCCATTTCCGTACCAATATCGGTATCGGTAAACACTTTGGAAGAAGAGGGCAAGGAAGTTGAAACCCCAGAATAGGGATGATCGCGGGCAGAAGGGGGAAGCAGCTTAGAATGGGCCTGCGCATGCGGCCAACTGGGCGTCTTGGCAGTAGTGTTTTTTTTCTCCTGCCAAAGACGTGGAAGGATTCACAGTGTCTTGTTAAAGCATGCCATGTCATTTAGCGAAATTTTCTAATTGCGCCGCAAGAAGCTTCAATGCGGCCGCAAGCCCCTTATTAACAGTCTAAGGGACCGCTATCTCAACCGCCTTGTTGACAGAATCCTGAACAGATGCGTCAAGGGCATCCAAGAGGTTGTCCTCCAGGAGAGGCGCATTCTTCTCCTCATAGTACCCATACTCATCCTCCTCGAAGTAGGCCCAGTCTTCCATCGCTAAACAAAAAGCGAGAGACTCTTATGACAAATGAGTAAGATCCCAGTGGAGTCAAGGGGGAGCAGCCCTGGTGCAAGAATGACAATTGACATAACGTACTAAATTGAATGCTCCTCAGCGAAACTGTAATCTAGTAAATCAGCCAGAAGGGCGTCAAGAGCTAGTATTCAGATATAGAAAAGCCCGCACATGGCTTGGGGCCTGCCTTGTTCTTCAGCCCAGGAGAGGCTTCACCAAAGGTTACAGAAGGACAAACCATATTTTTAGTATTCTAGATGTGTCTGCGGCGTATCATCAAATCAATTTGCATGAGACTTCCTTTGCCACACCTCTTGGTGCATTTAGATACAAGAGAATGCCATTTAGTTTGGCGTCGGCTTCAGACGTTTTTCAAAGGGCGGTGAAAAATATTTTTGGAGACATGAAGAAGGTTTGGTGTTTCGAAAGATGACATTTTAATTGTTGGAAATTATTATTTTGACCATGATAAACTATTTGAAGAGGTAATGACAAGACTGGAGAAACATAACATGAAGATAAAAAGGGATAAATGTGAATTGAGAAAGACAAGGGTTGAATATTTGGGACATTAAGTAAGTTCAGAAGGTATACGACCCGAGAAAAGCATTATTAAAGCAATTACAGCAATTACAATGGCACCAGAACCAAAGAATAAAGATGAACTTCAATCCTTTCTAGGATTAGCAGAGTTTTGCTCAAAATATGTACACAGTTTTACAGAAATTGTTGAAACTTTAAGAGAAATTATGAAAAAGAATTTCCTGTTAGAATGGTCTAGTGAGTGTAAGGAGAGTTTTGAGCTTATAAAAAAGAAAATATCTGAAGCACCTACATTAGGACATTTTGAAGTTGGTGGAAAAACATTCTTAACTACTGATGCTAGTGGTGTTGGTGTTGGGGCAGTGTTGTCACAAGTGGTTGATGGTGAAGAACGAATTATTGGTTTTGCCTCAAGAAGATTGCAGGGTGCAGAAAGATCATATTCGGTAATCGAGAGGGAAGCTTTGGCATGCTGTAGGGGAATATGTCACTTAAGATTTTACTTATGGGGTCTTCCTTTCAGAATCCGTACTGATCATAAACCATTATTTTATATTTTCAAAGGTAGAAGGGGATTGGAAGGAAGCATAAATCCAAGAATATCTTGATGGTTACTATCTGTTATGGAATTCAATTATGAAGTTGAATACGTTAAAGGAAAGAAAAATGTGATTGCCGATTATTTATCAAGGATGCCTCTAGATGTAGAGTGTAATGAAGTTTGTGGTGATATAAGTGGTGACATTAGTGGCAACACAAGAGTCATTGCTTTATCGTCCGAGGAATGGAGCAAGGCCATGGAAAGTGATTCTGTACTGAAGAAGGTGGAATCCAAAATCGTTGAAGGCTGGAATTTTAATGATAACAGAGATTTGGAACTAGTGGAATTTTTTAAGGTCAGTGAAGAATTGTCTTAGCAATGGAAATATTATGAGGAGATGGCAAATTGTACCTCCTAGAGGAGTAAGGAAACATATTCTTGAGATAATTCATGAGGGTCACCCAGGTCAGGGAATGTCGAAGCGAAGAGTTAGAGAATCATTCTGGTGGCCTGGAGTTGATAGTGAAGTTGAGGCTCTGGTGAAAGACTGTCAATTTTGCTTGAACAGTGATAAGTCCAAAGTTGTGCGTCAACCTTCTTTGGAATGCACGAAATTTCCATCAAGACCGTGGGAAAAATTATCTATGGATTTTATTGGACCAGTTAATAGGTTAGGAATGAGAGATAGATTTATTCTTGTCTTAGTTGATTATCATTCAAAGTGGTTTGTGGTGGAAACCATGGGAGAAACGAATACCAATAACATCATAAAGTTTCTTGAAAAAAACTTTTCTTGAGGAGAGAATACCAGCTAGAATAGTGACTGACAATGGAGTACAGTTTGTTTTAAGGGAGATGGTGAATTAACTCAGAAGGATGGGTATTGCTCATGAGAAAGTGGCTCTTTTTAGACCTCAAGCAAATGGTTTGGTAGAAAGAGTTGATCAAATTATAATGTAAAATATACAGTTGTCTCTTGCAAATGGATTGTCTTGGAAACAATAGCTAGGGAAAATGATGTGGATGCATAGAATTACTCCTAATTTTAGTACTGGTATTGCTCCTTTTGTGTCTCTCAAGGGAAGAGAACCTGGAAAAAAAGAATGTCCTGTTTGGTTGTGTAAGAAAGAAAAAGTATGGATTGATCTCAAACAATTGTTGAAAAAAGTTGAAGAAGGTCAATAAAAGATGAAGAGTGTGTACAATTCTAGAAAAGGAGTAAAACAAGTGTTTATTCAAGTGGGTGATTGGGTCGTAGTACGGAAAAATGAATGGATTCGTAAAGGAGAAAGTAAATATATAGGACCATTTCAAGTTAAAAATGTAAAATCCAATGTTGTGGTTTTGCAAGATGATACAATTTGGAGTTTAGGAAATGTTTGTAAACTGTGTAGGCCATAGAATGTTACTTAGAAAATGTCTGTGAATATTAAATATAGATTCTTAATGTTTCTTTCTATATTTTAGTAAACAAACTAGTTATTTGTTTTTTGTTTTTTTTGTTCCTTCTTACTTTATTTTATTATGTTTATATTAATTGCTGTATTGTATGAAAGGGAAATATGTAGAGATGTCTACTTGCTTATGTCATAGCTTGGTTACTTAGCTACATGTAGAATGGAAGTGTAGAAGGATTCTATGTGGATCAGTTGAAGAGAGCTATTGCTGTTGGAGGAGCTGCTCTCTGCTAGGATGCTGTTCAATCAATAAACTACATGAACCCTACAAAGAAACCTGTGAAGGCTCTTCTTTTCACAGAGATTTGCAAAAGAGATCAGAGACCAGAGTGTCAGTGCTGAAGTTTCCATAGTGAAAAGTCAGAGTAAATCTAAGAAACATCACATGACTCATGTTAGGAAAGACACTGAATTTAAGAGCTTTGATGGTAAAAACTGTGGAAAGAGAAAGTTGTATCACTTGTTACTGGTGTGGAAGTTCGTACCATGTGGGGAAATTTAATGATTGGCCTGCATGGGATAAAGTGTGTGTCAAATGCAAAAAATGTGATATTTCTGCAAGGTGTGTAGATCTTCTCAAATAGTTAATTGCATTATTTTTGATGAGGAGGTTGAGGTTGCCAAGTTCAATCCAATTTTATGAGTGGGTGATGCTAAATGCAAGGGTTTCCCTAGATGCATGTAAATAATTGATTGTAAATCTATGGTTATGATGGTTGATTCATACGTTTGGTACAGTATAATTGGAAAGACTTTGTTTAAGGAGTTGTGTAATGTTAAGAAATTGCTGATGAGGGCTGTTAGCCTGAAACCTGTCTCAGGATGCTTGTTTCCAGTCTAGGGAAGACATGGCTTGGCAGTTCGGGCTGAACTGTTCCCACGAGGCACAGGGACAAGACTGATTTGCATATAGCTGTGTCTGACCTGGGGTGGCGAAGCGAGCTAAAGAACGATGATGGATACAACCCAGATCTGTGACTGGGGCTGAGTGTCGGAAAAGTTTCAGAACTCCGCACATCATCTACTTCTGTTTGCTTTGCTCACCCTAAGTTGGCAGGGTATGCCCAGACGTGGGTCCCTTGCTCACTTTGCCACTGGATTCAAGCTGGCCTGGCTGATGAGGGCTGTTAGCCCGAAACCGGTCCCAGGATGCTTGTTTCTGGTCCAGGGAAGCCATGGCTTGGCAGTTCGGCCTGGACTGTTCCCATGAGGCACAGGTTTAAGACTGATTTGTGTTGGAACTGGCCCTTCTTGCAGGGTCATCCTCAAACTTTTTGCTTCTTCCTCCCTTATTTTTCCTGACCCGTGGCTGTTGGCAATAGGACTCTGCGCACTTTACCACTGCTGATCAGTGCTAAAGTGCATATGCTCTCTATGTAAATTGTTATTCTGATTGGATATATATGTTTGGCATATTTGTATCACCATGAAGTCCCTAGTAAAGTGCACTGGGTGTGCCAGGGCTGGTGATGACAAATGCTACTAGTGGGCCTGCAGCACTGATTGTGCCACCCACAGGAGTAGCCCTAAAATGATGTCTCAGGCCTGACACTGCAGTGCCTGTGTGCAGTTTAGAACTGCCATGTCCTCCTGGTCAGTGTCCCCACTGACCAGGCCTAACCCTTCCCTTTTTGTGCACATCAGTCACCCCTATGGAAGGCCCAAGGTACCCCCCTGGGCAGGGTGCAGTGTATGTAAAAGGTAGAGCATGTACTAGTGCAGGTGACATGCTCTGGTAGTGAATGGCAGCCATTTTCGTTTTTCACTACTGTAAGGCTATCTTGCTCCATAGGTTAACATGGGGGATGCTGGCTACAGCATTTCTTCCCATAGGAACAAGATAGGACATAAGTATCTAGTATCCCTGAACTCAGAATTTAATAACACATCTTTTAGGAAAGGTTGTTTTTAAATCCTGTGTTTGGGAACAGCACTTTTAGAAAGTTGCTGTTCTCTTGTCTGACCCTTCTGTGTGCCTGGGCCTGTTTGTGTATTGACTGTCTGGTTTGAGAGTGACAGGGGCTGGGGAATTCCCCAGGAGGATGGATGAGTCAGCACTAGGCTGAATGACTGCAGTTGCAACTGGAGTGGTGGGAGGAGTTAGCACCTGGGCTGAATAGGGCTGTGCCTGCCTTCCACAATGCTGGCTCCACCCCCTGCTGGGCGGCTGAGGACCCTGCCCTCACTCTGAAAGGAAAGATGCAGCCAGCAAAACAAAGTGCTCAGGATCCACCCAGAACTGGTTCAGACCGGGCTCAGGGCCCACATGCACCAAGAGAACAAAGACTTTAGGGGTATAAGTACAGGACCCCTGACAACAGAAAATTAGATCATCCTGGAAATCAAGAAGGAACCTCTGCCAAGGAGAAAGCTGAAACTGAAGAAGGAAGATTGTCCTGCTGTTGCTCTGCTGGACTGACCTGTTGCTTTGCTGCCAAGGAGAGGGGAAGGACTTTGCTGTTGAGCTGTGTCCCCTGTCTTGAAAGGAATCTCCAAGGGCCTGAGAAGAGCTGGCTCCCTGTTTTGAAGTCCCAGGAACAAAATGACTTCACCCCAGCTTCCCTGAACTCTGCTGAGAGAGTTCTGTCCTTCCTAGAGTGCTTGATCCAGTTGTGGGGCCTCTGGAAGTTGTACCTGAGCTGGGAAGCTTGAAACTAAGCTTGAGTGACTTTTGAATCTGAAAAGTGTCGCATCGCTCGCTTGCAGAGCGCATCCCCGACAGTGCGAGAAGTTTCCCGCCGCTGCGGAGGTCGAGATCGTTGCAGCGCCTGACGCCGCTGCCAGAGACGTCGCATCCTTCGTTTGCGGGACGCACCAGACCGGTGCGGGAAAATCGAACATCGCTGCGAGTATCGTCGCAGAGCCTGTCGTCGCTGGGTGAGATCCCCGCACCGCTTGCTTGCGGACCGCATCACGTCGCTGCGAGCATCGTCGCAGAGTCAACGCATCGAGGAGCTGCGAGAGAGAGGATCCCCGCTGGACCGCGCATCGTCGCCCCGGAGATCGTCGCAGCCCCTACGAGATCGTCACATCGTGCCTTTGCGAGAACAGACTTCCTACGGAACCTACGCACCGGAATCCATACAAGTGGCCTTCCTCCCCATACAGACCGGATTTGTCGCAACACGCCCGCTGCTGCAGCGGGGCTGTCGCAAACGCCTCCCCAGGGTCACAGGAGCAACGCATCGCTTGTTTTCCACCGCACCAGCTTCTGCTTTTGGAACTTTGTTGCAACTAAAAGGTACTGTGAGTAAACGTGACGCAACTGTGAATTTTTCACACATTAGTAGAGAATTCTATCGCAACCTAGAGAATTCTATCGCAACCTAAGAATTTTAAAGCAACCTTAAGAACTCTTTTGAAACCATATTCTTGAACTGTGTATGTTGGATTTTTGTCGTTTTGGTCTTGTGTAGTTTAGATTAAAATACCTTTATTTTCTAAACTGTTGTGGAGTCAGTTTGTGGTGTTTTCACTGTGTTACTGTGAGTGTTGGTACAAATACTTTACGCATTGCCTCTGGTTAGCCTAGACTGCTCGTGCCAAGCTACCTAGAGGGTGAGCAGGGGTTATCTCAGAGGGTTATCTCCTTGCCCTGACTAGAAGCAAGGGTCCCTATTTGGACAGTGGTACCTACCTCTGCCAACTAGAGACCCCCAGATCTAACAATTTGCATATAGCTGCGTCTGAACTGGGGTGGCAAAGTGAGCTAAAGAACGATGATGGATCAACCCAGATGTGTGATTGGGGGTGTCTGAAATGTTTCAGCACTCCGTCCATCATCTCCTTGTGTTTGCAGAAATTGTTTACACCTGACATTTAACCTGGTGGTTATTCTAGTCACAAAATTGATCTGCAGGGGTATTTTTCAGCGGATTTGGAATCTGAGGGGAGAAAGTGTATGTGGCAACAAAGGACAAGGCTATTCTCGGGTGGTCTCATCAATAAGAGATGGGGATAAGACAGGATCCTAATTCTAGTCTGTCAGTGTATGTAATCACAGATAACAAAGATGAATATGTCAGTAGAATAAGGATACTGTTCCCAGGTCTTTTTCAGGGGAGTTTGGGAAAATATGCTGATTTTAAACACAAAATCCCACTCGATGAGGAAGCAATATCTGTGAGGCACAAGATAAGGAATGTGCAGTTGGCCTACTGTCAGAAGCATGGGTGGTGGGCAGGTGGGTGGATGTAGACCAGCATGGGGACGGGGGGTGAGGATCACAACAATTTAAAAAAACACTTACCTTACTCCTGCTCTCGTCTTCCAGGAACAAGAAGTAGTCAGCCAGTTTCCCTCTCCTGACCACTCACAACACTACAATTCAGCATTATGATTGGTCTGAGCGTGTGACATGGCGCTCAGCCAGGGGCAGTAAGGGTGGGCATGTTTACCATGCGGGCTCTTATGTAGGCTCCATGGAGACAGGAAAAGTGTGCATGACTGTTTTGAGCGACCTGACGGGGCCGAACAAACAGTCATTGCGCACTTAGGAGGTTTGTGCCCTTCTCCTCTGCTCTTCATCCATGCCCTACCCACCCCCTCATGCAAGCTGCTGCAGCAGGAAGTAAAAAATAAAATCATAATATCATTACGTTATTATCATTTTATTTGTTCATTTCTTTTCCTGCTTGAAGGTAGTGGAACGACATTACTCCACCTTAGCGGATGAGCCACCACTGCCTACTGTGTCAAACTTAAGGTGGTGCTGAGTGATCTGGTTGAGAGGAAAATTATTGAACCCATAGAGTCTTTTCCTTGGTTATCTCCCATTGTGATGTTTCTGAAGGGAATTGGGGATCTCCATTTGTGTGGGGGTGTACGCTGTTTAAATAAGGAGATTTGGATTGACAAATACCCTCTTCCAAATATACACAAGTTAATATCCACACTGGTGGGTACTTCAATTTGTTTCACAATAGATTAAGCAAGAGCCTACCACCAGGTGAAATTGCATGCGAATTCCAAACATTTAACAGCGTTTGTTACACCGGAGGGAATGTTTCCATTTTTGCGTATGCCTTTTGGGTCGGCAAGTGCTGCTTCTTTCCAGGATCAGATGAAAAATGTGTTGGAAGGTGTTACAGGGGCCATTGCCTTCCAAGATGATATCATGATTTTCAGAGGACAGGAATTCAGGGGATGTATTGAAAAGATTGCAAGGCAAGGGCCTTATGTTGAAATTTACTAAATGCAAATTTGTATAGGGCAAAGTGGAGTATGTGCGCCATAAAATTGCTAGAGAGGGCATCAGACCTAAACGCAACCATGTGCAAAGCTTTTTGAATGCCCCTGCATACATTTCAAATGATCAATTACCGTTCTTCTGGGGGTTAACAGAATTATATGGGAAATTAGTACAAAACTGTTCTACTAAAGTGCATCCTTTGCGGCAACTGTAAAAGGTAAGTGCTAAATATGTATGGAGTCATAGCTAACAAAAGGCATTTGAATTATTAAAAAAGGAAATTATTGGTGGATATGTGGTTGGTAGAGAATGTATAGTGTTAGTGGACGCCAGTAGTGCATGGTTTGGAGCACCACTTATGCAGAAAGACAGCTCAGGTAAATATGTAGTATCATATGCCTCCACGATGTTGCGTAAGGCAGAGTGCAATTACTCCACTATAGAGAAATAATTGTTAGCTTGTACGTAGGCAGCACAACATTTTCACCAGTTCTTATGGGGTACCAAGTTTGTACTAAGAACTGACCACAAGCCGTTAGTTAACATGTTGACTGCGGGTGGTGGGAAAATACTAACAGTTTGTTTAGCGATATTGCCTACCAAGTTGCAAGAATATCAATGTGTAGCAGAATATGTCCCAGGCTGTGCTAATGTTCATGCGGATTGTATGTCATGGTTACCAATTGTGCATGAGGTCAACGTGAAGGTGGATGTGGAATGTGACGTGGCATACACTCTGGATGGTGTTTGTTAACATGTGTGTAAATAAAAATGCAACTAAACTATATTGGAAGAAAGATGGACGGAAGCCATGCAAGTTGACTGTATTTTAGAAGAGGTTCAAATCTATTTGAGTAAAGGTTGGTCAGAGGATAGGAAATTGAGTGGTGAAGTGGCATTATTTTTCAAAGTCAGGGAAAAACTAATGATTTATGATGGTAAGATCATTAGAGGTGATAAAGTTGAACCACCACAGAAATTAAGAGAATCTACCTACAGTTTGGCGCATGAAAGCCATATGGGAATGTCTACCAAAAAGAGGCGGATACGTAAATTCTACTGCTGACCTGGTGTAGTTGGTATGGTTGATAAGTGGGTGAGGGAGTGTAGTTCCTGTGCGAAAAAGTGACAAGAATGCTAAGTTGTTGGAATTGAATATGCTCAAGGTCCCTGGCAGAGATTAGGGATTGACATATTGGGGTTGTTTGGAATTTCACCTTTTAATGACAATGGTGTCAGTGGATTATTTCAACAAATGGGCGGAGTTGAAAATTGTAGATAAGATTAGTTCTTTGCAGGTCATTGAATTTTTGGATGACATTTTTGTTGAGAAGGGTTACCGGGAGAGCTTATATCTGATAATGACTCAACATTTGTAATCAAGGAAATTGACAACTTTTTAAAGAAGGTGTTGAGTTCAACACAAAAGAGTGCTAGTTATTACCCCCAGGCTAATGGTCAAGTAGAATACTTTAATAGAATAGTTAAAGAGTTGATTCAGTTGGCCATGAAGAGTGGTTTACAGTGGAGAAAAGCTTTAAGGACTACTTTATTGAGATATAAAATGTCATCTAATTCAGTCACAGGGTTGTCCTCATTTGAGATGTTATGGGGCAGGTAGCCAATGTCTAAACTTAAGCCATGGTGGTTAAAGATGAGAAATTCATACAACATGGAAATTGATTTTGCTAAAGTCAGGGAGTGTATGGAGAGTTATCAGGAAAAATGTGGAGAAGTAGTTCCAAGGTTCTAGCGGTTGGGTTTAAGTTGAAGATTGGCGATATGGTACGTGTGAGACAGGGAGGTGTGTACAACCGGAGTTTGACCAAATGATCCGGTCCTGTGAAAGTGGTTGAAATTTTCAGTGAAGCTGTAAGAGTAGAAGCAGGCAAAATATAAACTGTTATGAAATTTTAATTTATAACGCATACTGATACCAAAGGGTGTCCAGGCGCTAATGCTCAGATTGGGGTGGAATAAGAGAAAGGACTCAGGATGGTGGACATTTTAGATGGAATTCTGTGTGTAAAAGTTTTTCGGTCAAAAGAAATGGATTGACTGATGTGGTAGATGATGACTCGGTTGTTGGTGTGTATGATGATTCTGACAATGTGGTGTGGAGTAATACCAAGTAGGGAATATAGAAGGGGAGAGTCTAAGGATGCTAGTGAATGTGTCACAGACCCCAGTTGTGTGAGTAATAGTTTACGAGTGCCAAGTAATGTTGAACTTGAAGCTGTAGAGTGTGAGATGCCTAGGACACAGGGTCGGGTTCCAGGTATCAGTGTGAGAAATCATGGGAAACAGCGTGATGACTGTACAATGAAGGAAGGGCAAGATGTGGGGGTGCGGAAAAGTACATGAGTAAAGAACATGCCTATGAAATTGAAGGATTTTGTTCACTATTAAAGTGATGTTATGTGTATTGATTTTGCTTTATATTGTATTTGTAAATAGTTGCTTTAGGATTATTTAAAAAAAAAAAAATTTGAAGGGGAAAGTGTGTGAGGTTCTTCATAAGACCAAGGCCAGATGGCACCCATTATCCTCCTGGACCTATCAGCAGCCTTCAACACCATCTCCTACCACACACTAACCACCAGACTCCACGACACTGGCATCAAAGGAAAAGTCCTAGACTGGATACGCTCATTCCTCATGGGCAGAACACAAAGAATGAGACTTGATACGCTCATTCCTCATAGGCAGAACACAAAGAATGAGACTCCCGCCCTTCCTCTCAGAACCGACAGGGACCAGATGCAGAGTTCCCCAAGGATCCTCCCTCAGCCCACCCTCTTCAACGTCTACAATGCCTCCATTGCTACCATCGTTAAAAACCATGGGCTCAACATCGTCTCCTATGCTGATGACAGCCACATTTTCCTCGCCCTCACCAAGGAACCCGATGTCAGCAGGCACAACTTCCAAGAAGGGATGACAGCCGTCACAACCTGGATGAAGAACAGCTGCCTGAAACTAAACTCAGAGAAAACAGAGGTCCTCCTCCTTGACTCTACCCCTTTCGCATGGAACAACACCTGGTGCCCCCCGCCCTCAGAAACCCACCCACCCCAATAGACCATGCATGTAACATCAGCATCATACTGTACTCATCGCTGACTATTAATCGCTAGATCAAAGCCGTCTCCTCTGAATGCTTCAACACCATCCACATACTAAGCAAAACATTCAAATGGATAACCCCCGACTACAGGAAAACGGTCACTCGTGCCCTCATCACCAGCAGGCTTGACTACAGCAATGCCCTCAAAGCCGGAATCAACAAAAAACTCCTTTGCAAACTTCAGACCCTCCAGAACGCCACAGCCAGACTAATCCTTGATATCCCATGGTGCAACCACATCTCCCAACACCTCTCCGACCGCCCTGGCTCCCAATCGAAAGAAGAATAACTTTCAAGATGTTCACACACTCCTGCAAGGCCCTCCACAACATCAAACCACAATATCTCAACAACCGCTTCACCTTCCCTACTCCTAAGAGAAACCTCCGCTCAACCGACCGTGCCCTAGCCACTGTCCCACACTTCTACAGGAACAGAGTGGGTGAAAGGTCCTTCTCCGACCTTGCAGCCAAACCTGGAACGATCTCCCACTTCACCTCCGGCAAAAACTGACACTGCACCAATTCACGAAAGCCTCAGGACCTGGCTCTTCAATGTCCCCACCGGAGCTGCTTACACCCCCACCCTAGCGACTTGAGACCCTAATGTTCTGGTGTAAACATGGGCTTCTATTGGAATTAACATGGGCATATTATCAAGCCCATTATTGCCGCTTTAGCGGCAGTTTCCTGCCACTAAAGCAGCGATAATTTTAACACCGTTTCTTGATAATATGCCCCTATGTCTTTTTAGTTAAAGTGTAATCACTCTGTCAATTTGGAGATATGCACTGGTCTATCTTTCTGGTGAAGATTCTGTTTACAGGGAATCCAACCTTAAACTTTTTATCTTTCAATTTGAAGAAAAATATTTTCTCAGTATCGACTTGCTGGGCTAAGTATATGTGTTATATATTTTCAGCTATTCTATTGTTTCACTTGTGACATTCCTGATAAAGGTGATTCGGTCGCCGAAACCCGCATATTCATTTGATTGCATTAAGTTTTGTCAATAATCTATGGCCCCACTTTTCTATTTCAAACTGAATATTTCTGTGTATAATTCACTGTGATAACATTTAGCAGCTTTATGTAACTTTAAATGCAAATATTGAAATGATATTTCTGTAAACTGCTCTAGACTAAGTATATTGCAGCCCCAAATAAGGATAATAAAATTCATCTATCAAAATTATTGTTATCAGTATATATTGAAAGCCTATTCATGAATGAACGCTTATGTCATTGAATGGTGTGAATGTGGTGTCTCACTTTGATTTTAACTAATTTTCTTATATATTGTTATGTGTACACTGTAGTTTTTAGATACAATTTGTGATGATAAAGTATGCTTGCTTTTAATTATTGGGTTACTTGGCTTTAATACAAATGTATTTTATATTTTGAAATAAATATTTAGTTGCCTAGGGATGTTATATGTACAATGGTGTTTTCCCTGCCCTGAGAACTTCTACTGTTAGCAGGGGGTTCTGATTTCTACATGAATACTTGGGAATATTCATGCTCCAGCCATTGAACGCCTTCCCAATGCAGAGTAATGCAAGAGAGCGACCTGGACTGCCTTGTGTTACCAATCGGCTATGCCACTCGGAGCCACTGAAGGTGGCTCTTCAAGGCATAATACATCTGACTAAAGGGCTTGCATCGCCTTGTGTGACACGAGGGCAATGCAACCCCTTAATAAACCTGGCTCAAAAAGAAGGAGATGAGCGTGTGAGAAAGAAGAGTTAAGGCAAACAAAGACAGACTGCCACACATGTGCACCGATCCTCCCCCACCACACATACACAATCATTCTGTCGGATACAAAACGACAGGAAAGCATCAGAGAGGGCAGCTGAATGACACCATATCAAGGTCAACAACCTTGTCTTAAAATTATATTGCATCCAGTGCATTACCTACAACTACACTGACATATTGTTATTAATTTTATTGTTATAAAACCCTATTAACTATTGTATTCACCTATAATACTTACTTATACTCACCTTGTGATGCATTGGTATGACAATGTAGAAGAAAAAATACAATTATGATGCAATATAATCTACTGGAATCATGTCACCATCGAACAAATAATGCAGCAGAAATGGCTAAATTGTGTGGCAAGAAAAGGAAAATTATGTGTGGCATGTGATACTTTTTGTAAGAGTATTACTTCAGTATTTTGTAATTTTTACGCACTTTAACACTATCTGAGCAAAAATTACACCTCATTAGTACCAGTTTAATACCCAAATACAGCAATAAGGAACTGAAAGGTGACAGTCAACCATTGCAAAGGACCTTCCAATCTGCAGCTACACTATCTGTTTTGAGCTAGAAATATTTTCCATTAGCTACATTTTGCAGCAGATGATGAATTATGTGGCAAATGTGGCAAATCAGTCATGCAGAAAATTCAATGGTCGCAGAATTGCAAAATTCTTGTGATGCTGGAATAAATATGTACAAAATAACATGGGTATACTTTGAGGAAGACCAATACAAAGTGATAGTGAGACTTTGGGCCCGGTACATAGGGCAGAACCTGGTACTCTGATGATCATCCTTGACCCAAGCACAGAGTCTTTATTTGTTGCATATTTATATAGCGCGAACTCGACCCGAAGGTATTGGAGCACTCTACATGAGCACCGTATTTAAATTACACATTCAGGCACGGGGAGATTAAGTGATTTGCCCAGAATCACAGGATGTGGACGCGACCCTGAGGCTCGAATCCTGGTTTCCAGCACCAAAGTAGGCAGTCTAGCGGACGGACCACATCCTCTCCCCTAAAGTTGTCCCTCAAATAACTCTTCTGTGATACCCCCCTTCATATTTCTCCGCCAATCTAGGCCGTCTTGCAAGAGCACCTCAGCAGTATGGAGACTGCACTGAAGTGCAAGGATCTCACAAACTGACGCTTCTACACCCCAAGTAATGTTGTAGAACCTGCACATCAGTGAAGCACCCATGATAAACCACAACCAATAAAATAACCGCACTTGAAGACAATGTTTCCACTGTTGGATAGTATCATCAACAACAAATGAAAAATCTTTCTGAAGGATACCCAATCAGATAACAATAAAAAATATATGCATTCCTCTGCTGTATTCACCCTCACAACCACAATCCCACCAGTCCTTACAGAAATGTTCAAAGACAGCATAAAGAAAACAGTCGCAATTTACGTATTCACTCTCCCAACCATCAATGAAAGAAACTGAAAATAATGTCCTCTATGACACACAAGCCAAAGAGTAAAACATAAACAGCCATGATTATCCCTGAAGCCATCAAGTAAAGAAAGTTACAAAATGCCCAACATAACAATACAACACAACTAGCAAAACATCATCAAGTGCGGATAGAGGATTAAATTGCACATGCATCATAGACACATTGGGGTATATTCACAAGCACCTATCGCCACCACAATGTCACTTTCAGTGACGTTATGGTGACGATAGAGGCCTCGCCTTATTCACAAGGCTGCCTTGTGCATAGGCCGCCTTTCACGCTGTGTTTAGCGTGAAAGGGACGTGCAGTGGGTGTTGTGGTGGGCGTTCCACCACCACACCCATTGATATCTTAAGACCAGGAAAACCCTGGTGTTAAGTTGGCAATACGTGGAGAAATGCATTATTCTCCTTGTTTTTGCATTTTCCATGGGTGCTGCATTGTGCAGCACACATGGAAAATGCAAAATGCCATGGTTTGTTTATGTATGGGAAGGTGTCCCTTCCTGTACATAAACAAAACTTTTTTTTAAACTGCCGTTTTGTGAATTACATGTGTGCTGCATGAAGCAGCACACATGTAGGTTACAAACTGGCAATTTAGGTTTGTTTATGTGCAGGAAGGGACACCTTCCTGTACATAAACAAACCTAACTGCTTGCAGACACCCTTGCACTCTGGTCCAGCGTTGGCGCTAAGTTGTGAAACTTAGCGCCATCGCAGGGGAAAAGCAAGACGGCACCATGTCCTTGTGAATAAGGTGCAGCCTTGCTTTTCCAAAGTGGCAGAGAGAGGCGTTAAGCCAAGAAGGCTAACACCTCTCAATGGCACTTCCTTGTGAATATCCGCCATAGTGTAATAGACAAATAGCTATGCACTTGAAGTTTAGGAATACAACTGGGGAAATTATATGAACCCCTTTTTAAATTACGATGGGGTTATCAAAATTGGGCATTGTTCCTGGTTTATCAATTCTCCTGAAATTGCTTGAAAACGTTTTCCTATGTATTTTAGGAATTTAACTAATTGAGGGGAATACCATTATTGGGCCTGGTTCTTACCTTATCAATTTCCTATTTACGGTGATATTATTAGTTTAATTTTGCACAAGCAATTTGGAAACGTATTCAGGGAAGTAATACAGGCCTTTTTGATTCCACAGAGGAGTCTACAAGTCCGGAATTTTTCTAGTAACTCTCCAAAGCACTTTTTTTTCTCAGTTTTGTTATTCTCTGTGATGAGTGTTTCTTGTTTGTCAATTGATTTTACCAGGCTTTATGTATGAGGTTTATGAGCCTATTCTATGCATTACGTCTTCTCAAAATGAGTTTTATGATTTTGTTGAGTATATTGTAACATATTTAATTAATCAAACAATAAAGAAATAGCAATACAATTGTATTTGTGCAAACAAAATGTATTGCTGCCTTTGAATTACTGTAACTTAAAGATGTTAAAATTTAACACAAAAATATTTTTTTATACTTAAAGAATGGAAAGGAAAAGCTTTACAGCAGTAAATCGTTCATGCACCAGACTTAGCCCTGAGGTTCACTTATTTTTAAGCTGATATGTAGCAGGAAAAATGCCATCTTTCACAGTGCAAGAAAGCTAATGCCTTAAGTGAGTTGACCCCCTCGCTGCCCTGTGCTTCAGCCTGTGGAGGGTTGAGGCAGACAATAAAACATTCTACAGTCAGGGCCAAAGTTTCAGTGCCCAAAAATGTCAATCTAAATTTCAGATTGACGTATGAACAAAAAGCCAGAGAATTTTAAACAATGAAAAATCAAATTAATTCCCCTGTTTACATAGTATTTTTTACAGACAAAAAAGTATTTTAAAATGGATGGATAACCTGTGGAAAAACAAAAAATATTTTTCATACCATGCCACCTACATACAATATAGACAGACATCATGTTCTGTTACGGAATCTCTCTTGCAAAGAGAAATTGCAGAATATGAGCTGTTTACTCTAGCAGCATAGTGTCCAGCAAGTACAGGATCTGTATACATTTTACAATTTAAGAAGCTAAGAAGGTATTGAATCTGCATTTATATATTTACGCCTACATATGGTTACAGATTTACTACTGTTGGGATTCACAAATATTCCCAGACGTATGCCTGATTAGCGCTAGTCTCAGAGCTGCAGACTTACTTTTGGGAATATAATGTGCTTATTTTCACAGGTTTTAAGGGCGTATCATCAAGGGCAATATCGCCGCTTTAGCTGCACTTTTTGCCGCTAAAGCGGCAATATTTTTATCACCCTATCAGCAAGTTGTCGCTAACATATCAGCGATATTTATCGCTAATGAAATGCAATGTAGGCGTTCCCCACTAAAATGTAATAAATAATGTCGCTAACACACCATCACTCTATTATCAATGCGGAGCCATATCCGCGAAGCGATGAATAAAGGTGTTCTAAGCACCGTTTATCGCAACTACTTAACGCTTGAAAAATTGTTTACTTAACCAACTTTAACATGGGAGGTGGATTGCTATGTTAAGTCCGCGCTTGCCTATTAGCAAGCTTTTCAGTATCGCACTCGCAATATCGCAGGATTTCTCCCGCTAATCCCCGCTATCGCTGGATTTCACATCGCATCTTAGCAAAGCATTGCTAATACACCGCTAAGAGTGCGATGTGATCCAGCAATAGATGGCAATAAAATAAAATGCGCTAAGCGTGTTTTGCGATATTTATCGCATTTGCTTGCTAATATGGCCCCAAGTCCTTCTCTATGGAGTACTCCCTAGCAGGGAGCCATTTTTGCCCATGGAGTAAGTCCTTCCTCGACACACATCTGTTCCCCTTCCTAACAATGAAGGGGGCGCTGGGGTAATTCTCCAACCATTACCAGTGTGTAAAGGGGATGGAGAGACGTTTGGCATTTTTGTGGGCATTCCCAAATGTCCAAGGCTACCCAGGGCTTGGAAAGCTCTCTTTCCACTCCTTAAGTGGTACGTACGCACTTCTGCTGGAGATATTCATACTTGTAAATGGGTTTACTCCTGTCAGAAACCCTTAGTGAATTACTGACAAGTATTAAAAGGTAAATTTGTTTGAATCTTAATATTATGGCCAAAGTTAGATGTGCAAATATGGCACTAGTTTTTCATATTTTTTCGAATATTTTCAAATAACGCCACTGAGAAACAAATCGAAGTTTGAAGAGAAACGTTACTGAAAATAGCTTACGCATATCTTTTAAGCAAATAATAAAATGTATATATTTCTCTGTGGCGTGGCACCTAAACATATGGATTGCATGGAGGGGAAACAGCCTTTACAACGAGGTTTTTACATCATTGTTCCTTTACCACGCATTTTTTAGCACACGTATTTTTACCACGTGCATCCCTTTTCAGAGCATGCCTTTAGCAAGGATTTATGGTAAGTTGGGGTTGTGGGGCGTCTCCCCCCACAAATAAATAGTTTTTATATATAAAAACAATGCATGGTAATGGCATGTGTTGTAAAAACATGTTTGTGGTAAAAACATGTGTGGTATAAAATGTGTGGTTAAGAAATACGATGTATTTACCTGCGCTGTACCATCGTACATCCGCATGGGACAGGTAGCAGACATTCAGAATGAAAAAAAGCTGAAATAAGAGTGCATCGTCCTCGACCACGGTTGTTTTGTTGCGCCTAATATGATCTGGCTGAGCTTTAGACTATAACTACAATTTCTCTGAATACAGCTATTTTTGGGTTACAGATAATAGTTTACAGGAAACAATTTCCAAGACAAGTTGCTCACATTTTGTTCTTTTGTAACCCACTGAGAGATTTGGCATATCGACGCGCATGCGTGCCAGCTGCATCTACGGGGTCGTTGATATGCTAGAAAATCAGATTTAACAGGAGGCAAAAAAAAAGCCTAGTTAATTTGGGAAATATAATGATAGCAATTACCAGAGGGATTGCACACAGCAATTAGACACAGTTCGAAAGATCGCTTAAAAGGCTAATTTGCCCTGGCACTTATAAAAGGAGAATTCCTGCCTGCCTGGGGATCCATTTCTGTTTGCCACTTCCAAAGTCAGCCTTTGTTCAGGAGTACAGTATGTGTTTAAGCTGTAAACCAAACGTGCTACTCTTCTTCTGTTGATGTTTTTTTTCCCTCTGCCTTTTCGTCTTGAGATGTTGGGGTGAGCATTTCAAATATTAAGACAGCACCATGAGAGAGAACAGTGCATAATTATATTCAGAAACAAAATCCTTGTTTAAAGGCCATTTTGCAATGTTTATTGACATCCAAATGCAAATGAGTGAAATGGTCTCGTCTCAAATCCATGTTTCTGTAGAAACAGAGGTCCGGACTTAAGGCCTGATTCAAGTTTGGCGGTCATGATCCCGCATTGGAATCACTGCTGCACGATTGGTATTCCGAGCGCCCTATTATGAGGCATGCGGTTTCACAATAGAAAGACTGCCGCGGTGCCACTGCCACCACCAGGAAATCTCAACCACAGCGAGATTAGCAAATGCATCTGTTGGAGGGCGGACCGCCAGTGTTACCCCTGGCTCAATCATGATGTGTCTTCCCGCTGATGTGACTGTAGCGCTCAAACCACCACATTGACCTGACGGAAAGGGAGGGATATAAGGCTGAAACTCACCTGTAGTGAGCTTCACACGTCCTGTGCTGCCATGGAACCAACCAAACACATCCTGCTGCTGCTGTTCCTACTCAATGATATCCAAAACCCACAGCGTAGTGGACGCAACCTAATATCTTATTACCACACTGTAGTGAAGACACGGGATGCAGACAATTTCACAGGTAAGGTTTATTTCCAAAGACTACACAGCTGTGGTGGAACAAAAAAACAAGTACACTCCACCAGTACTAGAGTATGGAGCAGCTGTAAATTTACAATATAAACAGTCTCAGAACAGCTGAACATTCTGCTAGTGTTCCTAGGATACTGTATGAGCTAGCAGAATGTTCAGCTTACCAAACTGAAATACATGCCATATAATACACTGCATGTGAAGTACTACCACAGTATGCAGGAGAGTACTACACACACCTAACTATAACATCACTTTAACCTTTGTTTTGTTCAGTGAATTTATGTGAGCATATGCCCAACCCCCTTAATCAACCAGTGGACAACCCTAGCTGTACATGGGCCTTCAGCACACATCCCTCACTCGTGCCCATCCATCAGCCAGGCCTTGTGGCCATCTCACTTCGAGTGTCCAAAATCCACCTGCGCATGGCCTTTGACTGTGATCAGTTTGGAGTTGGGTGTAAGACCAGGTCTCTGGCCAGGCTCAGCGCCCAACCTCAAGCGGATGTCTAACTCCCAACTATGCAAAGCCTTCAGCCATGTGCAGCAGGGCTTGTACAAGGGTTCTTGTCTCTGTCCACACATTAAAATCAACTCCCAGCAGTTGGCCAATCATCCGCTGCGCATGGCCTTTGACTGTGCAACAGACTTGCAATGCTCAGCATGGATTTGGCCCTCCACCTAACCCACGGCAATAAGCCAATACCACACTGTTCATGATCTATGGCCTGCACAATGGTATTTGGCAGCAGGATCTGATCTATAGCCAGACCCTTCATACTGTTTTTTAATGCTTTATTGGTATGTAGCGTAATCCCGTTGTATAAGGGACATCGGTACCACAGGCAGCACCTCACTGGGTACTGCAGTACCATGTACTGGTACTGGAGTACCTGTGACCCAAAATATATATATATATATATATATATAAATGTACATATATACCCCTTCATGTGCTTTCTTAAAGCTATTTTCTTGAAACAGTTGAACAGGTTTTTTTTTTAAATGAAATAACAAAAAGCACATTTTCTGAGTAAAGTTCTAACCTTTTGCTTAACTTGGTGTAATTCCGTTCAGCTGTTTTCTCCATATCAGAGAGCAAACTTTACTGCTGGAATTAAGATGGGAAATCACACTTTTAGGAACGCCCTGCTCTTTTTCTTGGCCCTCACCTTAACGGATTGGTACAAATTTTCCCATGAAGGCGCCAAAGTAGAGGAACTTATTTTTTTGTTTGCAAAGTTTGTGTGTAGATTTGTCAAATGGGGTCAATAATATTAAATAAGCATTGCTTTATCCACAAAAAGTCGACAGTACACCTTAAATTGTACAATTCAACACTGATCTGGCACCCACACGTTTCTAACACTATTACGAAAACTAAAAAAACAGTTGGTTAGAATTGTAGGTCGTTAAAAGTAAACTCCTTTGTACAACAATAGTGCTGTGGATGGAGCTTTTTTCCAGAAGCCTGGCGCTCTTCTAACATCCCAAAAGCATGAAGAAAATCGAAGATTTTAATTAGAATGTTGCAGCTCTACATGAAAGTCATTTGCGCTGGTGTTGTATAAGAATGTATTTCAGGGCATCAAATATGAAAGAGGATCAAAAGCAGTCAAGAAGCCCCCGCCTTCAAAGTCAATGCGGCCAAACCATGTAGGGCAAGACTTCAATTGAATACTGCACCTGGTACTTTTATGCTGATAATAAAACGGGGCTCCCCGTTTATGCGAGAAGAATTGATCCTATGTTTTATTTCTCTGAAATTTGTATTGATTTCTAAACCCACCCCGGGGGCTCTTTTAAGTGAATTAGAGCGCGGCCGCAGCACAGTGGAAGAAATATAGATTACATTTTATTATGAGAAGATTGGTTGCATGCCAGTGAGTATAGATTTCTTACAGTATCTGAAATAAAGTATCCTCCTGTTCTGCACCCTAAGTTCTTGCTTGTGCTAAAGAATGTTTGCACACATTTGCGGAGTACAGTGAACCTAGGGAGTATTCCAAATGGAATGCCGACCTGTGAGTTTGTCGCCAGTATTTGACATGGGTGATTCTGCAGACGTTTTATTCTACGCTAACTTTTCAAAATGGTGCCTAGCAACATATCATCAAATGATGTCTGAGTGTAAAGTGGCTTCGGAGGCTTAACTACACCATATTTCCTAAATCCAATCAGAAATAGATCCATTGATGAGGCAGTCACTCTTTAGAAAAATAGGAAAACAGAATCAGGAGTTCACATTTGTGTGGGAAAGGGAAATTTCAATAAATATGTTTAAGCTATAATTCCACGCATTTCTTGTTTAGCCAGCGGTTAGCACTGTGTGCAGGGCCTGAACTCGATCTTCCTACTTGCTGCCTACTCTGGGGGTGCCTGGCCCACTGAGAGCTAACCAACTTGAAGCATCTGGGATGCAAAGGGCATGATTGTGTGTTTAAAGCACTCCCTTCTTGCTGTCTGAATTAATGAAGTTGCACCCCGAAAGTATGGTGTGAATGGGCTGACGCCATGACTGGAGCGAAGTGTGGTTTCTACAGATCGGAAAACAAATAGCCCTGCTTTTTCCCCACAGAAATAGCCGAAACATTTGTCATTTGCGAATAACAAATGAGCACAAGGCTAGCGAACACAGCTTTATTCTGATTACCTGGAGGAAACGAGCATAATGAAGAGCAATTATAAGCCACAAGCACAAAGGCTGTTTTTGTTTACTTCTAATCCCAGAATTGCACTTCTGCCCACAACATGAGGTCCGATGTTGTGCAAAGGTCACAGTTCATGACAGTTACTTCTGCTTGTTTTGTGTCGCCTCATTGAGTCAAGCCCCATTCAGTGAGTAGGAATTAGTCCCTCCCAAAGCCAGTGGCTTTTTACCCCTTGGATGTGCTGAATTATCCGTCTTGACTCTTCTAACACAAATGCAGACACAGGGAACGTCTTAAGTTCTGTTGAAGCATGATGGTGATGCAGCGGAGACTAGCAGTGCAGTGGCATACAGACCTGTACAAGCCAGTGACACCTTGGTCCTCCTCGGTCATCCTTTCAGTGTTTGCACGGAGGCCAACAGAAGAAAAGCTAAGCAGCAGCCTCTCGCCCTGGAAATTCCCCTCAGAAATGAGCACGTGCCTTTACCACCGACTCTCCTCCTATCTCCAACGTGACTGTCTGTCAGCCAATCAGTGAACAAGAATGGGTACTCAGACCAACGGGCATCAAGTTGACCTCAGGAAGCGCCCATCCATCCCTTGGGTGTTTACATGATGGTGTCAGCTGCCAGGGGTAACAAACAGAGTTTGAGCCATGTACTTTTTCATTACCTCCTCGTCCTGTCTCCCCGTCCCATTCCTTACAAGTGAGCCGCTAGTCTGCTCCACAGAAACCCCTAGCCTAGCTGAGCTGTTTGCACTTCCCCCAGGATGACGTCACCCTCACGTGACTATAAAGGGGGAAGTACAGAAACCAAACATCCTGTTCTTTTTTTTCTGCACTCGTTGCCTGATGCCTGGCTGTGCTGGAGGTTTGCCTTGTAATGGGGTAAGTTCCTTTTTGTTTTTATATGTATTTCGGCGGCCTGCTTTAGCGGCCGCCCTTTGTTTCTTGATTGCTATTTCTCCCCCCTGCGCTGCCTGTGGTTTCTATGCCGGCGGTTTGTGTTTGAACGCGGCTCGCGTTAGCGGCCGTCTCCCCTTTTCCTCGCTCACCTTGGTTTGCTGGGCCTGCTTTAGCGGCCGTTTCCTGGGTGTTGGCTGTCCCCGATGTGCCCTGCTTTAGCGGGCGGGGGGTTCTTGTTGGGAAGGATGCGGCGCACTGGTTTTCCTGTGCGTTTGGGGGCGAGAGTGGCATTTGGCAGGGTTTTTTATACCGGCCTCCTTTTTCCTACTTTCATAGGAATTCGGGTCCTCGGGACTTCGTATCCTTTACATGGGGTCCTTCCTGGCTGGATTTTTGTCCTTGCTTCTGCCTGTCATGAATTCAGAGGCTTCTTCCTCTGCTGCCCCTCTTGATGCCCTGCGCCTCATTATTGATGGAGCTATGGCTGCTGCGTTCCTGGCTAGGGACGCGGCTGGGCCTCCTCCCAAGGTGCCTCGTGTCTCTTTGGATGCGCAGGCTGCTCCTGGGGATGGCGTTGGTCCTGATGAAGGTGAGGGTGTACGTGGTCGCTTTGTTCAGGTTGCTGAGCTCGCTGAACTATTCACCCATGTGCGGTCCACTTTGGGCTTCTCTCCTCCTGCGGATGCTGTTTTGGAGGATGTCTTCTTTACGCAGTGTGTCCAGGCTGCTCCTGCCTCTTTTCCTTTGCACGGGGCGGTGCGCAATGTGCTGTCTCGCGTATGGAAGGTGGTGGACATGTCTCCTTTTCCTCGTTTCCTGTCCAGGCGTTACCCTCGTGGGGTTTTTCTGCTGCGTTCCCTCAGGATGTGAGGGTTGACTCTTTGTTGGCTGGCCTTTCCTCTCAGGGTTTGGTCGTCTCTGAGGACGCCCTTCCTGCGGACGCTGTGGATAGGCGTGTTGAGGGGGCGGTGAAGCGTTCCTATGCTGCTTCTAATTTTTCTGTCCGGGCGACTGGGTATTCTTCCTATATGGTTCAGTCGCTCTTTAAGGATTTCCAGTCCCTATCTGTTCTGCTGAACGACGGTGAGGATGCCACGCCTCTTCTTTCTCTGATGGGGTTGCAGGTGCGTTACCTCTCGAATCTTTCCTTCGACAATTTGGGGGCGGCGGCGGCTGCATCTGGTGCTTCCATTGCTGCCTGTCGTCATATTTGGATGCGTTCCTGGAAGGCGGACTCTTCCCAGAAGTCGGTCCTCCTTCAGTTGCCCTTCGGGGGTTCCAAGGTGTTCGGTCCTCAGCTGGAAGGTATGGTCAAGCAGTCTGCTGAGAACCGCATGCTGGTGGCTCGGTCCGCCCTCCTTCTCGGGGTCGTGGGTTTGGTTACCGTCGCGCTTTTGGTCCTCCTGCTCGTGGCGCTTCTCAGCCCTTTCGTGGCTGGGGTCGTGGCCGGGGGGCCCCTTGAGGTGCCAAGCCCCGGGCCGCTGCCGGTGTTGCCACCCCCACTTCCTCCTCTTCTCAGTGTCTGTCTGCCTTTGCCTGTCGGTGGTTGCCTCCGGTCCTTCCGCGCCCCGTGGCTGTCGGTTCCGGGAGCCTGGGCGTTTCAGTCTGTTTCGGAAGGTTGCCGGCTCGAGTTTTCCTCTCCTCCTCCTCTGGGTTTTGTTCAGACTCCCCTGCCCCGTCTTCCTCTGCGAAGAGTTGCTTTGTTGACAGGTGTGCGGCTCCTGTTGGGGGTGACGGCTGTTGTGGAGGTTCCTCCTCTGGAGTGGGGCTGGGGTTTCTATTCGGGCCTCTTTCTGGTCTCGTAGATAGGCGCTTCGGATCTTCGTCCTGTTTTGGCTCTGAAGCGGGTCAGTCGCTTCGTTGTCAATCGTCCGTTCAGGATGGTGACTCTCCAGTCCCTCCTGCCTCTGGTCCTACCGGGAGGCTTCCTGGCGTCCCTGGATCTGATGGATGCGTATCTGCACGTTCCTGTCCATCCGGAGGACCAGCGGTTTCTCCGTTTTGCTGTGGGCGCCCTTCGCTATCAGTTCCGGGTGCTCCTTTTCGGCCTGTCATCGGCGCCCGAGGTGTTCACCAAGCTCTTGGCCCCTCTGGTGGGTATTCTTCATTCCAGGGGGCTGCTGGTGTTTCTGTATCTGGATGACTGGTTGATTGTCTCTCCTTCTTTTTCGCGGGCTCTGTCGGATGTGGCACAGGTGTGTCTTCTGCTGGGTTCCTTTGGGTTCCTTTTCAACCACCGGAAGTCCTCCCTGGTGCTCTCCCAGTCCCTGTGATTCCTGGGGCTCTCTTCCGCAAGGTCCTGGGCATGGTGTTCCTCTCCCTGGAGCGCCAGTTGCCTTTGTATCATCACCTTTCCTGGCTTCAGTCCCTCAGTCCCAGGTGTCTGCCAGACTCTGGTTGCGGAGTCGGGGGAGATGGCGTCCACTTTGCATCTCCTTCCTTGGGCCAGGCTGCATCTGTACCCCCTGTTGCATCATGTCCTGTCGCACTGGGATCCCGCCTCCTTGGACTACGAGACTCTCATCCCTATCACTCCTGGGATTCGGGCGGATCTCCGGTGGTGGTTGTCCCCTCTGTCTCTGTCCCGGTGGTTTGGTCTCCTTACTCCTCAGTCTGTGGTCGTGTTGTCCACGGATGCCAGTGCTTTGCATGGGGTGCCGTTCTGGGTGCCTCCAAGGCTCAAGGTCGGTGGTCCGGTTTCCATTCCCTCCAGTCCTCGATCTGGAAGGAGTTGGGGACGGTTTGGTTGGCTCTTCTTTGGTTCGCTCCTCTCCTTCGGGGTCGGGCGGTCTCTGTGCAGACCGATGATCGGGTGGTTCATTCTTATGTGTATCACCAGGGGGGCTTGTGTCGTGCTCTGTTTCTCCTGTCCCGGAAGATCGGCCTTTGGGCCGAGTCGTCTCTCTTGTCTCCGACGGCGGTCTATCTTTCGGGGAAGGGGAATAGGCCTGCGGATTCTTTGAGCGGGGTGTTCCCCTCCTCGGTGTCCCTCTGTCTGTCCCCGGATCTGTTCGATCTGATTGTCCTCAGGTTCCGCCTTCCTTGGCTGGATCTTTTAGCCTCAGAGGATTCCGCCCTTCTTCCTCTGTTTTACAGCATCGTTCCCTCTCCGTTGGCGTGGGCCACCGCTGCTTTCTCGATTCCGTGGTCGGTGGGTCTGCTGTTTGCCTTCCCTCTGTTTGCCTTGATTCCGCGGGTCCTCCGGAAGTTTCGGTTGGTTCGGGCGGAGGTTCTCCTGGTGGTTCCGGAGTGGTCTCAACAGTCTTGGTTCCCCCTTCTGCTGACCTTTTCTGTTTGCCCTCATTGGCGGTTTCCCCTGTCTCCCTCCCTGCTGCGTGCTCCTCTTCTCGGGGTTGCCTCCCTGCGTCGCCTCCGGCTGGGGGTTTGGCACTTGAGAGGTTGAGTTTGCTGGATCTGGGTTGCTCGGTGGTGGTTGCCCATTGTCTCCGGCTCTCCCGGAGTCCTTCCGCCTTGAGGTCATATGCCCGTCTCTGGAATAGTTTCTCCGCCTGGTGTCTTGAGAGGGGTCTCTCTTCTGCCTCCTGTGAGGCCGTGAGGGTGTTGGACTTCTTGCGGGATGGTTTCGTCTTGGGGCTTGCGGTTTCTTCCCTGCGGGCGCAATGGCCTGCCATTCTTGCTTTTCGGGGTTCATCTGTTTCCTCTGTCTCCCCGTTGGTGGATCGCCTTCTGAGGAGTTTCTTGCTTCAACGTCCTGTCTCTCGTTCTCCTGTGCCTCCTTTGGATCTTCCCTTGGTTCTGCGGGCTTTGTCGGGTCCACCTTTCGTGCCTTTGGACTCCGTGGCCCTGAAATTCCTTTCTGCTACGGTTGTTTTCCCGGTTGCCATTGCTTCTGGGCGGAGGGTTGGTGAGATTGGGGCGCTGATGGCTTCTCCCCCTTCTTGCGTTTTTGCACTGACAGGGTCTTTCTCCGTCCGAGTCAGTTCTTTCTTCCTAAGGTGGTGTCTTCTTTTCACTGTCAGGAGGGTATTGTCCTCCTGGTGTTTTTTCCGGCTCCCACCTCTCCTGAGGAGGTGCTCCTCCATTCGTTGGCTGTGCTGAGGGCTCTCCGCATCTACTTGGAGCGTACAGCTGGTTTCCGTATGGTTGACTCCTTATTTGTCGCCTATGGACTCTCGGGGCTGGGTCTTCGGCCTTCTTTGTCCACCTTGTCTCGTTGGGTCAGGGGCGCTGTGGTTTCTGCTTACGATTCTGCCCACTGTCCTATGCCTTCTTCTGTTCGGGGTCAGTCGTCTCGGAGCATATCTTCCTCCTGGGCCATATTCGAGGGGGCCTCGTTGAGGGTCATTTGCAATGCTGCCATGTGGGCTTCTCCCCATACTTTTGTTCCGCGTTATCGTCTCCAATTGGGGATGGCGGCCTCTGCTACCTTTGGGGCTAGTGTCCTGTCTGCGGTACATGATTTGTGGTATGTACTGTTTTCTGTTGATTAAAATGGACCTGTTTTTTCTCGAACTTACTGGTCTGTTTTTTTCTTACAATCGCCGTGTGCTTGGGTATAGGCTCACTTGTAAGGAATGGGACGGGGAGACAGGACGAGGAGGTAATGCCTGGTTACTCACCGGTAATATCCATTTCTCCGAGTCCTGGTCTCCCCGTCCCATTCCTGAGCCCTTCCCTCCCTCCCTGGTTTGGGTTTTCTTTGGGTGATTGTATGTTTTTCGTTCTGGTTTCTTTGGTATTCTCAGGATGTTTGGTTTCTGCACTTCCCCCTTTATAGTCACGTGAGGGTGACGTCATCCTGGGGGAAGTGCAAACAGCTCAGCTAGGCTAGGGGTTTCTGTGGAGCAGACTAGCTGCTCACTTGTAAGGAATGGGACGGGGAGACCAGGACTCGGAGTAATGGATATTACCGGTGAGTAACCGGGCATTATAAACTTCGGCCTGAAATTAGGGGTCCTCTCGAACTACCAGAGGCATAGGAGATCACCGAAGCGTTGCCTTCCTTTGGTGTTCAAGGGTCTTATTTATGAAGGCTTTGCGCTGCCGGTACGTCACTTTTTCCCAGTTTAAAAGTGACGCACAAGTGGCGCAAGGCCTTCATAAATAAAGCCCCAAGGCTCTAAATCCCGCGATATGAATGGCTTGTCATCCAATTGATTAGCCAAGTACAACGGTGAGCACCTCTCTTGTGCTCCAGAGTCTGCCCTATTGGTTGGTGAATGTGTGGGTACCATATTAGTTGCGCCCTCGTCCCTCACACCATCTATCAGTCTATGCTGCAGATGTTTCTCTTTTCTACTTAATGTCATGTAAACAAAAACATACACATAATGTTAAATTGTAGTTACAAATTCTGAATGCATATTCCAAAATGATATTATATCACAAATTACAAGTTGCATACATTGCTCTTTGTGGATCGAGGGTGGTTGCATTCTATTAGAACGAACATTATCTTGATATGCCTAGATAAATCTATGCATGGACGAGGGCGAAGGAAAACTAGGAAACTTTGCAACATCAAGAAAAATCTAAATAGAACATTTCACTGTAAAACAAAAATACGCCGTCCTAAATGATACTCTTCAACTGTACGGAGTGCATCGTCTTCTCGCAAAAATGTAATAGATGTGGGGTTAATAGTGTACTCCGAATATTGTACTATTACGAAAGTCTCACATAAATTCTGCACATAAAGGAGTTCATACAATATAAAAGTGCCAGAACATTGTCGCCTTTTGAATATTGCCTGGATGAGGTATACTACACCGCTAACGTATTTCCAGTACAGGCGGCTCCTCTCGGCTTAGACCGTAGAGTGCCTTTGATTAAAGATGTATTCCTCTTTATTCTTTCTCTTTAAAAAAAAAAGTAAAGTGTATGATCTCTCCACGACCCCCCCAAAAAAACCTTTGGATAGCCGGTTTGCAGGGGCGGCCTTATGCATGTGCAAGCTGTGCACCTGCACAGGGCCACCAAACCCCAGGTGCCACCACGCCAATATATATCCTTAATATAATAATCCTCTGAGGATGGATACATATTTGCATGGCGGCCCCTGGCAGGGATTTGGAGGCCTGCGGCTCTGTTCCACTTCCAAACGCCCTGAACCCCCCCTCTTCACTGACCTCCGCGCTCCGCCCCGCCCAGACCCCCTCTTCCGGTGCCCCCTACCTACGCTCCCTGCCCAGGGCCACCATGAGCCTAGAGCCGCCCCTGCACTTTGTCAGGTCTCCAGCAAAGAAGCATATTTTTCCATTGAAGAATGTTCCTCTCCCGTTGATGTACAGTTACAAGAGTTTAGCGTCTCTTTCCTTTGAAAATACTATATAAGAAAACAACTATATTGATTTAAAACATGTGAAGAAGGTATTGTCATCAAAGAGAATTCCTCTCTGTATCACATTTAGAGAAGACATTAGGGGCTAATTATGACTTTGGCGGAAACACCGCAAGATCGCAGTGGCGGCAGTCGGGAGAATGCCGCCAATCCGGCAACATGCCGACTGCCGTATTATGACATTACTGCGTGGCTGGAGGTGTGTCCGAGGCACATTCAAGGTGGAGGCATTCGTACAAAGGTAAAGGGGGATCTGCAGGAGTACACAGGCTCCCCAACCCGACAAGGAGAAGTCCCTCGCTAAGTCTCTGGGGACTAGGAAGAAATAACCCCTCAAGGGCTCAGCCGACTTTTTAAGCTTATGTTCTACAGCTGGGGGTGTATCAGGCCCGGCTCCAGGAATTTTTATTTGGGTGGGCTAAGGGTGTATTTGGGTGGGCCACTGTAGGCTCAATTTGTAGCATATATGTCTAGGCACGTAATGTCCCTTTGATGGGAAGAGGATGTTTCTAAGGTGGGTGTATCAGGCAAGTGACACTACTCGGGCTCCCTCTGTGCGAGCCTTCAGGGAGAATCCCTCTTCATTACTACCTCCACCTCACCCCGGACTCTGCATCGCACTCCCGTACAGGCTTGATTATCCACTAGTCCTCTCCACTGCACCTTATCTCACAGATGATCTTGGGCCCCAGCCCCATATCAGGCACCATTGTGCTCCACTTTCATTTTTCCCAGTAAAAACATTAGTAAAATCACCTTCAAATGTAAAACATTGAATATAGCAGTAAATATAATTAGCACACACTTTTAAAGTATGTTCCACAATAGCCCTTATGACCCAACTTCTAATTAAATAAACAAAAACAGAAAGGCAATGACAGGGCCGGCTTTAGCGCTGATGTAAAAGTTTTTTTGGGCGACACACCAATAACCTCTTTCTCCGTAAATACCTTTACTACCACCCTCCCCCAGTGCCCCATATCTCTTCCTAGCTCCCCCCTCCACCCCATGACCTCTTCCTCTGATTCCCTCACTGCCACCCTCCACCAGTGCCCCTTATCCCTCCATGGCCCCCCCTATTGACCTCCTCATTGGATTCCCTCACTACCACCCTCCAACAGTGCCCTCATCGCTCCATAGCCCCTCCCCCTATAGACCTCCTCCTTGGACTTCCTCACTGCCACTCTCCACCAGTGCCCCTCATCTCTCTGTAGCCCCTCTCACCTTGACCTCCTCCTCAGACTCCCTCAGTACCACCTCTACCAGTGCCCCTTATCTCTCCCTAGCACTTTCTCCACTCCTCCACCCCATGACCTCTTCCTCGGATTCCCTCACTGACAGCCTCCAATAGTGCCCCTCATCGCTCCATAGCCCCTCTCACTACCTCCTCCTCAGATTCCCTCACTGCCACCCTCAACCAGTGCCCCTCATCTTTACGTGGCCCCTCTCTCATATGCATGTCGTTGGTTGTATAGCGTGTCAGTACTTTACACCCCGCACACATTATACAGAGACAATGAATCATACAAGTATGGAAATCAGTCTACAGGAAATGTCACATAAACCAATAAGGATTACAAAGTGTAGGAATCACATGTCAGCCGTACTGGTGGGCAGTATATTTTAAGAGGGTTTGGTCTGTGGAAACACAACCTTAGGATTTAAAGAGTATTCCATGGGGGTCAGCTTTACTGATAACAATGTATATCTGCCCAAAAATACTCATTTTAGCAACATTAGAATAATGAAAGACAAAGGAAGTTCTAACTATATCACAAAACAAAAAAGCAGTTCTAACTATTCCATTCATGTTTGTATGCAGCTCTTTGGTGACAGTTCATTGGTCACTGTCCTATGTTAGGATGGTAACTTCTGAACTGCAAGTAACACAAGGGTCTCTGTGACAAAGGCCCACTGAGCTTCCACATAAAATACAGTTCATCTGCTTTTAAAAACTACCAACAGACAAATGATTGCTCTCCAGAAGGATCATTAATCACCAGCATTAGTTGGGCATTTTGTATTGTCTCATTGTTGTCCTGCATCAGCCATGATAATGATAAAAACTGTTCAAATGAAGCACACAAGAAGTATGCGTCCTGCTGGGCCTGTGCAGATTTAAAAAAGAAAAACAAATAGTAACACATCCTCTTACCTACTACTCCATTAGTCAAACTTTGTGTCACAGCCTGATGGAATAAGCAGTTGCAGGGGTCAGGAAAGGAGAATAGGAATAAACAAACTTCTTTTCTCCTGCACTGCAATGAAAAATAAATATCCACACAGCAGAACAGGAGGCAAAGGTGACCATTGTCGCCTTTCACCAGTGGAGAAGAAGGGGTGAAAAAATAAACAAAGCCTCGTTAACATGCAAATGGTCTGTTAAAGACCTGTGAAGTACTAGTGTGAGGCTGTGATAATCTCTAAAACTGTCTGTGTGTGTGTGCGCCCCCGGGAAGCTGTCTCAGCCCGGGCGCACACACACACAGACAACCCTTTGAGCCCAATGCCTTTGCACGCATGCCTTCTTGCCCTCACTGCAATGGCCAAGGCTCCTGTTTGGGTGGGCCAGGCTCATGTTTGGGTGGGCCTGGCCCACTCTGCCCACCCGCAAGAACCAGGCTTGGGGTGTTTTGAGAAGTGCACCAAGGGAGGAAGAACAGAGCTGGGGATGTCTGGAGAAGGGCATCCCCTGGAGGTGAAGAGGTGTACTTGCACAAAAAATGCGTTTAGTAATGCTATTGCTTTTAGAGGGTCTGAAAGTCACAGGTGTAATGTTAAGTACCTGTGTAAGGTGATGTCATAAGTAAAGTGGGGTTTTGTGCCAGACATTCCTGCTAGGGTGTCTGGCTGTGTATGCTTAATCCTGTGATTTCATCTGTGATGCCTTTAGGAGCTGTAATTGCAATGCATTCTAATGATCCACAAAGGTGATGAGTACTGTCATTCTAAAGTGATGCTTAAACATGTATTCTTGCTGCTGCGCTTAGGTGAAGAACCCAGACTGTTAGCCCTTAAGATGAAGAGGTGCATACTTCATGGTCAGTAGGAAATGCTCAGTCAGGGTTTTGTGTCACCAGTGCAGGTGTGCCTATTTTAAATACTTGTTGAGTTAATGGGATGGGTGCCACTGGTATGATGCCAGTGCGCAGGGCCCTCGCTCCAGGTTATGTGCAACTAACTGCATTGTTATGTTATATTCTTTTCTATAGCACGCGACTCACCCCGGGGTATCGCAGTGCTTACATAGAAATTTTGACCTGAGACTGGTAGTCAAGAGTATAGTTAAAATAAAAATGCTTTTAGTTGCTTCCTAAAAGTACTGTATGTAGAGATTTTGCAGAGGGGAGCGGTAGCCTATTCCAGTATCTAGGAGCCAGATACGAGAATGCTTTTCCTCCAGTGCGTCTCAACCGTATACGCGGCACTCGTAGTAGACCAAAAGCACCCGATCCGTGGTTTCTGTTAGGTATATGTTTAGCAAGTCTCATTTGAATGTAATTGGGGCCTCTGCCATTAACCACATTGTAGGTGAGACAGCAGATCTTAAAAACTGATCTCTTTCTTACCGAAAGCCAATGAAGCGCTCTCAACAGGGGAGCTGAAGGAGAGCCCGCTGGGCCGTTCAGTACAATTCTAGCCGCCGTATTCTGAATCACCTGCAGTTTGATTAGCAGTGTCTCTCCCACTTCTGCCAATAAAGCATTGCCATAGTCCAAGCGGCTGATGACCATGGCCTCGACCAGGGTTCTGCAATGGTTTGTGGGCATGTAAGGAAGGATTCTGAGAAGCAAACGCAGACTATAGTAGCAGGAACTGTTTGTGGAAGCAATGTGGTCTTTCATAGTTAGTGACTGATCTAATTTTAAGCCTAGATTTTTAACACACTCTGTTGGAGCAGGAGCTGCTCCCAGTTGGGAGGACCACCATTCATCCGATTAACTAGCTGTGGCTTTTCCCATTAGCATTACCTCGGTTTTGCCGGGATTCAACTGGAGACAGTTCTGCGTCATCCAGCTAGAAATTACAAGCATTCCTCTGGAAAACCGTACTTCCTTGCTTCTATATCAGGGCCAATATTTTATTTATTTATTTAACTTCTAAAGCGCACTGTCACCTAGCAGGCATCCTGGCGCTAGCAGACTCATAACAGAGGGGGGATCAAGACTGGTGACAATCTAGGACTTCGGGAATAGCCAGGTTTTTAATCTCCTCCTAAACGGTTGGAGGTCAGTGGTTTGTCTGAGCTCGACTGGGGGAGCATTCCACAGTTTCGCTACCGCCACACCAAATGATCTGCCTCCTGCTTTGGCTTTCTTAAACCTTGGTATCCTCACCAGTCTAACCGAGGAGGAACGAAGGTTACGGACCGGCACATGCCACGCAAACTTCCTTTGCAAAAGAACAGGTCCCGTCCCATGGAGGGCTTTAAACACAAGACAGAGAGACTTAAACTGGACTCTCTGTCTCAACGGGAGCCAGTGCAGCTGAGCCAGGGCCCTAGAGGAGGAGGACCTTGTAGGCCACCCCAGGGCTAACTTGGCCGCGGCAGACTGGATTCTTTGAAGTCTGTCCACAAGATAATTCGGGGACAAGTACCAAAGAATTGCAGTAGTCTAACCTACTGAGCACGGTGCAATGCACCACCTCAGCCCAAGCTGGGAAAGGCAGCAGAGGAAGAATTTTCCTGAGCAATCTAATAATGGCCAGGAAACCTGCCACTATTTTCGAAACCTGAGCCTCCAGGTTGAGATTGCTGTTAAACATGATGCCCAGGTTCCGAACCGCCTTAACTGGCTGAACCGATGGGAAAGTCAGAAGGCCAGAAGTTGCTGGGTAGGACAGATTGAACCCTGACCCATGGACAGTATAGCACCTCCGTTTTACCTGCATTAAATTGCAGGGAATTAGCCTTCAGTTTGCACGCCTTATCTCGCAGGCAGTTATGAAATGCTTCCAGAGAAGTTGATTGATCTCCCTCCAAAGAGAGAATCAGCTACGTGTCATCAGCATAATTAACGATCTCAATGTTATAATCTTTGATGATCGCAATCAGGGGCTTCATGTAGATGTTAAATAAAATCGGACTAATTGCCGAGCCCTGGAGAACACCATGCGAGATGGTGGAAAAAGCGGATTGGTAAGGAGGGAGGGACACGGCTTGCTGTCTGCCCCGAAGAAAGGACTGAAACCACCCAAGGGCACTACCTGAAACCCTCACCTCTCTCAACCTACACAGCAGGGTCCCATGGTTCACCGTGTCGAAGGCGGCAGACAAGTCAAGCAGGATCAACACACCTGCCTGACCCATGTCTGCCCGCCAATGAAGCTCATCCAACACGGTCACCAAGGCCGTCTCGGTTCCGTGGGCTGGCCGGAAGCCAAACTGGACTTTCTCCAGCAGTTTATGCTGTTCTAAGTGCCTGGAGAGAGTACCAGCAACCACCCGCTCCACGATTTTGGCTGGATACGGCAGAAGCAAAATAGGCCTAAAATTCTTCAAGCACTCAAGGTCGAGAGAGGGCTTTTTCAACAGTGGAGTCACCACCACTTGTTTCCACTGAGGTGGAACCACTCCTGTAGAAAGAGACTGGTCACAAACCAAACGGAGTGTGGGAAAAAGCTATGCCTCAAACTATTATCAATTTTTTTATGGAATCGGGTCAAGCGGGGACCCGGACATGATACCAAGGGCCATACTACTGAACTCCTCTGGAGTCAGCAACGTGAACTCCAAGAGGGACTTCTCTCCCCCTGTTCAGAGACGGCCACAAGATCCACCACAACCTGCTCCATGGGACCACCACAGCCACCCACCACTAAGGGATCGGCTCGGTCTGTTGCTGCTCCACCCCCAAATCATCAATAATCGTTTTAATTTTGTCCTGAAAGAACCTAGCCAGGTTCTCGCAAAGTTCCTGGGAGGGGGTAAACTCATTCTTGGAGCAGTCGGACTAATAAGACTGTTCAAAATATTAAAGATGCTTCGGGAGCTATTTGGGGCATCAAGAATCACCTTAGAGAAGTGTGCTGCCTTGACCCTATGGATTTCCTTCTTGTAATCCATCAGCCTAGCGTTCCAAAAAAGCCTATCCTTATCCAGGTATCCGTGCCTCCATCTCCTCTCTGCTTGTTTACATTCTAGTTTCAGGCTCTTAAGGCTATCCGTGAACCAGGGGGCCGAAGGTCTCCCCCTGCTCCTATGATGTTTTAAAGGAGCGGATGAGTCTAGGACCGAAATGATCATCGAGCAGAGAGATGCATAATTCTCCTCTACCTGCATAGCAGAGGAGAAGCACTCCTCGACCTCAAACAAGGGAGACGCGCCTCTATTCCATACAAGAGTCTTCCAGTGCCTACTAACATACTCTCTCACTTGAATAGATGTCCTGACATTACGAGAACCCGAATTCACAAAAAAAGTATCAAAAATGATCAGTCCAATCCATGGGTAAAATTTCCCCCACCGTAAGAAGATTGGTCTCAGAGAAGATAAAATCCAGCAGGTGTCCGCCTATATGGGTGGCCTGAGAAACCCGCTGGAGTAGGCCAAGACCTTCACACGAATGGAGCACATTAAAAAAGCTTACATCAAGGGAGCCATTCAACCACAGATTAAAATCTCCGAGAATCACCAGTTGACTATGAGTAGGAGCAATATTGGTGAACAATTCCAATAACAGCTGCTGCTAGAGTAAAGTGAAAATCCCAGGGGGTCTATAGCAGATAATACCAGTTAAAAGATGCCTATGTGCATTCTTAATAGCAAACCCGAATAATTCACAACCAGCAAATGCATCAATATCGATAACAGTCAAATTCAACGTATCCTTAAAAATCACACCCACCCCACCTCCCATACCATTCGGTCTAGGCTTATGGCTGAACATAAGCTGAGTATCATCAGCATACGAGATGATCTCAGAACCTAACTGTTCTACTATTTTTGCCAACGGAGCCATATAAATGTTGAATAGGGTTAGGCTTTGACAGGAACCCTGGGGGTACACCTCTGTCTAAGCTGATTGATTCTGACAGATAAGGCCCTAGCATTATGGTTTGCGTCCTTCCTGAGATAAAGTTCTGTAGCCATTTCAAGGTAGTCCCTTGAATACCACATGAGGCTAGTCTCTCCGCGAGCACTGCATGTAAGATGGTGTCAAATGCCGCAGAGAGATCTAGTAGGATCAGTATAACTGATCGACCTTTGTCTATTTCCTGTCTAAGCGAATCCGTTACTGCTAAAATAGCAGTCTCGGTACTGAACCTGGGCCGAAAACCGGATTGTAATGGATCAAGAATTTCATTTGACTCCAGGTATCGACTTAGTTGCCTATTAGTTATACTTTCCAGCAATGGTAATAAGGAAATAGGGTGATAATAGCCAAATTCTGTGGGATCTGTGGTCGGTTTCTTCAATATTGGGCGCACTAAAGCTTCCTTAAATGTTCTTGGGATGATGGCAGTTGTATTGAGGAATTATACATTTTGAGAATAGCTGGCGCGCAACTGGCGGCTAAGAGAGCCACCGTCTTTGGAGGACAGGGATCATGGGGTGAGACAGATTCTGGTGAGGAAAGTGCCTTAGAGACTTCCTCAAGTGTAATTAGTTCAAAGCAGTCTAGGGTAATTCCTGCCTTTTTCTCTAAGACCTCTGGTCTAATAGTGGCTTCAGGATCTTGCAAAATTGTTGTTGAAAAGTTAGCATAGATTTTCATTATCTTTACTTGAAAATAGCTAGCTAACAGGTTGCAAAAGTCTTGAGTTTCCATGGGAGATTGTCTACAAACTTGAGGGCCTTTGGGGTATCAGTGGCACATTCAATTTGATTAATGATGAATTGATGTCTAGCCGATTTTAAATTCAGATGATACGTAGAAAGGGATTGTGTTAGAAATGAGGGTCTCTAGTTGGCAGGGGGTAGGTACCACTGTCCAAATAGGGACCCTTGCTTCTAGTCAGGGTAAGGAGGAAACCCTCTGAGATAACCCCTGCTCACCCTCTAGGTAGCTTGGCACGAGCAGTCTAAGCTAACCAGAGGCAGTGCGTAAAGTATTTGTACCAACACTCACAGTAACACAGTGAAAACACCACAAACTGACTCCACAACAGTTTAGAAAAATAAAGGTATTTAATCTAAACTGCACAAGACCAAAGCGACAAAAATCCAACATACACAGTGCAAGAATATGGTTTCAAAAGAGTTCTTAAGGTTGCGATAAAATTCTTTAGGTTGCGATAAAATCATCCAGAGTTACGTGAAAAGTTCACAGTTGCGTCATGTTTAGCTCACAGTACCTTTAGTTGCGACAAAGTTCCAAAAGCAGAAGCTGGTGCAGTGGAAAACAAGCGATGCGTTGCTCCTGAGACCCTGGGGAGGTGATGCGTCAGCCCCGCTGCAGCAACGGGTGTGTTGCGACGAATTCGGTCTGTATCGGGAGGAAGGCCACTTGTATGGATTGCGGTGCGTATGTTCTGTAGGAAGTTTGCTCTCGCAAAGGCACGATGCGATGATCTTTGGAGTTGCGACAATCTCCGGGGCGACGATGCGCGGACCAGCGGTGATCTTCTCTCTCGCAGCTCCACGATGCGATGGCTTCGGCGATGACTCTCGCAGCAACGTGATGTGGTCCGCAAACAGGCGGTGCGGCGATCTCACCCAGCGACGACAGGCTCTGCGACGACACTCGCAGTGATGTTATGCTTCCCGCACCAATCGGGTGCATCCCGCAAGCGAAGGATGCGACGGCTCTGACAGAGGCAACAGGCGCTGCGACGTTCTCGACCTTCGTAGCGGCGGGAATTTCCTTGCACTGTCGGGGATGCGCTCCGCAGCGAGCGATCCAATAACTTTTCTGTAACAAAGTCTCTCAAGCTTAGTTTCCAGCTTACCAACACAGGTACAACTTCCAGAGGCACCACACAGGGGCCAAGCACTCCAGGAAGGACATAACTCTCTCAGTAGAGCTCAGGGGAAGCTAGGGTTAAGTCCTTTTGTTCCTGGGACTTCAGAACAGGGAGCCAGCTCTTCTCATGACCTTGGAGATTCCTTCAAGCAAGGGGACACAGCACAAAGCAAAGTCCTTCCCCTCTCCTTGGCAGCAAAGCAACAGCAGGGCAATCCAGCAGAGCAACAGCTGGACAATCTTCCTTCTTCAGTTTCAGCTTTCTCCTTGGCAGAGGTTCCTTCTTGATTCCAAGATGATTTAATTTTCTGTAGTCAGGGGTCCTGTACTTATACCCCTAAAAGTCTTTGTTCCCTTTGTGCAGGAGGGATCTGAGCCCGGTCTGAACCAGTTCTGGGTGTTCCTTGAGCACTTTGGTTTCCTGGCCTCTCCCTTCCTTTCAGAGAGAGGGGTAGGGTCGTCAGCCACCCAGCAGGAGGTGGAGCCAGCATTGTGGAGGGAAAGCAAAGCCCTGGAGCACTTTGTTGACATGATTCCTTCTCTCCTTTCACAGTGCAGGGCAGAGACATCAGACGCACCACAGGGGGTGGAAAAAAGCACTGTGGGGGGCGGGCACAGTCCTATTCAGGCCCAGGTGCTAACTCCTCCCACCACTCAAGTTGCAAATGTAGTCATTCAGCCTAGGGGTGACTCAGTCAGCCTCCTGGGGAATCCCCAGCCCCGGTCACTCTCAAACCAGGCAGTCAATTCACAAACAGGCCAAAGGCACACAGAAAGGTCAGACAAGAGAACAGCAAATTTCTAAAAGTGCTATTCTCGAACAGAGGAGTTAAAAAACACCTTTCCTAAAAGATGTGTTATTAAATTCTGAGTTCAGGGATACCAGACTTGTATGTCCTATCTTGTTCCTATGGGAAGAAATGCTGGTAGCCACTGTAGCCAGCATCCCCCATGATAGCCTATGGAGCAAGATAGCCTTGCAGCAGTGAAAAACAAAAATGGCTGTAATTCACTACCAGAGCATGTCACCTGCACCAGTACATGCTCTACCTTTCACATACACTGCACCCTGCCCAGGGGGGTACCTTGGGCCTTCCATAGGGGTGACCAATGTGCACAAAAAGGGTTAGGCCAGGTCAGTGGGGACACTGACCAGGAGGACATGGCAGTTCACAGACTGCACACAGGCACAGCAGTGGCAGGCCTGAGACACCATTTTAGGGCTACTCATGTGGGTGGCACAATCAGTGCTGCAGGCCCACTAGTAGCATTTGTCATCACCAGCCCTGGAACACCCAGTGCACTTTACTAGGGACTTCATGGTGATACAAATATGCCAATCATGTATATCCAATTACAATACAATTTACACAGAGAGCATATGCACTTTAGCACTGATCAGCAGTGGTAAAGTGTGCAGAGTCCTATTGCCAACAGCCACGGGTCAGGGAAAATAAGGGAGGTAGAAGCAAAAAGTTTGAGGATGACCCTGCAAGAAGGGCCAGTTCCAACAGATTGTTTATACCGAAGTCTGTCTTGTAGATCTTTACTGACTCGCCATATTCTCTCCAATCTCTCACATTTAGATTTTTCTATCCTTAGCTCCACTGTGTGCCAAGGAGCTGATGGTCGACATTGGATAGAGGCATAAGTTTTATTGGGGGCAAGATGATATGCATACATGGGAGTGGTGGTACTAGACCCCACCCACCCTGCCGCAGGGGTGGAGATGTTATGCAATGTCACAAAGTAATTCCAAAAGCTTATGTATATTTGTAAATTGGTGCATAGAATGGAGTTGTGTGTGTCTTTAATAAATGTACTCTTACTTTTATAAAGCAAAGCACAGATAGGACAATTATTGAGTGGTATTGCTGTGCACCTGTAATGGCGATTACTAGCCAACACCACTTCCCATGAGTAAGCCTCAGACTGCTCTTCAGTGCTACCCTCTGAGAGTCAGGCGCTACAATTGGGTGTTTGTTTCCCAGTGAAGGACAAATGTAGTCATGTTATTTGTGCAGGCCTCACGGATACTGCCTAGTTTTCCAATAGTATTTATTTATTTATTTATTTGCTTATATAGCGCAGGAATTCGACCCCCGAAGGGGTATCTCCGCGTTTGTGTTCTTACCATAAACCAAGAGCCAGAGACCAATAAACAAAAGAGAAGGATGCAGGGTTTAGATGGTCAGGAACAGTTGTGTCTTTAAGAATTTCTTGAAGGCTCCTAGATTGGAGTTTTGTCTCAGGGTAAGGTATTCCAGAGAGTGGGACCCCTATAAGAGAGTGCTCGACCACCCTGCCTTTCCCTTTTAATCCGCGGGACTTGGAGAAACAGTTGGTTCCTAGATCGCAGAGAGCGACCTGGCTCGTAGAGTTTAAATCTTTCGGTCAGGTATTTTGGACCAGTACCAAATAGGCATTTATGGATTACGCAACAAATTTTGAACTTAACCCGCTGGCGAATGGGCAGCCAGTGGAGTTTGTTCAAAAGAGTGCGCGAGGGGGATCTGGCTGGGACATTAAGGACCAGTCTGGATGCCGTATTCTGGGCTACCTGTAATCTGCCAAGTTGTTCCATGTTGGCAGAAAGAAGAAGCCCGTTGCAGTAATCTAGCCTGCTGATCACAAGTGTTTGAACATGTGTTTTCCTGTAACTATCTGCTAGATACGGAAATACACGCTTCAGGAGCCCAATGACCCTAAAACAAGATCCCGTTACCTGAGTTACGTGATCTTTTAAGAGCAGTGACTGATCAAGGCGTACACCAAGATTTTTTACTAACTGTTTGGGGCCGGGAGCAGGCCCTAATTCCAGGGGCCACCAGTCAGGTGACCAGAGGAGAGAGGCTTCTCCGAAAAGCATGACCTCCGTCTTGCCCACATTACATTGTAGGCAATTGGAGGTCATCCAACCGGCTACAGCTCTCATACCCGCAGCAAAAGTGTGTTTAACTGCTGTCGTCAGGGTCTGGAAAGGAAATAAAAGCTGGGTGTCGTCAGCATACGATATGGGCGTGAACCCATTATTCTCTCACAATGTTGGCCAAGGGGGCCACATACACGTTAAAGAGTGTGGGGCTTAGGCATGAGCCCTGAGGAACCCCCTTCGTGAGCTCCCTAGAGATTGAAGAATGGGAGCCCAATCAGACAGTTTGTGAGCGGCCAGAGAGAAAACTCTCCAGCCATGACAGGGCAGATCCGCCTATCCCTACCCTCTTCAGACGACCGATAAGAATTTCGTGTGACACCATGTCGAAGGCAGCGGACAATTCAAACAGCACCAGAATTATAGAACCTCCTCTATCCTGTGCCATCCTGATGGTATCGGTCACAGAGAGGAGGGCTGATTCGGTGCTGTGATTAGGTCCGAACCCAGATTGCGAGTGGTCCAGACCGCCCGCTGCCTCGATGAAATTAGACACATGTGTGTTCACGTGCTTTTCGGCCATCTTACTAAGGTAGGGTAGGAGAGAGATCGGGCGGAGATTGGAAAGGTCCGACCAT
The DNA here is from genome assembly GCF_964261635.1 of Lissotriton helveticus. Classification (NCBI taxonomy): domain Eukaryota; kingdom Metazoa; phylum Chordata; class Amphibia; order Caudata; family Salamandridae; genus Lissotriton; species Lissotriton helveticus. The sequence goes on from NC_136065.1 coordinate 1,759,674,588, forward strand.
AGCAGCGCCGCGTTCTTCCGCATAGGGTTCACTATCGCCTTTTTCCAATCACTGGGCACTTGCCCTTCTTTAAGGGAGAGGTTACTCACCATTTGAATGCCGGTGAAGAGCAGATTACCTAATGGAGCAACCATTTTTGCAGGGATAATATCTGTTGGAGACCCTGTCTTGATTTGACTATACAGGGAGACAACATCAGATAAGCTGACTTCAGGAAATGCAGAAAACAAGGTGCTTTCACATTTAGATGTCCGGAGGACGGGGTAATCAACATCACTCCTGGAGTTTGCGGCCTCTGTGATTTTCTCATATATTGACTCTATTTTATTTTCAAAAAATGCTGAGATGTCATCGCAAAGAGTTTGAGAGAAATCATCAGGACTTTCACAGGTCACAGGTTTTACAAAAGATTGAAGAATTTTGTAAAGTTCTCTGGTTGCCAGCTTCAGCCAATTGTAAGGCGAGACAGTTCTTCCTGGCCGATTTAATATTTTTATGATAAATGGCCAGAGCCTCTGAGTACAACGTCCTGCTAATGGGTGTGTGTAACTTCCTCCAGATTTTTTTGAGCTTTCTACACCCCTGCTTCTCCACTCTCAGCTCTTCCGAGTACCATACTTCCTGTTTAGATCTTGGGTACTGTTTATGGAGTTTCAAAGGCGCCAGTGAATCCACCGCCTCTAGGAGAGCCCTGTTGAACTTAGCAAGACCACTCTCGACATCGTCATTCTCAACAATAGTAGGTTCATGCCATACCCTCTGTAGCCCATCTAGAGTTACCATATGCCACTGTCGTCGCCAGACTGCTGGGAGAGACTCGTGGCGTGGCAAGTGAAGGTCTAAGAGTGTAAATTCGACCATATAATGGTCAGACCAGCTTACCGGGATTGGTGAATCACATTTTATCTTAGGGCAGTTGCAAAAAATTAAGTCCAGGGTGTGTCCACCTGTGTGTGTTGGACCACTGTTCCGATTTACTAGTCCTAATGTGGAAAGATCGGAGAGCAGAGATACTGTGTCTAAATGATTGGGGAGATCTATGTGAGTATTAAAATCTCCGAGTAAAATAAAGTCTTCCTTGGCTTTAAAATATGGGGCTAGTAATTCCATTAGAGTGAGCGAGAAGCTCGCACTCGGCCCCGGAGGACGATCCCTTCCAATGGATTTTAGATGTGGAACTGATATTAAAGATCATGACCTCCATCAAAGGGCAGCATCTCTGATCAAGTAGAGAGACCTTCAAGCCTTCTCTATATATGACAGCAATACCGCCACCTATGTTGATGGGGCAATCTAATTTGAGAACCTTATATCCAGTTGGAACCCCCAGCATGATGGCCAGCACCGTGTGGGGCTTCAACCAAGTCTCCGTAAGAAAACAAATATCTGGTGTGACAGTGTTAAAAAGGTCACAGAGTTCCTGGTAATGTTTGGGTAAGGAACGAATATTTAAAAGGAGACTTTTTAGCCCAGATTGTATTGGGTTTACTACGATGTTACTACAGGTGGGGTGATTGGTGGAAGGTTCTTGAGGGTAAGACCCTATGGGTATTATAGTGCAGCTACCAGTGGGGGGGTAAGTAAGGGAGGCCTGATGGCGACAGCTAATACAGGAAAAAGGACCTTCGAGACACGGCCATGTGTCTTTCATACAGCCTGCTGGAAAGGTTGGTTGTAACTCTTTCAATACCTGAGCTGAGTAGCATATGGTATGATGCCCAGCAGGGTCCAGATTCTTAGGTGTAGAGCCCATGGCCCCTGGCCCCGTCCGGTCCCGGACAGGCGCAGACGGGCTTCTCTTCGGCTTGTCTTAGGCGCAATCTTAGGTGCACCCCTGCGCGCGACCGCTGCGTGCTCAGACTGATGGAGGGGCTAAATAGCCCTTTGTCACGGAAGACTAGTGCGCTAACCGCAGCTCCAAGCGGAAGTGACTGGCTCTTACCTGTCCGCCCTCCACTCAACGGCTCTAAGTGCCTAGTTGGACTGGGGCGGCCAGGTTGTAATATTGAGCACAGCCTTCCCTATACAAAAGTGGGCCCCTGTTGTCCCCCAGGCTCCAGGAAACACTATGGCCGAAGCGGGAAGACCACCAGCACTGTAATTTAAGTTAAAATAATGCAAATGTTGCAAATACGGCGATATTTTAAAAAAAGCTTTAAAAGCGATTCCTGGTTTCAAGCAGCCCCACGCATCAGTACTTTAATTATTTCTGGCACTCTGGAGCAGCTTGCTGGCGAACAGTGGGTCGGGGAGACTCTGCCACCGTCCTCCTTACGGCTACCAGTAGGATATTTGTGTGCTCCTGTGTCCAATGTCTAACTGAATAGTCGGTTTCATTAGGTCGTAGAAAGGTCTTACTCTTTCTGCGTAATCCAAAATGTATGTTCTGCCAAAATGTAGGAATCCCAATATTGATTGTAGATTTTTTTATTTTTTTGGAGGCTGAAGCTGCGCACACTTTTCTAAAAAGTTAGCTGTCAGACTTTTCCATTTACTTGACAACTCATATCCTAAAAACAGGACACTGAGGTGGGTGATTTTTGATTTTTTAAATTTACATTTATAGCTCTCAGAGGCAGATCCAATAATAATGGTGCTCACCTGGGTCAAGTGCCTCTCTAAGTCATTGTCCAGCAGATAAATATCATCCACATAGGACAATGCTTCTTTATTAACTTTTTGAAGTAAGTCAGTTACTCTTGCTGAAAATACCCCGGGGCTGTTCCTATACCCCTGGGGGAGACGACAAAATTGTTGTTGGGGCACTAACGCTGAGAATGCGGCCAAATACCTGCTTTCAAGTGCTATATTTTGGCTGAAAAATCCATTTGAGATATCAAGTGTTATCTGGTATTTTTCCACACATTGTTTTTCATCAATGCGGCACGGTGTGCATTTTGGACAGCGAATGTCTTTGTGCAAGTGTTTAAATGTCTGTAATCTAAAACTAGGCGCTATGTATCGTCTGTTTTTTTACGGGAAACAAAGGATTGTTCATTGGTGAGGTACATGTTTCAATGACCCCCTGATATTCAGGTTGATCTGAGATCTCCCTGACCTGATTTATAGCTTCTTGCTGTATTGGTTATTGGGGATTGCCTCTGAGCATTTGGTGAAACTTTCATTGGGATCACATGGTGGTTTGAATTCCCATCCCATCCGGCATGATTCTTGTATAATGTTGGTGCTAGGCTACTGCCCACTCCTGTGCATATGCGTATTTAAGGTGTTCAAGAACGTGCTTGGAGAGAGATGGAACAATTATATTTTCTACCCTAGGGCACTCCATGACGAATGATTGCAGCAAATCTTGTTCAGCTAACTGGATGTCATAACCAGTTGATAGGTTCTTCCAAAAGAGACTTTTTATTTTTCTGGCATTGTCCCCCTTCATCCGGAGTGTTATTTCTTGTAAATATTGTGGGACGCTAACCCTTTTATCTGGTGTTTCCACCGCGATGTAATCATTCTAGTCCGTTGTCACCAGAAATTCCTTCAGGTTCTGGCGAGCTAGTGTTACCTCTGCCGCACTTTCTAACATCATCAGAGCCGATTACCCATTCCGTGTCCTCAGAATTCTGGGCATGTCTGATTATCAGGCCTGCAACCTTCTTTTTAAACTGAGGTTTTGATGTTGGAATTCTTCTTTTTTGGAAGTATATTCTTGAGCGTGCTGCTTGTCTCTGGACTTTGTACACTCTTCTTTGTTTTATGACCGTCCTTCTCTCTCTGAATTTTTCGATTAACTTTGAAAGAAAGGAGAGGAATGTGTATCAGTATCCTGATACCTGTCAGGTTTCCTAATGTTATCCCTATTCCTAAGGTTGTACCTCTTTTCAGAGTGCTCCCGTGGAGGAGATCTACCTTGGGATTGAGATCTTTTCTCTGTATAGTTGTTTTTTATTGTCCCACTTCTTTTTAGAAGAAGAAGAAGCAGGTGTCTGCTTAGAAGTGTTCTCTTCAGGACTGCCCTTCAGTTGTGGTTTTAAAGCTTTCCCACTCAAACTTTCTCTGTCTATTTCTGCATATGCAGTTTCAATTATTTTGGGTAGTTCATGTTGTTGATCTAACGGAAAGAACTCCCTTAGGCGTTGGCGGATTGCTACTCAAGCTGTTTCCCCTTTAATATTAGCTAGTTTTTAACCTGATACCTGTTCATAGTTATTTAATAACTTCATCCCTAAGTTCAGAGCAGGCTCTGCTCCGTACTCATTCTGTATCTGTCTCAAAACTAACCCTGGACGGAACACTATGCTATGCTCGCGGAGTGTGCGTAGTTTGCGCAACAATGTGCTACGCGAATTGCACGTAGCACATTGCAAAAACGTGTAGCATAGCGTAGCGGCCATTTTTTGCTCGCTCACGGTCCTCAACGTCAATTTAGAGAACGCGAGCGAGCAAAACACCATCCCTGCGAGACTTTTTCCTTGTTCACGATCAGCAACATTAAGTTGACGATCACAAGCGTGGAAAATAAACCCCCCCTCATCGAGATTCTCAACGTGGGGAGGTCAGGTTTCTCATTGCGACTGGTCCCGTATGCTCACGAAGAAAAACTACAAGTCCGAGTTAAGAAAGCTGCCGCTCGAGTACAAATCTACTCGAGCTGCAGAAAATGACCGCTTGTACTGTGCAAGATGCCGTTTGTAATGATTGCACCCCGCCCACCAGCCCGCTCTGCAGACCACACCCTCACCACCGTCCCCCGGATCCAAAGAGTTACTACCAGCAGCAGATCATTCTCCTACCTCGCTGTTAAGACGTGGAACACCCTACCCATCAGCTTACGGCAGACCGAAGACCTCCTAACATTCAGGAGACTCCTCAGGACCTGGCTCTTTGAACAGTAGCAGCATTCCCTCCCTAGCGCCTTGAGACTCTCACGGGTATGTAGTGCGCTCTACAAATGCTATGATTGATTGATTGATTGATTGCACAGTGCAGACAAGCATTTGGCACTGTGCAATCAGTGCGAACAGCATTTTCCCTACTTCACTACGCAGTTCGCGTAGTTATGCGTAGCTTGCGTAGTGGAGGTGCACTTCGCATAGCTATGCATAGTGCTACTACACAAACTACGCCCAGGGTTACTCAATACATCGGGTATCACCACTAATGAATGAATACCATGAGTTCTGGTATATATGGCAGCAAAGACAGTACCCAAGTGGTACAGTCCTCTAACTGTGGTGTTATCCCCATGAACAAGCAAATTGTTAGCCTTCTGTGTTTTTCAAATGGGGTAGTATCCAGAAATACTGCCTCAAGCTGAGTTATTTTCTGAGCTGCCCAGAATGGGATTTGTTCACTTTTTGTGGGCATTTTGCCCATTACTGCGTGTAATGTTTGTGGAATAAATTTAGTTGCTGTACCCTGAGATTGAGTTACATTTGTTGCAACTATTGCTGGTTGGACTGTGAAAGTCCTCATGATGAATTGTGTCATGTTTCTGTAGATTTTAATTAATTATTTGACTTGAGTGAGTAACCCTGGCTTTGGCATTGTTTCAATATCAGGATGATGTATGTAGCCTGCTAATATCGGCCATGTTGCTCCTGGTCTTCCTAATGGACCAATCCTTATTCCTCCTTGTAAGTGGGGTAGGGCACATTAAACCAGTATTGGTGTTCCTGTTAAGGGAGTGGACTCTCTATGTCTTTGAATGGACAATATTCCTCCAGTGCATCTCCCTCGATTGATGAGTGACATTTATGTGTTATTGCATCTGCTGCTGGGAATGTAATACCTCTGTTTTGTTTGATTCGTGTGCCTCAATCATGAAAGCTACTACATCACCCCTGGCTTGTAGGCCATTTTCTAATAGTTTTAGGGTGTTTATATGTCTGTATTTAGGTGCAATTATAATGCCAGGAAAATCTTCCCCTATTGAGATGCGTTGAGGCACCAGTATTGGATCGTCACCCTCAGTCATTTTGAAATGAAGAAGTTTGTTCAAGGGAACTAGGATAAGACATCAAGCACAGTTGTTTAGGAACACTGTGTCCTGTCCAGATGGATTTACCAACAGCCAATAAACAAGATCTTTTTCCTACTCAGCTGTGGCAAAGTTTTTGTCCACCCACTCCAGACGGCTCTGGCGTTTTGTAAGTAGCGGTCTCTGAGAATAAGCACAACTGAATTACTCAGATTCTACTGTTAAATAAGTACCAAACCAATGTTGGTGGCGTCATGTTGTGCAGTTCCTATATTACCTATACAGAACCAGAACAATGGGATAACATAAACTGTAGGATTAGTGGCAGACTAACTCTGAGCACTCCACCACGTATGTCAGCCTATTTGCATTAGCTAGCTCACAGTGCCACTATAATCTCCTCTTATCGGGGAGAGAATAGTTTCTGGCAACCTCAGAACACGACAACCCTGATCCCTCAGGATCGTGGAAACAATGTACTACCTTTCGTTTAGTCACTCGTCCTCAGTTAGTTTCTCTCAGAGAGTTATACAGAAGAAACAGTCGGGCGTGTTTACAATAAGTATTTATTGCACAATTGTTCTTCTAGTGTACAAAATATAAGTTGTGACAACCATTAGTCAGTAGCAGAGATAAATAATCAGCATTACACTGAATATAAAAGGTTAGTATAGTTCTACCATTTTGCTATAGTCATGAACACATATATATGGATATAAAATGCATGATTAAAGAATGCGTGTGTACTCCTATGATGCCTATCTAGATGCACCAAGGTGCATCTAGCATGTGAGTAGGTGTGAAACCAAGAATTCCTCTAGGTTTAGTCTACGCCATTCAGGCCCGGACTGGCCGTTGCGGGCACCGGGCAATCCCCCGGTGCGCCGCAAGGGTGGGGGCCGGTTTTGGGCCCTGGGGGACGTTTTTGTTACAGGGACGTTTTTGCAGCATAGCTGCAAAATCGGCCCTGTAAAAAAATCGGCCAATAACCGGCCCCGGCAAAGAGCTCGGTTGCACCCCCAGGGGGCTGGCCGAGCACTTTGCCAGGGCCGGTTTTGGTTCTCAGTCCGGCCCTGACGCCATTACCTGAAGAGTGAGAGAATCTAGGACCCTGTCCTGGTCTCGAGTTGGACACCCCGGAAGGGAGGTTTAACTTTAGATCGTGTCAGCTGAAGCATCTGCATGCAGGAGCCTCAGCGTCTCTAGTCAGTGTGTTGGCCTGGAAGTCTTGGTTCCCTCTAAATGACATTAGCAAGAGGTGCTGTATTTATACAGAAAGTATCTAAGGTTTCTGTGTCCCTTTTTTCTTGTATTAGCCTTTGTTGGGTATGAGGATGACGTATGGGATGAGCCATGCATGCAGATATCGGGAGGAAGGTGGTGTAGCCCCAGCCTGGTTTCCAAGAACCCTTATGAATATTCACTCATACTGTATCAGTCTTAAGATAAAGTCATAGAACACAATTGTTCAGGGAAAGCCTTCATCTGCGCCGAGGACCAGAACTAGGTAAAGGTTAAATCTTAAAAGGCTGGTTACTGTGCAATGTAGTGTAGGGAAGGTGATGTAGGTGAAAAGGTATGATGTTACCTGGGCCTACACTAGGGTACCTATATGAAACATAACAGCTCCACTAATAGCAGTACTAGGGCCCCCCTCTCCTTCTCAAGAATCTAGAGAAACTTCCCTGGATTTTATACACAAGGTTACTAATTGGTGTAGTAAGAATGTGGTAAATGGCCTGAACATATCCTCCAATATCATTATGGCCGGAAGAGCGGGGTGGATAGGCCATCGGACAAAACAAAATGGTTTGGAAAACTGTATAGCTGTCAACTTTAAAAACTCTGCGCAAGCCTAGTCGTCAGTGGGCTGTGCTTTTAGGAGTAGTTTCGTCTCTACAATTAGAACAGTCTCCCTACAATACCTCTATCTCCACAGGCAGCCGCCAGCTTCTGCCCAATGGCGGTTACCTTCAAATCCAGTAAGGTCTGGCCACATAATTAATAAAGATACAATTCTACCCTTGAGTAACCGTTTTCAACCCCTAGCAAGTTTTCGGGGCCTGAATGAAAATGACTGACTAAGGCAATAGGATAAAATGACCCAGGGTAAAAATTTATTCCACACGGTCCCAGCCCCTAAGCCCACCGAAATGGGTGAAAAATATCTTACTACTTCTTCCATCTCAACCTTTTCTGTTGCTCCTTATGAGAAGGTCCTCTCGTGGAATATTGCAGGTCTTAGGTCAAAAAAGGGGCAACTTATCTTGGGACAACTTTCTTGTAACGTACCATCTCATTGCCCTACAAGAAGCGTGGGAGGTTAATGCCTGTTTTTATTTAGACTGTTTCATGTCATTCTGTAAGCATGCTATTCCTTCGAACATGGGAAGAGCCAGTGGAGGTCTGTTTTTAATGTGTTCACTCAAACACCTCCTAGACTTAAAGGATCTTTTGAAACACTATGAGGAGGATACATCATTTTATTATGACCGGATAATCCTAGGGGATTTTAACATTAATCAGTGTCATTCAAATTGTATTTTAATGTTGGACCAGGGGGACTCCTTTTCTTCACCTAATCACTTTGAGCACACACCCTCAGGTATTTTTCAGAAGGTCTTCTCTTAGCTCATAACCTACATTGCCTTCAGCCAAAAAGATATCTTGGCTTCAGTACCTACCTATGCAGGGAACAGAAGGTCCAGTACCATTGATTACACTCTGCTGTCTGCACCACTAGCCTCTGCCATAGAGGAATTAATGGTCTCTTGGTCAGGTTTTATTGATCATAATCCCTCACACTTGTATAACCCTTTCTGCCATAGAAACTGAGGAGGCGACTACCTGCATCACAAATACAAATATTAGCACTAAAGATCAAGCCTGTAGGCTAGCTAAAGTGGGAAAGGATTGTCCCAGAAAGCTTTCCGGACAATCTATATACCGTTTGTGCCACTGAGATCAAAGCATGCTTAGATCCCACCAAACATGACAGGGTTATCCAAGGGGCCCTTGGGAAAATAATGAACCAAATATCATCTGACCTAACCACTGTGAGCAGAGTACGATGCCCTAAGGCCAAAAGATGGTTCAATGGTATATGCTCTACGACCCGTAGGGAGCTTTTGCAAACCCTAAAACTCATCCCTAGGGATGAGACAGAAATCAGGAGCAGAAGAAAGGCACACAAATTAGCAGTCCAGGAGAGGAAGAAGCAGATAAGAGAGCAGGCTTGGGAGGCTCTAGGGCAAGCTAGTGTGCTGGCAGATAGTTCTAATTTCCGGTCTTTAATTAACAGTCCCTTTTTTCTGAAACACCAAATTCTAATAGAAACTGTATCATTCCGGCTGACCAATGGGTACAATACTTAGGCAATATTTTCAGTGGTACTAATCTAGGAGACTCTGAGGATCATAGGGACGGTGGGCAAATCAGTGTACCCCTTTAGTATAGACGAGGTCTACAATGCAATCACCTCCAAAACTAGAGGAAAGGCTACGGGCTCAGACGGGGTCCCAGCAGAATTATATAAGGCTTACCCAAAGGTCAGGGCTAAGACTTTAGTACATATTTTTTAATGCAGCATGTTCACATGGTTTTCCCCTATCCTGAGCTAGGGCAGTCATTATTTTCATTTTTAAAAACAGTGCTCTGGATGACCTTGCATGCTACAGGCTGATCTCACTTTTGGACTCCGCTGCTAAAATTATGGCCTGGCTTGATCACTTAAATGTCATCTCCGATTTGCTGTATGGTTTTAGGCCGGGCAAAGGGACCTTGGTCCAATGTCTAAATTTACATTTAGAGATCGGAAAATATACCATTGTCAAAAAGGGAACTTTACATTTGGCTTTTATGGATTTGACTCAAGCCTTTGATTGTGTAAATAGGTCTGAATTATGGTTGATATTAAGTGACATGGGCCTTGATGCAGAGCTGGTGGTTTTTTTACATACTACCCATGAAAGCAACACAGCTGCGGTCAGATACAATAGAAACGGCGGTTTGACGAATTCTTGGGCTGTGAAGGGAGGGGTACGTCAGGGTTGTATCTTGGCCCCCCTGTTGTTCACGCTTTATATAAATGGGCTAGGGGACTCCTTAATCGCTAGCTATAAAGACATCCCAAGGCTAGTGCCAGGATGATCCCTGCACTCATATATGCAGATGACACGTTACTGCTTGCTAGAACCGCCGTGGGCCTCCAATCACTTTTAGGTGGTTTTATAGTTTTTATGGACTCTTTAGACCTACCAGAAATTGTACTAAATCACACCCCATGTCCATAGGCCCCTGAAAATCCTTAAAGGCCAAATTTTATTGTAAGGGGGCTTAACTAACCAAAGTCCCAACCTTCCTCTATTTGTGGGTACTCTTTGATGAGCGTGGATCTTGGCGTGCACAAATTACACAAAAAAAGAATACTCTAACCAGAGCAACAGGAGTCCTGATCTGTGGAAAACTACAGGTATTTACTTTCCTAACGGGTTGGGAAACGGTCACCTCTGAACCTTTTCCCTCTTTTTTCTTGTTCTCTTTTCTCACACAATTAGAGTGTGACTATAGGTCCTGCCCTCCCTGTGGGATTCATGGTGCCACAAATTGAAAACTCATTAAAAGCATCTTTACTACCTCACGTTGAAACCATCATAGTACCAGGCATTTTCACCTTAACGTATATTGCTCAGTACAGCAGCCTCCTCACTCACAGGCACCGCATTTCGTATTCATGCCATCATGTTCCGCATATTGCCCGATTTGACAATACCGCAACCAGTCACCTATCTCGATATGCGCCTACAATGACTAAAAACTCTTGTGTGTACTGTTTTGTCATTTCTCCTACAGGTTTTAAAGAATAACCGGAGGCATTCTCCCTTTCTCAAATGCACTCCTTAGCGAGTGCGACACCACTCAAGGTCCTCTGTAATCTCCATTGACCATCAACCTTACCACCTTTTACTACTCACACAAAGGTCCTGACAGAAGCCAGTATACAGTGAAACCTGGCTGAAACATGTAGACCTGCCCATAAGTGATATTAGAGACACTAACTACCTCTACATATATCCAGCATTTTTTAAACACTGCCATAGGGCCCCCCACTTATGAAATCTTTATTAACTTTAGTGGACCCCATGGATAGCCTTTTAATACACTTCACAGCACTAACAACACACCAAAATACCAGCTCTGCTGTAAACAGGCATTGTAGCACACCCGGGGTGCACTCAGCACCTTTCGTGGGACCCGATGATGTAGCATGCCACCAACTCAACTTGGTTGGTCGGTGAGGGTTTTCATTAAAAACGAATGTTTTTTTCCATACACATGTACATCTAGCTTCCAAGTGGGAACTAGTTCTTCTTGATTCTGACTATATCCACCAGGAGACGTGAACTAGCCCCCACAAATTTTCAGTCCTCCCTCTCTTCTTGATATATGCATGTCTCATTTATACCCTGAATTTTGCACTTTTATTGATACCAAGAAAGTTCCTATTCTAATTTTGTAAAGGTTTTAAAGGCTTGTTGATGAAATGTTTCTTTTTAAGATGTTTGCTTTACTGGCTTTGAGTTGCCGAATAAATTACCTTTTGACTTGACTTGACTTGACTGAAGCTCAGCAAAGAATTTGAATATGGAATGACATAGTCATCCATCACAATCATCTAACCCTTCCCAAAAAAGAGAATTATCTGTATTGAAGTTCTCTACAAAATCTCTTGCCATCAAACGTATCATATCTCAAAGATGAGAAGTATTAGAACAAGAACCGGACTTCAGAGAACTGCTTCTGACAAAACCACTGTTTGCACATTTGCGTTCTAAAAACCTGAGGGAATTCCTCAAGACCAAATTAACACCAGTGAAGAATACCCATACAGGGATGAGGAAATGTTTTAACTGCAGCCATTGCAGCAATGTAATTGTAGGGAAAATATTCACTCATCCACAAACTGGCAAAAAGGTGACACTGAAACATTCTTCAGAATTAGTAATTTATGCACATGTGGCATAACATGTATTGGAAGAACATCACGAAAAATTAAAAGAAGAATAACTGAGCACAAAAGCATGGTATGTTTGAAAAACAGAAACTCATGCTTAGCAACTCATTGGTTTAACACACAGCATAATATACCACAACTGCATTTTACCATTTTGGAAAAACTGACTCCCACACAAGACAGAGACAGGCATAAACCCTTTAGTCAGTAAAGAGGCCTTTTGGATCAAACTCTTACAGACATTAATACCGAAGGGGCTAAATAATAAAATTGAGGTACCATGCTTTTTATAATGCTTTTTTTTTAATGCTGTTGAAGAATGTTTTGTATTATTTAGCATGAGCAAAACGTTCTGTCAGTTTGTTACTATTGGCTATAGTGGATCCCCAATTCACATTCAAACATGTATAACCACACAGGCTCAATGCAGACTGTTACAAGCTCAGGGAAACAATGTCATATTTGTGTATATGGGTTATGTGTAATTATCAGTAAAGTATTTGGGCAAACATAAGTGGTAAAATGTATAATGATACTAAAGCGTTATCTTTTTGGGTTAACAGATCGTAATTTTTTTTAGAGATACTTGGGGTCATATTAAAAAGGCCAGGCGATAATTACCGCTAAGCTTTATTGTCATGCTCACATTGTACACAGCTGTTGGGGCCCACAACCCGAAGGCCGGCATCACAAAGTTACAAATCACCCTGTTATGTTAACACAGCCATTTTACTGACAACCTTCAAGGTCCGGCGGCGATTAAAAACAGGTCTCATATATAACCAACATTTGTGAGAAAGCATCTACAGTTGTTGAGCAGCAGAGTCACAAAAGGCCACTAAACATAGGTAACAAAACCCCTAGCCTAACCCACCTGCTAAACACCACTCTAAAAATACAACACTAACTTATTTATATCCCTAATATTCCCTACGTCGACGCACCCTATATCCAACCACACATCTTTATATCATCTACCATTCATACATCCCCAAACATCCATCCATGGTCCACAATTCCATAACACACAATACCACAGGCCACTCATCGCCATACACCTCTAAACGGTTCAATGCACTCACATCTCGGTGCCACCTGTCCCCAGCCATAATGCGAATGGTCCCCAAATATCCACTGGCCGTGATCTACTTGGCATAAGGTCCCAGTAATTAGTCAATTGGTCTTTGCAGTATATTGCTGATCGTATCCAGCTCGTTACTGTAGGGGGAGCAGCCTTTTTCCAATGTACCGCTATCTGTCGCTTGGCCAGCAGCAACAGTAAGGCAGTTAGGTTTCGCGAGCCGCTTGGGATCTCCATAACCAAACCCAGCAGTGCCATTATCGGGTTCGGGCATAGTTCCTTCCCAACATCCGACCAGGCTATGGGGAATTCCGTGTCACACCTCACAGTACCGTCAGTTAACGACATCATCACTGATTTGGTCCAATTTACCTGTATACCTGTGAGACCTCCATATCTGATAAATTCCCGCATGATTGGGTCGAGATTTTCTGCTGGTTTACTCATGTAAATTGTCATATCGTCTGCGTACATCAATACTAACAAGCCTCTAGAGGTGAAGCCAATGCTTTGTTGAGTGTGATGCTGTCTTAGCCGTGCTACCAGGTGTTCCGTAGCAATAGCAAAAAGGAGCGGTGACAGGGGGAAGCCCTGCCTTGTGCCCCTCGTTATGTCAAACAATCCCGAGATCTGACCATTTACCTTCACTCTCGCTGTGGGGGATGTATATAGAAGCCTAATCTGTTGAATAAATAGTGGACTAAAGCCCATACAGGTGAACAATGCAAATAAGAACTACCACTCGAGGGAGTCAAAAGCCTTCGTGGCATCCAGCAAAGCAGCAGCCGCCTGTACACTAGGGTCCAAATAAAGGAGAAGACCGAAGAGCTCTCTGAGATTATGCGACGTTGCTCGTCCTGGGACAAATCCCGATTGATAGGATAGGGCTATTTGCGGAAGCATGGGCTTCAAACGTTCCGCCAATAACTTAGCGTATATTTTTGCGTCTAGATTGATTAAGGAAAGGGGGCGGTAGGATTCTGGGTATGATGGGTCCTTATCTGGCTTTAGAATAGTGATTATCATGGTCTCCCTGAGTGTGGGCGGCATCATACCTATTTCCATAGCCTCCATGTATACCTGATGCAGTCTAGGAGCTACTATGTCTATAAACTCTTTGTAAAAAGGAGCCGTTAGTCCATCTGGGCCCAGGGCTTTATCGGCCGGCATGCCGGCGATCACACCCCTCACATCTTCCACGGTGATAGGCAATGCCATGTATTGTCTCGCACCATCATGTATTGTCACAAACCATCATTAAAACAAGCCAATGCAATGGTGTCCAAATATTCTTCGATATCTGTCCCGCTAGGATTTGTGTGTGACGTGTATAGCGCCCTGTAATACTCCGTCATTGTGTGAAGGATGGCCTGAGGCTCTCACATCAACTCTCCGTCTCTTCCTTGTAATTCCATGATATACTCTGTCCCCCGCGGTGCACGTAGTAGTGATGCTAACATCTTCCCTGCTCTGTCACCCTCACCATATCTCCTAGTCTGCGCGTATTTGTTAAGGTACGCTGTTTCCCTCTCTGCTTCTTCTTGGAATGCTGTCAATTTAGTTCTGATTTCAGCCTGAATGGACGGGGAAGGGTTTTCCCTGTTGTTCTTCTCTAAGCTAGCAATGTCTCTCTCAAGGCTACTCAATGTGTTCCTTATGGACCTCAGCAGCCCTGTCTTAAGCACCAGGCAACTGCCACGCGTCTCCACCTTGAACGCTTCCCACAGGGTACCCGGCGAGTCCACCGTTACCTCATTCAGCTCAAAATACTCAGACAATTTTCCCCTCAGTTCTTCCCTGAATACTTGGTCCAACAACGCTCTTGATGGAAATCTCCAACTAAAGGGTTGCACATATTGTGGTGGGATTGTCAACTGCACACGCACAGGCGCGTGGTCAGAAAAAGTGCTCTGCAAGTGGTCTGCCAACGTTACCCGTGAGTGTATATCCCTGGACAGCAACCAATAGTCAATCCTAGACTAGGCATTTCTGTGCACGACATACACGTGCCCTCCCTCTCCCCCGAATGTAAAGCCCTCCAAGTATCTTCCAGGCAATCTTCAGGCATTAAATCCTTCAGAACCGCCGCTGCCCTAGGGTGATGTGCACAAGCCACTCCCTGCCTGTCAGCTGTAGGGGACAGTGCAACATTGAAGTCACTTCTCCATAATATCACCATCTGTCCATAGGATTGAATCCTTTGCCACACATTCTGAAAAAAACTCGGGCTGTCCACATTTGGACCATACACATTTACAATCAACACAGGGGTATCACACAGCACACCCAGCAATAAAATCTATCTGCCCTTCTTATCTATAAATGATGTGTGCGTTTTCCACTGTAAACCTCTGCGTGTTAGAATGGCAACACCTCTGGCATAGTGAGAAAAAAAGGCGTCTCCACTACCTCTCCCCATCGATGTTGTTTGAGCATATTAGTATTAGTAGCGGCTAGGTGTGTTCCCTGCAATAAGCAAATATCCGCCTCACTGCGCATCAAGTACGAGTGAAATAATCTAGCCTTTCTTCGATCATTCAAGTCCCTAATATTCCAGGATATACAAGTAACAGCCTTTACAGGGTTCCCCATCTCGGGCCAAACACATACACAATCATCCTAGCCACCCCAATCCACCAATTCTGCAGACAGAAACAAACCAGGGCATATACTTCCATATACTTCCATAAGACACATACATACACGGCCTCGAGGGCCAGAAAGTGGTATTCCGGACAAACTAGAACGTTGAATCAAAACAGCTTGTAGGTGCAGCAGGCTACAAAAATAGGCTAACATCTTGAACCCCCCTCCACCCGCTCCAACCCCCCAATCGGTTGTGCATTTCCCCCCGCCCCAACATTCTCCCTGAACCGCTCAACTTCACATTCCCAACCCCTCCACCCACACCAAGCCCCCAATCAGGTCGTGTAATCCCTCCCGCCTTCCTCCACATCCATACACTCCACAAAAACACTGTCCGAACAATGGGATTCATCCCAGGGGGTATGCAGGGTGGCCGCCATACTTCCCCGTACTTGTGACAGGGTGGCCGAGCTGCTGATACCACAACGCCCTCTCCAGGACCAACCCACTCTCAGGGTGAGATATTAAACACTATGTAACAGCCAAGTACCAAAATATACAGGAATCTTCAACAGGTGGACAGAGAGACACACCCCATCTGTGCAGAAGGGATCACAATATCAGTTAACTTGCCACCGGTATACAATCATTTCAACATACGGCAAAGAGTTACACATATCATTCAATATCACTTAGCCTGTCAGTCGTCTCGTGCTCCTCCGGTGTCTTCTGCTGTCTCTGGGATTTTGCCAATTGCCTAGCATAGTTCAGTGCCGCCTTTGCATCCACAAAGAAAGTAGGCCTGCCAGGGTCCTGTACTCGCAATTTTGCTGGGTATATCAAAGCATATTTCGTTCCAGTTTGCTGAAAGATCTTTTTCACCTGTATAAATTCCCTGCGGGCAGCCTGTACCTGCAGGGTACAATCCGGATAAAGTGCTATGTTATTCCCGGGGTATTGTATCTTGTCTTTTTCCCTCGCAAGGCGTAGGATCGCGTCCCGATCCCTATAGTTTAGCACTCTGGCGGAGCGCCCGGCCTGGGCTTGGGACCCAGGGATCTGTGAGCTCTTTCAATCAGGAACATTGGAGAGAACCCATCCCCGAATAGGTACTTCATCGTAGCCTCAACCTATTGTACCATATTGGGAATGTCCGTCGATTCAGCAACACCTGTAATGCGTACGTTATTACGTTGCGAGCTCTCTTCCAAATCCTCATTTTTCTGCTGGATCCGAGCCAGTACTTTATCCATACCTTTCACTTTCTTCTCAATATCAGTTTGACCTTCTTCCCTCTCAGTGACACGCGTCTCCAACACGCTGACTCTACCCTCCTGCTTATCCATCCGCTGTGTGATGCCGTCCATACGCGCCGCCAAAGTATCCATCTTGGAGTCGATGCCCTGCAAGCTCGTTTTCAGCTCCTGAAACATTGATCTAATATCAGCAGCTGGCAGCTGACTGGTACCATCATCCGCCCCAGCACTATCTGTTGTTTCGGTTTCAGGCGTTTATTTTGTCGTCTTATCGAACGTTATTTTGGGCTGGCGCATCTCCGGCTTATCCATCTCGGTACTCGGACGACTTTGCTGCCCTCTTGCAGCACAGTGGTAGCACGTTGAATAGACACGCTACCCAGCCACATCCTCAATGCACTCCACAGGACTATATTGAGACACAGCCTACTGAGCCCACAGGAATACCTCCACTATGTACATGCAGCAGGTCCTGCGAGAATCTTGCCACCAGACGTTTAATGGTCAGCCCACAAGTCTCAGGGATCCACTCTACGCCAATACAGGCGGTCCTCCCGGCGTAATCACCTATCCGCGGCTTCGGCAGTGTGAGTGGCCTACTGTCCCAGGGCTATATCCCTCACCGTTACAAAATGTCCGCCGTGAGATGCCCTTTTAATCTGCTTGGCACTATGAGGGCGAGGCACCAACCATCTCGCATATCCTCCTCAAAACTCACCTACTGACCAGTCTCGCAGTTCCCAACCGCAGCGCGGGTCAAATTCGGTGGGGTCCCACACACCACAGCACTCTTCCATATAACGCAGGATTATGTGGTCCGCGGCGCGATGGTTTTTAGCAGTGGCACCCGTAGCGCCAGCAAACGAACGATCAAGACGCTAGGCACCGCGTCACTATGGCCAATGTTTCCTTCCCAGTTTATATATATATGAGCGCACTGCTATATATAAGCTCACCGGCACATTCCAAGCCTCTGTTCGCCGACAGCAGTCCTCCAGAGCGCTTCTCGGCTGCAGGGCCCCAAGTGACCCAAAATGGCGGTCCGCAGCCAATGAATGCCTGACACAGTTGTATTGCACAATGTGCTTCTATGCAATTAGGATGCGAGACGTGCCCAGTCGCCAGCAGATCCCCCAGTGAGCTACATGTCCTGCACAGCTATCAAACAGCCTCTCTGCACATGTCCACAGCAAGCAGCTTCAGGCGGCAGCCGCCCCCTCATACCTGACGAGCGCCGCACGGAAGTCTGCATTTCCATCGGCTGCCAGCACAATGGGGCCGGCCTCAGACACGTCTTCGATTATCCTCCAGCACCGCTTAAAGCCAGCCGTCCTCCAATGTTGGTTTCCCCACCCAGCCGGGTGCAGCTCCGATCGCCGCCGGGTCACAGCCTCCTCCGTCCCCAGTGCGCTCGCTACGCGAGTCCCCGGCCTCACTCCTTAACTTAGGCCCCTTCTTCCCGCAGGCAGACCCACGGCCGCAACTCCGTCTCCTTATGTCCTATGCCGCCGATTTACACATCGAATCAGAGCGGAGGATGCACTTGAGCTCTGTTCCCCAGGCAGGTCCGAGAATCGGCATGTAATATGCGGATAGATAGCGGATTTTGTGCTCGGCCGCCGGAGTTGCGAGACTAGGCAGCCATTTCGCTCTGCGGCCAAGCCACGCCCCCACCGCTAAGCGCACTTAGCGCTAGGATAATTATCGCCTGCCAACTCTCAATTTTATTGTGGAGATAGCGTGCTAATAGCAACGCTTATCTCCAAAGCGATAAAATTCAGAGCGCAAGCTGCCAATTGTGAGATTATCGCTGGAAATACAGCGATAATCCCACACGGTTTAGTGATAGCCTGCTAATAGGGATAGACATACTTAGCCATGATATCCACCTTACATAGGATATCATGGCTAAGTCAGAAATATACCAGACGTAAAAAAGCAGCGTTAACCGCGGTTAGCGCTGCTTTTTATATCACTAACAGGGTAAGCGATATCCTTGATAATAGAAGAAATGTCACTTAGCGACATTTCTCCTATTATTTTACTCAGGAATGCCCCCTTTGCATCTCATTAGAGATGCAAGGGGAAGCTTAGAGTAAAAGGGTGCTAACATGCGAATTTGCGAGTTAGCACCCTCTTGCTGATAGGTGCCTAGTTTTATCTCTGCTTTTTTGGCTTTTAAAGCCGAAAGCGGGAGGAAGGCTTTTCTCACATCCTTTTACGCATGCATGCTCCACATATTACCCGAACACAGATGAGGGCTACACCAATCACTGCATGCCAGGAAAAAGTTGAAGACACACACCGGGAGAGTTTTGTGCAGAATTTTCCAAAACAAGTAGGTTATGGTGCTAGTTTAATTTAATATTTGATCGTCTGAACAAACTTATAATCACAGCATGTATCTTTTTAGAGCTTTGAATTCCACCACACATGGCAGAATAAATATTGATAAAGCAGTTGCTGGTTTTCAGAGGTTTAGGGGCATATTAACAAGGGCTTTATCTCTGCTTTTTTGGCGTTAAAAGCCAAAAAAGCAGAGATAAAACTAGCGCCCTATCAGCAACAGTGTGCTAACAAGCAAATTTGCATGTTAGCACCCTTTTACTCTACGCTTCCCCTTGCATCTCTAATGAGATGCAAAGGGGGTGTTCCAGAGTAAAATAATAGGAGAAATGTCGCCAATTGACATTTCTCCTATTATCAAGGATATCGCCAACCCTGTTAGCGATAAAAAAAAGTAGCGCTAACCGCAGTTAATGCTGATTTTTTACATCTGGTATTTTTCTGACTTAGCCATGATATCCTATGTAAGGTGGATATCATGGCTAAGTATGTCTAGCCCTATCAGCAAGCTATTGGCAAACCTTGTGGGATTATCGTTGTATTTCCCGCGATTATCTCACAATTGGCAGCTTGCGCTCTGAATTTGATCACTTTGGAGATAAGGGTTGCTGATGGCACGATATCTCTGCGATAAAATTCAGAGTTGGCCGGCGATAATTATCCTAGCGCTTAGCGATAATTATCGCCTGGCCTTGTTAATATGCCCCTTGGTTTTTAACACATAGATTATGTTTTCCTTAGACGTGAAGCTCGTATTGAATAATTGTTTCCAAATATTTTGGATCCGGTTTGTTCTGAGGTACGTGTTGAATTTCACATCTAGGCACGAGATGTTCACCGGTTATGATTTCGAGCACATTTTGTATGGACGAGGAGCTCGAGCACGCAGGCATTTACGGGTCACGGCGGTGCATGAATAAACCTGAGTTTCATAAAGGTTGCATGGGTGAATTTTACAGCACGTCCTATGGCACACACATAAAAAAATCTTCAGATTTGAACGTGGACTGGAGCACACACTAGGAATGGCCACTCTTGTTAATTAATTATTTTCTGGACACAATGTTCATTAACATTTAATTTGTATAGTGTTCCTGGTGGTTCATGGATAAATATCCAACCATTATTTTTGAAGTTTCCCTGATGAAGAGTTATAAAAACCCGAAATGCATTGAGAAAAGGAAGCAAGGAAATTAAAGTTTCATACAGTTAAAACATGGACATTGATAACAAAAGTAATGTGGTGTATCAGTTTTCGACATGTACCATTATTAATATACAACATGAGGAGTGAATTATAAAAGACAATCAACAATTATATTTGGTCGTCCAATTGTAATCACCATGGTTATATTTATGTATCTTTGTGTTGAGAGTACATTGCATGTACACCCTCGAGAAGGTTTGTTTTGCCAGGCTGAACTGCCAGTATAAAACTGCACACACAGACTGCAGTTGCATACCAGAGATATGTTTAAAGTGCTTCTTAAGTGGGTGGCACAATCAGTACTGCAGGCCCTCTGGCATTATTTAATTTGAAGACCATAGGCACAAAGTGCCACTTCACTAGGGACTTACAAGTAAATTAATTATACCAATTAGGTATATGCAAATTCTACCATGTTTGCACAAGCATTTTAGTATTGGTTAGTATTGGTAAAGTGTTCAAAGTCCTAAAGCCAGCGAAAAAGGAAATCAGCAAAAGAGGAGGGTTGAAGGCAATAAATTGGAGAAAAACCACGACATGAATGCCAGGTCTAACAAGTGGGATGCCTGTTCATACCATTTTCTCCTTTCAAATTGCAAGGAGTCACAATTAGTACATTGCAAGTTTCAGAAACTTTCGCAGCTTTTCGGTGTGCCTGTTTGGTTCACCAATTGTGTCATCTGTGCCACTCTTTGTTTGTCTGTTTCCGTCACCTTGTGGGTCTAGCATATCGCATGTTAGGTACTGTATACCTGTCATAGCCCTCCCAGCATTTCAGCCTTTTCCTTCCCGCCAATGCATCCCCTGTGGCCCGCCCCCCTCACTCACCAATTCACACCTCCCAGCTGCTCCTCCCTCCCACCTTCCCTTCTTATGGCACCCGCTGCATGGCCGTTTCTGCGGAAGTGCGCAGTGGGTGCGCCGCTGGCACCCCAAAGGCAACAGACCTGCCGAAGACTCGAGAAGAAGTGGCACCTCAAACAGACACCTGACAACGACACAGCCCACAAGAACCCCATCCGCAGGCACCACCAACTCATCCGAACCGCCAAAAAGACCCCTTTAAAGGAACGCATCGGCAACACCGCCACAACAGCAAAGAGCTCTTTAACATCTTCTTTCATCGCAAGATCGCAGACATCCATGACAGCTTCAACAACCAGACCCCCCCGACAGCCACCGACATCTACGAATCCCCGCCCACCACCCACACCGGCCTCCTGCTCTCCTGGACCCAAGTCAGTGATGACAACACCATCAAAATCATGAACAGCATCCATTCTGGCTTGCCATCTGACTCCTGCCTGCACCACATCTTCAACAAAGCAAGCTCCATCATCGCACCCCATCTACGGAAGATTGTCAACAATTTCTTTGAGACCGCCACCTTCCTAGAGAGCTTGAAGCACGCCAAGATCAACACCTTACTCAAAAAACCCAAGATGGATGCTAAAGACCTCAAGAACTTCCAGCCCATCTCCTTGCTCCCGTTCCCAGTGAAAGTCATCGAGAAGATTGTCAACAGGCAACTGACACGCTTCCTCGAAGAGAACAATGCTCTGGACTCGTCCCAATCTGGATTCCACAGCAACCTCAGCACCAAAACTGCCCTGATTACCGCCACCGACGACATCAGGACCATGCTGGTCAATGGCAAAACCGCAGCCCTCATCCTCCTGGACCTTTCAGCCGCCTTCGACACCGACTGCCACCACACCCTACACACATGCCTCCAAAACACATGGATCTGCGACAAAGCCCTGGACTGGACTACCTCTTTCCTCACCGACAGAACCCAGAGTGTCCACCTCCCCCTTTCCGATCTGAAACCACCAAGATCATCTGCGGCGTTCCCCAAGTGTGGCTCAGGGGTTAGAGGCGGCAGACCCGGAAGATGAGATCGGTCCTGGACCAGGGTTCATTTCCCTGCCTCGCCGGGTCTTGGGCTCAAAAATTCCACGGACTCAATAATTCTCGTTCCGGTGCCTACTCGACTCACGGGTTCACACTCTGCGACTCTGGGCAATAGCTTGCTTAATCTCCACTACGGCCCCTCGCGGCGGGATGCCTGGCTTTCACCTTGTGGATACCCTGCTGGGGTTATCTCACAGGGGAATACCAGGACGGGTTCCCAAGGCAAGCGCCTTGATGCCTTCGGGTGATACGTGCGCTATATAAATCGCAATACATACATACATCCCTCAGCTCGACACTCTTCAACGTCTACATGGTACGCTTGCCTACATTGTCCAATCGCATGACCTCAACAACATCTCATATGCCGATGAAACCCAGCTGATGCTCTCCCTCACTAAAGCCTCCACCACCGCCAAAAGCAACTTCCATGAAGGAATGAAGGCTGTCGCCCAATGGATGAAGAACATCCACCTGAAACTGAACTCAGACAAGACAGAGGTCCTCATCCTCGGCTCCACCCCCTCCGCCTGGGATGACTCCTGGTGGCCGACCACACTGGGAGGTGCACCGACACCCACCGACCACACACGCAACCTGGGGTTCATCCTAGGCTCATCGCTATGAATGACCTAGCAAGTCAACGCAATCTCATCCTCCTGCTTCCACACCCTCCGCATGCTCCGCAAGATCCACATATGGATCCCCACCAGAACAAGAAGGACGGTCACCCAGGCCCTCGTCAGCAGCAGACTGGACTACGGCAACGCCCTCTATGCGGGAACCACATACAAACTCCAGAAATGACTCAAACGCATACAGAACGCCTCTGCACGCCTCCTCCTCGACATCCTCCGCCACAGCCACATCACAGCCCAGGTGAGAGACCTGCACTGGCTCCCCATCAACAAGGGGATCCCCTTCAAGCTCCTCACACATGCTCACAAGGCACTCCCCAACACCTGACCAGCACACCTCAACAACTGACTCATCCTCTACACCCCAAACCACCAGCTCCGCTCCGCCGACCTTGCCCTCACCACCGTTCCAAGCATCCGCAGAACAACCACCGGCAGCAGATCATTCTCCCACCTCGCCGCCAAGACCTGAAACACCGTCCCCATCCACCTGCGGCAGACACAGGACCTACTGACCTTCAGGAGACTCCTCAAGAACTGGCTGTTTGATCAGTAGCAGCACCTCTCCCCCTCCAGCTCCTTGAGACCATCATGGGTAAGTAGAGCGCTATACAAATGATTGATTGATTGATTGATCTGTTCTGCTTGGAGTAGCATCTTGCAGTAGAGGAGTTTCATAATTTCTGCTGAAACTACATATGGGTTGGCAGATCACCTTCAAGCTAACTTTCAAATGTCTGGGGTGGCACCATTTGGCAGGGTAAGACTCAGAGATGACAGAGTGCTTGTGCGGGTCAATGTTTTTAGAGCCTTTTGTCCCTGAGGTTCTAGTCAGGAGGCCAGCTAACCAGCCCTGTGAGTCACTCTGGGGTTCTGGATTTAACAGATGCAGGTCCAGTCCTTCTTTCCCAGGCAAGAGGGCAGCAGGCACAGTTCAACACAGCAGTGCAGCAGTCCTTTGGAGCAGCAGTCCAGCAGAAATTAGCCCTTTCAGCAGCACAGCAGTCCTTCTTCCTAGCAGAGTCCATAGGTCCAGAAGTGTACTAAAGAGTTGGGGTCTGAGATCCAACATTTATACCTGGTGCCCACTTTGAAGTGGAGGAAGCTTCTAGAGGTTTTCACTGCCCTAAGGTGTCCGGCATGCCCTTCCTCCCTCTCTTGGCCCCGGCTTGACTGGGGTCCCAGTAGATCAGTATCAAACTCTTTGTGAGTGTTATCAGGAAGATGTGCAAGTGTGGATAGAGACAGCTCCTCCCCATCATTAACTTGGAGTAGCCCATCCTGACAACGCCTATTCTCTTTGTCTCACTGTCTGAGAGCAAAACACAAACGCCAACTGCCAGCTACACCTAGTCATGTGACACAGGATCGGGCTGCAGGCACCAACTGGTTAGGACAAGAACGTCTTCTAGTTTTTGTAACAATATAGCTGAGGTAAACATCAGCGCGAATCCAGTACAATCACTTGATCGCCGGTATTTAGCATAGATTAACAGACTTCGTCGGAAGTCACAAGGAAGCTTAAGCATCGTTCCCGGTAAGCTTAGTTCGAATTACACGCTCTGATAGTTTAAATTTCGAGTGAACTCTATCACTCGCCCGTTCTTCGATATTTGTATGAATATCACGTTTCCTTTCTGAAACGGTGTAACTCCACTCGTAAAGGCAACACCCAGTGTATCTAGATTCGAATTTCGACACTACAAGATGGCGGACACTTAGAGTCTCCAGTCCGTCTTTCAGTTTTAGTAAGAACACAGCTGAGGCTAATATTAGCGTGAACCCGGTAAAACCACTCGATCGCCGGCAGTGAGCACAGATCAATAGACTGCGCTGGATGATACAAGAAAGCTAAAGAATTGTCCACGGTAAGCTTACTTCGAACTATACGCTCCTATAGATCAAATTCAGAGTGTACTCTATCACTCGCCCGCTTTTTCGCATATTTATATGAATATCACGTTTCTTTGCAGAAACGGTGAAGCTCCACTCACGAAGAGCAGGTAACCTCATGGCGAAGCTGCGCCAATTTTTTATACAAATTTGATTATTGTCACAGACTACTGATACAAACCCCTTTCATGTTTCATGCAGGTTTTTAATTCATATGAAGTTTGTTAAAGGCATAAAATAGATTCCCCACATGCCCAAGTTTCACCAAATCGGTGAGTCATTTAAAATACACTACTACTCTCTATGTCTAGCCAAAATGTTCCACAGGCACCATGCAGATTTAAATATTTACAGCAGGAAGAGAATGTCACAGAATTGGTGATTATTTGATGACGCTATTTATATCCAGATATTGATGATTGGATGTGGATAGACTATTGAAAATGTCAATATTAGCAGGATGAGAATGTTACAGTATTGGTGATTATTCAATGACGCTACCAAACACCCAGATATGAATGATTGGATTTGTATAGACCATTGAGAATGTCATTCATAGCATATTGATACTACTGTTTATTTGGAAATATGAACTGGAAACACCATGATTTAGTAACAGAATGTACACGTATGAGCCAGGTGAGCTCAAGTAAAAGTGGCTGATGTTTAGAGGTTAAAAACTTAATAGCTAAAATACTGTGAGAAAGCATTAATGTTTATGTAATAATTTGTTTACAGAGGCCCCTGAGGAAGGGACGAGGGTCCCGAAATGCATCGGGCCAATGAATTAAGTGAAGGATGTATTTGAAGGACATAACGATCATCCTTACAGATATATACTTGTATGAAGTTGAATACAAAATATGAACCATAAAAGCTATAAAGTAAAATGAAATGAATCTGAATGCACAAGATCGTTTTTCTTGAAAGTTGGCTTTTTTGAAAATAAATTCAACAATTGAAAACAAACTGTGAAATGTTGGAATAATTGGAAAAATTGGATAACTATAGAAAAGGAGGAAATACTACCAAACCAAAGCTGTGCGCCAGGTAGGGTCGTGATTGTGTTATCACGTACCACTTCAGAAATAATTGTTCAACTAAGGGAAAGGCAGCCCTTAATTACCGAGCAGCACGCTAAAGAAGGACTCACAAACTATAAAGACTATACAGAGAAGGTTGAATCAAATTTGAATCAAAGGAGTGCCTACGCCCTATCCCAAATTGAAAATAGGACAAGAACATGCCAACTTTCTAAAAGTGGCATTTTCAGAACTGTGATTCAAAATCTGACTTTACCCTTAAAGTGGGCTTTTAATTACAATTCTTTAGACACCATACTCAATTTGTCTACCTGCACCCAATTTGATGTTACTGCTTATCAAATGTAATGAGGTAGATCTAATGCTATCTTATGGGTATGGCCGTGAAGTAGTGAAAAAAGGCTTTGCGAGTTTTTTACTACCAGGACATGTAAAAATTAAAGGCTATTGTCCAACTTTTTAAATACACTGCACCCTGCCCTCTGGGCTTTTCAGGGTCTACCCTAGTGGGGACTTGCATATATTTAAAAGGAAGGTTGATGCCCAGAAAAAGTATTCCTTTGCCAGGTCAAAATGGCAGTTTAAAACTGCACTCGCAGACTGCAATGACAGGCCTGAGTTTATAGGGCTACTTAAGTAGGTGGCACAATCAGTTGTGGTCTCACTAGTAGCATTTAGTTTACAAGCACAGGCTACAGACAGTACCACTGTACTAGGGACTTACAGGTAAATTAAATGTGCTGATTGGGTGTAAGCAAATTCTGCCATACTTTAAGCAAAAATGGAAGACTAAAGGCAAAAAGTTAGGGGAGTACCACACCAAGGATGATAGGTCCAACATGGAGCATGTAATAGTATCCCTGACAGAAAAAGTATTTCTCTTCTGTTTGCCATCTCTTATTCCTTACAACTACAACCGCCTCCTCTCACACAGCTACACCTGGTCAGAGCTGGTGGTAAATATTTTTCTTGAACTACATGGGATTGGGAAGTTTGTGCAGAATTCTGCATGGAAAATCTAGACCACCCCATTGCATAGAGTGTAACTCTATGTTGTAACTTTGAGTCTGTTATGAGCACGGGAATAGTATGACTACTAGGAGCAATTAATTGCGGTTTCCAGGCATCTTATATCTCTGTAAATCACTAGTACTGATGATGGAGGTTTATGGAGGAGGATACAGATTAGCTAGAGTGACATTGTGGGAGAGGGACCACAGATTGCTAGGAATAATCACATCAAGTTTTGCCTAGCCTTACAATCTGGAGAGTATTTTACCAACATGATTAGTAGGAACGTTGGAAAATTGAGCAAAATGCATGTCAACCGTGGCCCGTGCAGGTAACAGTGGTGGGGCCAGGTGGGAGGATTTCGAGGGACAATGCAAAGGGAAAATTAAATAAATAATTAATTCTCCCTCTTCATCGTCTGTCGGAATCCCCATCACCCCACTGCTGTTACCCGCACGGATCTCCGTTGAAAGTTAAACAGCATATTCAAGAAAAGATCTCTTCAAAATGCTTTTAGTTATTTAAACTAAATAATTAATGAGCTTATTATTAAAGTAATTATGACATTAAACGGATGGTATTATGAAAGTAAACAAATGCAGAATTGCTTTGTTAAAAATTAATACAGAGGACTTTACAATAATCTTATTCACATAGCATGCTCAGCACAAACAAATGGCCAGCATTTCTCTCAGGGGATGGTGGCAGCCCTAGATTTGCCCATGGTTGCAGGTCGATATTTTTATGATTTTCCCCATTTTTTTTCATATTCAGGAATAGAATAAACAAGCTGATACATCTTTATTTACATTTTATCCCGTTTTTCCCAAACGTACTACTCCAGTCTTTAAATTAGAATGTACTTTTGCCACAAATGTCTGTAAATATTTCCCTGGTGGAAGACTTGCAACCTGTCCTGTAATTTGTCTACAAAACCTATCAGGTATTTGTCCAATATTTCTCCACTGAAGCATTTAAAAAGGCACCATTTACCAAACGTCTCATTATCAAGCATTGACAAAGCCAGTAGTTTTCGTCTGCATGAAGTATTGGCTCTGTAAGTCTGTATTTTAACAATGTTGTACAGCAGCTCAACCGCTGTGCAGCATGGCTGAAAGAAAAAGAAAAATGTGCTCTGATAAGGCCAGCACTAGCCATGTCATTGCTTTTTTTACAACTGTTGGTGAGAGGAAGTGGGGGATTGCAGGTAACAGATAGGGAGGAGAAGACGAAATGGAAGGCAGGTGGGAGGTGTAAGCACTTTGCCGTGCCCAGCGGTGTCTTTGTCATAGCGCTTTTTTATTGTGGGTGGTTAGCCAATGTGGATGGGTGGGAGGGAGGATGAGTGGAGGGAAGGCAACACAGACCGCAGTTGGGAGAATGGGGGCATCTTAAAATGGACAGTGGGAGGGGCCATATTTATGTAAGTATTCCCTCGCTGTCCCGTCCTGAGACACCTAACACCATTACTCTTTGTACAGGTGGGGAGAAAACCAGTGCTAATTCATTTTCCAGGATGGCTTTCTCTGGTCAGCAAAGGCGGCAGCTCCTTTTGGGGAAGTTCATTTAGTACCCCATCATTCAGGAGTCTCCACATTCTGGCGTATATCTGCATTTTTTCAAATATGTAATAGCTTTACCAAACTCTTTCATCACAGTGATGTATGGGCTGTGCTGTAGATGGCTTGCAATCAGAAGTAGAAGCATTACCCTCCTGTCAGAGGGCAGATATCTGTGACAGGGCTGCCAAAAAAAAGGGCTTCATTTATTATTTTTTGCCTTAAAAGGGCAGGAATGAGCAGTATCTAACAAATACGGTACATTCCTATCCTTTTCCCCTGCACTGGCGCACAATGGCTGCCATGCGTCTAAGGAGACATCCTTGCACCATGGTGCATGTGTTCCTGCGTTGTCGGTATGATTATTTTTGTGCAGGCAGGGAAACCTTCCTGCACAAAAACAATCACAAGAGGCTTTTTCCTCTTTCTATGTGTGCTGCAAAATGCAGCACACATAGAAAATGGAATAATGAGGAGAAATAAAGATATTTCTCCCTGTTGTGCCTCCCCTACGCCTCCCCTGGGAAAGCGTAAACGTTTGCCTCTGCCTCAGGGTTACAATTTCTCGTAAATCAGGGGCAGTGTCAAAAAGCCATTGATGTTGCTGGGAACGCCCCCAGCAACACACATTGTGTGTTAAAGGGAACAATATTTACAAGGCAGCATTAAGCCAAAAAAGTAGCTTAGTGCTGGCTGGTAAATACGGGTCAGGCTCCTGTGCCATTGGCGCATCTCATAAAGGAATGCTTCGGCAGGCCAAAGGTATTATAAATTAGCCCCAAAGGGCGCATGCTGGGCTCACTGAGCCAACGTACCCCTTTAACGTCCCTGAACCTCCACCTGGTTAGGTAAAATGAGTGCAACTTCCCAGTCTTCGATGGAGCTCTTGTTTGCCTTTGCAGTGAATCCTGATTCCTGTTGAATCCAGTGTTTGAAAGGCTCAGCCTATTTTTTTAAAGAGTGAGTGGGATGGGTGGGCCAAAGGACAGTCATTATGTTGCCGGAGCAGCAACTGGGTCAATCAATGTGCAGCTTTGTTTTAAAGACACATATTTGGACAACTTTGCTGGCCCTTGTCACTGCTTACTTTCGTTTGCACATGCCACCAGTTTGGGAATGTTTGGGGGTATATGAGATGCAGTTATGTTATTGACGCAACACTTTGTTATTCTCGCTCTCCAATTCTTTATAAACATTAGTGTTTCTGTCACTTTGGTCTATCTGTCTTCAAATTGTGTTCTACTCCCAATATGTGCCTACCCCTCTGAGACACAGTGTATTGCAAATAGTGTTTTTTACACAAATACTGTGTTTACACATCGACCTTACAGAAGCCAAAAATCAAATGCATGTTCTGCTGTGCATCGAGCATACTGAGTTGATTGTCTTTAATTTGTTGTTGTTTTTACAAGAAACACAAAGTTTGAAGCAATTTTCAAACAACTCTATGACAGGTCAGTGAGTTGGTGTGGGCAATATGGAATTTACACCCTTTAAAAGAATGGCTTTTTCACGTAGGATGGTGTTCTACACCCCCAAAGCACTTCATAAGATGTATACAGAAATGGAGAATAGATGCTTTTGCTGTCAGTTAGCTGGCGAGGGAGGCTGGCTTCCTACTTTTTTACATGTCCGATGCTACGACAGTTCTGGGAGAGAGTCTTTGCTGCTCTTAGCCTTGGATCACAGAAAAGATTTGATCCTGAGGCAGCTATAGCACTTTTTGCTACTTCAGTCAGAGACAAAACATAGCAATGTCTAGAGAGGAGGAGACATTCTTAGTAATTGCCTCACTTGTGGTGCGCTCTCTGATACTTCAGAACTGGAGGACCACCAAGGTACCAGCCTACGTGGAGTGGTATATTAAAATGAATTCGAAGAAGCTTTAAAGATTTACTACTGTATGGATACATATGGAGCAGCTAGAAATCGGCTAGTATGGGGGGAATGCAATGCCAAGTTTCTATCAGTATAATTTGCACCTGTTTTTTGTCTTTTTTTAAAGAAAGGGGAAGGAAAGAAGGGGAAAGGAAGGAGGAAATAAAAAGCACTTCATGGGTTTTATCGAATTTGAAAGCACTGCACTTTATGAAATTGTATCTGGTGGACAAGGGCACTTTAGTCAGTTGCACTTGAAGATTAAGGTTCAACGCCATATACAGATATGAATTGGGATGAATTGGCATGTTGCACTTTAAGGAACGGTATATTCGAAGAAGCTTATGCTAAGAGAGTCAGTGCCGTTAGAAGATTTACTACTGTATGGAAATAAATGGAGTAGTAGGAAATGGGCTAGTATAGGGGGCAATGTAATGCTAAGTTTTTATTTGTATAATTTGCACTTGGTTTTAGGGCTTTTTTTTCTTTGAAAGGAGGAAAGAAAGTAGGGGGAAGGGGGAGGAAAAGGAAGGAAAGGGGAAAAAGGAAAAAAATGCACATTATGGGTTTTATTGGTTTCAAAAGCACTGCACTTTATTACACTGTATCTGGCAGATGATGGCATTTTATTTTATTAAGCTTTACTTGAAGATAAAGGTTTAACACCATATTTAGATGATGAACTGGCATGTTGCTCTTTAAGGAAATACCAGTATTTGTGTTAAAGTCAATATTTAATACAATGATGTACATTTGGCATATTGATTGTAATAGAATCTCATTTTGATCAATGTTTCTGCTCAATAAAAACAATCAAACAATTAATTAAAAAACAGATGGAATTTACACTGGTTAAACTTGTTATTTTAAAAATGTTCACGTTATGCATTGTTTCTAAAATTATGCCATTTTGCAATTTTAGCATGGGAGGTACAGGCACTCGGGAACAATGAGAAGGACCAGAATTCTAGCTGCTGTTGGTCAAGGTGCTTGTGTTGTTGACACTATTTGTTTGTATGAAATGCACCCTCACATCCCAAATTGCATAATTTTCTCGAAATTTCAGATAATTACATAGTAAACATTGCTTACCCTGAGGAAGAACTTCATTAAAAAAGCCCCATCGAAAGGTTCAAACGTGTCGGTGTACAGATGTGAATTGAGGGCGAATACTCCCAAATTGGATGAAATTCAATCTTGAGGAACATATAATTACTTCACATTCAGTATAGACCCATGCGAGAGATATTTTGGACCAACACTCAAGGACATATTTACATTTGTGCCTTAAAATATGAATTGATTCATAAATCAATATATGTTGGACACTTTTCAATGTTTCCTTTTATGTGGCATACTTAATGCAAACAACAGGCACTCTTACATCTAATTGTATTTGTTCGAGTGACACTTAGGTCAAGAAGTTTTCTTTAATGTTTTATGATTTAAGTTACTATGGGCCACATGTATCATACAATTTTGCATTTGCAAACAGTGAAAATTGTAAATTCAACCGTTGGGCATGCAACATATTCATACCGAATGCATGAAAAGCATTCACATGTCACACTTAGGTCTTCACAAAAATAGCGATTCCTTAATTTGCAATTCGAAATTGTGAATGGCAAAATGTGATTCGCAAATAGGTGATCGGTGAATGACCCTGAAGAGCAATTTTGCATGTGCAAAATACCACCAATTCAAATCAGGTTGTAACCAGGCGCAAGCTATTTAGATAGGCCCAGAGGGCCTCAGAATGTTTCACAATGGCAGCGCTCCACGTCACAGCAAATAGAAGGAGGATTCAAACAGCAGCACAAAGAAGGAGGAGGAGACAAGTGCGCATTTTCAGAAAGCGTGTCTCATTGTTTGGGTAGACAGAGGATGAAATCTATGATACATATAGATTAAATTCAGCTATAATCTTAGACCTAATAGCTAAACTGCATCCACAACTGCAGCACCAGACTCGCAGGACCAATGCCATTTCCACACATGTGCAGGTCCTATGTTCACTGCATCAGGGAGCTACCAGGGGGTAATAGCAGCAGCAGGAGGGGTCTCCCAAAGTGCTCTGTTGGACTTTTTCATTGTGTTCCTGGACGCTATGTTGCAGGGGATACACCAGTGTGTCAGATTTTCCACAACACCACAGGAATTGCAGCTAACTAAATACATTTTTTATCAAGCAGCCCAATTCCCCCATGAAATTGGGTGCATTGATGAGATGCATGTAGCTATATGCCCCCCTTAGTCAATGAGTACATTTACAGGAGCAGGAAATCATATAATTCACTGAACATCCTAGTCCTATGCAATGCCTCACACATAATCACAGACTTAGTAGCAAGGGATCACTGACAGAATTCCGACGATCAAAATATCGAGCTCAGCTGACAGAATATCACTGACTAAATATCGACTATCAGAATATCGAATCCCTATCTACAAACATCCTAAATATCGTTGTAAATAATATAGTTTGCTAAAATATCGACTTTTTTAAATCTCCTAAAAGTAATATAAAATGAATGAGATAATAACTATAATTAAGTAAAACATACTTAAAAATACTTGAATAACCTTAAATGTAATAAATAATAAATGTAAGTAAAAAAAAATAAACATGCATTTTTATTTTTTTATTACATATATATTAACTCAATTATATTAAAAACTAAGGATGTCCTTCATGTGCTCTTTCCACAAGTTGACTCCAAAGTCCCACAGGATTTACATTGGGACCCCTCCTCATCACCTTGTTGTTTCTTCAGAGAGTCCGACTTCCCCCATTCAACTCAGAGGCCACTGAAGTCATCTGTGGAGTCCCACAAGGATCCTCACTCAGTCCCACCCTCTTCAACGTCTACATGAGCCCACTCGCATCCATAGCGCGTCAACATAACCTTAACATCATCTCCTACGCTGACGACACCCAGCTGATCCTTTCCCTCACCAAAGACCCCAACACCGCCAAAACCAATCTGCACGAAGGCATGAAAGAAGTACCCGATTGGATGAAACACAGCCGCCTAAAACTCAACTCAGACAAAACGGAGGTGCTCATCCTAGGATCTCCCCCATCTGCCTGGGACGACTCTTGGTGGCCTTCCGCTCTGGGCACAGCACCCACACCCACAGATCATGCACGTAACCTTGGCTTCATCCTAGACTCCTCTCTCTCGATGTCCAGACAAGTCAACGCAGTCTCATCCTCCTGCTTCAACGTACTTCGCATTCTCAAAAAGATCTTCCGCTGGATCCCCCTCGAGACTAGAAAGACCGTCACCCACGCACTTGTCACAAGTCGACTGGATTATGGCAATACATTATACGCAGGAATCACAGCAAAATTACAGAAAAAAACTCCAACGCATCCAAAACGCATCAGCGAGACTCATATTAGACGTCCCTCGCCAAGATCACATCACCGGACACCTAAAAGACCTCCACTGGCTTCCCGTCAACAAAAGAATTACGTTCCGTCTTCTCACCCACGCACACAAGGCCCTCTACAATCTAGGACCCGAATGCCTCAGCACTCGACTGTCCTTCTACAAACCCACCCGCCAACTAAGATCGTCCAATCAAGCCCTCGCCACAGTCCCGCGCATCCGAAAATCCGCCATGGGCGGCAGATCCTTCTCCTTCCTGGCTGCCAAGACCTGGAACTCACTCCCCAATCACCTCCGCCTCACTCAAAACCACATCTCCTTCAGAAAAGAACTTAAAACCTGGCTATTCGACAAATAATGAACCCCTTTCCCAAGCGCCTTGAGACCCTCTGGGTGAGTAGCGCGCTTTACAAATGCCCGAACTTGAACTTGAACTTTCGTAGGATGCTCAACTCTTCCCTAACAATAAAATATTCTTTTATCACCTCATCACAAGTCACACCAGATTGCCAACCATCCATAATATACTCCTTTACTCTTCTTAATACCAAAGCATCATCCATGGCAGCATCCCATCCTCATCGCCAGAAAATTTAGCAATTACACAACTTTGTTTGTGTAATCCAGATGAGTTTTTCTAAAATTGACATTCTCAGCTTGGCAGCTCATTACACGACGCTGCCTCCACAGTAATGCAGCATACTCAAAACACAGAGAGTTGAGCAATCTACATTCTGTCTGGACATTCCAGCTCACATACTAACACTTGTGATGATTAACTCTACAATAGGATAAGGGCATAGGCGGCAAGTTTTCACTTCTATGCGTGACAGAAGGTAACAACCCACACACCCAACATTTCGTTGTATTATAAACAGCATGCGTTTGGTGCAACGTCTGAATAAAAACATTGTCCTTGTAGTACTTCCTTTGTTCCTCTTTGTGAGGCTAATGTACCAGAAATATCTTCAGGAGGGGTTGGCGTAGTACTTGCCCAAGCATGCACAGGATATTTCACTTCTAAGAAGAACAAAACCCCAAATCCGAACAGCAGGGAAAGGAAAATTATTACAACAAACACTATTGTAGTCCTAGTGGACAAAGAGGACCACCAGGCCGATCTGAAGTGACAAAGGGCTGCTCCTCATCATTGATAGGGCAACCACGGGGATACATTTATAAAACGTCAAGGGCAATTTCTAGGTGTCAAAAGGAAGAAAATCACAAGCTGGAGCCACTACTGCAACAACAGCACCAGGGGGGCACAAATTACCCAGCTTCAGTTTAGAGCCTCTCCGGTAGGCTCCTATCGTTCATCAACGACGGTGCTATGAAGCACTTTCATGGAGCAGCTGCGCAATTGCAGCCCTTGCAGAAAACAAATCCTCTTCTTTCAGGGTAGGGTACCCTCCCTCCTGCGCAAGTACGCTCAACTATCCTGTCCAATGTCCGGGGCAGTGTACCAGTGTAGCTCACTCTAGTCTAATACAGGCACCTTAGGCACAGCACCTGTGCCCTAAGCCCAAGTCCTTCCCTAACTCCTGGACTGTTCAGCTGGTGCACCGTCCTTCTTTCGGGCCTCAGGTTATATTTTGGTATTCCATGCACTGTTTCATCAACAAAAAGGGGTAGAAACTCAGGGTCAGGCGGGCATCAAGACTCAGAGTCGGGAGTATTGCAAACAGAGTTATCTCTGTGGGAATCACCTCACACAGGGCTGCGTTACTCTCTTCGTCCATCTGCGCCCACCTCAATCGAGTGTCAGAAAAGGGAATGAAGTGTGGCACCCTCTCACATTCCTGCTCAGAGATGCCGTCGTTGACCCAACGGTCATACGGGAGAGGCATCCGCTTAACATGTGATGCATGGATTCAGTGTTTTCTGCCATCTACCTTCACTGCTGTGTGAGTGACGAGAAGAACGAGAATAGGCCTCTTCTGCCTCAGCTCCAAACAGCTTTTTGTTGAAATATTTTAATTAACACAAAGTCTCCGGGCCGAATTCGGTGCCAGGGCCCCTCTGGTATTGGCTGCAATGTGGTGTGTATCTGTTGGTGAA
The DNA here is from genome assembly GCF_964261635.1 of Lissotriton helveticus. NCBI lineage: Eukaryota > Metazoa > Chordata > Amphibia > Caudata > Salamandridae > Lissotriton > Lissotriton helveticus. The sequence goes on from NC_136065.1 coordinate 1,759,710,401, forward strand.
GAGAACGAATATCTTTGGACAACTCATACAAATAGTCTACAAGCAGGGGGTACTCTATCTTGGAAAAGCGCTTGTGTCTTGGGACACCCCAGAGATTAGCAGGGCGTCCAAACAGCACCTCATACTGGGACAACCCTGTCCTAGAATGCGCGGTCGCTCTGGTAGATAGTAAGGCCAAGGGTAATGCATTTGGCCATCGCAGTCCTGTGCTTTCTTGAATCTTTGCTACTTTGAGCTTGAGAGTACCATTGTACTTCTCAACCAGACCTGCTGATTGAGGGTGATTCGCTGCATGAAACTTCTGCTTAATATGCAAGCCGTTGCACTCCAATTCAATGACTTTTGAATTGAAGTGACTTCCGTTGCCACTCCAAATCACGCGTGGCAATCCATAGCGCGGTAAGAAGTCTTTTAAAAGTGCCTTCGTTGTCGCCGTAGCTGTATTCTTTTTAGTGGGGTAAGCCTCAATCCATTTACTGAATGTGCAAATCATTACCAGCACATACTTCAAGTTATTCATTCGCTCCATTTCGATGAAATCCATCTGGAGAACCTTGAAAGGGAAGGAAGGCGGTGCAAAGTTACCAGCAGGTGTAGGAGTACCTTTCCCAGGGTTATGCTTCAAACAAATGATACAATGCTTCACTAGGTGTGTGGCTACCATAGCGATGTTATTATTCTGCCATACTGGGTTTAGTAGCTTGCATATTCCTTTGGCACTGATATGTGCTGGGCAATGGGCCATGGTAACAACAGGGAGCACATTTGAATTTGGCAGCAACCATCACTGTTTTCCAGACAAGTCAGTCCAACACCCATCCTTGTCCAAATGACCTGTTCTCTCTTCTCGCATTGCCAGTTCATCTAGAGTTGCCTCGTCCTAAATTTCCCGGAAATTTTCCAATGTGTCCTTGAACATTCCATTGTCTGGGAATCCACCTAGCGGGACCGGACACAAACATCTTTTTTATCTTTGATTGAGCTGTCTCCTTAGCTATCTGGTCTGCAAACGCATTTCCACTCCCAACATCATCTGTAATGGCTTTATGAGTGCTACATTTCAATATTGCTAACTTATCGGGACGTGTCAATGCCGACAACAATCTATGGTGCAATGGGCCATTCTGTATTCCCAGTCCATGCGAAGTCAAGAACCCTCTCTGCCCAGAGGCACCCAAAAATATGGGCCACCCCAAAGGCGTACTGGCTGTCGGTGTAGATGTTAACAGCCAGTCCCTCAGTCAACTCATAAAGACCTGAGGAGTGCAACCAACTCTACAGCTTGGGCTGATTGGTGTGGGATACGGGATGTCTCAACTACAGTATTTAATGTTGTGATTGCATAGGTTGCAGTGGTGGTATCAACTGGTAGTTTGAAACAAGAGCCATCAACATATAGTTCCCCTTGGAGGTCAGATAAGGGAACATCAGTCAGGTCTTCCCGTCCTTTCGTTTCGTCCTCAGTCCAAAATAACCAACCATGGACATCATTATCCTTTTCTTCCGAAGGGAGGTGTAGTAGCGCGGCTGGGTTCAGAGTGGCACATCTTTCGGTGGTAATGTGCTGAGCAAACAAGGTCAACTCATATCCAGTCAGATGTGCACTATTAAGCTGCTGTGTCTTTGTCTTATTTAAAAGCGTATCCACAACATGAGGTACCATTACTGTGAGATCAGTATCAAGAACGAGCCCTGCCGATTGTTTGATAGAAACTACTACCGCCGTGACAGCTCTCAGACAGCTTGGGAGAGCTCTGGTGACATTATCGAGCATGGCAGAGAAATAGGCACAGGGTCTCTGCTTACCACCCAAACCCTGTGCTAGAACAGAAAGCATGCAACCGCCTGCCTCATGCATGTAGAGCACAAAAGGCTTCTGGTAATCTGGAGTACCGAGCACAGTAGCAGAGCAAAGCGCAACTTTTAATTGCTCAAAAGCTTGCTGGCATGCAGGTATACAAGGCAGGGGTTCATGCACATCTTTGGTGGTCAGGTAAAGAAGGGGTTTTGTTAGTAGGGAATAGTTAGGGATCCAGTGACAACATTAAGATGTTATCCCAATGAACGCACGTACCTCGCGTTGGGTCTTAGGAACAGTATTATTAGTAATAGCAGCTTTGCATTCAGGTGTTAGTCTGCGATCCTCCTTCAACAGTAGGTGACCCAAGTAGGTGACCTCCTGTCGACAATATTGAAATTTTGAAAGTGACACCTTGTGTCCATGATGTGCCAAATGCAACAATAATTTAACTGTGGCTTCTTTGTAAACATCCTCAGTGTCCAAAGCCACAAGGACAACAGCAGACTACCAGAGGGGCTCTCCAGAGACTCCAATTGAGCTTTCAGAGCTTGGCTGTAAATACTAGGACTTTTTATATAGCCTTGTGAAGCATGACAGAATCTAAAGCACCGAGCGGCTATTGCAAATCCGAACCGATATCTGCTATCTGTATGGATTTGTATGCTGAAGAAAGCATTCTTTGTCAATGATGGATTTTTTTTGCTGATGGGGAATCATTGTCAGGATCATGGTAATGTCTGGGACTACATGGTACTAAGGAACCACTATCTTATACAAAGTGGTAAACGTCAGGGTGGGCATCAGAAGAATCCAAGGGTGCCTTTTTAAGAATAGGAAGAATAGGGCTATTGCATACATTCGCCACTGTCTCTTCAACCACACCAGACTTAATCAAATCCTGAATTATTTGTAATAAAACCCTTTCTCCTACCTGTGAGATCTTGTACTGAAGAATGTGTGGCAATTTGGCATTGTCTCTTATCTCACGGAGACTGGTGGGATCTGGAGCAACCCCAAATCCGTGTCCCCTGCAACCCACAATGTGCGTGGCATGTTCTTGAACTCTGCTGGGAGGGGAGCATCTTTCATGAAGCATTGCTTTGTACAGGCCACCTGTGGTCCAATAGTCATGTATACACCATCAGGAGGACAAAATATTGTCACATGTAACCTTTTTAACAAATCCAATTCCAACAAATTCTTCCCACAATTAGACATCAATAAAAATGGTGAATCAACCGTGAAGGGACCAATAGTCAAGGCAAGAGGTTTGGAAATGGGGCTAACAACTGGCACACCTGAGAAACCCACCGAAAAATTATTTTGGCAAGACAGTGTCTGCCCATGGGACCAGTGAACGGGAAACAAAGCTATTCATAGCCCCTCTATCAACTAGACATTTTTCTGTGGTTCCCTATAAATCAGCAGTGATTTAAGGTCCACTCTGATTTATAGGCACCGGAACTGGTCCCTTGCCCTGTCGCTGGCTATACTAACTGTGCGACAACCCCGTCACCTAACCTATGTCATAGTCATCACGATAGTACTGTCGGCTTCGGGGGTCATCAAAATAGTTCCCACTCTGCCTATTTTATGATGTATCCTCTGACTGTGTCCCCACTTAGCCTCCTCCTCCTCTTCTACATCTTCCAAACCCTTGACCTTTCGGGTCTCCCTTTCTGCAACAACTTTGGACACTCATTCCACCAATGTCCCTCCTGCTTACAATATGCACATTGGTTAAACCCAAGGGGGGCACTTGAAGCACCACCCCTTTTAGACCTGGGTAACAGCTGAGCTGAACCCAAACCTCTGCCTCTTCCCCTTGCAAAGTGCTGCATCAACACCCTTGTCTTTAGATCCTTTGACTTTTCCTCCACCTTCTCTTTGTCCTCATTCTCTCTAAGCTCGTAGCACTGTGCCATACTCAAAATCATTGATGGGGATGAGATTGTCCAAGTAATTTCCTAAGCCTGCAACCTAGTTGCAATCTCAGGAAGCAAATTAGTGACAACTACGTTAACAAACAAATGAAACCCACCCTCCTGTGACAGGTCCTGACCACCAAAAATCAAAAAACACCCCTTCAAATCTAGTAGAGAAATCAGACACACTTTCATCCTTCTTCTGACAACACGCAGTCAACTTATCCCAATCCACCCTCTTCAGCGGGATGAGGGAGTGCTTGTAAGTGATAATACACCCCGGTAAAGCTAGGACCTCCGCTTTCAGCTTATCACCAGGCTCAAGCTCCTTATCCCATGCCTTGATCTCATCCCATGTGCCACCCAAATCCAGAGCATGGTCATGTGTATGTACCTGCCTCCATAAGTCTACTGGTACCAGCAGACCAAAGAACAGTTCAATATTAGCTAACGTCATCACTGTGGCACTGTGGAGATGGCCACCTCCGTTAATTCTTTATAATATGCAGTGGATTTTTTCCAAGGGTCCAGCTGCTGGCTCTTTAGGGATAGGACCTCACTCCTCTTACAAGGATTATAGATCCACTGTTCCTCTTCCAAGGAGTTTAGATCCACTGTTCCTGAAACCGAGCATTGGCTCGTGAACTAATTACAGTGTCTGTGGAGTTGCGCAATTCTGGTATTTCAGGGTGGTAAATGGGATGAACCTCTCTCATTGGGAGCTGTGTCCCTACTGTTGTAACCTTTTGGAGCAATCTGCCGTGCTAACCCACCAGTGTCATTACATTGGTAAAAGCCTCATTGGGAGCCATACCCGTAGCTTATACCATCACATTTACCCACAGAGAATGGGTAAAAACTCTTAATACATCATCCTCCAGTGTCTAGTGAGTCAGTATTGGTAGTAGGTGAATTGCCAACATCTCAGGCAAGTATATGTGAAAAGAGTGCTATCGCCAAGCATCTGGGATAGTGGTGAAAACATGACAGGATTGAACATGGAATGCAGTGTCACTTGGAATGCTGCTGCAAAAAGGTTCTTTCCAAGTTCAACAAAGATTAGAGTGATATTGTTTGTATTTGCAGTGATTCAGCTAGGTATATGAAAAAGTTGTGAGATGACCTGTCAACATCGATACCTGAGCTGAAGTGCTTTCCTGTAAGAGTTGATAGTTATTTGAAAAAAAGTACACTCTACTGAATTCTTAGTTTTTTACAGGAAAACTGCTGTAGTGGACATAAAAAAACAAGAGTCTGAAATCACCCTTGTCTGCCAAGTGTTCAGCATAATTGGTGTAGATGCGAAACATCTTCTTGAGAGTAGTCTAGGCGACACCTTGGTACTGCAATATGTTCCATTTTAGAGTGCTTGCCACTTGGTAAACAAAGCAATGTTGAAGAGCAATTCAGGAACTTTTATTTTACAATGTATGAGAAACGGCTTGCAATGATGCATAGAAATGTCCCTTCCCCAACCATGGCATTCGAAGTCAATGAAACCGCACTGTGGTACACTGTACAAGTTCTAGACCCCTTCTGTAAATTGGAATTTTCTCCGTAGTTTCAAAAGTGTTGCTTAATTTTTGACCACTTCAATAACTCGGAGGCCATAAGTGCCTAGTTCAACGCAAATGCTGCAGAACCTGCCCAGAGAATTGCAATCTTTAAGTACACCAGTATAGGGACGGAAAGCTATGTCAGTGGCCATAGTTAGCATATTGCCTACTGGCTGTTTTGGCATTGCCCGTCCCAAGTGCCAATGCTGAGAGGGCCTTTTCACAGAATTTATTTTTAAATTGGAAGGAAAAAGCGAGCTCACACAACAAGACTAACTGAAGAAGTATTGTATGGTGTACTACAATAAGTTTGATTTGCAAAAAGTGTATTTGGACCTCATCTACCCTATACATACACTGTCGCTAGACCATGAATTATCAGTGTAGAAAGCAAGCAATAATAAAAGCAAAATGTTCCATAAACACCAGAAACACACTGTTTCTGTTGTTTTTAATGGCGCGAAAATGTGTAATCACTGATAACCACTGTTTTTTAAGGTAGTGAAATCACTTGAAAACACTGAAAAAACACCACCAGAATTTACCAAAAATAGAAACTGAAAACAGGAAAGCCTAGTCATAGAAAATCTGCGGTGCAACACCCTGAAAACACTGTTCCCACAGTCCTATTAGCTTGGCTGACATGTGCTTAAGAGTATGCTGCTGTATGAAGGGCTCATAATCTTTCATCACACTCCATACATTTGTCACACTATAGATTGCATTACGGGCCCACTGAGCTGCCTGATACGCCACCATTTGCTTTTCCTCATCAGACACAGCGGAAGACACCAACACTTTCTCCATGCGGTCTCGCGCTGCTGCCTAATTCGCTTCATGCATCCCACGCACAGGTGTTTCAACATTTGACAGTATTTGGGGTGTCACACCCAAGGGGGAAAAAGCGGATGTAGAGACAGGTACCATCATGTAGGGAGACAGGGTTGTAGGGGTGAAAGGGGACATATTAGTCGCAACTGAACTAATAGACAGGACAGGAGAGCTAACGGCTCCTGTCCCAGTGACTGGTGTGGGTAGAGGAGAAGCAAGTGGGCCAGGGCTGAAGCAGTAGTGCCAGAAACACTAGAGAGGGTGGCACTAGGGGCCGGATACTGGGACGTCAGTACTGTCGGGTATATCCATTCAGGGGCATAAGGAAGTGGGGGGTGAGTATCTGATAGTTCTTCAACAAAATTGTCACCTTCCTCTCTAGTATCATAACATTTATTAGTCTGTAATCAGAACTTTTAATCTGCACATTCTATGCCTTTCTCTATCTTTTCCCTCTCATAGTCCACTGCCTTCTGTGTTATTGTTTGCATATGTCTCTTCTGGGCCTCTTTCTCTGTTCTCATACGGTGCTGCTTTGCTTAGAGAATCAAAAATTGACTGCCTGCTCTTTTTAGCGAACATTTTATCCTGCAAGAAATTCTATTTCTGTTCATTAAATGAGCCAGTGATTGGCCATTTTAACTCAGCATTATCCCTTTTATATTTATGCCACATAATAGGGCCTAAACATAATAGGGCCAATAGTGTGTTTGAGGTATATGTCAACATTTGGAGAACCCTCTGGAGCGCAGGCTGGCTCTCTTCTAATCGAGCATCAATAGAACAACATCGACATCCAAAACATCCTAACTTACTTAAACAAGGCATCTTAATTTCTTACAGATACACTGTTCCCAACGCTCAATTATAACACCAACGAAAATAATAAAAGGAAATAAACAAGAGAACAAATGTTCAAGAACCGAAACAAAATGGTCTGCAAACCACCCACTGCAGTCCGGAGACTGTGCCAAGTTCAAGAAGACAGGCTCTAGCCACCGACCTTTTGTGAGGAAAAAAAAACAAATTACCAGTTGATCTGGCAGATTGTTCGCAAACACTCCGTATCTTTCAAAAGGGTCCGCAAACCCACCAAGTTCAAACCCAAACAGCTCAAAAGACCGCACCAAGACACAGCCCGTCGGCTTGTGCCGTTCAATCAAGGCTGTCTAAAAACTGCACTGAGGCAGTCAAGAGTCTGTATCAGGACACAGCCCGCAGGCTCGTGCCATTCAAGAATGGCGCCATTTTCTCCAAGAATCAAATCACTCTCCTGGTGCACTCAGGTCGAGTCAAATTATTCTCCACTGCCGACTCTTCGGACCAAACGGTCAACTCCAAGGTTTTGCCTTTTCAGGACCCCAGCTGGTGACCACTAGATGAGGAGTCACCGGATCAGTCGGGCGGGGCAGCTGTGAGAACTAAGCTTGGTCGCGTGGGTTTCCCCGATCCGACCAACCAGATGCACCTCCGACCCCGCAAATCACCTTGCGGGGTGCGTGTTCGGGTGCCAACTGAAGGAAGTGGCACTTAGAGGCCACCCATGTTACTTACAACCACCTGCTATGACTTCCCAAGAATGAGAAGTCAGTCAGACAGTAGAGAATACAAATGTACATCTTATTAGCAATACACTGCAGAGGAGTCCATCATGACCTGCACCATAAGATGTCTGCCGAGGAATTGACAACAGTCTACAGTGAGTAATCATTCCTCCCGAGAAGCCTCCAACCACGCCCACAATGGAAAACTACCGCCCTGGGCCAGGCATGAACAAAGAGGCACAGTAGGATGAGCTAACACCTGCCAGATGGCTACATGTTATCAGGGATCCAAGGCAACGGTGCTGGGCCTCAGCTTCTCCTAACGTGGGAGCAGAAACTACACATTCGGATAGGTATGCAAGGGCAGAATGGCCTATTCCTTAGTAAGTTGAGAGACAGCCTTGAACAGAAGAGAAAATAAAACCAAAATGCAGTGTTCTGCTGAGGCAAGCAATACGGGTAATAGGGCCTAGTTCAGGCACAGTCTAAGCAGCCTATTAGGGATTACGAAATGCAAAATGGAGTCACACTCACTAACTGAAGCCTACACATTCAGTGGATAACTCAGTGGGTTGCATACGTGAATACAAATGGCATCCATTTAGCCACACACTGCTAACCTAATGTAGCATGAAACGAGTGTGTTGCAAGAATGAAAATTTCAAACCTAACACTTCCAGGCACCCTTCACTTACTTCTTTCAAAAGCTTGAGTGCCCAACAGCAGCAGCCATTTTTTTAAGCCTTTCCAGCTCAACTGGCTTTGGAGCCTTTTTCCAAACGATTGTGTCCACATCTGCCCATGTCTCTATCGCAGTCACCCTGCCATTGACCCCCTGCTTAGCTTTGCTGCCCAAAACTGCTCACCTGAGGTCCTCACTAGGTGACCATATTTGCCCCCCACACTTCGAGCACTCATGCCTGTATTTGCAATTTTCCCACCAACACTTCCCTTGGTTGTATGATCAACAAGAAACAGCATTTCCTGCTGCACCAACCCCTGACTGGGTGGGACACCCCTGAAGGTGCTTGTATATCACCGGCCACCTACTTGCTGTATAAGAGAAGGGAGCAGGGCTCTCTGGTGTCATATTTTGAAGGAACAATTTGGTGTCCATTTGTCTCCAAACCCCATCTGGGTCTTCCGCTAATCTGGCCCTTAACTTCTCGTCCTGCACATACTTACCCAGTGACAGACGCAGCCCTGTGCCTGTTTGATCTTTTGCCTGTACCCCAACGGAATGCACCCCAACTCCAGCTTCCCCATGTTTGTCCCCAACGCAAGGTTTCTAACTTGGCTTCATGTTCGGCACCCACCCTAAAGCTGCCCCTCGTGTTGCTAACTTGTCTTCTTTTTGAATGGACCCCACTAGCGTTATTACCAATCAAGCCACACTTGTGCCTGTAAGACACCAAAAATCTTGTTCTAATCAATAGCTCTGTGCCCATGATGCAAATCGTGAGGTGCAGCCCAGCAATCCTGTTCCAGCATTGTGGCTTCCACAATTTCCCCCTATTCCAGCTCCTCCTCATCATATTACAACTTCCTCACCTTCTCTGAAATCCATACCGCGACTCGTGCCAGGCACTTCACCATTCCCAACCACACCATCTCGTAATTTCATAACGTCTCGGTAGGAATTCTGCTCCTGGTCCTGCAAGCCAACTGCCAAGCCCCACCCTTGCCTTCGCTGCAAGTGATCCAATGTCCTCCCAGAGCTGGCTGCAAAGACACAAGCTCTGTCTACGGAACGGGGCTGGTGGGTCACACTAGACCCTCCTGACTGTGAGTTTGCTGTAGACCGTGCACCAGCTGTCCTACCTGCCTGGCCTACCTGATTGGCACTACCTCTTCCTGACCTGCTGGAACACATTTGGGTCCAGTATTCATACACATCTCCCAGCACCCCTCCCTTCTTTCCTCCTATTGCTGCCTACCCCTCCTGACTGCTTTATGACCAAAGTAGTTACAGCTGCTGGTCAAAAGCTAGCCGAAAAAGATGGTCTTTAAGAGAGCCTTGCTACGTGTGTTTGCTTAAGTAGCCCATTAAATGGCTGTAATTTGGACGTGTTTCATGAGTGCTACACAATAATAATGTGGATTTTTTTTGTTTTAGTGTCATTTTGAAGGGGCAGCCTTCCTGGAATAAGCAAAGGACAAATGGTTCTGTCATGGCAGGGTTTACTGAAAGTGGAGGCGGAGAATGAAAACTGTGAACCAGGGGCCGCTTCTTCATCGGGGTTATAAGGGCGGCGACCCTCTCATAACTGCCATGTTTCCCAGGTTCATATGTGAGGTGCTGCTTCACTGCAGTTGCTTGCCCTTTGAATTTCGTTTTGTATCACGCATGAACCTGGAAAACCTAGGAGGGCTGCCCCCCACAAACACATCTCACCTTCATCTCATTGCTTGAAATATTACATCTTCTAAATTTAACAAGATGAACTTACCTATTATTTGTCTACATGTAAAAGTTGCAATATCACCTTCCACCAGAAGAGGGCTCCATTGGGCTTTAGGGTGTAAGCCTCGCTCTGATGGCCTGTTTGATCGATCAGAAAGTTGAGAATCTACTGCAAAGGAAGGAAACTAGGCTGAGGACTACCTCAGGTAAGGTTCCACTTTGTATGTATGAGTGAAAGCATGCTTATGTTTTGTATGTGTCTGTCTGCAAGAATGCACCAGTGTGTGCATATGTGAGCGTCTGCTTGTATGAGTCCTGGCTAAACATGTTATACAAATTATTGTTGCGATGTAAGTGTATTCCAGCAAATTGACCTATACACTTACCACTTTATAAATTCACCAGCCGCCACTGCGAAGGCCGAAGTTGTGACAATTAACGCGTGTTCTGATCTTAGTGGAAATGCACAGCTAAAAGAAATCGATGGGGATCTGTGCTGGGCTACATCCGTTTTATATGAACGAACCGCGATGGGCAATGTACAAGCTGCGCGTTACTGTGAAGCCAGCCAGGCGAATAATAGTAAGGAGCTCTTGTGATCAAGGCCGGTTTTAATGCTGGTGGCGCCCTCTGCAACAGTCCCTTTGACCCACCCACCCCCACCCCATGACCTCCTCCAGGGATTCACTACTATCATCCGGCAAAGTGCCCCTCAGCTCTTCATAGCCCCTCTTCCACATACATTTTGTTTGTTATAAAGCGATGGTGATGGCTGGTTTTACTAATCCACTCAGCTAGTCACACACAATACAGATGTGGCATGTGGTCTTTGCAGCAGGAATATTAACCCTCTGCGCTACAGAATGGTGAGTCAAAACTGCCACTAGACAACCTCCGAGCTCTCTCTATAGAGGTTATTAATCATAAATTATCTTGACATTTGTATTGCTTCCTGAAAGCTGGATACACAAGCAACTCTGCAGCAGGCGCTTTTAAATCCTAAGTAACTACTAAACGGGTCCCCCTGAGGTCACCCTCCCTCTCCCCCTCCCAAGGTAAGCGCCCGGTGTGGCCCCACCAGTTGCACTGCCGGCCCTCGTGATGACTTCCAGACACGTGTGTATCCTGGCACCGACTTGACAGCAACATTTGGTGTTTTAAAACAGATAACCAATGACCTTGGCTCTTGCAGCAGCAGCGATGCTCCGGTAGATGCAGGGCAGTCAGATGGGTTGGCAGAGGCTCTAGATGGCGCCAGGTGGTGATCTGGTGTGCTCTCGCTTTTCCTACACTCTCATATTTTTAAACAGCTTCTCCTCCTGTGAAGGCCCCCATTTGAGTTTGATATCCCTGAAATGCCAGGTTAGAGATACCTGAAATGCGTCGATTATGCAGTAACCGTGATCTCATAATATAATGGACGTAGCTATCAATAGTGCAGCAGGTGCAATGGCACCAGTGGCCAAATGTCTAAGGGGCCCACTCCACTCTTATTATAGACTCTTTCTTAACTTCCAAACAGAGTCACACAGGACATTTTAATGGCTTACATTAGAGGCCACAGCTCCCTTGCTACCCCAGTGAACATCACCAGGCTGGGTTTGTACTGGTGCATGTACGGTGGACATAAAGGCAGGGCCGCAAAACCACAAGAGCAAATCGGCCAGTATTTCATTTCCTGATGGCCTCCTAACTCTGCTGCTTTACGGTTTGTGTCGCAAATTCGCATCTAATTCGGAGACCTCTAGGTTGGAAGTATATTCATTCATGGGTTTTGTATGGCGCCTGAATCACCCCCGAAGGGGTATCTCTGCACTGCGTACATACAAGCGGAGGCTGATGCGGCGAGTCTAAAACAGAACAGTTTTCAGAAGCCTTCTAAATTGAAGATGGTCCGGACATTGCCTCAGCGAGGTAGGAAGCTGATTCCAGTACAGGGCAGCAAGATATGAGAAGGCTTTCCTGCCTGTCTTTGACTTCGTGACCCGAGGAACCACAAAAAGAGATTTGGATCCTGATCAAAGATCTCTAGAGGGAGTGCAACATTTACATTTATCCGTGAGATAGACTGGGCCATTACCATACACTGCCTTGTGGCCGATGCAGGAAATTTTGAACTTTATACGTTTGTGCACTGTAAGCCAATGAAGCTGTTGAAGAAGCGGAAGGGAGGTCGTTCTATAAGGGACATTTAGTACCCGACAAGTCGCTGTGTTCTCGACTACCAGTAGGCTGTCATGTGAAGACTCATTGGCTGAGACCAACAAGGCATTGCACTAGTCCAGTCTGCTTAATACCAATATCTGGATAAGAGTTTTTTGTGTGGAGTCTGGAAGAAAAGGGAAAACTCGTCTCAACAGACTAAGTACATGGAAACAGGAGCCAAAAGTGTGGATCACATGTTCCTTCATGGTCAGGGCCTGCTCAAGGCGAAAATCCAGATTTTTTACTGCTACCTTAGGCGCGGGGGTAGCACCCAGATCTCCTGGCCACCATTCCGGTGACCACAACAGTGGAGCCTCTCCAAATAGCATGATCTCAGTCTTCCCGGCGTTAAGTTGGAGAAAAATATTTTGCATCCATTGGGAAATTGCTATCATGCTTGAGGAGAAGGTAGACTGGGCGGAGAGGGTAGATTAAATGAAAAGGTAAGTTGGGTGTCGTCCACGTGTGAAATTGGCAAAAACCCATAGGTCCTTAGAAGACCGACCAAGAGAGCGACATAGATATTGAACAAAGTAGGGTTTAAACATGAGCCCTGAGGCACTCCCTTGGTCAGCTCCCTAGTTTTGGATAGATACAGTCCCAGGTTAACTATCTGAGATAGGTTGGAAAAAAACCGTGTCGAACTTTTGGAGCAAGATGGCGGCCGCTTAGCTGTGGCTGTTGCGAAGGTGTGGTGAGGGCCGGCAGAAGAATGGAACCTAACGCTATGCTGCCCTAGATCCGTATCACCTACCGCCATCGGTCCTGTGCTGGATCGGAATGGAGATCGGAACGGAGAGGGCAGGTGCTCCGGGGCATGATTGCATCACTCTCCTGTCGTGGTTCAGCGTCCCGGCTGCTGCGAGAGCTTTCGGCCGTGCTGGTTGCTCTCTCTCCCGGCCTGCAGTGTCGGACGTTCGCTGGAGGGCGGAGCCGCGTGAGGAGGCTTCGGTTTCGCTGGAGCTCCGGGTCTGGAATGGAGTGTGTCGACATTAAACATCCCGTACACTTGAGCGGGTTTGGCGTGCAGAAAGAAAATTTTCGGGAGATTATGGCTCCAAAATTAAATCAAATATCGAAAGCGGCGGCAAAAAAGAGAAATCAGCGGGAGGAGGGCTCTGTGAAAGCTACAGGGGAACCCTCATCAGTACGGCAGAATCTGAAAGGCAAGCAGCTGACTGCAGTACGGACCACGCAGACTACAGCCTCGATACCTGATATGTTTAACAAAGCCGGTAAGGAGAAGGAACCGGAGGCGGTGTCCAGGACTTTAGCGGGGGAGGTATCCGGTGTGTTAGAAAACAGTGCCTCTGATAGTATGACTGAAACTCAGACTCTGCTGTCACCCCAGGTAGAGATGGATGGCAATTTGGATGGGGCTGTGGATGGGGCTGTCCCCTTAGTAAGTGAGTTAGTGATTGCTGCCCAGGGGAAGCCGAAATCACCAAAACCGGGAATCATTTCTGGAGACTCTGAAGCATCTCTGAGGGAGATAACTGGGCACCTAGTCGTCTCTCAGCCTCAAGTATTGGAACAAGGTCCGAGCGGCACTAGAGGAGGGGAGCAGCATGCTCTCTTGGATCAAGGAGATGAGGCAGGATGAGGTGGGGATGGGGCTCAGAGTGAAGCCTTCATCTCTGCATCGGATGGAGTGGAGTGGACTGAGGATGAGGAGGAGGGAGACTGTAGCTCCTTTGGGGACTCACAGAGTGATCCGGAGATTGGAAAGCCGGCCACCGCATTGAAAGTACCTGTAGTGAGGGCAAAGGATCAGGGGGGCCCCAAGGTGAACTACAACTTGATCAGTCTATCCCAGCGAATGTTAGTACGGATATTGAGTCGGCTCAAATGACTCTGTTGAAGACAATTCATCATGAAATTATTGCCCACAGGGAGGAGACACGACAAGAAAATCGGAAATCACAGGCTGCGATGAGGAAAATGAGGGGTGTCGTAAGGAAGCTATCTAAGTCCTGTGTGAATATTGGCGACAGAGTCTCTAACCTTGAAGATAGAATTGTGTCTACTGAGACGGAAGTGGAGGTGGCTGTAGCCAAGGTGAATGCTCAAAGCTCTCAGGCTGTTGATATACAATGGAAGCTACAGGAGATGGAGAACATGCTCCGCCGGATCAACCTGAGGGTTCTGGGAATTCCGGAGGGGGCCGAAGGGACCGATGTCAGGACATTTATAATCAGGCTTTTTGAAAAGGCATTCCCCGAGCTCACTAGCTGGAACTGGGCCTCAGAGCTGCAGAGAGCTCACCGTACTCCGTTCAAAGTCAGCAGGAACCCGAAGGAGAGGGATAAACCCAGGGCAATACTGATTTTTCTTGGAAATTTCATCCTGCGCCAAGCCATCTCGGGTCTAGCAAGATCTAACGCTAAAAGGAATTGTAATGGGTTTCAGTTCTTTGTAAAACCAGACTTCTGTCATGCGACGGTGGAGAGACGGTGGCGGTTAAGGTGTTTGATTAAACCCTTTCAGGACAAGAAGCTTCAGGCTTACTTAATAAACCCGGCGCAGCTGAAAATCATTAATGATGGGAAAACCCTCTTTTTCTCCTCAGAGATTAAAGCGAAGCAATATTTGGATTCTATAGGACGCTAGGATATTAGGCTGAATACAGCCCAACTGGGCTTATGACATTTGATTATGGTCCGTTAATGGATTTTGTTGTTAGAATATGCGCAGAATGGTCATTTATCTGTATTATTTGATGGTTAGGGCAAATTGGGTTAGGTTAGACTTCACGGTTTTGGTGGGATGTTGGGGGATTTGATTTAGGCCAGCCTTCACCACACATCGTGTTACATCACATGCACAGACCAGCTCTGTGTGCTTCACAGAGTAGGGAGGGTGGCGGGTGTAGGGGGGATTGGGGGGAGGGGGGTTGTGTGTGTGGGCATTCTGGGTTGGGAGAGGGTGAGGGAGGGGGGGGTGGGGCGGAAAAGGAGGGATTGGTGCAGTATTGGTTATGGACAAAGAACGTCAGCGAGGAAAAAGATATCTGACCAGGTTTTTGGTATAGGTTGTTTCACTCAAGTGGATGGCGCACATTAATATTTGTACAATGAATGTGGGGGGGCTAAATGACTGGAGGAAAAGACAGAAATTAGCATATGTGGTGAAACATAATAGAATAGACCTTCTCTGCCTGCAAGAGACTAACCTCCCCTGGTCAAAGAGAAATCTGCTTCTCATAAACGGATTTGAATTGTTGGCCTGTACAACACAATCATCAAATATTAGGAGGGTTGCTATTTTAGGAAGGAAAGGTCTAGGAAAAGCTAGAAGAGTGAAAAAGGATAGCAATGGAAGATGGGTGATAATGGAAATGGAGCTGGGTTTCACCATTTGTGTTGTATATGGCTCTAATGAAGACGATCCGGAAATGTATGATTTTCTAGAAACTGAGTTAGCCAACTGGTCTACCCCTCTGGTTTTTACAGGAGATTTAAATATTTCATCAGAATGGGGCATGGGTATATCGTATCAGGGGAGGAAACCCAGAGTTTTTAAGGCGGTCCAGGCTATGATTGGCTCACATGGGCTGCAGGATGTATGGCGAGCTAAGGAGCCCTTCAATGCAGGCTATACTTACTTTTCTAATCCAGCTCAGAAGTATTCAAAATTGGATTAGTTCTTTGTTTCTGTGTCGGAATCTGAGAAAGTCAAGATCTGTAGACTCCCAAGGGTTATCTCAGATCACAACCCCCTGTTGTTATACTATGATGTGGGAAGGCTGGAAAGATCTAGAGCAAACTGGACGTTTGAAAGAAGACTGCTGGCAGATAGTAGATTTGTAGACAATCTGAATATTTGGGTCAGAGATTTTTTTGCGACAAATAGGTATAGCACATCCCGGAACGGGGTCTGGGAGGCTTTTAAAGCTGCGTTAAGGGGAGAAATGATTAGTTGCTCTGCCAGGCTGAGAAGAGAGGATAGGGCTGAAGTAGAGAAACTAATGGATAAGCTTGTCACTGCGGAGGAACAACATATAAAGGATATTGCTTCAGGCGGTAATGGTGAGGTTAGTCAGAGTGTTTTGCTGGCAGTCAAAGCGGCGCTGCAGAAAGAGGTTACGCAGAAGGCGATTGGGGAGTTTCAATCTTCAAGGACCAAAAGGTATGAAACGGGAGAGCAAGCCGGTAGAGCACTTGCCCTCCGGATAAGACAGGAAAGATCGAAGAACGCGATCGTATGTATAGAGGAGGAAGGGACAATATATACCGAGGTAAAGGACGTCTTGATGGTGTTTAAAAACTTCTATCAGAAATTATATGAAGAGGACGATTCTGATGGTATCCAGGTGGAGGGATCTATTGATAGCGGCCCCTGCTTGGATGATGCTACAAGAGCAGCCCTCGATAAAGATATTACGTTTGCTGAAGTCTTATCTGCCTTGTGAGAGTTAGCGCCTGGGAAAGCCTCTGGCCCTGATGGGCTCCCCCTGGAGGTGTATAAAGCAGTGGAATGCGGGAATGTTCCCCTACTAGTAGACTTATTTAATGGGATATTGTATTCGGGGGAGGTTCCGGACTCGTGGAAAGAAACTAATGTTATAGTCTTTCACAAGAAAGGGAAACCAGCAGAGAAACCAGAGTCGTACCTGCCAATATCCCTAATAAACGCTGATACAAAACTTTATTCAAAGATCTGGGCGAAGACGTTGGGCAGGATCATAGGCGGTCTCGTCTTCCCGTGGCAACATGGCTTCGTTCCTGGGCGCGGCACTACAGATCATACATCTAGAGCTATAACTTTATTTGGCGCCCAGGAAGCCACGGGGGGTGGGATGGCCATGATCCTGCTCGACGCAGAGAAAGCTTTCGACCGGGTGGGTTGGAGCTTCCTCTGGGGTATTTTGGCGGGCAGAGGCTTCGGGCCGAATGCCATCAGAGCCATTAAGGCTATGTATAAGGACCCAGTGGCAAGAATCACGGTTATGGGGGAGAAGTCGGATAAGTTCAAGATAAGGAGAGGGACGCGCCAGGGATGTCCCTGCTCCCCCATCCTTTTCTCTCTGTACATCGACCCTCTTATTCAGAAAATATTAGAGTGCCCTAGAATTTCTCCAGTGATTTTTAATGGTTATGTAAATAAGATTTTAGCATATGCTGATGATCTGGCGGTCATTACGACGAACCCGCAGCAGGCACTTCCGGTGTTGGTACAGATGGCCAAGGTTTTTGGTCAAGGCTTTGGATACCTTTTGAACGAATCTAAAACTCAGATAATTTGTTCTAAGAATATATTGAAATCCGACTCAAGATATGTGGATTCTGCTGTGTATTTAGGAGTAAAGATCAATGCTTCAGGGGGTAGGATAGTGGAAGAGAATTACCCCCCCCTAATTAGATCTATAGAGGCTGAATTGAAAAGGATAGATGTTCTCCATCTTTCTCTGGTGGGGAGGGTTAATGCGTTAAAAATGCTGATGTTTCCCAGAGTGTTGTATTTGTTCAGAGCTATACCCCTATTCATTGATGATAAAAATTTGAAACATTTAGAGTCTGTGTTCATTAGGTTCATATGGCAGTATGGCAAGGTTAGACGATCGACGAGCCTTATGTCCTTACCGAGGGAAAGGGGCGGGATGGCACTTCCCAATTTAAGATTGTACCATTGGTCCTGTCTCCTGATCCAGATGTCTATTCTGTTCCATTGTGACACTGGCTCGGGGGAAGAAAGTGCTAATCCAGACAGTCAGGGCCCCCCTCCAATTTTCAAATTGCTGTTGGGGGGGAAAGCAACCGGTCTTTTGCTGACGGAATTGGAATATAGGTTCTATAAGAAGGCACGATTTAAGATCTTGCTCGGGGCATGCCAGGTCTGGGAAGCAATTTTAAAATTCTTTCATGTCCCTAAAATCAACTCCTCTCTTCTGGAAAGTTTGAGTCTTTTTCCTCAGTTAGGAAAGAACAGGAATCTTCAAGTATGGAAGGGTTTGGGAGTTAAGACTATAGGAGACCTAATGGTAGGAGACAAGATAATCAGGTTTGAGGACATGCAAAGGAGGTATGGCCTTCGTGTAAATCAGTGGCTCATCTATGGTCAAATTTCCCGCATTTGATTGGCTTATAGGCCTAAACTGAAGCCCCTGGTAGATTTCCCTGTGGTTGAGGTCTTGGGAAGAGGCTGTAGAAAGATTAAAGTGGTTTATAACCTTCTGGTCTCGAGGATACAAGACGATGTAGGAAAAATGGAAAGCGACTTGGCAATCAAATTGGGAAACCCAGACGTCGACCTGGACCTCGCACTGTGTTTAAATAAAAAGCTTTTTCGGGCTTCTAATTTAAGGGCTCAGCATTTTAAAACAGTTTTTAATCTGTATCACACACCGGCTAAATTATTTGCCTGGGGTGTCAGGAATGACGATTGCTGCCCGAGATGTAATATGGGGCAAGCAGATTTATTACATATGTTTGTCACCTGTGTTCGGCTGGGCCCAGTTCTGGACGCAGTTATGAAATTTTGGGAGGGGCTGCTAGGTCATAAGATCGATCTATCCCCAACAGTGATGCTATTTGGTTCTGATTCTAAATTGGTTTTGACAGAGGACGAAGCCGCTTTGGTCTTTATGTCGGTTGCCGTGATCAGAATCTTGATCTCGGCCGGTAGCAAGGAGGTTACAGCCCCCTCTTATCAGATGTGGCTCTCTAGATTCTTAGGTATATATAATATTGAGTCTTGTCTCTATGATCTTAAAGGTGCTAAAAAACAAGAGATGGGAAGACGCCTTTGGGCCCGGTTAAGAAGTGGCTGGAGGACAGAATCTAATTGTATATGTACTGTATTGTCATATTTATTGGAAGATCAATTTCATTTTATTCCCACATCATGAAATGTGCTTTTAGATGTACACATTTGAGTGATTATATATTTGTGTAGATGTTTTTATGCCTCGCATGTGATTAATTAACTGTTATGTCTTTTATGCACCATGAACTTCAATAAAAAAAAACAATAAAAAAAAAGGAAAGGAAACGTGTCATCCACCACAAGGCCAATCCACCAATTCCAGATTCCTCCATTCTCCTGAGCAAAATCTGGTGATTGACTGTGTCGAAAGCGGCCGAGAGATCTAACAATACCAAGAGAGTAGATTGGCCACTGTCTAAGGCTAGCCTGATGTTATCTGTGACAGCCATCAGGGCTGTCTCTGTGCTATGTTTGGGCCTAAAGCCTGATTGCGATCAATCAAGGCTGCCCGAAGATTCAACATAGTCTGACAGGTGTTTATTAATATACTTTTCCAAAAGTTTGCTCAAGAGAAGATGAAGGGAAATAGGTCATAGATTAGAGAGATCTTCAATGGAGGCCTTAATGTTTTTACGAATTGGTATGACTTGTGCCTCCTTCCGATCTAGCGGAAGATGGCCCTCCTTCTAGAAGAGATTAAGAAGGGAACAGATGGGAGCTGAAAGTTGTTTAACAAGAGCGGAGGAGATTTTGGCTGGAGTAACGTCAAGAGGAGAGCCTAACTTCACAGTGCGTAGTAAGACTTCCACATCCTCGCGAATCAGGGGGGGAAACTCACCAGTGATTGATTTTAACTAAGTCTAATGAGGCGAGATAAGCCAAAAGAGATGCCGCCTCAGGGTTGTCCAAGCACTCACTATGTACATTAAAATCTCCCAGCAGTAGAAAATTCTCGGTGGAGATAACATGAGGTGCTATCAGTTCCAAGAGCTGAAGCGAAAAGACAGCAGGGGGATCCGGGGGTCGGTAAACTAAAGCATCCTTCCAGCTATATTGTGTCTATCCAGAAAACTAGGATTTCGATCTTGTTGTTGCACCTTTGCTCCAATATGGTGGCTTTAATACTATCTTTATAGACTGTGGCTATCCCCCACCCACTTTAGGCTGCCTATCTAATCTTTGAATTCGATACCCCTCCGGAAGTGCTATTGTAATTGGAGGGGTGGAACTGGGTTTCAGCCCTGTCTCTGTCTGAAAGCCTAGTTCCAGTTTCTCCGAAGTAAGCAAGTCCCAAATCTCAGTCGCATGTTTTGTTAAAGATCTAACATTGCTCAGGGGCGGCTGGTGACATTTTACAGTGGTGAGGCGCAAACTGATTTGCGAGTGCGGGCCCCAGGCCACTCAGGTCGGTGGCGACCCTCCCCCCCCTCCCGACCCACATACACAACACTCAAAGAAATGTATTCAGACACGCATACACACAAACACATCCATTCACAACACTCTCCACCAAACATTCATGCATACACGCACGCTCGTACCAAACACTTTAAAATAAAAGAAAAACACACACTCTTACCTTGCTGCCGGTCCCGGTCCGCGCCACCTCTGGGCTCTGCTCCCCACACGTCACAGGCTCACAGCGCCCCTGGCCAATCCTGGCGCCAGGGGCACAGGTACCTTCTCGCCCGCAGCACGCCCATTAGGGCTCCTAATGGGCATACGCAATGCCGCAAAAACACAAGTGCGCATGCGTGGGCACGGGTAAAAATTCACCCTCCGTCTCCACGCATGCGCACTTGTGTTGCCGCCTGTACAATCATGTCAATCAATCAACATGACGCCCGCCCGGCGGTCTGACGTCATGTTGATTCATTGACATGATTGTCACAGTCTTAACTCAAAAACGCCAAGGGAGCTGCGGGCGGCTTCGGGCAGGGGGGGCTAAGCCCCCACCCCCCAATGGATGAACCGCGCCTGACATTGCTTAGGAAACCTTTCCAGTCATATCTGGGGTTGATTCGTGGTTGCCCTGTGTTCTGCCCTGTACCTTCGTGATAGGAAGTAGCTTCGGTAAGGGTGTAGGGTTGACCGAGTGAGGGCACAACACGGTAGTCGAAACACTCTAGGTCAGTTCCTATACTCTGATACCAGCATCATTTACATGAAAAAGGGCCCTCCAGAGACCTGAAACTCTCCACCAAGTCAAGGGAGTGAGAGTGGCACCGGGATTGAGAACCCTCTCTTAAGGTCAACAGTTCCCTGCCTGAATAATTTAGCTTGGAGCAGGGATCCTGGCTCTTGGCGATGGAAGGGCGTGGACGGGCGCGTAAGCTGCTGCACCGCGATCACACCAGTTTTTTTTGTTTTTTTTCAGTATAGCGAGTCTCATTTGTCACATTTCCCGATACTGGTGCAAGGGGTACCAGTGTCAGACCTTGATGCCACCTACGATTGGATAACGTGTTTTATTTAGTGCCCCACAGCATACTCTCACAGCAAAGGGGAGCTGGCCACCAGCTCCTGTAAGAGGAGGGAGTCTGAGGAGGCATCATTCAGCATAGTATCCTAATGGGGTTCAGGCAGAGAATGTGTACTTGGAGATCTCCTGCAAGTCTGGCTCAATGTAGGAAAGAGTGAGATTATTTTCATTGAAGCAGGCACGGTTGACCACCAGGCCTGACATTGCACGATGATTGTGTACATGCATTTAGTTCCCGGGCCCTCCTGGTCTGTTTCATATGTGACTCGACTGTCCTGTAGCCTAATCTCGTCTTGCGATGCTCATGAGGTTGCGCCCTGGGTTTCACCTCTGCTTTAAATGGAAAAAATAAGTGCTGCTACTCCACAAATTGGTTTCTGGATTAAAGATATATTCTCGGTGTATATCTGTGCCTGATAATACAGACATAGAAATAGTTTTGTGTACTATTTTGCCCATGGTGGAACTGAAATACTATATATATATATGAAGGAGATTGCAGGCCTAGGATGCAGATTCGGACATGAGTTTACATCCCAATTCTCCCAGTGACATGGTTGTTACATTTTAGATTACCTATTCCACACCAAAGGACCTTACGAGGGTCAAGTAAACCTTGACAGTATTTTGTCTTTTTTTTGGCCCAGAGCATGTTTTTAAACCCTGGATACTACACTGACACCTTGCATTAAGATGCTCTTCCAAAGCAATGAGCATTCTCTGACCTGAAGTACTCAGTTGCCACCCCTGCTTAATGAAATCCTTCTAGGTACACACATTAAATGATCTATTTTTCAGATTCAAACGGGTGCAGTTGAAAAGCAGCACACATAACTGTAAATTTACTTCAGAGGAAATAGATTTAGCAAGCTTTCTGTTTAAGAATGTGACCACATGGAGTGAGGACGTCAGGGGTAGACCACGACGGTGCAGTCTTATCATAAGATATGCTTTTGTGCTAATAAACACCCCACAGACAACAATAGACGGGCTTTTGGAATGTGTGTGGACCATTGGTTCCTTTGCATCCACCCCTCCTGTGCTGAGTTAAAGAGCTGCAATAACTTGAGCGCCTGTTGCTGATGTTTACATCAGGGGCTGTGGGTTAAGCTTGGGCATTTTGGGTAGCTGAGCAGGCCCCATCACGCGACCCCACATCAGTGCACCATAAATTCATCATTTCTCTCTCCCTCAGCTTGGTCATAGCTGGTGGCCCATGGGAGGGGCCTTCCAGGTGTGAGCCAGTGCAGTGAGGCCCAGCAGTGTTGGTGACAAAAAGGTCCCTTTCTTTGGGCCTTGCAGTGCTAAATCATGGCTGTGAAGCCCAGGGCAGGGGACCTTTCTCCCCTGAGCCTCATAGTGCTAGTCTATGGCTGTGAGGGTCAGAACTCTCCCCTGGGACGTGCACCACTAGACCATGGCCGTGAAACCCACGGTAGCAGTTCCCTTCCTTAGGCCTCACAGCAATGGCCATGGTTGAGAAGCTTAGAGTAGTGGGGGCTCCTCCCTTCCACAGCACAGCACTATGCCATGCCTAGAAGCATGGGCCCATGACAGAAGTATAGCCATCAATAGTGCAGCAAGTTCAGTGATACCAGGTTTTAGACGTATTGGGTGCCTAATGCACCAACGATCTGTCTGTATTGTACTCTGCAACCAGTGGACAGGAGTAGACATGAAAAGAGCCACCCCCAGTCTTACCCACTGGCCGCACTTTAAAATACAACCATAATTTGGGTTCACTGGGCACCAAATGCTACAGGGGCCTGGTGCTTATTTATCTGCTGTACCTTGGCTATGTGCAGGTCGCCCATTTCAGAGACATATATGGTGCAGTAGGTCCAGTAGCCCCAGGCCCCCATGCCAAATGCACCCAAATCATGATCCTCTGGCATCAGTGGGCGGTTATTAGGGGCACTTTTACTTTGTACAAGGGCCCATGGCACCATAGGTATGCAGTTCCCCCTCTTGGGTGGGACTTGCAGCTATGTTCCAACACTGAGAGACCATGGAGACACCCTCCCATCCCTGGGCCTTGTAGTACTAGTTTCTGGCTGCAAGGTCCACCAGAGGTGATCCTTCTTTCCTGGACCTCGCAGTGCTAAAGCTCGGCCAAGGATCTCCCTGGGCCTGATAATGCTGGCTCATTGCTGAAAAGCCCAGGGAAGGTGACTCTCATACCATGTCCTCGCACTTCTGATCCATGGCTGTGAGGCACAGCCATCTGAAGCTCATCTGAGGGTGCTGCATGCCCTGGGCCTCTGAGCAATCGACTCTGGCTTTGAATCCCAGGGGAAGTGACACCCTCACATGGGCTTTGCATTGCTGCTCCATGGCTGAAAAGACCAATAATGTGGCCCCTTCCTGGGGTGTAGGTATCAATAGTGCAGTAGGTAAAATGACACTAGGGCTCAGGAACCTAATGCACACAAATTATGGTTACATTTTACTGACCAGCAAGTGGATGGAGAGGTGCAATTTACTTTGTTTGCAACACCATGCAACATCACTGGCTGCTCCAGGAGAGGCCCACCATCCCCTGTCCCCCCCCGGGCCTCACAGCACTGGGTGATGGTTGCATGGCTCAGGAGAAAAGTGCCCCTCTGAGGGATGCAGCAATTAATAGAATAGCACATGCAGGCACACTGTGGCCCTATGTAGTTATGGTCCAAATGCACCCAAATGATGGCAACATTTTACCATTCAGCCAGTGAACATGAGGGGGTGCAATTTATCATGTGTGCACCAGGGCCATGACTCCCCTTTCTTCTTGGTCTCTAGGGCATGGTCCCGCTCTGTGAAGCTTAAGGGAGGGAGGTCTCTGACCTGGGCCTCGCAACAGAAAACCATGGCATCATGGCCCAGAAAATGATGCCTCTCAGGAATGTAACTATCAATAGTACAGCAGCTTTCATGGTACCAGAATCCATGGGCCTTAAGGGCCCAATGTATCCAAATTATTCCTGAAATTTACTGTTTAACCAGTAGACGGGAGAAGAAGATGATCCGTTCACCGTGCTTGTATAGGTTTTCTTGTCACCATTGCTACACCACTGGCACCTCTCACCTTCACATCAATGAGCTTGCATTGCACGTTCAGGAGAGGCCTGTCTCTCCCCTGCCCAGATTGCATATCACCTTCTGTGGAAAGTCCCGATGTTCAGTCTTTTGAAAGGACCTCTTGTATACACCCCTCATAACTCAAGAAACCAAAATTGATAACGACCATATAAAAATGTGCCAATACAAATAAAGAACATTAAAATTACAAAGTTCAACCTTGAAATTTGAAATTTTAATGTTCTTTATTTGTATTGGCACATTTTTTTGATTTTTTTTAATGAATAGTACTGCATTGCTGTTATTAAATATAATTGATTGTTATAAATTGTTCAATTTCTTAATACCTGTTTTTTTGAATTCATTGTGTGTATTTTATGTGTAAAATTGTATATTATCTTGGTTATATGGTCGTTATCAATTTTGGTTTCTTGAGTTATGAGGGGTGTATACAAGAGGTCCTTTCAAAAGACTGAACATAGGGACTTTTGTATAGTTTTTTTGTTAATTCTCCTTGTCCCTAATTGGACTACTAAGGAGACCTCCCTTCTTTTGATATTTCTAATAGAAATGGGGAGAAGGTTACATCATTTCAATCAATCAATGAATAAGGGTTAGTAGCGTGCGGTTAATTATCCGTGAGGGTATCCAGGTGCTAGGATCCTGCTGCGATCAGTGAAAAACCAGGTCTGGAATCCCTTTCTGAATTCCAAGAGAGTGCTGTTCTGAGATGGAGGGGAAGCTGATTCCACAAATTGGTGGCAAGGTAGGAGACGGATTGTCATTCGCTGTGGCTTTGACAGATGTGGGGAGTGTGAGCAAGGGCGAGGGATGCAGAGCACAGGTGTCTGGAGGGACGGTGGTAGTTCAAGGGGTGGTTGATTCAGGCTAGTCTTTGGTTGTGGAGGGCATTGTAGGCGTGTACCAGTAACTTGAATTGCCAGCTTTTCTGGATGGGGAGCCAGTGGAGGTTTCTGATATGGGGGGTGATGTGGGTCCATTTGGGGAGGTTGAGGGAAAGTCTGGCAGGTGACTTTGGTATCCTCTGGAGTTTCTTCAGAAGTTGGGTGGCAATTCTGTGTAAAGCGTGTTTCCATATTCGAGTCAGCTGGTGACTAGTGTTGGGATGACGGGTTTCCTTGTATCAACGAGGAGTTTTCTGAAAATCTTTTGCAGAATGCGAAGGGTGTGGAAACAGGCTGAGGCACCTGATCATGAGCAAGAAAGGAGATACATTGGATGTTAGGAGCACCTCAGTTTTTGGTTGGATTTATCTGTAATGTTTTAAAGTAAGACAGTTTGTCAAAGTCTCTCCAGTTTATGCAGGGTTCCTATTTGCACCCAGAGTAGATAGGCTGAATGGGATTTGAGCGTCGTCCATGTACATGTAGATAGTGAACTCTGGGTGCTGTAGGAGAATGGATGAAAAAGTAATGAGTACGAAATTGATCCCTGTAGTATACCACAGGTCATTTGCTTAGTTATAGATTAAGGGTGTGAAAGAAATTATTAAATCCATTTTATCCTATCAGACTTCATCTTGTCTTTTTTCACTGTGGAGTGATTTATGATATAATAGGCATCTGACAGGTCTAAAACACCAGTGACCAAACACCCACGTTATCAACTAGGTGTTGAAGGTCTTCCAAAACAAATAGTGTCACCATTTTCATACTGCGTCATACCAGAATCTAAATTTGAAGGCATCCAAAAGATCGTGTTCAACAATTTCCAGGTGTGTTGCAAAATTAGAAGAAAGCATTGTTGCATGTGAAATTACATAAACATTAACACTGTTAATTGTAATCTGCATCAAGATAATTTACAAAAGAAAAGTACTCTGGAACTTCCTAAGTCTATACTATATTAGTACTTCTAATTGCCCCAAAGGGGCACAAGGTTCTTGTATCCATGGCTCCAAGCTTATGCTTTTGTACCCTTGTAGTCTACAATTTCATTCTGCTAGTTTCACATATAAAAATGCAAGTTTGGGCTGTTTGTCCTCCTTTGGTTTGTCCAACTCAGGGCTGGAGAACAGACAGACAAAGATGGATTTTAAGATGTGAATGGCTACCTTGGCGTTGGAAGAGAAAATCTGGATGCCAAGGAGAATAAATTAGCCCTGGCTCTAGAGGGCAAGAAAGTCATGTTGGCCCATAAAGGATGCCGAAAGAGCTGCACCTGAGTGTTAAGATGGCCTCTGAGTCTTGTGAAAATGGTGGCAATGACAATGAAATACCCACAAGAGTAAAAGAGACCACATTCCAAAAGAACTTCGTACTAGCTACATGGTGGGGGATGACATAGGTAAATACAGCATATGGGGTTGCCCTACATATGCATAAAGTTTCAGAGAATGATTCGGCGAGGCAGTCTGTGGAGACATATGCTTATTGGGGCAAGGGTTACTGAAGGATAATGTCCGTCTTTTTGCATGGTTAGCCCCAACTATTTGCCTGATGTGATTTCGAACTGTAAGTGCAGTGGGTACCTGGTAACGAGGGGGCATATTACCAAGCAATAGCGATAATTATCGCTATTGCTTGGTTAGAGACAAAATTTTACCGCAGAGCTGCGGAGATTTTTATCGCAGATAAACCTTGGTATTACCAAGGTTTATCGCAAATGCGATAAAAAACGGCCGCAATGCATGAATATCGCTGAAAAGTCAGCGATATTCATGCATTACCGAGCTAATGCTCTTAGCCATGTTATCCACCTCCCTTTGGATAACATGGCTAAGAACTGCTCAGGGCAGGTGTTAGCTTTTGGAGATATTCACACTTAGCGCGAATATCTCCAAAAGTTGGTAATAGGAGATAGCGATGTTAGCGACTGTTTCCAGTCGCTACCATCTTGGCACGCCCACTTTGCATGTCATTAGTGATAAATATCACTGACATGCAAAGTGGGGCCCAAGATGGTCGCTATCTCCTGCTAGCTGTCGCTAACTGGTGTTAGCTACAGCTAGGTAATAGGGAGATAATTTTATCTCCGCTTTCTTGGCTTTTAAAGCCAAAAAAGCGGAGATAAACCCCCTTGATAATATGCCCCCAGGTTCTCAGTGCCAGATCTCTTTCCTAAACACTGAACTATGATTGACACAACTTCAGCACCCCTGTAAGACCCCATGTAAATATTACCCTTGCTACCTAGGGCATGGGTACTGAAGAGGGCCCTTTTTAACTCCACAGACGCCCTCAGTGCATTGTCACTGATCACTATACCTACAAAGGGATTTTCCCACCGCTACGGGTATAGCGAAGAATTCGTTGAGCCGCCTTGGCCGACCTTCATTACCCGATTGGCAGTCTTCCCTCACATTGAGGTAAGAGCCCTACGGCAACCATTACAACATCGCACTTAGTACCGTTGTGCACCCAACTGACTTGTAACCACATTGTTCTTCTTTCCATTCCCTCTCACAATATCAGTACCCGGACAGGTCCTCACGTGAGTAACTTCCCTTTCTTTCTTCATCACTAGTCCTGAAGAGACTCCACATTGATTAGAGGGTCGAAACGCCGTCGACAAACAGAAGAAGCAAACCATTTCCCAGCGCGTATATAGCTGCTGTTCACATAGAAATGGTCGACTTATATGAATTGTGAAAACCGTGTATATAAAATTCACATTGTCACTTAACTTTAAGTTCCCATTTCACTCGGGACACAATGCACAAATGTTTTTTTTTAATTAGGACTTATAACAATGTATATACCTATTTTTGTTGAAAAATTTATAAAATATGTTACACTGAAGCATTTGTGTTTCCTTCGCACTCTGTCATTAGTCAACCCTCTATATTGCAATTGTGCTTTTTTATTACAATTGTAGATCAACCCTGTGTGTAGTTCGTGAAGTAGCACTACGTGTAGCTACGTGAAGTGCACTTCGCACTACACAAGCTACATGTAGCACTACCCAAACTGCGTAGTGCGCTGCTCGCGATGATTGCACAGTGCCGGATGCTTGTCCGCACTGTGCAATTATTGAAAACGGCATCTTGCACAGTGAAAGCTGTCATTTTCTGCTGCTCGAGTTGATTTTTACTCGAGCGGCAGCTTTCTCAACGCGGACTGGTAGTTTCTCATCGCAAGCGGTCGCGATCATACGCGACCACTCGCAATGAGAAACCTGACCTCCCCGCGTTGAGAATCTCGCCGGGAGGTTTATTTTCAAAGCTCCCGATCCGCAACTTGTTATTGCTGATCGCGAATGAGGAAAAAGTCTTGCCGGGATGTCATTTTGCTTGCTCGCGGTCACCAACTTGACGTTGAGGACCGCGAGCAAGCAAAAAATGACTCCTGCGCTACACGTTTGCACTGTGCTACGTGCAATTTGCATAGTGCGAAGTAGCGCAAACTTCGCAAACTACACGAGCGTAGCGTAGTGCTTTGCCCAGGCTTAGTATAGATTATATTATTCCACAGGAGCCATTGTCTTTCCTATATAACTATTACCCTGGTTCCTTAGTGAGTAGGGTTCCCCTGTTTTCTTCCTTTGAGATATCATCTAAGGCCAGACCCCTCTATCAACCAGTCTGCATAGGGGCCGGCTGCCCACTACTGGTTGGGGGATGAAGTTCCCTTAGCTGCTGAGGATCATGTAGGGCCAAGAACCCCTATTGTTGGGACAAGGAAGTCCCCCAAAGCCGGATTGCTGAGATGTCATCCGAGGCCCCACCCCCTTTCTCAAACACTCTGCACAGGGACCTCCAGGCACACTACTGGTTGTCGGATGAAGTCCCTTTGGCTTCTGAGGGTCGCTGGGGACCAGGCACCCCTATTGTTGCAACAAGTAAGTCCACCACAGCCAGATTGCTGAGACATTATTGGAGGCCATGTCCCCTTCCTCAACTACCCTGCAAAGGAGCCTCCTGGCCCACAACTGGTTGGGGGGTGAATTTCCCTTGGCTGCTAAGGGTTGTTGGGGGGCAAGAACCCCTATTGTTGTGACAAGTAAGTCCCCCACAGCTGGATTGCTGGAGCTTTATCAGAGCCCACTCCCCCTTTCTCGTCACTGTACAGAGGGGCCTCCTGGATGGTTGGGGGACGAAGTCTCCTTGGCTCCTGAGTGTTGTTGGGGGCCAAGAACCCCTATTGTTGTGACAAACAAGTCCCTCCTGTGTCACTTATATCTGTTATTTCCTTCAACTTTTCACACACCCCATAATCAGCACTACTCTTCCATTCCATCAATAATTCAATAAGGTCTGTTAATTGCAAAGGTATCTATCCTTTAATTAAAAACGCTAGTTTCATGCTCAAATAAAAACAATATCAGCAATTCATAACATACATACATACATGGCTCACCACCATGAACACTGCGTCGGTGAGGAAATTTGTAATATGCTTGGTGTTGCTGCAACGGCACCGCCAGCATATTGAGGGCCTCAGACTGCCACTCCATCACTGAGGGATTATGGACCCCCGGCAGTTGCAGCCGTCAAATGGCAGGCTGACTGCCAAACCCGTAATATGGCAGTCAGACCACCAGTGTGCACTGCCACCGTTGCATCACCCCTAGTTTGGGGGTTCAAGGATGGCCAAACTTGGAATTTGGACTTCAGTGTATTTTTTCCAAGAGGACATTTTGGTGTTTGGGGAAGATGAAGAGGAACACAATAATATTTTGGGAGAAGTGTTATCATGGTTGGGTGAGGCGTGGTTAGCCCTGCTGAAAGAAAAATGTATGCTTGGAATACATGTAGTGGAATACTTAGGTTACCTAATCACCAGTGAAGGCATAGAACCTTCACTGGCGTGGTGAGCTCAATTAATAATGTTGAAGTGCCCAAAGATAGAGAATAATTATGGCCTAGCGGAGTACTACTCCAAATTTATACAGGATTTTGCACACAAAACAGAACCACTGAAGAATTGTTAAGAAAAAGAAAGACGTTTGTGTGGGGTGAGCTGCAGCAGAAGGCTTTCACAATGATTAAGGGAAACATAGCTCAAGCAGGAGATTTGGTACCATTTCAATCTGACTTAAGGACTCTACTTACTGTTGATGCAAGTGCAGTGGGTATTGGTGCTGTTCTGGCACAAATGCAAGTCAGAGTAGAAAAAACTGTGGCATTTGCCTCACGTTCTTTGACTGATATTGAGAGGAATTACTCATTCTTAGAGTGTGAGGGTTTGACAGCTGTTTTGGGCCACTAGGTATTTCCGAGTATTTCTGTGGGATTGTGTTTTTACATTATGAACAGATCATAAACCACCTCTTAGAATATTATCAACTGATGGCATAAAAAACTGTTCAGTTTGACTAACACCTGGCAGTCAGATTCTAAGACTGCAATTGTAGCATGGAATATGTACCAGGATGGAGGAATGGGGTAGCAGACTGCCTCCCAAGACTACCTGATAAGAGTATTGAATATATTGATATGCAGCTTGAGAATGTTGTGGCCAATTTGGATGATGTCACTGATGGTCTAGGAAGTGCAATATCAAAGGAAGAGTAAATCACTGGAATGCAGTAGGATAAAACTCTTCCTAGTGTGGTGAAATTGATAACAGGAGTGGTAAGAAGGGAGAGTACCATACCGGAAGGGTTTTCTAAAATTATGGATGAGATGTTGGTTCAAGAAGAATGGCTGGTGATGAGGGGTAGAAGATTTGTGCCACTCGTAACACTTAGAGATAGGTTAATTTGATTACACCAGGAGGGACATTTAGGGCAGCCATTAACTATCAAGAGGGTGAAAGATACGTTTTGGTGGCGAATCATGGATAAACAAATTATTGAATGGGTTGAGAAATGTAAACATTTCAGTAAATCTGAAAAGAGGTTATGGGTGGGCCTTGGTAAAGTGGAAGGAGTTTTACATGCAGTGGAAGCTAATCATATGCGGGAAAACATTTGTTTAGATTTCATTAGTCAATTCAGTTGTTTTCAGGACCATGAAAAATATGCTGCTGTGTTGGTGGATTCGAAGTCAAAATTGGTTGAGGTCGTTTTTATGAAGTCTATCATCTCAGATGCAACTATGAATGTTTAGAGTGAGATTGTCCGATGGGAAGGCATTCCAGCTGTGGTACTTACAAATAATGGAAAGCAGTTACTTTTGCAGGAGCTGGATCAGTTTCTGAAAAATGTGGGGTCATGCTTGAACCTTTCTTTAAATATCTCCAAGGAAATGGCTTCTGGGAAGGAGTTAACAACATAGTGAAGGGTACAATGCAATTAGCATGTAGTGTTGGAATACAATTCAGAAAAGGGGGTGGTGATGAACAGAGTGTCTGAATTAAGCGGACCACTCTTACCCAGTCCAAAGATCAGGGCTTGATCCATCACCGTTATTTAGCTCACTGCCCCATCCCAGCTCAGAACCTGGCTATATGCAAATTAGTCTGTCCCTGGCCCAGTGCATCATGGGAACAGGGCAGACCAAACTACCAAGCCAATTCTTTACCAGAAAGGAGACAAGCTTCCGGGGACCGGTTTCTGCCATTTCAGGCGTCGTCGGCCCGGCTTGCTTGAATCCTGATGGAGCAGTGAGCAAGGGACTCATGTCTGAGTATACCCTGCCACACCTATAGTGGCCAAAAATGATTCAGAAAAGGGGGTGGTGATGAACAGAGTGTCTGAATTAAGCAGACCACTCTTACCCAGTCCAAAGATCAGGGCTTGATCCATCACCGTTATTTAGCTCACTGCCCCATCCCAGCTCAGAACCTGGCTATATGCAAATTAGTCTGTCCCTGGCCCAGTGCATCATGGGAACAGGGCAGACCAAACTACCAAGCCAATTCTTCACCAGAAAGGAGACAAGCTTCCGGGGACCGGTTTCTGCCATTTCAGGCGTCGTCGGCCCGGCTTGCTTGAATCCTGATGGAGCAGTGAGCAAGGGACTCATGTCTGAGTATACCCTGCCACACCTATAGTGGCCAAAAACGATTCAGAAAAGGGGGTGGTGATGAACAGAGTGTCTGAATTAAGCAGACCACTCTTACCCAGTCCAAAGATCAGGGCTTGATCCATCACCGTTATTTAGCTCACTGCCCCATCCCAGCTCAGAACCTGGCTATATGCAAATTAGTCTGTCCCTGGCCCAGTGCATCATGGGAACAGGGCAGACCAAACTACCAAGCCAATTCTTCACCAGACAGGAGACAAGCTTCCGGGGACCGGTTTCTGCCATTTCAGGCGTCGTCGGCCCGGCTTGCTTGAATCCTGATGGAGCAGTGAACACTCCCAGTATAAGAATTGGCTTGGTAGTTTGGTTTCAAGCCCTGATCTTTGGACTGGGTAAGAGTGGTCTGCTTAATTCAGGCACTCTGTTCATCACCACCCCCTTTTCTGAATCGTGTTGGAATACAGGCACATGACGCTGTTAAGGAGATGCTATGGGCATATCACACCATTGTACATACAGGAACAGGGAAAAGTTAGTTTGAAATGATGCATAGAAGACAACCAGGCACAAAGTTAGTATCATCTTGGACGAGTGAAGGGGTTGGTGGTATTGGGAGGAAGCAAAAGTGCTTGGAAAACATGGGATAAAGAAGATTTGGCACGGTGTGAGATTAGGTCAAAGTAATGGCAAAGGCTTGTCTAAGTTCACAGGACCATTTAAAGTAAAGTCCATTGGTGGGAATTTGGTCAAAATGGACATTGGGCAAACCTGGAACCTTAGAGGGGTGGGTTTCTATCAGAAACAAGGTGAGGTAAAGGATATGGTTACGGATCGAGGAAGTTCAAGATCACCATGGTTACTTATGAATGACAACAAATTTACCAGGTCTCAAATACTGAACCTCAAAACACGGAGAGAGCAGACGGAGCATGTGAATCAGACTATCTGAAATGTACAGAACTAGAAATAAGAGTAAAGACATTTCCTGTGTATTTCGGGGATTATATTTGCAAAGAGAATATGTTTTTGACCTCAGGACATATTGGTGATGGATTTCATTTGAGGAAATGAGTAGTTACATGATTGTGTTACATTTAAACACAGGGGGGGAGGGAGCACATTGCCTCTCATCCCAGCACAGTTCACCCCATTGCATCCTGGTAAATGCATTACGCTTACTTTCAAAGCTGCTGTAGTCTTTCACCAACGTTGGTGCAGGTAGTGCTGACAGAGACTTGGCTGTCTGACTTGTCTGCCCCCGATTTGGCAAATGCCATACCCTCCGCCTATAATATATTTAGGAAAGACAGATCGTCTGGTAGAGGTGGTGGAGTGGCGATTATAGTAAAGAAGAGCATAGCATGTCGCACTTTTCCGGTTGATAATATCCAGGGCAGCGAAGCCCTCGGCTTCACCCTTCAGCTCTCGTCCTCCCAGGCTTGTACAGGGATTCTTGTTTACAGACCACCAGGCTCGGTGGGGTCGTTTTTAGAAGAACTACAGGCAGCCCTTTCGACTCCTTGCCTCAGATCTAATCACTGCCTCCTATTAGGTGATCTAAACATTCATATGGATGTCAGCTCAGACCCGGATACTCAAAAACTACTGGATATTACTTCTGTGCTCGGATTAGCCCCATACGTGGTAGGACCGTCCCATGAGAAGGGCCACACGTTGGATCAGATCTTTTCTACTCTCCCTATCGGGGTAGATCTTCCCGTGCCAGTTTTGTGGTCGGATCACTTTCTTATTTCCTTTTCCCTTCCTAATATGGTTTCAACACGGTCCAAATTTGTGGGGTCGTTAAAGCATCTGTCTAAATCTTTCCATCTGTTCACTAGAGAGATGCTATCAAACACCCTAATCAACTTTCCTTGTCCTACATCTGACAATGTAGAGGCCTATACTGCTTTTTTCCATAAATGGCTCTTAGAGTGTCTTGAGAGTTCGATCCCGACCAAGACACAGAACTCTGCCAATAAAAGGACATCTGCCCCATGGTTTACTCCGCAGCTAAAAAAAGCTAGACAAGATCTTAAAAAAGCTGAAAGAGCTTGGAGACGATCCTATGATCATTCTGAAAGGCAGAATTTTAAGACACTGACTAGAGTCTACCATAAATCAATCTGGGCTGGAAAAAAAGCTTACTTGGAATCTAGAATAAATGAGGCGGAGCATTCCAGTAAAGAACTTTTTAGAGTGGTAAAAGATTTTACTTCTCCCTCTGCTTACACCCCTATTCATACGCACTCTGAATCCTGGTTGAAGGATCTGGCTGTACATTTTGTACAGAAAATTACTACTATTCAAGACTCCCTCTTTTCCACTTTTCAGCAGCAACCTGTGAGCCTGGGGTGTCCCATGTCTGAGCATGGTCCTTTGCTGTGTGATTTTCCCTCACTGGATCATGCAAGCTCTCTTGACATCCTGTCCAACCTTAAATCTGGATCTCCACAGGATCCGTGCCCGGCCAAGTGTTTAGCGAACTTAGCACCTGTGCTAAATGACTTGGTCAACCCCATTTTAAATATGTCGCTCTCATCCGGGGTAGTTCCAAAGGCCTGGAAGAGCGCCATGATCCTGCCACTCCTGAAAAAACCAGCACTCGACCCTCTAGTCCATGCCAACTACAGACCTATTTCCTTACTCCCGGCTCTAGCGAAAGTGACTGAGAGGTTTGTTCACAGATCAATCTCTAATTTCATCGAGGAAAATGATCTGTTGCATAACACCCAATCCGGTTTCCGTGCGAATTTCAGCACGGAAACTGCGCTCCTCGAAGTCACAGACGCCATCCGGGAGGAGTTGGATGCTGGAAGAAAGTCGGTATTGGTCATGCTTGACCTGTCGGCGGCATTCGACACCGTTCCCCATGCGCTTCTCCTTGCTAGACTCTGGGACTTTGGCCTGCAGGGAACGGTGTGGAGGTGGCTTAAATCCTTCTTAGCCGACCGCCGGCAGACAATCTGGGCTCCTCCTTACTCCGCCGAGATGCCGCTGCTAGAAGTGGGGGTTCCCCAAGGATCCATCTTGAGCCCCCTCCTTTTTAACATCTTTATGGCTCCTCTGGCAGTGGTTGCGGAGTCTTTCGGCGCCCGGATTGTCACCTATGCCGACGACACCCAGCTCCTGTTTGTGAGCAACAGGAATGGTCTGTTCAACGACGATCAGGTCAGAGGTTGTTTGAGTGCGGTTTTCGAGTGGTTTGGACATCATGGACTGAAATGCAACTCCGACAAGTCGGAGCTGCTCTTTTTTGGGTGTACCTCCGAGCCGGATTGGAAACCCTGGTGGCCGCAGGATATGTTTCCCCCCGTTAGTTCATCCCGGAAGGCCAAAAATTTGGGAGTGATCATTGACAGCGACCTATCTTTTGGACCACATATTTCCTCTCTCACTGGGAAATGTTTTGGCATCCTTCGGATGCTGCGTAAATTTTTACCTTTAGTATCCATCGAGCACAGGAAAATTATCGTCCAGGCACTGGTTGGCTCCAGACTGGATTACGCGAATGTTTTATTTTTGGGGCTTCCCAAATACCTGGTTAGGCGTCTTCAAGTTGCTCAGAACTCTGCAGCCCGAGCGGTCTTTGGTCTCCCAAGAAGAGCCAGAGCCACTGCTCTTCTCTCTACCTTACATTGGCTCCCGATTGATAAAAGGATTCTTTTTAAAACTCTGACTACGACCTTCAAGGCCTTACATGGTATTGGTCCTAAATATATCTCTAAACGATTGTCTTGGTATCAGCCCTCTAGATCTCTTAGATCTGCTGCGCTATCCAAAGTGAAGGTTCCCATTATCAAGCGCGCCAGAGCAGGAGGTCGGTCCTTCCGGTATCTAGCTCCTCGTGCTTGGAATGACCTCCCGAGTTCTCTAAGACAGGCTTCTAGCCTGCTGTCCTTCCGAAAGGCCCTTAAAACATGGCTTTTCCCTTAGACCGCTGCTGCTTTTTTTATGTGTGTGTTGCATGTCCCTTCAGTGTTATGTTTCTCCCTCATCTGGTGGGTACCTTCGAAAAAGCGCCGGGATGCTCCAAATGGAGTGGCCGTGCGCTATAGAAGCATAAAAAATAACATAACATAACATAACATCTCTAGACACATGTTTCTGGGTTTAGCCTGTCATCTGTAGAGAGCAAAAAGTATTAAGGAGCAGAAAAAAGTCATCAGGGGTTGCTGAAATGGTGCCCAATTCTTCACAGGTCACAGTACCGCTCCACAGGCATACAGGTGCATCCCAGGGGAGCTCGTCAGCTCGCTTGCTCGAGGGAGCCTTTTGAACACAGGGGGGGAGGGAGCACAATGCCTCTCATCCCAGCACAGTTCACCCCATTGCATCCTGGTAAACGCAGTACGCTTACTTTCAAAGTTGCTGTAGTCTTTCACCAAAGTTGGTGCAGGTAGTGCTGTTATCTCTAGACACATGTTTCTGGGTTTAGCCCTTCATCAGTGTTACATTTCAACTTTAAATAGTTTTTTGTGTTCTTGTGTAAAGAAATTAGTAAAGTTACATGATTGTGTCATTTTATAGTAGTATTAGTACATTTTATTGTATTACTCAATGATTACAATAAAGGTATGCAACATCATCCATAGCATAAATAAGTTTCTAAAATAGAAATAATTCTACTATTAAAGCTTACAATTATATCTCACGACAGTCAAATTCAATGCATAAACCTCAAAGCATAACATTCTATTTATATTTTGACTTCAATGGGAGTTTACATGCAATTATTCCATAATTCATTATTCTTTCAACAATTATAAGAATGCAAATGTAAACTTTTCCACTTTCTGCCATCAGCAGCACTGGCCCCGTTGTTCATACCGGTGACCACTTCATTTCCTTCAATCTTGCTTGGTATTACTGGCTTTTTACCCAATATGAACAAGTGCTAATGTCTTGAAATGTGCAAACGCATAAAAGTTCATACAATTTGCGAAACAGATAATTTGTCCCAGAAGGGAAATTAAGTACCCAATTAAATAATGAAAATCATGGGTCTTCCTTCAAGGTACACAAATGAGGGGGAGGTGCTTTGGGGGGAAAACATGGCGGCCGCAGGCTAGCCCGGTGCGCACGTCCTAACAGTCCTCCGATGCACTGCTGCACTGCCAGCGCTGTTTGGTGATTTTTCCCGGCGAAATATACCGATAGAAGCGGAATTAAAAGGGGAATGAGGGAGGATCAAAAAATACCGCGGAAAGGTCGTGGCACGGCTCTCTGTACCGGCTGCTGTTTAATTCATTGATGTGCTTGGTCACGGACTCGCGATCCCTCCCTCCCACCTCCTTGCTGCAGTGGAGGCGTGCAGCCGTGGAGCTGAGGCGGCTCGCGGGCCCCTCAGAGGTAAATCCAGCAGTAACAGAGGAGGTGCGGCTGCCGGTTTCCACTTAGTTTTTTCCTGCGTTTTTCCCGCGACTCCTGCTGAGGTCCCAGCAGAGAAGATTCTTGGCAAAGAAGCAGAGCCTGGGGGACTGAATCCGGAAAGCTCCGAGGTCCCTGGAGGTATGGCTGCAGATAATGGAAGTAAGGTCGGGGGGCTGGGGAAGGGTGCAGGGACTCCTCGTTTTAATGCCAGCAAACCCATAAACAAGAGGCAGGCTCCAAAAGGTAAAAAACAGGGAAAGGTACATAAAAGTGGAAAAAATGTACAGGTCCCAAAAAGTGTAACTAGGGTGGAGGTAGGGACGAAGAGAGGCTCAGCTGTAGATAGGGGAGTTGTGGTGGAGGTTGAGGCCGATAGAACTAGGGAATGTACAGGTGCTAACAAGGGGGCTAGGAGCAAGGAGGCAAGCAAAAGCACTAAAATAAGTGGTAGTTCTCAGAGAGGGGCTAATAATAAGCGTCTACAGAGTAGCACAGTACGCATTACCCCTTCATTGCGTTCCTTTTTCAAAGTGCTACCCCAGGTATTAGACATTTTGCCAACTACTTAACAATCAAAAAGGAGAATGGACACTTGTAACTGCAATACCTTGGTTCACTTAAAAAACCCTCATAAACGCGATTGTTATCTCGATAGCGGTTTATCTTGTTTCTCCACCCCACACATGCGTTATGACATTATCATCGGGTTCAATAATGTGCTGTATGCCAGTCTCAAGCCTGAGGCAACCTCTCGGAAGCGCAGTAGTGTCCAAGAGATTAATAAGTGCCCACAAAAATTATGAAAAACAAGCCTACATCCTAATGTAAATTTTAATCGAAAATTGGATGGGGTTTGTTCTTAAAATATAGTCCGGTACTATCCCTCAAAATGTATCAAAAATGGATAGGCAATGTATAAATACCTGCTACTCGTTTCCAAACACATAAGCCCATTATGCTCAAAATTACCTCTGTAGGTTATTTGGCGTGTGTCATCAGGGGAATAATTGGATGTCCTTATCCCAGGCTGTAAATGGAAGGTGCACGAACATTTATCATTGTGGGATCGTCTAAATATACATTGATAACTCTCTCTCACCGGCTACGGTCTTACCCGCGTGTGGAGACTGCTCCGCGTCTTGTGCTGGCTCTGCCCCTGGACGCGGAAGTCACTTTACTTGTGTCTTTTTACCACGTGTGGCGTCGTCATAGAAGTAGGATTACGTGTGTAATGGTCCTTTTGGTTAAAGTTGCGAGTTTCATAAGTAATCCGGTTTAGGCGGAGTACTACTACAATTATGAATTCATATTAATAAATATAGATGCGGTTTCTATCTCTCGGCTTCATTGGCAAGGATTACAAATTTATATGAAAACTTCTGCGTTTGCTTGAGGCTGGCATACAGCACATTATTAAACCCGATGATAATGCCATAACGCATGTGTGGGGCGGAGAAACAAGATAAACCGCTATCGAGATAACCATCGCGTTTATGAGGGTTTTTTAAGTGAACCAAGGTAATGCAGTTACAAGTGTCCATTCTCCTTTTTGATTGTTAAGAATGTTTACATGGGGGAACTGAATGGACAGTGATCCCTCCTACCTACCTGGTGATTAGTACTATTAAGCAGCGCACAGCTTTAAAAGGTGGCAAAGGTAACAATCGAAATCACAAGGAGTGGCAAGTATGGAAGATAATTGTGGACTAAGTTATAAAGAAAACAACATTAATGAAATCCTCGCGGCCCAGCCGCTACTACAAAACACAGACTTAATGCAAGCCCTGGCACAAACAGATGATTGGGAGTCTTTGACAGAGAAAAAGAGAGAGCAGATCCAGACAGCAATCCACGGTATAATTATGATCGAGTATTTAAGATCTAAATCAGCTCCGAGGGGCCTATGGGTAAACAATGCCCCACAAATCTTCCTACATGACTGGGTGTTCCGACGAGACTGGTCCTCAATATCTTGGAAGTGTACTCTAGATTATATAGTACTAATAGTAAAAACAGCAAAGAGATTGTCTGATAAACTATTAGTATAAATCCAAGCATGTGAAAATGAACTTAAGAAAGCAGTACATATTTCTGTTTACAAAAAAAATTTAGAAGAAATTAATAAAGAAATGAACGAAACGCAGGAATATATAATGCAAAATAAACTACAAAAATTGGGTAAGGACCTGAAGAGATTCAGCCAAGAAAGAATGCACCCTTACTCTAAGGAAGAATACACAGCACCAGCGGCAGGCTCCGACAATGAATCAGAGGGCTGGAATTCCTCTGATACCTCCGAAGGCAGTCTAGAAGATCGGACAACAGGGAGAGGGAAAAACTACTACCGCTATCAACACCCACGGAGAGGCAGCAGATGGCAAAGGCCGAACTTTGACACTACTGCCCAACCGAGAGGTTGCCTCAGGCTTGAGGCTGGCATACAGCATATTATTAAACCCGATGATAATGCCATAACGCATGTGTGGTATTACAAGAGACAGTGGTCCCAAACTTCAGATCAGATAACAAGACAACAATAAATATAGTCCAAAATTGGAATCTATATTAAATGTCCAGCCAGACATATTTAATAGTTGTTATATTCAAATGTAGTAAAGTTATTCAACAATTTCCAAGTAGGACACAGCCTGTGTCCAACTACCACATGAATACAAACATGAAAACATATAAATGCAAGGCAAAAGAAAACGGTCTGTAAATTGTTTACAGTTAAAACAGACAATTAGGTACACTTTGTGTGATTTCGTAATAAAAAAGATTTTCAAATCATCAAGTGTGAGCTGTCAACGACGTTTCGATCCCTTTTTAATATGGGATCATCATCAGGACATATAAATCAATGCCTTTACTATTATAAAGAATTTGCCAAACAAGATACATGACAAAAAATTCCATAAAACAAAACAATTCAGAAAGGGTAGGGAGGAAAGAAAAAGTAATATATATATACATATTAATATGAACATATATTAACCACGATACTAATGAAAAAGAAATCACAACCTATGTGCTTTTGATTATACACCTCGAGATTTGTGATAAAGCCCATGCCAGTATTTCGAAGTGCATTTTAGCGAGGACTCATGCAGTGAGTTTGGAGTGGTCTAGCATGTGATCTGGCAAAAAGAATTTGCAGTTTATTAAGGACTCATGCAGCCTATTTGGGTGGTTTACCGCATTCAAACCATCCAGCAAACCGATTGTGACAATGTGAAAAAGAGTAGGCCACAAGGGGTCGATTGGAAATATCAATATTTTAGAAGGCTGGTTTGACAAAGTAATATAGTGATGTACGATATAGTGATTTAAGATAGAACGTATTGAGAGCCACCGTACCTCGATGTGAAGCGACCCCATCTGTAAATACATGGCAACAAGGGCCAATGTATACAGTAATCTGCAAGAATTGAACATGGGACATTGAGACAAGTGCATATCTTATACCTAAAAACAGGTGGGAAGTCAAAGGGAACTGCTTACCACTAATGCGATCCAAGTAGTACTTAAGGATTAACAAGGTGGGGTCAATAATGGTCAAGATATGCCTACAATTGAAATTAAAATAACGGATCATAACCAGGTATTAGCCTTTATTTATGGGGGTCCATTTCAATAGAAATTAGCATGTTTAATCCAAAAAGCGACTTACCAACCGTAGTTGCATGTGGCTCTTAGATTAAGTCCTGCAAACAGAGAAGAGCAAGGGGTTGCTCAATATATGCAGAGCGGAAAGATGACATTGCATCTAGCACTGAAAATCTACAGCACAGCGTCTTACCAGAAAATCTGCAAAGCAGCTCCAAAATCGGGAGTCTGACGCGCCGTACGAGTAAATACTCGAGAGGTCCACCGGTCAATTTAGGAACGAAAACGACGCCCGAATCAATGCTCGATAGCGTCACGGCAGAAAACTACTCCTCCATAAGGACCCATGAGCACTGAAATAGTGTCACATGATCATAGTCATGTGAGCGCCAGTGTAGCAATAATTATATAGCGAGTGCGGCCGCCGTCTTAGAAGGGAGGAAATTATACCAAAAAAGTAAATAAAGGACCCAATTCGAAACAAAATGGTCATACACTGGTAAACAATGATTAGTAATAATAATAGCAGAAATTTTGTATATGTCCTAGCCCCAAACGGTAACTAAGTTTGTATGGGAATGTTTCAACTCGCGATCCTGCTTAATGCTAATGGCATTGTTGTAATTGCTAGGGTGTAATACCACAATTGCTAGCTATTATCTGAGGTCAGGTTACCATTTCCATTGGACAAGCTACAAAAGTAGCGATTATAATGTATAGACAGCCATGTTGTTTAGTTTAAAATGCAGATGACTGTGAGGAAAAATGGGTCCAAATGCAGTGGCCATTTTGGAGAGATAAATTCGACATATAAACACAATCACCATAACTTATAAAAATTCTATTCTACAATCAATGGAAACAATTCTTATAGAGAAATGCACTAATCAATTGAGACCAAGCAGTTACTGATGTCATAAGCGGATAACCGCACAAAAGCAGTTATTCTGGTAAAGAATAATCATAAACAGGAACAGAGAATAAATGCTCACAGTTGGGCCATATTTTTGTATCAATTGTCCGAGTGGTTTTATAAGTGTACCTTTTTCAATAGTTTAGTTAAAAGCCAACCACATGAGTACTACTAAAAGCATTACAGCTTTACATACCTTCCATATGTTGCATACTAGCAACAAGACTGAGAGTTGATTCAAAAAGAGTAAAGCAAGAGAACAATTGTTAAGTATCAAGGAATGAAGTCCAGAAATTTGGAGGCCAACATTTTTTTTTCAAAGCAATGAAGTCCAGTCCTCCATGCGATTCAAGCCAGTATGAATACTTTTAGTCCTCAGAATCCATTTCAATTCTTCTTTATTGAGTAGGGTGCCCTTATCCCCTCCTCTTGGGGGGCTTTTGACTGCATCAATAATTGTCCATTTGAATTCTGATTCATTGTGATTTTTGTGATATATTACCGGTGTCCTTGGTGATTTGATGTTTAAGAACTGAAATTCTTTTTTAGTAAGATATCCAGAGTCCACGGCTTCAGTGGTCACCCTGTGTATCATTTCTTGGATCTCCTTCGTTGGATTTTTTGGTTGCTTGCAATAATGTGCATTATTGCCCAGTTGTCATAGAATCTCATCTCGGTATTTATCTTTGTCCTGCAGCACAATACCGCCTCCCTTATCGGCTGGCTTAACAATCAATAGATTGTTATTTTTAAGATCTGCCAGCGCCTGTTTTTCAGCCAATGTGATATTGTAAGGTATAAATACTTTACTGTTCTCAATTTTGGCCAAATCTTTTAAAACCAGTTTTTCAAAAGTAATGACTTCACCTGGTATCATGCCTCCTGAAGGCGAAAAAGTGGAAGGGGGTCTAAATGGTCTATTGGATATTGGAGGAGTGGAGGGGTTCAAAAGAAAAAAACTATGAAGTCTTATCTTTCTAAAAAAACGTAAAAGTTCAGTCTGGACCTCTAGAAAATTAGGGCGGACAGTAGGGACAAATGAAAGTCCTTTATTGAGAATAGATAGTTAGAAAGGCGTCAGACAATGTTTTGTAAGATTGAAAATAGGTAGCATGGTGGTGTCAGAGACACTGGGTTCAATATTTGCCATATTTGGAGCCAAGTCTTGATTCACCATTGATAATGCTGCCTGCGGGTGAATCAATCTCCCGGAGGGTTTGGCCACCGTTGCGGCTGTTTGCCTCTTCCCCTTTTTGGCTGTTCTGTCTGGCCTCTCTCTAAAAAAGGAGTTCTTCGTGGGGTATTTTGCCCTTCACTGTTATCTGAGTTGTCAGAAGAATCCACTGAACTATCAGAGAAACCCACAATAGTTCTTTTTTTATTAAAGCAACCCCAAGGACGTTGGTTCTGGGGGCCCGTGTAGGATCTATTGGAATAGAAATCTTTTGAGAGATATGGATAGGCACGTTCAAGTGAGAATTGTTGTATATCTTTCTTCACTTTCGTAGTTTTTTTATTTTGTTCAATTCTGTTAAATTCATCCACTGTTTTCTGAACCTCCTCTAGTATTTTTTTTATATCAGTAGGGGGAACTTGTTCTTTTATTTGTTTTTCTAGGTCTTGAATTTCTATCACCACTCTATTAAGTTCCTCAGTAGCAATATCTATTCCTAGTGCTATCCAATGTCTAGAACAAGTGGTGCTGATGTAACTAAACCCGGTGGTATATTTGGGATTATCCGTGAATACCCCAGGGATATTGCGTACCATTAGGCCTTGAGGTATAATTTTTGCATGTAGGTATTCAGTCAGAAATGTTATCATTAACTCAAGTCTCACCAGTTTCTTTTTACTTTTTTCTAATTGTTCTCCTAATGTACTGCTTGGCGGAGTATGAGACCCTGTAGTGTCAGAGAGAAGGGAAGGTCCTGCTATAAGTTTCTGAATGTAATCTTCAGAGTACATAGGTGTGTGATCAGACATAGCAAAAATAAAATTAACAAAGGACAAAGAGAAAACATACAAAGCAATGTGAGTAGAGGGATAAAAGGTGAGTCCACTTGGTAAGAAGTGGTAGGGGTGCTAAACCCTTGCAACCATAAGATTGCGCAACATAGTATTATACAAGACAAGAGAAACCCAAAGTAGCAATAGGTCTGGGACCTTGGGATTATGAAGTATTACAAGAGACAGTGGTCCCAAACTTCAGATCAGATAACAAGACAACAATAAATATAGTCCAAAATTGGAATCTATATTAAATGTCCAGCCGTACATATTTAATAGTTGTTATATTCAAATGTAGTAAAGTTATTCAACAATTTCCAAGTAGGACTCAGCCTGTGTCCAACTACCACATGAATACAAACAAGAAAACATATAAATGCAAGGCAAAAGAAAACGGTCTGTAAATTGTTCACAGTTAAAACAGACAATTAGGTACACTTTGTGTGATTTCGTAATAAAAAAGATTTTCAAATCATCAAGTGTGAGCTGTCGACGACGTTTCGATCCCATTTTAATATGGGATTATCATCAGGACATATAAATCAATGCCTTTACTATTATA
The DNA here is from genome assembly GCF_964261635.1 of Lissotriton helveticus. NCBI lineage: Eukaryota > Metazoa > Chordata > Amphibia > Caudata > Salamandridae > Lissotriton > Lissotriton helveticus. The sequence goes on from NC_136065.1 coordinate 1,759,755,245, forward strand.
AAGAATTTGCCAAACAAGATACATGACAAAAAATTCCATAAAACAAAACAATTCAGAAAGGGTAGGGAGGAAAGAAAAAGAAATATATATACATATTAATATGAACATATATTAACCACGATACTAATGAAAAAGAAATCACAACCAATGTGCTTTTGATTATACACCTCGAGATTTGAGATAAAGCCCAGGCCAGTATTTCGAAGTGCATTTTAGCGGGGACTCATGCAGCGAGTTTGGAGTGGTCTAGCATGTGATCTGGCAAAAAGAATTTGCGGTTTAATAAGGACTCATGCAGCCTATTTGGGTGGTTTACCGCATTCAAACCATCCAGCAAACCGATTGTGACAATGTGAAAAAGAGTAGGCCACAAGGGGTCAATTGGAAATATCAATATTTTAGAAGGCTGGTTTGACAAAGTAATATAGTAATGTACGATATAGTGATTTAAGATAGAACGTATTGAGGGCCACCGTACCTCGATGTGAAGCGACCCCATCTGTAAATACATGGCAACAAGGGCCAATGTATACAGTAATCTGCAAGAATTGAACATGGGACATTGAGACAAGTGCATATCTTATACTTAAAAACAAGTGGGAAGTCAAAGGGAACTGCTTAACACTAATGCAATCCAAGTAGTACTTAAGGATCAACAAGGTGGGGTCAAGGATGGTCAAGATATGCCTAAAATTGAAATTAAAATAACGGATCATAACTAGGTATTAGCCTTTATTTATGGGGGTCCATTTCAATAGAAATTAGCATGTTTAATCCAAAAAGCGACTTACCAACCGTAGTTGCATGTGGCTCTTAGATTAAGTCCCGCAAACAGAGAAGAGCAAGGGGTTGCTCAATATATGCAGAGCGGAAAGATGACATTGCATCTAGCGCTGAAAATCTACAGCACAGCGTCTTACCAGAAAATCTGCAAAGCAGCTCCAAAATCGGGAGTCTGACGCGCCGTACGAGTAAATACTCGAGAGGTCCACCGGTCAATTTAGGAATGAAAACGACGCCCGAGTCAATGCTCGATAGCGTCAGGGCGGAAAACTACTTCTCCATAAGGACCCATGAGCACTGAAACAGTGTCACATGATCATAGTCATGTGAGCGCCAGTGTAGCAATAATTATATAGCGAGTGCGGCCGCCGTCTTAGAAGGGAGGAAATTATACCAAAAAAGTAAATAAAGGACCCAAGTCGAAACAAAATGGTCATACACTGGTAAACAATGATTAGTAATAACAATAGCAGAAATTTTATATATGTCGTAGCCCTAAACGGTAACTAAGTTTGTATGGGAATGTTTTAACTCGCGATCCTGCTTAATGCTAATGGCATCATTGTAATTGCTAGGGTGTAATACCACAATTGCTAGCTATTATCTGAGGTCAGGTTACCATTTCCATTGGACAAGCTACAAAAGTAGCGATTATAATGTATAGGCAGCCATGTTGTTTAGTTTAAAATGCAGATGACTGTGAGGAAAAATGGGTCCAAATGCAGTGGCCATTTTGGAGAGGTAAATTTGACATATAAACACAATCACCATAACTTATAAAAATTCTATTCTGCAATCAATGGAAACAATTCTTATAGAGAAATGCACTAATCAATTGAGATCAAGCAGTTACTGATGTCATAAGCGGATAACCGCACAAAAGCAGTTATTCTGGTATAGAATAATCATAAACAGGAACAGACAATAAATGCTCACAGTTGGGCCATATTTTTGTATCAATTGTCCGAGTGGTTTCATAAGTGTACCTTTTTCAATAGTTTAGTTAAAAGCCAACCACATGAGTACTACTAAAAGCAGTACAGCTTTACATACCTTCCATATGTTGCATACTAGCAACAAGACTGAGAGTTGATTCAAAAAGAGTAAAGCAAGAGAACAATTGTTAAGTATCAAGGAATGAAGTCCAGAAATTTGGAGGCCCAAAATATTTTTTTCAAAGCAATGAAGTCCAGTCCTCCATGTGATTCAAGCCAGTATGAATACTTTTAGTCCTCAGAATCCATTTCAATTCTTCTTTATTGAGTAGGTTGCCCATATCCCCTCCTCTTGGGGGGCTTTTGACTGCATCAATAATTGTCCATTTGAATTCTGATTCATTGTGATTTTTCTCAGAGAAGTGGTCCACAAGGGGTGCATTAGGTGTCTTGCACCGAATTCGGCTCTTATGTTGTCCAATGCGGAGGCGGGCCTTTTGTGTGGTTTGTCCTATATATATAAGATCACACGGACAAAAAATGGCATAAATTACATTTGAACTATTGCAATTTGTGAAATGTTGTCTATGAAAAACCACCTGTTGAAACAAAAAATCTTTTCCTTCAATTGTGTTTTCACATGCACTGCACGAACCGCATTTTACATGGCCTGTTAATCGTGGGAGCCCCCACACGTCTTCCAGTGTATTTCCAGTTTGGGCAACTGGCAATGCTGCCCTCACTAGATGCTCTCTGATATTTTTAGACATCTTAAAAGCAAATAGCGGACGCTCTAAATTTAGAACACCTGCATTGAGTGTATGCCAATGTTTACTAACACTTTTTTTAAAAACATTTGAAATAGGTGAGAACGTGGTAACGCATATAAACGCATGTGTGGGGCTGAGAAACCGCTATCGAGATAACCATCGCGTTTATGAGGGTTTTTTAAGTGAACCAAGGTAACGCAGTTACAAGTGTCCATTCTCCTTTTTGATTGTTAAGAATGTTTACATGGGGGAACAGAATGGACAGTGATCCCTCCTCCCTACCTGGTGAATAGTACTATTTTACAAACTACGCCTACTGAGCCCATTTCTACTTTAGAGTCAGGTATGGCTGAGCTCTCTCTTCTCCCTGAAGCCGCAGCTGAGGTCGCTGCTGTCAGTAAGCAAGTATCAGCTGAGCAGGACGAGGCGGCAATTAATGGCAAAGTGGGGGATACGAGGCCACTTGATGTTGCTCCTGGGGCCGGGACATGTACTAGTTCTGCGGGAAGTGCTGGGGAGAGATTGGCGACACATGGAGATAGAGAAAATGGGGGTGGAAACACGCTCGAGGCCCTCATAGCATCAATAACATCAATGAGGGAGGAGATAAGGTGTGACTTTTTGGTCTCTAAATCAAACCAGAATGAGATAAGGGCCGCATGTGAGATCCTCGAGAGGAAAGTAGATGGTCTCTGCGAAAGAACAGAGGTGCTTGAGGGCTCTGTTGGGTCGTTGAAGGTCAGCCTAGAGATAGCTGAGACAAAAATTCAAAAACTATGGAGAGAGGGGGATGTCATGCGGGAGAGGGTTGAATCCCTGGAAAATTATTCAATGTGGAATAATCTTCGTCTCCTGAAGGTCTGGAGGGAAAGGAAGGGGGGACATTAAGGCCTATGTGGTTAAATTACTGAAAGACTCCCTTAATCTTGAAGAGGCAGCTGATGTGCTAGAGAAAGATATACAGCGGATACATCGTGATCCCTTCCGTTTAAATCCTGGCAGAACTAAACCCAGAAAGATATTGATCAACTTCCAACTTCTAAAGGAAAACATCCTAAACCTCGCACTGAAAGCATAAACGTTAAAGGGTTCAGATTTTTCCTTTGAGGTACGGTCGGACCTCTCTAAATCCACACTAGATCGACAGTGGGAACTTGGCCAAAGAATGGACAAGTTCAGATCTTTTGGTGCAACGATGCAGATGAGGTTCCCCGCATTTCTACGAGTAATGTACAATAATAAAATGCACAATATTCGATCTCCTGTCGTGGCCGACGAGTTGTTGGAATCTATTGGGGATCATTCACGGGGGGGAAGCTAATATAGCATTATAAAATTCCTGACACCATCTGCACTATGTAACCTATTTTTTTTAGGCTTAAGAGATTCAGGTTAAGGTTATAATCCCCAAAATCTATTGGAAAGGGGGGTAGAGAGATAATGGGAAAAAGGAGGGGAAAAAAAGGAATAAATGAAATTGATGTAAAAGGGAAAAAAAAGGAAAAAAGCTAATAACACAAAGTGGGGGTAAAAATAAAAGTAGCTAAAAAAAAAGGGTTCCCTTTTAATATTAGGTATGTTTCTAGTAGCTGTCTTCTCTAGTAGGCAGTATTATTGGCCTCAGCAGTGTAAGCAGTGTAGGAGGGGGGGGACTATTAGAGGATGTAAATCTGGCTACACATCAGGCCAGAGTAACTGTAGGAGGGTTTTCCAGGGGGGGTATGGGTGGGGGCACTTTGGGTGGGGGGGAAAAATGGTTGAAAATCCTCATATGTCAACCCTTTTCAAGTCCTTTATGTGCCCTGGCAGGGTATATATCGAGATTCAGTTTAGCCAGATTGTAGGGTTGATGGGTCCAGGTTTCTGGGATCATGGGAGGGTGGTGTAAAGGTGAGGGAGAGGGAAGTAGTGTCATGACTTTCATTCAATATCTATCCTGGAATGTCAATGGTCTGCGCGTGAGGAGTAGAAGAGATCGAATTCTACAAGAAGCCACCGATTTATTAAAGAAGCAGAGATGGATTGATAAATTCATATGTACAGATCGCAATGCAAATATCAGAGGGATCCTCTTCATTTTAAAAAAATCAGCAAAAGTCCAGATACTGGACTATAAAGAGGATCATAGTGGGAGATGGCTCCTACTAAGGATCTCGGTAGATGGTTGGATCATTACATTGGTGGGCTATTACGGCCCCAACCAAGATGATCCGTCGTACTTGGATATTATTAGGAACCATCTGGTAACTTCCCAAGACCCCGTAATGTGGGCGGGCAATTTTAATATTGTACTTAACCCCAAATTAGATAAATTCCCTAATTCTAGAGCCTGCACACTCTCTAAATAAAGGCAAACCCTCGCAGCAATAATGACACAGCTGGGTCTAGTAGACCTATGGAGGGAAAGCACAGGCAATAAATTGGGGGGTTCTTTTCGGAACCTTATATATAAGCATAAATCGAGAATCGATTATGCTCTTTTCAGCTTTTGTCTCAAAGACTCATTGACGGCGATAGTATATCTCTCCTCCCATCTGTCCAACCACTCTGCTATTTTGTTCTGTTTAAGGTCTGACCAGCAGATTAGACATGTGTCGTGGTCCTTTGATCGGACCATTTTATTGGAGGACGATTAAATTAGTTTTCTTTTAGCAGAATCCAAATTATTTTTGGAGATTAATCTCAAATCTGCTGTTATAGCCATGGTGTGGGAGGCATTGAAAGCTTTTTTGAGAGGTTGTATAACCAACAGAGCCTCCCATAGGCGGAAGACATACAGGGAGAAGAGAGAAACGCTGGAGATTAATTTAATTGAGCAAAAGCTCGGCACCTCCATGGGGTCAACAGACGAGCAAAGGAAGCTGGCTGATTTGAAAAAACAGCTGGAGAATATCTTACAAGAAAGGGTGGCGAAGAGAAAGGAGGCAAGTAAGATCTCCCATTTTGAATTTGGGGAAGCGGCAGGTAGGGTTTTGGCCTGGAAAGTTAAAGCTGACCAAGCTCAAAATTACATCAGAGAAATAAAACTGGAAGGGGAGGCTGCTGCCAGGATCTCTAATTCAGATATTGGGAGTGCTTTTCTGTTTTTTTTCGAGGGGATTTATAAAGAGGACATCATCAATGACCACGTGGTAAGGGACACATGGCTTGATAAAATCTCTCTGCCGACTATCTCAATAGTGCAAAGTAACTGTTTGGAGATGGAAATATCGGAGGCAGAAGTGAGTAATGCCATTGGACAACTCAAGCGAGGGAAGGCGGCTGGTCCTGATGGCCTACCAGGAGAGTTATATCGTGCATTAGGTGTAGCTATTGTTCCAACACTGACGGCCCTTTTCAATGGGATTCTTATGAATGGGGAAGCTCCGCCAAAGTCTTGGGGTGAGGCAACTATTGTTCTAATCCCTAAGTTAGGGAAGGACCCGACTGAGTGTGGATCTTATCGGCCAACTACGCTCCTGAACAGCGATTATAAAATCTTCGCAACTATCATGTCAACTAGATTGGGGAGCGTAATTGGCTCAAATGTACATCAAGACCAGAAAGGGTTCATTAAAGGGCGTCAGCTAGCAGATCTAACGCATGATTTGGTGGGAGCTATAGACATTGCCTCTGCCTCTCCCCCTTTGGCAACCCTCACTTTAGATGCAACTAAAGCCTTAGATAGGGTCAATTGGCCCTATCTGGCCGCAGGTCTGAAAAAATTTAAATTTGGCGAGGGCTTTTGTCGAGCTATCACACTCATGTACGGGGCTTCATCGGCCATGTTGTTAATCAATGGTGTCCTGAAATAACCCTTTAGAGTTACGAGGGGTACTAGGCAGGGCTGCCCACTCTCTCCTCTCCTCTTCAATTTGTACATTGAACGGTTTGCTCAGGTTTTGAGGGCAGAGGATAACATTCCTCCTTTCAAATTCGAGGGGTGGGAGAGGCGGGTAGCACTCTATGCAGACGATATCCTCATCTTTACGTCTGACCCGGATTTATCATTTCCCACTGTTATTAAGAGGGCGGAGGAGTTTGGGCGTATTTCGGGGTATGAGATTAATACCAGTAAAACTGAAATAATGGCATGGAATATTGCTAACATACAACTGGATGTGACCTCCTCCATGCTATACCTTGGAATCCGGGTTACCCAAGATGTTGGAAATATTGTGCAAAACAATCTAGACCGGGTGTATTATGAATGTCAGAAGTTATTAAAATCTTGGGCTCACCTTCCACTGACCATACTGGGGAGGATAAGTTTGGTTAAGATGACTATCCTTCCCAAATTTACATTTATCTTTAACACTATCCCCTTGGCTTTTGATGCTAAACAGCTGGATAAATGTCAGCGAGAGATTAATTATTTTATTTGGAACTATAAAGCCACTAGATTGGCATGGAAGAAGTTGAGGAGGAGGAGGGAAAAGGGGGGGCTGGCACTACCAGACCTACAGTACTATGCATGGGCTTTTCAGCTGTCCCACTCTAGAATGCTCTTGAAAACACCTTCCAGTCTATCGATTGGGACAATGTTTAAAGCCATGCTAGTTGGGGCGGACCTACCTATTGACGGATTCTTTTTTAAATTTGGGGACCAGAAATTTTTCAAAAAAGTTACGTTAAAAATGATCCAATCCTTGGCTAAAGCCTGGGCACAGATTAGAAAGAGATTAGGGCTTTCTTAGTTCTCAAACTTCGCTCCAGTGTGGAATTCCCCAGGCTTACCGCTATGTTTAAAAGATAGTCTGTCGATTCCTGTGAAGGATGCTGGGATTGTAAGATGGGGAGACCTGTTGGCAGGAGGGTCTATGTTGGCATGGGAAGAGTTACGGTATGAGGTTGGCCCTGGATTATCCAGATTTAAGCATATGCAGCTCGATAGCTGGGCTCGGGCCCTTTGTAGGAAAGGGGCCCTTCTGGGGAAAGTCAGCAACCTGGAACAGCAGCTGGTAGAGCGGCAAGGGGGAGGTAAAGAGGTAGCTCTGTGGTACTGGAGTTTGCTGGAAGAGGTTGATGGGGAGCTTACCCTTCCTGATGAGCTGTGGGGGGAAGAGCTAGGCTTTCAGTGTGAGGAGATATGGATAAAATATTTTACTCTCCTCTATAAATCCATTAAACCAGCATGGCTGAGGCGCAACCATCTGTTCACGGCACATCGGGCTTACCTCTCGCCTCTAAGACTCTCAAAATTCCAGCCAGGAAAAAAATGTAACAAATGTAATTTCCCCGAAGCATCCGACGTACACATGTTTAAGGACTGCCCTTCTATCTGCCGTTTCTGGGAAGAAGTGAAGTCAACATTGGACTCTATCCTTAATACATCATCTATCACTCTGCCATTAATAATCTTCGGCTTGGATGCTAACATCACTGGTCAGGCAAGGTCTTTCTTATTTTATGCAATCCTTCTGGCCAGAAGTCAAATTTGTAAAGTTTGGGTTGAAACAACAGCCCCATCATACTCAGGCTGGCTGACGTCCCTATATGAAACATCCAAGGTGGACTTAGCCAGACCATATAGTAAACGTAACTTGGCTTTTTGGGATTTATTGGTTCAGTGGAGATAGAGCTCCGGGTTTTTTTTTTCCCCTGGGTCCTATGATTATGCCTGAAACTCTCTATGGACCTAGGGGTGTCGGTCCCCTCGGTTAGTGTGATGCTCCAACAGGTTGGAAAATACCTTGATGGAGTAATTGCTAGCCTACACCGCTTCCCCCCTCTGGTTTCTCGGGATTCTTCTTCCACCAATATTGTCAATCGTGTCTTGGTATGGGAGATAATCAAAATCATTATCTCTCAGGGCAGGACACGCAAGGTGGTTGGCATTTCTTGAAAAGAGGGTAAGGCAAATGAGGACAAAAAAAACAAACAAAACAAAAAAAAACAATTGAGGGTGATAAAAATCATACAGCTCGTATTTTATAGGCTTGATCTAAAAAGTTATCATTGTTATTCTTTCATTGTCTTATCTGATTTTAAAACAATATCTAACAGCTTCCGCAATTGTTTTTATTTTTATCAATTTAAAACAAGGAACATAAGTATTGTTTTCTTATAGACAACAGTTTAGGGCAATAACATATAATATGTATGAGGGATTTCACTGCAGAGCCACAGAGCCGACAGGCAGTTTTTTCTTTAAAAACTAGTTTTGGTTTCCCTTCAAACACCTACATCGGAATGTATAACAGTCTGAATCAAAAAGATTCCTTTTAACATAGCCATACAGGTTGAGGCCTAAATATTATTGGCTCTGTGCAGTGTAAGTATCACTTCTATGTCCATGTACTTGTATTTTTCAGCTTGTGCCAAATCTGAGGCTCACTGCTTAGTAGTAAAAGGATAGCGGATTAGGTTTTTCCATGCTAAGTGGTTCATTTACCCCAGTGTCTGTGGATCAGGTAGATCGTTAGATTCTAAGACAGCCAAGAGAGTGTGCAATTCTATGTCCCTAAATATCGATTTTCCCAGTTCCTTGTATATTAAATGTTTTAGTGAAGTTGCATCATCTTTTTCAACAATGTTATTCACAGTACTTCTGTCATGGACTGATATCAAATCTCATTATGCAATGAGGAGTTGCTGTTTGTAAATTGCAATAGATTACGTACACATTGCATAAAGATTGAATCTAGACTGGAAATGACCTTGTTGTTCATTACTGGAGATGCACACAATAGGTATGGAACCAATTTCATGTTTAGTGCTTTGAATGATGGGCCAATCGCTTTTCCTCCAAACATATTTGTGAATCTTTTAAAAAAAAAAAAATTTTTAATTGAAAATCCATGAAGACACGTAACAAGGCACATACAATACAACAAAAGCAGAAAAAAAGAAAAAGAATCATGGCAAACGATTTTGGTGTACTACATTTGATCGTAATAACCATAAAATCATAGCAATAAAAGCATATTTACTAATACAAAAGATAATAATAATAATCCACATTTGTAAAGCGCACAATCACCCGTAAGGGTCTCTAGGTGCTGGGGGCCGTCGGGAAGATTAAGCAAGCTATTGCCCAGAGTCACATGGTGCTGGGCTAACCTGCCGCCGGAGCCGGGGATCGAACCCTGGTCCCCAGATTCCAGCGTCAGTCGCCCTGGCCGCGGCGCCACACCTCTCTTTACACCAATTATAAAGGGGACTGTTCAGGCCAAACAAAAAAAAATAGATTTAGCAAAATGTATGCATCCATATTGGCCATAACTGGTCCCCAAATCTCGCGCCCTAATTTCATTTTCCATCTGCCTTTCACAGAATACAGACTATACTCAATATTAAATATTGACAGAAATCTGGCTCTCCATAGTTCAAAAGAAGGAGCATCCTTTTGCAACAACATTGAGGCAATACAAAGTCTAGCCACAGCTGTAGCTAAAAAAATAAAATATTGAGATTTTCGGGCTAGGTTATCGGTTGTCGATCCCCCCACAACCCCCAACAATACCTGGGCGGGAGATAGTTGTACAGGCCCACCCACAATCTCGGCTAGAAACTTTTCTATGTGTCCAAACAGACTACTTAAGTGCCCACACATATAAAAACATGTACCACATTAGCAGCGTCACACCCACAGCGAAAACACTTCCTTCATTTGGTCCCCCCATTTAGATATTTTAGCTGGGGTATAGTATAGATCGAAAACTGTCTTATACTGTTGGGCAGCAAGATTTGCTGACAAAAACAATCTCCCAGCTAATTCAATTGAAGTTTCTAACCACGTACCAGAGCACCCCAGTCTAATATCCAATTTATGATTTTGGGCCGCGAGATCATTCTCACAAGTGTCTAGCAAAAGGGTATATAGTATACCAATCCGTGCGTTTTTCCTCACTGCCTCAATAAGGGGATTAGCTTGAAATTCCCATCGTGTTTTAAGCAAGTAGTCACAAATTTGAAAATATTTTAAAAAATCAGACCGGGACAGGTGAAAGTGTTCTCTTAACATATCAAAAGACTTAAGTCCCTCATCACAAAATACATCTCCAACTAAACAAACCCCTCTATCTCGCCAATTATCTACCACCCGGTCCCAAAATACCGATGGGAGAAGAGAAGTTGCAGTTAGGGGAGTATACCAAGATACCCTTTCCATCTTAAATTGCTTTCTAACAGCTGACCAGACCTTATAAGCAGTGTTAAGAACTTTAAATCTAGTTCGCTTGTAGTAGCTCCTGTCAAGGTTAATGAAAAGGCATTTTTTGCATCGCTACCCAACAGCATTTGGTAGATAGAAGGGGATTCAGCCACACAGGTCGGTTCTGTCCCAGTGAATAATATATTCATATGCTGCAGCATACACGCATAATAGTACAACGTAAAATCTGGGACAGCCCACCCCCTTGCAGTCACGGGCAGGATCATATACCGCATGGCTCTTCGTGCTTTAACTTGAGCCTATAGGAACCTAGCACATACAGATTGTAATAAAGCAAGATTGACACGAGAAGTCTCCAAGCGCACAGCTCGAAAAAAGACTAGTATTTTTGCTAAAATTGGCATTTTGAGAGTATTACATCTACACACCATAGAGAGATGTAAACATTCACATCGGTCCAATTGTTTGCGTGCGGCCCCCAACAATATTGCCCAATTGGCCTCGACCAATGCACTTAAACATACCTGAATCATGATCCCAAAATAAGTCACCTCGTTCAAGACCCTTTGATCCTCAAATGCCACCATATTAGCACAGAGAATTTGTGTATTGGATGTGTTTAGTTTGTATCCTGATACAGCCCCATATTGTGAGGCAAGTAATTCTTTTTCAGGTATAGCAGTTGATGGGTTTGGTGTAACTACAGCAACATCATCTGCGTATGCGAAGAAACTATATTGATCTTGCCTCACTATTACAGATTCGATCTTAGAGGTGTGTTCTAGCATTTTTTTAAACGGGTCAATATATAAGGAGAATAATAGGGGAGAGCAGGGACATCCCTGCCTTGTCCCACGTGTAATTTGCACATGCTCAGATTCTAGGCCCATTACACAAATTCTGGCAACAGGTTGACGATACAGTGTTTGCAAAGCAGAAACAAACTGTTGCCGAAACCCCCGATGAAGCAACACCGCCCACAAATATCCCCATGCGACCCAATCAAAAGCCTTCTTGGCATCTAATAGAATAAGACTAAACGTATCCCCACTGCAATTGGCGTTGTCCAACAATGTTAACATGATTCGTCGTCCCCCGCTTTGGGATAAATCCATGTTGTCGATTTGAGACCAGCAGGGTTATAACTTTCGACAGCCGGGTCGCAAGGATTTTTGAATCAATCTTTCCATCTACATTCAGAAGAGAAATTGGGCGGTATGAAGCCGGATGTTCAGGAGGCTTATCTTTTTTTTTAATACAATGATACTGGCTTCATCCCAAGACAGCGGTGGCGCGCCTGTCTGAGCCAATCTAAATGTAGCCAACATATCATACTTTAAAACTTCAAAAAAGATTTTATAAATCTCTAGCGTGAGTTTATCCGGACCTGCCGCTTTACCGGATGCCAGTTCATTTACGGCTCTTTCTAGTTCTTCCAAAGTGATAAGAGCCTCCAACGTCTCTGCCTCCAAACCCCCCAAGTTGTTATCACAAAACCGCTGTATCAAGGACGCCCCCATTTGCGGATCATATTGTTCCCCAGTGTAAAGGGCCTCATAAAAAATGTGGAACACCTCAAGGATCCCAGCCTCAAATTCCTCAACTATCCCCTGGGAATTAACCATTGAGCTAATTCTCTGGGCGGCTTCTTTTGATCTGAGTTTTTGTGCCAGACACCGTCCACTGGCCTCCCATATTCATAATTCATTTTTTTCTTAATTAGACAATTCTTTGCTAGCTCTTTGCTCCAATGGAGATTGATCTAAGCCTTACGCTTAGCAACTTCAGAAGAAAGGTTAGTAATATCAAAACCACCTTGTATTCCTAACTTAGGGGCCTATTAGGCTGGCGGACGGACCTGCGTCCGTCCGCCACCCCCGAGGTGGAGGCACCGTCCGCAGGGCCAGCAGCGTTCCATCCCTCGGAATTAGGATGTGACCGCCACCCTGGCGGTCACATCCCGTATAGTTAACATTGTAACCATAGGTACCCCCCATGTGCACCCCCCATCACCCCTGGGGGCCCACAATGGGCCCCCAAACACAAAAGATCACATGCTTTTCCATGGCGGGTTTTAGCATGTTTCCGCATGCATCCTAATATGGCTGGCGGTGTCTGATATTCACCGCCACCATATTAGAGCTTTTACGCCACGGTCGGAAGGCGACCGTGGCGGAAAGGCGGCGGACGGTCTTCCTGTCCGCAGATGACCCCCCTGCCATCCTAATCTGGCGGGGGGTCTTTTTAATCACCGCAGCGGTGAATCCGCATCCTCCGGGCCGGCGGTGGCTTCCGCCGGCCCGGAAGATGCAGATTCACAGCAATCCTAATTGGCCCCATAAGCTTTTCTTCAGCCGCCATCAAAGCTAAATATAAATCCTGTAGTATGATCCTCAATTGTTTTTGTTTATATAGACTGAAGCTAAAGGCTTCCCCCCTGAATGGTGCTTTGAAAGTGTCCCACACACATCCTGTCCCTGGGCTTCCGCGATTGATCCGAAAAAAAAGTTCGATCCACTCCCGCATATACATAACAAAATTATGATCTAACAGTAATTTCCTATCAAAAGAACAACCTTGTGGTGCCAATGGAGTCCGGGGAATTGCTAGAGTTAACACAAGGGGGCCATGATCTGAAGTAACCCGTGGGTATACCTGTATACCAGCATCCAGTAATAGTTGTTTCGGAATAAAAAAATCCAGCCTTACAAGCTTCTGATGGGGATAAGAATAAAAGGTATACCCTGGCTCATTGCCCCTCAGAGTAGCTCAAGTATCAACCAAACCATGAGCATCCAAAAGGGATTGGAGCGGATTAAATACCCTTGGCTTCCTCCCACTGTACCTACAACTTAAATCATGTCGAAATTTAGGGCCAAGGTGAATATTTAAATCTCCTCAACGATTAATGGAGTGGGCCATAGGGCCAATTCTACATAAAGCCATTCAAGGATCAGAGCTTCATCAAAGTTTGAGCCGTAAATAGAGCATATCATGAATTTCTGCGTCCCACTAATACATTCACCTATGGCCCACCTCCCTTGTTTGTCAGCCAGTGTTCTGCCCGTACTGTGAATGTGTTTTTTTGCTAAAATTGCAACACCCCATGATGTAATGGATTGCTCAGTGCTGACCAATACCATATAACCCAACTCCGAGTGTAGCTTCCTTTTGGCCCAAGCTCTATGGGTTTCCTGAAGGTACATCAAGTCACATTGGAGTACCTGCAGCTCATTCGCGACCCGCTGTCTTTTGTTAAGATGGTTCAAGCCCCTAACATTCAAAGAACCAAGCCGAATACCTCTACCACCCATCTGTATCCCCTGTATGTTGAACCTTATTGGATATATGCCAGGAGCTCCTTTTTTTGCACTCTGCAGAATTGTGTCCTCATGGAATATTTTCTTTTTTCCCACTGCCCCATTCCCCCCCCCACCTAGCCCCCCCGCCCTCTACCTCTCTCCTCCCTTTCCCCCCTCCACCCAATTTAAGGCATAAGGACCATGTCCTCAGTGATGGAGAGTGTTTGTAAACTGCCCCCTCCCCATAGAACCCACCCGTGATCCACCCACCTCAACATATATCATCCTTTCAATTTTTGCCCCCTTTTCATGGCGCACCTTAAAACCAAGTGCTAAATTGTAAAACCGATAAAAATGTACACCTTTATACCACAATGTATTCACTGAAGCACATGTAATCATTTACACCGCTTGTCCCATTACTACATTATGCACTAATTTGTGATGCACTGGAGGAATCATCCAAAAAAAAAAAAGAAAAGATAAGGAGGAGACTGAAAAAAAAACCTGCAATAGACAGCAGTTATAAACAAAAAAAAAGGATATACATCGGAATTCATATTCTTTTCACATTATTTGTGAATCTTAATACCAATCTGGTAATCGCTGTTGACTTCGATTTACTGATTGCACGTGGTTCGACCGTGATAGGTTATTGTCGAAAGTCACTCCGAGGTAATCATATTGGTTTACTACTTCAATTTAAGTTTCTCCTAGAACCCATCCCTTTGCTTTGGTTTGATGTCCAAAGATCATAATTTTAGTTTTGGACAGATTGACAATAAGTCCATTCTCCACATTATAAATGTGTAATTGGTTTAGTTGATACTGTAGTCCTTTCAGCACATGAGACAGGATCCCAGATCATCTGCATAGGCCAGATATGTTATTTTTGTACCTCATAGCTTTGGAGGAATACCCTGATCTGACTTTAGCGACATAGGTAGATCAGTGATGTACAAGGAGAATAATAGAGGGGCAAGGAGGCATTCTTTCTAAGGCCATTCTCAGTGCAAACATTTGGTGTTGTCAATTGGTAGCTTTACCTGTAGCCATGTTTCAGAATGCAATTCAATAATAAATTTCAGAAGGTTAAGATCTATTTCCCATGCTGAAAGTTTGTTCCACAGCTTTTGCCAGTTAACTTTATCAAAAGCTGTGGAATAATTCACAAAGCATGCATATAGTGTTTTCTTCCTGTGTACGTGTTTTTTTCCTCAAGGAGAGCCAAGGATGTCATAATATCAACTGTTGAACATCCTTAGCAGAATCCCGTTTGTGATATTGGAATTAATGATTGTTATTCTATGTTTTAATACTTTCACTGTACTACTGTGTGGTAGGATTTCTTGCATATTTGGGTACCTGTATGTTTTAGGTCTTACTTCGTTTTGTATGTTGTCTGTGTTGTCCCTGTGTAGAGTTTTGAGTCATGTTTTGCCTTAGGTTGGACACACTTGGTTAGGCAGAGTTTAAGGTTTATATTCTTCATTTAGTTTATATAATATGTTAATTCAAATGGTATTAATTTACATGTTGTAAAGACAGGAAATGTGTCATACTGTGCTTAGCCAATCTTAGCAACAATGAGAATGATGTGAGTTGGCAGCGTTCCAAAAATGACATACCATGGTTCCAGGCTTTGTATGCAAAGATTGGCAGTTGGGACTGTGCCTGGCTGTGAGGGAGCTGGCTGGTCTCAGTCCTCTGAGCAAATAAACATACTGGAACCTCTATGTGACTGCATGGACATTATTAACCACATCACAACACTGCTACTATTCATTCAGCAGCTGCTCAAAGGTTGTTGTTCAATGAAGAATAAAAATCACTAGCTTTACTTCCTGAACTGTATGTATTGAAATGATGTTGAGTGCTGGTCACAATTTGTGTAGGCCATTTATAGCACTTTCAAAAGGAAAGCGAAATTGGCTGACTCCTCTTGCAGTGTTCCACCACAGTTCTTGTAAATTTGAATGCCACGTATGCTTCTCTCAAATTCCTCTGATAAATTTGAATTTTGGAAGCAGGCGGCTACTTGGTGCTACCTTCTGGACGCACAAAACTTTCAAAAAGAAGTCCTTGAGATAATCTGTTTTTCTTTGTTATAAAAAGGTTCTAAAGGGTTATGAAAAGTACTCGGCATGCTTAACCATGATAAGATACTACTACAGGATTTCATCTGGCCTATAATTCATGCTATTGCTGAACATTTCATCTCAAATTTTGTGCTGAAATAACCATGTTGCTCCTCAGGTGGCACAACAGACCATTGAGAAAAGCTAAGTACACAGAACATTTCTGTAGCTTTGTTTTGCTTGGGACCTAATGGGTAGTGGTCGCCATGCAGGATTGGCCGTCAGTGGCATCAGAGCTTTAAGTGGGATGAAAACAGTGAGGGGTATTTGAAAGGGGCTTGGCCTGTGTAATTAAGGATGTGGCTTGAACATGTATACTACATTTCTGTGATTTCCATAGTTTTCCACACAACCGGTATTTTGGTTCCTGTCTAAGCTTTCTGTTATTGCATTCAGATATATAACACAACAACTAACATACACCTAAAACCAGCCACGATTATTGCCTTGACCAACTCTTCTTCACTGTTTAGGATGAATAGGTAACAACAATGATTAACATCAGAAATGTTTGAATTAGTTAATTCTGAGACTGTGAATTAAACATTAATGAAAACTGTTGAAGGGGTTGTGGTCTTCAAATGGCGGGAGCCTTCCAAGTGCTATTTTTCACTCTATGTCCATCTGCATATTTTACACTCATCTCTTTCCTTTTCAGCACCCTCTTTTCCCTCTCTCCTGAATGCAAGTCCTCACATCTACTTCACTTCAACACCCCAAAAACACACAATATACCCACTCACCTTTAAAAACGGCATTTGCTTTTACTTTACCTTCTCAGTATTTTTACTTTTTTCTTTTACTTTCGCCTTTTCAATATGTTAACAGCGGTGCACTTCCTTTAGACACAATTCCACAGTATAAAGATTTCAACTGGAATATGTGACCGTAGCTCTGTGCGCTCTGCAGAGGCGCTAAGTTTTGGGTGGCCATGAATTCTGAACACATTTTTTGACCAACTGCTAGGAACTATAAGAAACTCACACTGCTTTCAGCTTCAAGTCCAAAGCTCAAGTTTCGAGTTTAAGTTTAATGTCTGAGTAGTTAAAATCTTCACAACATATTCGCATTAAACAGTCAATTAAGATTAAGAATGAAATGTTTTGTAGGCAGAAAATATAGTCATTAAAAATCAAGCATACTAAAATACTTTATTTTCTTAGCCCTGGAATCATAGGTAAAAATAAAAATGATTGTAGTCATTAAACCCATACAAAATAAAGTGCATTTGAAGGGCTAAGAATTGTGTGTGCAAACATAGTGGTGGAAGCTTAAAAAGCATTATCTTTGGTCTAACCCCATGCAGTAAAAGATATCAGCTACATCAACCGTAAACTAGCCTTACTATTAGTCGTAGTGCAATAAAAAGATGCATTCGAATGAAAGTACAATCATGGTGATTGGGCTATATTTGCATTCCTGGCACTAGCAAATATTACAGATGCAGTTTGAGGAAATTATCACTCATTCAAATCATTCAAACTAAAGTGCAGGAAGAAGTATATTTTCAATCGTAAATAATGCCACAAATGTAATTCGACATTTATTTGAATGATCAAGACCATAAAGGGTCAAATACTTTGGAGAGTTAAAGCTATGTGTGCAATGATAGAGATTTTAACGGCATTGTCTTGAACCTGACGTCTCCTCACAATTAGTCTTGTGCAGTGAAAAGGTGCATTCGATTTTAAATACTTTCATGGGGGTTTTCGCTGCATTTGCGGTCCTTGCACTGGCAGATTTTACAGATGTAATTTGAGAAAATTACTAAAGTGCAAAACTGCAAACTAAATTGCAAAAAGAATACATGGGCAGTTGTAACAATTATGATTATTTGCAGCATTGTCTTGAGCCTAGTGCCACAGAAGTAATTCGACATGTTTTAATCATTAAAGCTATACAGGGTACAGTGTGTTAGAGAGATGAAGCTATGTGTGGAATGGTGGCAATTTTAGCAGCATTGTCTTAAACCGGACGTCACTAGTTGCTTTCTCGTTATGGCAAAGAACTTGGAGATTCTTGTTAAGTCCATCGGAGTCATGGATGAGTAGACGTGGTCGAAAGCCTCCTTCCATGATCTAAATCGTTGCTTCAGAAATCTGGCCTCAATAGGAGGCACCTTTGGGCAACAATTTGGGGCAGCAACACAATAGGTAAACACTTCTTGGCCCTGGAGCACAGTCTGCACGGCTACGAGTCTGGGTTGCCAATGTATTCTAAACTCATAAATTGGCAAGGTAAGGAGCCTAGTGTTCAAAATGTTACCAGGGGCCAGCCTCCCCAGAGCACTTTCAAGTATGGCTGGCAGACCGTGTACACATGTGAACTATATAGACCCAAAGCATCCAGAATCTGCATAGTCACAAAATTATCTTGTTCCTTTCAAAGAATCCTGCTTTGCTTCTTTAGGAGTACAAATGTGAAGTGGTTGGTGTAGTGTTCAATTATAAATACAATTTAGCGGTAGACCATTCAATAATAAAAAAAAGGCGATTACTTCTATGATGAACCTGAATTTAATTCATTTGGTCATCAGTGTCAGTATATACTTCTTTGACTCAAACAAATTTCAACATATTTAAGAGTACATGATAGCATTCTATACAATATATTACAGTGCTCATAGGTGCAAGAAAAGGGAAAAGGGAATTTGAGTAGGATGGAGGTGGTTGGGTCAGTGAGGGACAGGGTAAAGGCGTTGTGATAACGACACAATTCATTGATATATGGTAGAACCTTTGCAGCCTACTTTCGGTCGAAAGTTCCCATACAAGTACATTACACATATGACAATAATGGATTATTTCACAATCCTATAGTGTATGTTGATAGGTAGAAGTTTGTCGACGTTTCGACCCCTAGTTACAAAGGGTTAATTGATCCTCATTCTGGGGTATTCCTCAGGACAGGTGTAGATGTATGAGCACCTGAAAACATAAATGTGAGTCTGTAACTAGGTGGGGGTTACACAATCTACCATTATTGAGGAGGAATCAGGGGTTACCTACTTAGGTTTATCGGCTCAGGGTGTCCGATCTTGGTTGACGGCCGCAGCGTAGAGCCGTTTATGTGAATGATGATCACCACATTGGTTAGCAATGGGAGGGGGTTGTTAGTTTATCAACTGTTGTGAGAAATGTAGTGAAAACTCACTTGGAAGAACAGGAAACATTCGGGAAACAATTGTGTTCCGTCGTATATTGATGAGTGTGTGGACAAATGATCGTTACCAATCCGATCGTGAGTAGGTCTTCTACCGCTAGACAGCCGGTATCAGCGTCTAAAGAAAGCCATATTTATACATTAAGTAAGGTGCGCACAAGTAGATAGAGGGGTGCATTTACATTACATGAAGTTAGTGATGGGATTCAAGAGATTTTGTGTGGACACGTAGTCACAATTTAGAAAAAAGAGGAAGTGGCGCATTCCTAGGGTATCTTAGTCAATGAGAGAAACAGCTAAGGTAGCTCTAGACATCGGGACGGGAGCCGTCAGCTGGTGCGTGCCTCCCTGCTGAATTATAACCACCATATTTCAATAAAGCTACATTATTAAAAAACACAACAAAAAGTCGGGACACAAAACTATCAAGCGTGATGGTTCTGCTTGGCAGGAGCGTGAGTTCTGTCCTTGAACCCAACTGAAGCATCACGTTCTGTGTACAGGCGCGATCTGGTCGAGGCGCCAAATGTTTTGTCCTAGTGATATTGCGAAAGAGTGCTGGATGACTTGCATATATTTAAAACACTCGTATATATTTTACCAAGGCTACATTAAAAAAAAACATCGGGACACAAAACTGTGTAGCATGATGGTTATGCTAGGGCATAAGTGTATTAGATCGTGCGCGTCATGTCTACCAATTCGCACACCGATCTGGTAAATAATCGAAGGGCATTCCATCAGGGATTCGGTATATCGGGTTCCAGTGCGAGGTCTGTGGAACAGAGTCTAACAAAGAGAGGCGGGAAGGGAGCTCAGAGCACGTCTTACCTGCAAGTGTCAGACGATCGCTCTGCAGTTCCACAGGGTGGATCTGGCTGGTTCTGTCAGCTTTTACGGTATAAGGGGGCGTGGCTCGCCTCGCGGTGCTGGCGCTAGATACTAGCATCACTTCATGTGTTATTGGCCGAGGAACTAATGCGAGTAACTCGGTATCTAAGTGGATTAGAGCCGTGTAAAGAGGTTCAAGTCAGCGTGTAGACATAGTCTAGTATGGAAACCCCCCTACTGTGAATGAGTGATTGTACAACATTACAGTCAACAGCCATGTCCAGTACACATCGTGGGGGCAGATCTATACAAGTTGCAGTATAAATTGGAGTACATACGTCCATCACGACATATCAGTTGTCATAGCATAAAAATATATTCTACTATGTCATTCCTAAACATGGCCTAGCTTGAAGGGAAAATTCCTAAGCATGCCTTATTTCACACTGTGTCATTCGGTGATGTTGGAATAAGTGCAAATATAGAAAAGGCATATCTCTCTGAACTCAGTAAGCTCATAAGTTCTCACATATAATTACGGTGTGGTCACATAATACTTTTGACTTGGATATAATATTACATGCATAACAGTCTCCATGGAGGCTAACAGAACCGGCCAGATCCACCCTGTGGAATTGCAGAGCGATCGTCTGACGCTTGCAGGTAAGACGTGCTCTGAGCTCCCCTCCCGCCACTCTTTGTTAGACTCTGTGCCACAGACCTCGCACAGGAATGCGATATACCGAATCCCTGACGGAATGCCCTTCGATTGTTTAACAGATCGGTGTGCGAATTGGTAGACATGACGCGCACGATCTAATACACTTATGCCCTAGCACAACCATCATGTTACACAGTTTTATGTCCCAATGGTTTATTGTAATGTAGCCTTGGTAAAATATATGCAAGTGTTTTAAATATATGCGAGTCATCCAGCACTCACACGCAATATCAATAGGACAAAACATTTGGCGCCTTGACCAGATCGCGCCTGTACACAGAATGCGATGCTTGAGGAAAGATTTTTTGTAACACAGGCAAGCCACTGAGATATCTGTGCTTCAGTCGGGTTCAGGGACAGAACTTACGCGCCTGCCAAGCGGAACCATTACGCTAGATAGTTTTGTGTCCCGACTTTTTGTTGTGTTTTTTAATAATGTAGCTTTATTGAAATATGGTGGTTATAATTCAGCAGGGAGGTACGCACCAGCTGACGGCTCCCGCCCCGATGTCTAGAGCTACCATATCTGTTTCTCTCATTGACTAAGATACCCTAGGAACGCGCCGCTTCCTCTTTTTTCTAAATTGCGACTACGTGTCCACACAAAATCTCTCGAATCCCATCACTAACTTCATGTAATGTAAATGCACCCCTCTATCTACTTGTGCGCACCTTACTTTATGTATAAATATGGCTTTCTTTAGACGCTGATACCGACTGTCTAGCGGTAGAGGACCTAATCACAATTGGATTGGTAATGATCATTTGTCCACACACTCATCAATATACGACGGAACACAATTGATTCCCGAACGTTTCCTGTTCTTCCAAGTGAGTTTTCACTACATTTCTCACAACAGTTGATAACATAACAACCCCCTCCCATTGCTCACTAATGTGGTGATCTTCATTCACAGATACGGCTCTACGCTGCGCCCGTCAACCAAGATCGGACACCCTGAGCCGATAAACCTAAGTAGGTAACCCCTGATTCCTCCTCAATAATGGTAGATCGTGTAACCCCCTCCTGGGTACTAACTCACATTTATGTTTTCAGGTGCTCATACATCTAAACCTGTCCTGAGGAAAACCCCAGAATGAGGATCAATTAACCCTTTGTAACCAGGGGTCGAAACGTCGAAAACCTTCTACCTTTCAACATACACTATAGGATTGTGAAATAATCCTTTATTGTCCTATGTGTAATGTACTAGTATGGGAACTTTGGACCGAAAGTAGGCTGTAAAGGTTTCACCATATATCAATGAATTGTGTCGTTATCACAATGCCTTTACCCTGTCCCTCACTGACCCAACCACCTCCATCCTACTCAAATTCCCTTTTCCCTTTTCTTGCACCTATGAGAACTGTAATATATTGTATAGAATGCTATCATGTACTCTTAAAAATGTTGAAATTGTTTTGAGCCAAAGAAGTATATACTGACACTGATGACTGAATTAATTAAATTCAGGTTCATCATAGAAGTAATCACCTTTTTTCTTGAATTATTGAATAGTCTACCGCTGAATTGTATTTATAATTGAACACTACACCGACCACTCCACATTTGTACCCATGATATGACCCAGGACGGATAGTTTTGAGGCCAACCCCGTTAAAACTTGCTTCTTTAGGAGGCTCTAAAAAATTGGCAGGGTTGGGACTTGCTCAGATTTACTTTCTGCAATAAGTTTTAAAGTTGTTATGGCGCTATGAAAATAGTGAGCCCAGGGACTGCACCCTTCCTTACAAATGATGTAAAGTGCATGTTTCGTTGATCCATCAGCTCTGATTACTTGATGGTAGTACTAAATAATGTACATTTTACACTCCATATCCATATTTGTGAGACCGATTTCTTGCCAGATCAATGTACACCTTATATATTTTCGGAGCCCCAAAAACGTTCTATAGGCAGCTATATGACAGTGTTTCATGATGTCTATGAGTTTTGCAGGATGTGTAAGATGGCCATATTTTATTGCAGGCAAGAGCTTGGCTCGAATTACTGTATGTATCTCATCTACTATTGGTCATTGGAACTTGTGGTGTAGTTTAGCTGCGGAGAATGTGGTTTGGGCTGATTTCACCTCTATTGCTCTTGCTTGAAAAAAGGCTTTTCCTGGATCTGAAAACCAACCTCCAAGCAATTTATGTTTATATGACATTGCAATGTTTATGTGCCCAATGTTCTATGTCAATTTAAGTTTGTAACCCATTGCTGAAAGATAACAGCTTTTGTTTTTGCAGCATTGACCAATAATGAGTTTGCAGTGTTATAGCTTTGAAGAATATTCATGGTCCTCCTCATTCCAATGAGTGTGGTCAAGAATTACCAAATTATTGGAGTACTGTATGATGGGAAGCTTGAGCGATCCGAACCTCGGGGGATGCATGTTCTCCATCTCAAGTGCCTGACCCAAGTCTGCGGTGCACAGGTTTACCTATTTTAGTGGAATAATGCATCCCTGCTTCAAGCCCTTGTTGGTGTAAATTTTTGGTGTGGCATGAGATTGAGTTAGTTTGACCTAGATTCAGCTGTCTCAATATAGGGCAACTATGGCTCCCTCTAGCTGCTTTGGGATCCCCGCGGCAAGTTTAGCCCATGGTGTTCTTCAATCAATAGCATAAAAGGCCATGCGGTAGTCTATGAAGCATGCGTATAGCAGGTTTCATCCTTTGTATATTGATCTATCAATCAGATATGAGAGATACATTACATTATCTGTTGTGGAGGACTTAGGGCAGAAGCTTATTTGGTAATATGGTATTATGTTGTTAGTAGTGACACAGGCTTTTAGTTCACACAAAAAAAAAACTTGGTAAATGCTTTTCCTTCCACGTTCATCAAGGCAATTGGTCTGTAATTTTCTGGAGCCATAGTATCACCCTTTTTATGGATGGGGTATAGAATGGTACCCCTCCATAAATCTGGAATATTAGTGGACATCAGACAGGACTTGAAGAGAATGTGCACATGGTGTTCCCAATTTTCAGCATCTTCCCGCTGGACACACGGCCATGCAGCCATTTGGTCCTGGGGTTCTGCCCCTGCATATGATTAAAAACGATGTTGGCAATGTCCACCTCTATTACCACTATTTGATCATTTGTAAGGGCCACATCCAGACCGTATAAGAATTCATGGAGGAAACCTGCTTGTATCTTGTAATCAACATATAGGTGGTGTGCTTGGCTATCCAGGTATCTGCAGAAACAGCCTTATCCTTTTCCATGATGTTGTGTAAGAGGTCGTTAATGAGAGTCCAGAATTGGTGCGACTTGCCTGCAGTTAGAAAACCACTCACCCTCAAAGTGCTTTTGTTTTAGGGCCCATTGGATATTTTGAGTCCTCTCCTTGCATCTTTTAGTTGCCTTTATGTTTTTTGCACTTTCATTCAGCAAGTTGAGATAGCCTTTTAATATGTTTTAGTTCACTATCTTTAAGCAATGGTTTATGGGTAGGTCTCATTGATGGCAGTATTTTTGCCTAGTGTTGTTGATGGATAATGCAGCATGGACGCCCCTATTCGGATTCCCCGTGCTTTGTACACCTTGGTCGTGTTCAGAGTGGAAAGGAGAGGATTTTGCTGTGCTTTCCATTTCGAGTGCAAATGGTTGTTCCCCGGTGTCCACTTGACCCTTCTCTGTAGGGGATGGGTGCTGGTGTTAGCTGTGAACCGACAGTTATGGCCAGGTTATGAGTGGTAGAACACAGAGCAATCGTTGCACTCTCTGGATGGTGGTCACTATCTGTCCTTACTGGGACATTATATTTGACACATCTCATTCATAGTTGAAAACTCAAGATGTAGTCAAGTGTTAAGATGATTTTTATATGTAGGCAGTTGTTTGCTGTTAGTGATGTCCTGTTGATCACTTGTGTGTAGGTCAAGTTCCTTGATGGAGGCCTCTAGGAGGTACTGATTAACCTCTGTCTAGTCACCTTCTGATTATCCAAGTTTTGAGTGTTAAAGTCACCTGCAAGGATGATCTTGTGGTCTGGATGTTGATATGCAATGTTGCATATTAAGTCATTAGCTTCCATGATGATCCAGAGCTCAATGATGGGCTGTTATAAACACCTGGAGGCGACTCAGTTAAAATTTTGCACTATACTATAAGAATAATATGATGCACAAAAGAAAAATACAGAAACACAACATGATGGAAATATCTTAAACTCTTAGAGAATGTAAGATTAAGAAAAACATGTTGAATATAAACAGGAAGCAAATAGCTGGTGAGGATTATTTTTATGTTTTTCACACTCATTGTTCCAAATCGATTCGTTTTTTTGCCAGTAAAGTTAAGGACATGAATATAGGGCTCTATAGGGACCCGTTTTAATGTCCTTTTTTAATTACTACTGGGTCCGAGGACCGGAGGGACCGCTTAAATCCCTGAGTGGCACGCATAACCAGCCCCAATGGCTGTCTCATCAGCAGCAGAGCAGCAGTCTTCCTGCGATGCCACACACACATAACGAGCCTGCCTGCTTCCACAGACTACCGGTGCTCCTCCTGGTCTAGGAAAAGGTACAGTACTCAAGAAGGAAATATTACAAAGTGCTGGTACTCAGTACTGGTGGATACCATCTCATTTACAGTACTGGCTATAGTGCTCAGAGGCGATCAAGCTGAAAGACAAGTGAGTAGAAGCAGTCCAGGGACAGGGCTGCGCTCATCATCCAACTTCTCCACAACTAAAGAGAGAAGGTGGTGTAAAAGAAGCTCTGTGAAAATGCCAATTGAAGTCTTAAAAGCTTTACTAATGAAAGAAAAATATAACTGTGAATCACAGAATTCTTTAACAAGGAGGTCCACGAGCAGCCATGAATTAGTTATCATTCTAAGCATAGGCATGACACTCTTATGTTCTCGGGAGCTCTCTAGAGTCACAGGTTGCAAATTTATGACTCCCTGGCACTAATAATTCCGTCAATTTTCCGACCCAAATCAGAAAACCATTTGCGTTGCAACCCATACACAACCCACTGAGCAATGTTTGCGTAAGATGTGTTTCAGGTAAAATGCCATCCCATGAGAATATACAGGGACAGGTAGTGGTACACAAAATCAACTTTCATGAATGAACAGCATACTCAAATATCACTAGAAAGAATAATGTGAATTTTAAATTTTTTATTTTATAAACTAAGAGCCTAATTTAAAGTATGGAAGACCTGAGGGTGATGGAGTAAAGTACTCCATCGGACTGATCGAGTATTTGCCTGTCAAATTTTGAGATATTGGCTGGCTCAGCAAATATCTATTACATTTATAGGAACTGCTAGTATGCCGGTTTCTGTAAATGTATTGAAAGACTGATAAACGACTTGTCCACAAAAGGGAGCAGTGTGGAAAACTTTCAAACTTTTTTTGATTTTCAAAAAGAAAACCCCAAAACTGGATATTCTTTTTGGAGAAAAAAAAACCTGGAGAAATAAAGGTGGCGGACAAATGGCCAAACCTCTGATAGTCCCTACTCTATCAGGCCATTGCAGGTGTATGTCGGGGGAGAAGTAGCAGTCTCCCCTGTCGACATACTGAAGAACTGACTATAAGGGGCAAATGATCAAGAACAGCGTCAAAAATTATCACCGGTTTAGCAGCAGAAAACTGCGGCTAAAGCGGCGATAATGGGCTTGATAATATGCCTTGAGAATTGCAATAGAAGTCCATGTTCTGGTGAGAACATGGGCTTCCATTGGAATTCTCCAGGGCATATTATCAAGCCCATTATTGCCGCTTTAGCAGCAGTTTTCTGCCACTAAACCAGCGATAATTTTAATGCCCGTCCTTGATAATATGCCCCTAAATGAGTTGGCCCAATCTTCAGTTTGGTGGAGAAAGAACTCCATCGCCATTGTGATAGTGTACCATCTATGCCAAACTATAAATCAGGCCACAAAAACCCCAGTCTAGTGCACACAATCAGAGTTGTTATCACAATGAAGGTAAACCGAGCGTTCTCTGGGGCAGCACCACGAATTTGGAACGCTCTCCCCCCTAGCATCAGAAGAATTCCATCCACCGCAGCATTCAAAAAAGAAGCGAAATTGTTCTATATGGAAACATTTCTACAATGAGTCCTGACAGCAGCTTCTGATATATTTGTTATACGCTTCCCTGAAGTGTACTGTTGTAAAGAGTTTGTTTGTTTTCTGCAATTTATGGTTATAATGGTTCTATTATTGAAACATCTCTGTAAAGCGCTCTAATACCCCTTACAGGGTCATGTTCGCACTATAAAAAACACGAAATAAATAAAGTAAACATTAAGACAACAAGGACGTTTAAGAGTAACAAGAAAAGGCGAAAGTACTCTAACATTATTGCTATAAAATCTATTGTACTAACACCCTAATTTACTACTTCAAAGAGTTATACAAATTCTAGCATGTTAGTAGCACACTAATAATAAAAATGTAATTTGAGTTTGAAAGATGGTTCTCATTTACAAACCTTATTGCAGAAAAATATGTTGTATTTTCAGCTGACTAAGGCACCTGTGTGTGCTCATAATTAACACAGTCAACAGCACTACTGGCCAGACTGCTTCTGGAGTCCAACTGCCTTCCAGCTTCAGTTAAAGCGAGTGCACGCTGGGTCTCTGCTCTTGTGTCACCTGGTGTGAAGTCCTCTCTGACCTCTAGTTCTCTATGTATAATTTTATAGATAATTCCAGACTTTGTTGAAGAATTTTAGAATAAATATGCAAAATGCCCATTCATCTATTTTCACTCTATCAGACATGTTCTCATGGAAAGGCAAAACATCTCAAATGTATTTATCAACCTTCTTAGAAACTCTACCATTTCAAAATAATAATGGAACATAACTATAATCAAAAGCAAAGTGCTTTTATTGTATTATATGTGAACTTATATTGATCCCTGTCAACTATGAAAAAATCAAACTAGCCCCTTTAACTTAATGGTTGCTTGCAATGGCTGGGCTACCCTTCCTGGTTCCTGGGCAACTGGTACCATCCTGCTGACTGTGTCCATTCCAGATATATCACCAGCAGCTTGTTTTTATCGGCATTAGAAATAGAAGTTCGTTGAGTTGAGCCCCACCCACTTGACACAAAAAGTAGCACCTACGACTTCAAGGCTGCTCTCAATGTCTCGAACAACCCTTCCTGAATCATGTGTGATAGGTCCTGTCCTTCTGATCGATATCATAGATGAGACATCACCGACAACCTGCTTGTATGAGCAGTAGAAGTATGCCCAGCCAAATAGGAAACCCAAACTAGCCTTTATTAATTTATTAATTTATTTATTTAAAGAGTTTTAGATGTAAGGGTGCTTGCAATGTAAGGTGCTACCCTTCCTGACTCCAGGGCATTTTTCCCATTCTACTGACCCTTTCCATTCCAAAGATAGGCATTGGACATGGAATTCCAGCTAACAAGGACCTACCACTGTAAGGATGGCTGTTCATACACACTCTACCTAAGTGTGAGGAGCTGCAGTGATGCAAAGGCCTCCAACCAGAAGGGAGCATTCTTTAAATCCTCTTTCCTTTCTATGATGATGGCCTTTGGCTGTCCTCTTCCTGTGCCATCTTGAGGAAGCAGGCTTACTGGGAAGTTTTTTGCATTACACTCAGATTAGCTAGAAGGCAATAAGCAAATCTTTTGTGTTCGTTGCTGGTTCCAACATTGACCCGGAAAAAGTGGTAATGCGCAAAGGTTCTTGGTTCCATACATGGTATCTACTGGTAACGTATATTGCCATTACTCTAAGAGCATTACTCACATCACAGTAATTTTACCATTCTGTTGTGCCTTTAGGCCACCTGCATATCTTTAATAGTGGGGTAGACATCGCGCTCTGGGTTTAGGCAGTCCGCTTCAGGACAAAAGTAGGGAGTGATGTTCCTACTCTCCCTTCCCATACAAACAGTAGTCTCCTCGGTTTCTCTTTGGTTTGACTACTGCAGGATGGATAACATTTGTATACATTTGTATAGACATTTTAAATCGTGCATTGTGAGACTGCTGCTTCCTACAACTTTAGACTTTTGTCTTTCCAGTTTACCAATCCTAGACTGGAATCCAACAGAGAAATGATTCATTCCCCCAGAAGAAACCTGATCTTGTCGCCCATTCCCGTTATTGCTACATGCAGCTTTGGAACGGAGCTCGTCCTTCATCTGCTGATATTTTAACTGTTTTTAATTACTGCTTGCTAACAAGATGCAGCCTTCAGTTTTTAATGACTATTGTTTTAAAATGTTTGCAATTACAGAAAGCCCCGTCGTGTCAGCCAGCAGTTGTATGATTAGAGGTGGGAAAGCCAATACAGTAACAGGGCGAGCCGAGCCAGAGCCAAGTCAGTGGTTTCCCTCCCCTTGGCTCGCAGAGCCCCTGCACAAGCCGAGCCCTGGAAAGGTAAATCAAGTACATCATACAGCTAACATCACGTGAAATATTGTAAAGACTCTTCAGTATTCAAAAAAGCCTGTTTCTTTAACATGTGGAAGCTTTGAAATGAATACATCACATTATATCCGCTCAATGAGAAGTACTTATCAGAATGATAGTTCCTAAACTTGAATTTAACCCTTTCTTGCCCCCGCTCTGGCGATATTGCCATTAGCAAATTAAGAGGCATTTGCAACACAGTCGTCCTGCTACCCCTGTGTGGCCCCGATTCCTATAGGTAGAGCACCGTCATAGTATATTAAATCAAGCACAATAGGTTTTTGTGCTGCTGGCATATTTGCAGGTGTTTAGCATGAAGAAATGAAGAAAAAGTTGGATTGGTTAAAAAAATAAAATGCCTAAGATCAAGCAATTTAGATAAGCGGGGTAGCCTCCAATAATCCATGTTTTCTGTTTCACTTTGCACAAATCGGCCACTAAATGACTATTTATTTGTCTCTCCTTTTATCTGAAATGTTAATGCAATGTGTTTCCCTCTTTGGCATGATGGTAGAGTGAGAGTGGCAAGCAGAAGCTACTTCGAAAGCTCGGCTCGTTGTAAGCTTAAGGTTCCAACGGGACCTCGAGCTGAGGCAGAACCAGATTTCAGGCTTGAGCCAGCTCAAGCTTTCTGCAGCTCGACCACCTCTATGTTTGACCGTTCGTACACTAGGAATTGTTGGGTTGCCACAATAGTGTAATGAGGCAGGCCATATTGGGCCTACCTAAACATAATTTCACCTCAGTGGGCACTGACCAAATGGCAGTAGAATGCATTGTTCTGGAACTGCACAAAATGGCTCCAACATGGCCGCCTGGTGTTCTCAAAAATGACAAAAAGAACAAGGTGAGGTGCCTAGGTCAATATTGGTAATAGGTGCTAGGTTGGTAGTTCAAATGGTGATGAAGAGTTACAATGGAGGGCAATGAGACAATGGGTCTCATTTGGGTACCAGACATTGGCAGAGTTTTTCCATCAGTGGTGCACGTTGTGGCTCCTGCTACTGTGCATTTAAAAAAGGATGGTAATGCTGGGTATCTAATCACAAAAACAGCAATTGATGGACAGAATGCAGAACCATGTTATACATTCACCCCAGTACAGAGATCTGGGCCTAAATTCATCGTTTTTTTGCACTCCACACCACCCCAGGTCAGACATGGCCATATGCAAATCAGCCTTGACCCTGTGCCTCATGGGAACAGTCCAGCCCGAACTGCTAAGCCATGTCTTTCCTGGACCAGAATCAAGAATCCAAGGACCGGTTTCTGGCTATCAGCCGTCATCAGCCTGGATAGCTTGACTCCAGTGGTGTGGAGAGCATGGGACTCACGTCTGAGTATACCCAGCCCACTCGGGGTGACAAATGCAAAAACAACAATTGATGGACAGAATGCAGAACAATGTCATACATTCACCCCAGTACAGAGATCTGGGCCTAAATCCATCGTTTTTTTGCACTCCACACCACCCCAGGTCAGACATGGCCATATGCAAATCGGCCTTGACCCTGTGCCTCATGGGAACAGTCCAGCCCAAACTGCTAAGCCATGTCTTTCCTGGACCGGAATCAAGCATCCAAGGACTGGTTTCCGGCTATCAGCCGTCATCATCCTGGATAGCTGGACTCCAATGGTGTGGAGAGCATGGGACTCACGTCTGAGCATACCCATCCCACTCAGGGTGACAAATGCAAAACCAACAATTGATGGACAGAATGCAGAACAATGTCATACATTCACCCCAGTACAGAGATCTGGGCCTAAATCAATTGTTTTTTTGCACTCCACACCACCCCAGGTCAGACATGGCCATTGCAAATCAGCCTTGACCCTGTGCCTCATGGGAACAGTCCAGCCCGAATTGCTAAGCCATGTCTTTCCTGGACCGGAATCAAGCATCCAAGGACTGGTTTCTGGCTATCAGCCGTCATCAGCCTGGATAGCTTGACTCCAGTGGTGTGGAGAGCATGGGACTCACGTCTGAGCATACCCATCCCACTCAGGGTGACAAATGCAAAAACAACAATTGATGGACAGAATGCAGAACAATGTCATACATTCACCCCAGTACAGAGATCTGGGCCTAAATCCTTCGTTTTTTTGCACTCCACACCACCCCAGGTCAGACATGGCCATATGCAAATCAGCCTTGACCCTGTGCCTCATGGGAACAGTCCAGCCCGAACTGCTAAGCCATGTCTTTCCTGGACCGGAATCAAGCATCGAAGGACCGGTTTCTGGCTATCAGCCGTCATCAGCCTGGATAGCTTGACTCCAGTGGTGTGGAGAGGAGATTGCACCATTAGGTAGTAAAGGGACAAAGTTCAATTTTAAGAAATATCCCCTTTGATAAGATAGACTTGTGTGACAGTGCGCAAGGCTAGGTGGGTAGGCAGCCCAATGCTGAATAGAAAATGGGGGGGCTGAAGGGACGGTGTATGAACCAGAGGTGGAAGTCAAGTAGGCAAACATCTAGGAGCAGATTTACAAGCCCCTTGCAATGCCGGTGCGTCACATTGCGTGACGCACCGGCGGCGCAACCTGCCGAGTGATATTTACAAGCACACTTAAAGCCACACTGCGTAACTTTACCTGTGCTTGTAAATATCGCCCCTTTTCATGTAACACTTTGTGTGTTAGGGGCGTGACATGGTAATGCTGTGGGTGTTCCCACACAGCACCCATGTCCACTGATACATTTCCAGATTTACAAAGGAATCGTAAATCTGGAAGTGGGTCAGAATGCAATGCCCATAGCGAGGTGCAATGAGGAGAAACTTTCAATGCGTGCTGCATTCTACAGCACACATTGGGAGAGGAAATCACCTCAAATTATTGTTTTTGTGCAGGAATGGGCCCCTTCATGCACAAAAACAAACAATCCATGACGCAGGCATCCTTGCACTATGGTGCAAGGGTGCCTGTGCTGGCACATGGCAGCAGTTTCTGCACCAGTGCAGAGGGAAGCACAGAAATGCGACCTATTGTTGTAAATATGTCGCATCCCTGTGCTTCGAAACTAATGCAGCGGGGCGCAGCTAAATGATGTGCGCACCGCACCGCGCTGCGTTAGTTTCTAGTAAATCTGCCCCTTAGTTGGTACGTGGGCAGGAGAGTAATATGCTACTTCAGAGTTATGTGTTGGAGGTAGAGATCAGTCAACATTCCAAAACAAGCACTGGCAAAGCCATTAGGCCTCGCCCATGCAAGATCTATTGGCTTTGTCAGATTGTTTTTACATGTTGCACAGCAGTGAGAGCAATAAAATAGTAATTTTTCTGACGTCACACCTCCACAAATCAAAGTTCAGATGAATAAACTGGCATTTTAAACCGAAGAAAGCAACATCAATTTTTCTTTGATTTTGGTGAATTTTGTCTTTTGGCAGGATACTGAAAAAGGCCAGCTCTTGAAATTTCGAGAAGCTGTCACACCTGTGTGTGTGTGTGTGTGTATGAATGAGTGAAAGATTCTCATTGCCTGTGTGCTTGCCAAACACGACAGAGCAATAGATTACAATCTCTTTGTGATTCACATTTGGACACTTGTCAGACCTCCTACTTATTTGGTGGTCAATAAGATCATACAGTGTCTTTTTCAGCCATAATTTAATTGCTGTGTACTCAGAAACATTTTCTCAGGCACCGCTAAGTTTGGTCTTTGGTGTGACCAACGGCCCCACTGATGACAGTGGGTGAAGGGGGGTGGGGGGGTGTAAAGTGGGTTTAGAGGAAGCGAAGCATGTATATCAACTGGCTGAAATCAAATGCGCAATGTGAAACCAGAAGACCTGGGAAAAATCCCAGCTTCCCCACTTGATCAAATTGTGTGACCCTGGGCAATTGTTTTATTTTAATTTCCCTCCATTTTCTTCATTATCACATATAAAAGGACCTCAGAATATATGACTTCAGGATGTGTTCTGAACAAAACCATCTCTTGTGCTTGAATGTAATCACTAATGGCATTGTTGTCAGTGTGGAGGCGCGGGGAGAGAGAAGGAATGTTTAAAAATTAATGTTTGAAAACCATCACTTAAAAAAATACTCTTGAATGCACAGCTATATTTTGATTTACTAAGGTGAAATGGTTCTACAAGTTTACAGTTTTTGAATTTTGAAAAGACTATTGTTTTTTACATGTTTGGTGTCTTTAAAAATAAAGGTGTTGCTAAAGTTAATAGCCTAGTTACTTCCTTTGAGTTAACTGCAATTCATCTTTAAATAAGTACTTGCTGCATATTGTATTTTTTTTATGTTAGTACTGAGTCACTATACAGCAGCCAGTGCTGCTGCTGCTCAGGGGCCGCATGTAAAGGTGAGGAGGGCCGAATGCGGCCCCTGGTCGTACTTTGACTTTCACAGTGTAGGATGTCATTCTAGCATCTTAGGCCTTCCTTGCCAATGAGTTTGTATTCTTGACTGCAGAAATCACCCAAAATCTCTGTAGGAAACTCTAGAAGAAAGCACATAGACATTAGCATAGAAGTTCCGTCATGTTATTCCCCAATAGATTGTCTGTTGTTTCGCCGCCATCAAATGTAGCCGGACCCCAGATAATATTAAATCCAGGAAAGGGGACTTAACATGCATCTGTAATGCGGAGAGTAGAAGAGAGCTCTGTTCTAATTTAAGGACATAATTCAACGCTAATCACATGTGTTATACGTAGTTAGAATCTAGAAATAGAAACTACAAATATAAGATATGATCTTGCAACAATAACATAAGAGATTTTCCTTGGTTTTGAAAATAAATTAGAGGTTATGAAAATTCTACAAGTATGAATAATTCTAGCACTTTTGCTTAAGACAGATTCAGCCAAAACGAGACGCTCTTCTGTAAGAGTCTAACACTAGTACACTTCCCTCTAACATTACAGTCAATTCTATATAATTAAGCATGGCCTATACAATCTTAATGTCTATGTCTTCCAAAAGGAACAAAAGAGCTCTTTCTGCGTTTGAAATGTAAGACTTTAAAAAGAAAATTGGATTGCATAATGTCCTAGAATTAAAGAGTTAATAGTGACAAGTACAGACGAGAAATTTCTCCCTATACCTTTCAAGAATTCATTGCATTTTTATGCTTCCAGGAGCAACTCCTGCAAGGTCTCAGTCCCTGAAAACTAACATACCAAGGCGATTTAATGAACGAAAGTGTCATCCTGCCAGGTGATTTGAAGCGGTTTTTGGACAAGCTGGCTTTCAGGGCAGAAATTAGCTCTTTCTAGCCAACCAGAGAGAAGTAGCGTGGTTGGCCCCATTCTTCAATCTACCTGCTAGTACCAGGTTTGTGAACAGTCAGACACCCCTCCACCACAGCTGAGAAATTCTGGGATAATCAATTTGATTTTGAAAACTTATAGAAAGAAGTGTATAGGAAGTATATAGGTAATGAAAGAGTGCTAAGCCAATTGATTAGTCTTCTATTTGAAAAGCAGTGTCTCCTTTCCCTCTTGGGTGTGGGGTTTGCCATGAAGCAATGTTTAGTTGGAAGTGGAGGGACCCCACAGTGTTCTGCCAGCATCTCTGCTTTGTTACTGCTGCATGGCCTGTTGTCATTGAGTGAGAAGTGAGCTAGTCCAATGGCCAGCACTGATGAAGCCGGCTGCTCTCCTTCACCACTCATGAACAGTGGAGCACCTTGACGCACTATCCACAAGTCGCACAGCAAATAAAGGATGCATTCCATAAATTCCATCATAAATTAAATACTCAGTTTTGATCCATTGTAATCCTTTTTTATCCTTATTTTATTCGCAATTGTCTCTTAGCTTTTTTCCATTCACATAAAAGGCTCTGTGTATCCCCATTTTTTCAAATGCTATAGCTATGCCTCAAGCCTTTTTTTCGGTAGCATGTGGGAATACGCAATTCATCCTAGACAGCTGAGGTCTTTTGAACCCAATGCATTTCGGGCAAGACAGCCCTTCGTCAGGGGTAGCTACAATTCCAAATTCAAAACCACTATTAATATTTTATAACATTTCGTCGACATGTATAAACTGTAACATCTTGAAACATTCTTTATAATGCTTAATTGTCTAAGGAAAATTGGAGCATTAACACAAAAATCCATCAGCATTGAAAACTCCACCAATGTGTATCAATCTAAACCCACTCAACTTGATACCTTCCCCAATCTAAACAAACTAATTTGTACCCACACAATGTTTCTTAGCAGTGAAACTGAGATCTCTCCTCTTCATCTCATCGCTATGCAAGCACTAAAACAAACTCACTGCTTCTACGTGACCGCAATTAAACCATGTGCCCTCGTGAGCCTCCCGCCTATTCACCTGTTATTAATTGTCAGTTCAAAATGAAACCTACAAGTCCCACCAACCATTGTGTCCGCCAACTCCAAACACCCTTCCTTTTACTTCTACACAAACATTTACATTTAATATTTAAACATGATATCGGAAATGTTTATCAAAATATGTTTGCCGGGTGGCATTTTTACATAAAAATACAAGATGTTCTGCATGTTAAAATCTTCCACACGGGCATTTTGGTAGATGTAAAATCCTCTCATGAATTTCGATATTTCTAGCCAGCCTTTTGTGTGAACTCCTTTCATTCCTTTTCTTTTTTTCTTCCTGGTTGCGGGTGCAAATAATCCACGGAGCAAAAATTCATTGAATGTACTTTTAATATGACAAGATTCACACCTTCATGTTTAACAGTCCATTTTTACAGTCTGCTCATAGGCAATGTTTAGCGTGCAGACTGGCGATGTTCCCTGCCCCAGCAGCACATAGGTATAACATCATGAACAGTGGAGCGCCTTAGCACTGTATCCACGAGTCGCACAACAAATTAAGAATGTATTCCACAAATTCCATCGTAAATTAAATACTATGGGGCATATCATCAAGGGGGTTTATCTCCGTTTTTGTGGCTTTAAAAGCCAAGAAAGAGGAGATAAAATGATCTCCCTATTACCTAGCTGTCACTAACACCAGTTAGCGACAGCTAGTAGGCGTTAGCGACCATCTTGGGCCCCACTTTGCATGTCAGTGATATTTATCACTAATGACATGCAAAGTGGGCGTGCCAAGATGTTAGCGCCTGGAAACAGTCGCTAACATCGCTATCTCCTATTACCAACTTTTGGAGATATTCGCGCTAAGCGCAAATATCTCCAAAAGCTAACACCTGCCCTGAGCAGTTCTTAGCCATGTTATCCAATGGGAGGTGGATAACATGGCTAAGAGGATTAGCTCGGTAATGCATGAATATCGCTGACTTTTCAGCGATATTTATGCATTGTGGCCGATTTTTTATCGCATTTGCGATAAACCTTGGTAATACCAAGGTTTATCTGCTATAAAAATCGCCGCTACTCAGCAGTAAAATTTTGTCTCTAACCAAGCAATAGCGATAATTATCGCTTTTGCTTGGTAATATGCCCCTCAGTTTTGATCCATTGTAATTCTTTTTTATCCATATTTTATTCACAATTTTCTCTTAGCTTTTTTGATTCACGTGAAAGGCTGTCTGTATCCCCATTTTTTCAAATGCTATAGCTATGCCTCAAGCCTTTTTCTGTAGCACGTGGGAATACGCAACTCATCCTAGACAGCTGAGTTCTCTTGAACCCAATGCATTTCGGGCTATACAGCCCTTCATCAGGGGTAGCTACAAATCCAAATTCAAAACCACTATTAATATTTATTCACCGCTGCAGAGCACCATGCTGGGCGACCTGATGTCTTTGTGCTGCCATAGGGTCACACCATGCACTCCGCATGTGTTGGAAGCAGAAAGGTGAGACTCAGCTGGCAAGGACTACACCCTTACCCAGATGGCATGCCCAATCTCAGTGCCATTCATTGAAGCCTCTCATTCTATATCAAGGCTACTTCTGATGCCAGAGAAGAT
The DNA here is from genome assembly GCF_964261635.1 of Lissotriton helveticus. Classification (NCBI taxonomy): domain Eukaryota; kingdom Metazoa; phylum Chordata; class Amphibia; order Caudata; family Salamandridae; genus Lissotriton; species Lissotriton helveticus. Next base: position 1,759,792,312 of record NC_136065.1, read on the forward strand.
CCTGTGAGCTACACTAAGCACTGGGTAGGCAAGAGAGCATGGAGAAAGATGACATTGCACTTTACTAATTAGCCCCCCAACCAGCATGCCCAGCTGGAGAAGGATCCCTAATAGAAATAGAGGAAGATGTTTGTGCCAAAAGGTCCAAATGCCCCTTGAGGAGTGCCATGGTCATTTGCGGGTGTTCCATTTTTTTTAAATGAAGGTGGCATAAAGGGTATCTGTGAACAATGGTAGCTGCCAAAAATAAATCAGTAGTGTAAATGCCTGGAATTAGCTACATATAGTAAGTGAGAAAAGCGAGCAAGTCCATTTCTCCAGAGACGTTTTGACGTAAAAACAGAAAATGCATTTAAGAAATGCATTTGTACCTGAATTTTGCCAAATAAATGGAAGCAAATATAGCGATACAGACTAAAATGTTTCCTACGGGCCAAGCAAGCCTGACCCTCACAGTTTCAAGAAAAGTTTGTAATATTATGCAATTTACAGCACAATTTTACTGAAATGTATCTAAGAACCTTGAGCATTAGAGGCAGTTGAAAAAATAAAATATGGCTTAGTAGTTTTTAAAATGTGTACAACAGCGTTTTTTACTTTTACATTCCAAAATTTCTATTTTTCCAGCCTGTGCCTTCCAAATTGTTGTCAGTCATACTCTGTGTTTCTGTAAATATCCTGAAAGGGACAATCTTATGTTATGTTATGATACTATAGTATATAAACATTCACTATGTGAAGAAACAAGGACCCCCTGATGTGGATCAAGCTCCTGGGTCAGGGTAAATAATTTATGCGAACTAACATACCCAGGCACGCAAACTAATTTCTGGCATAATTCAGAAGGCAAAACACAACATGGTCAATAATAGTGTCCAACTGCTTTAGAGTATAAAGTGCATTTTAATTTCGTATGGTTTAGAAAATCATTTGATAAAATCATTTGTTCATTAATAAGAATTGATAAAACATCATTATATCGTTGCATATGCATACATGGATAAAAAAGAGAAATTAATCAAAAACAATGTAAAAAATAGATGGTTTCCTGTCAACGCGTTTCGACACGTGGACTGTGTCTTCATCAGGACTGTACCATCATGGTGCTGTGGACGACATTGTAAACACAATTTACTGTTTATTCTTTTTATACCCGTGGCCAACTTGGGGGCATCGTTATTAACCACACCATTCAAATGTTCCACAAGGCCATTGATGTAGAGGCTGAATAGTGTGGGTGCCAACACGCACCCTTGGCGAACTCCTTTTTGGACAGGGAATTGGTCTGTGAGTTCACCGTGCCTACCACACCTGACCTGGGCAAAGTTGCTTACATGAAGCCTAGATAGTACATTTAATAGGTATGGCGGAAGTCCCAAGTCTGCCAGCACCTTCCACAGTTTATCACGCGGAACCAGATCAAATGCCGCCCGCAGGTCCACAAACACAAGGTAGAGGCTGCCACCCTCTACCTTTGCTGTTTTCCAGTGCAGAACCTGCAGGCAAAATATCTGGTCTAGGGTAGATATACCGGACCTAAAGCCTGCCTGAAATATAGAAAGGATCCCATTCTCTTCGATCCATCCAAGAATCCTGTCAAGGATGACCCACCCCATCAGCTTTTGTGATGTGTCAATTAAACTGATGGGTCTATAATTAGAGGGGGTTAACGGGTAACCCTTCTTTAATATAGGGACAATTTCTACTCCTAACCAAGTGGGGGGCAGGTCATCTCCCTGCAAAATGCCTTTAAATAAAACGACCAAATAAGGAGCCCAGATTTTAGGTTGTGTCCTAAATAGATCCCCCGGAAGTTTATCCAATCCTGGAGCCTTATTAGGGAGCAATTTACCTATGGCTGTCTCAACCTCGAGCAAAGTGACGGGCTCGATTGGAGTGAGGAGCGTAGGGGCTTCAATCAACCGTCCACGCTCCTCAGCCCCATCGACACCATGCAATTGCTGGGGTTCAGGGGTAATAACAAGCGAGGCTTTGAAGTCAGGTATACCATATAGAGCAGCAAAGTGACTTTCCCAAATTGTGGGAGCAATGTTGGGAGCGAGCTCCTGAGTATGCCCACTGAGTCCAGTTGCAACTATGGACCAGAATAATTTGGAATCTTTGCACCTAAGTGCAGATCCCATCTCCTCTCACATTGTGGATTCCCATTCCCTTTTCGCCTCACAGATTGCCTTTTTATATGTAGTGCGATGCACCTTAATGGCCTCACTATCATTAGTTTTTAGTGCTATGAGCAAGGCCTTTTTGGCCTTCCAACAGGAAGCGTTAAACCATCGGGAAGTCGAAGTCAGGGGATTGTTTGCCGTTCTAACAGGGTAAAGGATATCTTTCAATATGGCAACCAGTTGGTTATGTATCTCAGTTGCCCTGCCCAAATGGCCAGATTTCCCCATCTCTTCAATGAGCGGGATAATAGTCTCATATAATTCAGCATGTTTAGTAATCGACGCTTGTAAATCAGGCCATTTAACCCTACGCCTACAATTTGTTATTGTTAGTGGCAAAGTGACACAGTGGTCAACCGAGGCTTTCAGACCAAAAACTCCCCAGTTTTAGGGACAAAACTAGGGCATTATGCTCACTGTCAAACTTTTCAATAACCCTAAATTCATGCAGCCTATCCCAATGCCTAGCCTCAATAAAAATATTATCGATTATTGAGGTCTGGTTTAGTTGGTTAAACGTGGCTCTCCCTGGTCTGTCAGGCTCCACTCTCCCATTGCATGCTCGTAATGATGTAACTAGCGCAAATGATTGCAATTGCAAAACGAGAGGGGTCCATACCTTAACCTGAGGGGACAATGACTCTGGGATAGCCCAAAGCAAATCCACATCGTCTGGATCACCGAAGTTCGGGTCCATAAGGGGTTCGAAATGACAATTGAAGTCTCCACCCAAAATTAATGTGGTGGAGGAGTCAATCGAATACATGAAGGTCAGCAATGTTTCAATAACTTCTGACTCAAGACCCCGCCTGACTGGCCTTGAATATACATTAATCAAAGCAATATTTGGCCCATTGGGCAAGGTCAACAAAACACACTGGACATCCAATGAGTTAGTTGGGATTGGTGTTGCCTTCACTCCCAGGTGTGTGCCAACCCATATGGACAACCCTCCGAGGGCCTACCCTGATCACCCATACTTGCCAAAATATCATAAGTTGCAAAACCCTGGGCTACACTTTCTTTTAACGCCCAGGTTTCTTGCAACATACAAATGTCGTAGGGGGCCATAAAGGAGCCCCACTCTGGAATGGGCAATTTACTCTTAAGTCCCGCCACATTCCAGGATAAAAGTTTGACTTGGCCATCAACCGGATCTTGCTTGGTATGTTCGAAATCTAAGGGATCAGGAAAGTCATTGCAAGCAGAGGAGCTAGCTCCTACACCTTGGTCAAGTTCACATTTCAGTGGGTGTTGATCATCAGAAAAAGAGATAATTATGGGCTGCGTGGTTTGTTCGGTGACCAACTCTTTTGGAGAAAGATTCGATTTTGCATTAACAGCTAGGTTATCAGTAGTAAGTAGCATATTAATGAGAGGCACTGTTTGTCAATCGCAATCATCAAAGCCTGAGAAAGCATTGAATCTATTTGCCACTTCCAGCGGGGTAAACGGCAACAGATGTTCCATTATCCTATTTCTATTTCCATAACTCCTAAATGGTACAGTATCCCACCCAGGCAAGTCATCAAAATTCACAGGGTTAAATGCATGCATCCTTTGCCGTTTGTTGAAGGGCATAGTGAGATTAGTGTGCAAGCAAGATGGTGCCCCGGGGTATGTTATAGGGGTCACTAAGGATCTTGGATAGAAATAGGTCAATTCACACGGAACAATTGAGTTTCCAGCATTCCCAGGAAACCAATTTAGAATATATCTAACGGCTTCAGGATCTCTGAAATTAATTACAATTAGGTCTCCCTTTATGTCTTTAGCTCTGCTTCCCAACCATTGGAGTCGCCGGACATGGAGGATATCACCATTAATATTATAGGGAAGTGGCCGATTTTGGCTAAGCCAGTGTATAGTTTTGTTTTTTAACTGAGAGAACCTTTCCCTCTTTCCATCTGCTAAGGTGGGGACTCCCGTAAGGACAACCACATAAGATACCGCTTCTGGGGGTAATTCAACTTGACGGCCCCTGTGGTTCCCTGCCCTGACGGGGCTAGTGCTTCCCCTCTCATCTCGATTTTCTCCTGTGTAAGATTTTTTATTATCTACCTTCTGTACTTAACTAATATCAAGAGATGACTATTTTTGGAGTACATTGGAGGGTATTGCCCGATGCTGTTTAGAGCCTGTAGGCTTGTTGGATTTATTTACACTTTTATGAGGAGCAGGAATAGGAGTTAGCACTGTTGCTACAACGGGCGGTGCTGGCTTCGCGAGGTCCTTGGTTGACCCAGCTTTGTTACTAATAGCCAGCTCTAAATTCCCCAACCGTTGCTCAATCCTCTTCAACCTCTCTATTATAGGTAATACAGATGACCTAATTAAATGTTCCAAGGCTTCCAATGGGGCAGCAGACAGTGCTTCCATTGGTAGGCAATGTGGAGGAATGGCTAAGCCTGATGACGTTAGCACAGGTGTTGTAGGGACTTTTGGAATTGGTACAATTGCTATGGGGTCCGTTAAAGTTGGCACAATTAATTCGATAGCCTTTGTGGTTTTACCAAAATCAGAATGACTAATCTTCGTTCTTGGCGGGTCACCACCCCTCTTATGTCTTTTACTAGGCGGTGGGCCAAGAACTTTAAGCATCCCTGATTTCTTGTTCCTCTTCTTAGCAATCCTAACTACTGGAAAAGGTGGCTCAACTGGCACATCTGATCCTATGGCAGAATTACTACTTGGAAGAGATATGACATTTGTGTACAGATCACTGGACACATCAGGTGAGGGAGATGTGTCTCGCAGGAGCAAGGGAATGCTATCTATTAAAAGAGGACCATCAGTTTCGATATGGGAGCTTTCATCAAGTGGAGTAGTATGTTTCACAAGGTTCAAAGGTGGTCTATTTTTCATACCTTTAAAAGAGCGTCGCCGCTCTGCGCGGCGTTCAGCCAATACGCTCTCCCTTTCTATGTCGGAAACAACCTTAGTGAAGTAACTATCCAATGTACCTTTACTAGTTCCTCCTGACTCCACCAGTGGGGGGTTTTCGGGGTTCAAGGACATGGTTACACAGACAAAGAGCACAAACAAATAGACCTTAGAAAAATATTAGGGAATAAGCCCAGCCCAGCCTCTTCTGGCTTTTGAGGGCCTTAGAGGGCCCGCCCTTTGCCCGGGCTTCGCCCGGCTCGTCCCACGATGCGCGTTTCCGGTGCTAATTTGAAGCACCTGGTCGGCTCTGGGAATTGCCGGCGATGTTCAAGGTCCCCCACTGCCTTATGGGAAATGTAGTCAATTAGGCAGTGACTACTCGCTGGTCCCAATGCGAGCGTTTCCCGCCAAGCTGGAAACGCGAGGAGTAGCTGCTTGTGGCGTCCAGTGGGGTTTTGTAGAAGTCAGCCCCTATTCCAAAGTCCTGCTTTGGCTGCTGCTCTCACGCTGTGTCTCTGCATAAAAGGTTTCCCAAAAATTCTTCCTCCGGTGCTAATTTGAAGCACCTGGTCGGCTCTGGGCGTTGCCGGCGATGTTCAAGGTCCCCCACTGCCTTATGGGAGATGTAGTCAATTAGGCAGTGACTACTCGCTGGTCCCAATGCGAGCGTTTCCCGCCAAGCTGGAAACGCGAGGAGTAGCTGCTTGTGGCGTCCAGTGGGGTTTTGTAGAAGTCAGCCCCTATTCCAAAGTCCTGCTTTGGCTGCTGCTCTCACGCTGTGTCTCTGCAAAAAAGGTTTCCCAAAAGTTCTTCCTCCGGTGCTAATTTGAAGCACCTGGTCGGCTCTGGGCATTGTCGGCGATGTTCAAGGTCCCCCACTGCCTTATGGGAGATGTAGTCAATTAGGCAGTGAGTACTCGCTGGTCCCAATGCGAGCGTTTCCCGCCAAGCGGGAAACGCGAGGAGTAGCTGCTTGTGGCGTCCAGTGGGGTTTTTTAGAAGTCAGGCTCTATTCCAAAGTCCTGCTTTGGCTGCTGCTCTCACGCTGTGTCTCTGCAAAAAAGATTTCCCAAAAGTTCTTCCTCCGGTGCTAATTTGAAGCACCTGGTCGGCTCTGGGCGTTGCCGGCGATGTTCAAGGTCCCCCACTGCCTTATGGGAGATGTAGTCAATTAGGCAGTGACTACTCGCTGGTCCCAATGCGAGCGTTTCCCGCAAAGCGGGAAACGCGAGGAGTAGCTGCTTGTGGCGTCCATTGGGGTTTTTTAGAAGTCAGCCCCTATTCCAAAGTCCTGCTTTGGCTGCTGCTCTCATGCTGTGTTTCTGCAAAAAAGGTTTCCCCAAACACACGTATACATCAAACAGTCTCTTGGCGTTAGTCAAGTGTCTCCACATGGCTCAGGATTCTTATTATTAGGCCTGCTTAAAGAGCCAAGTCTTCAGCATCTGTCTGAACCTCCCATAATTTGAGGTGGTCCTAAGTTCCTAAGGCAGGGAGTTCCAGACACAAGGAGCATTGACTGAGAACCTGACTTTACCTGTCCTAGTCCTCTTAAACTGGGGAATAGCTACAAAGTGTAAATGAGTGGATCTAAGAGGCCACTTACAATGGCGGGCGACAAAGTCCGCCCGCCATCGCAGCTAAAAAAGGGAGCGCCCCCTATAGTTGCGGCGGTCCCACCATGCCAATTATGATGTGCCCGCCAGTGTGACGGGCGCATCCTGTATATTTTACATTGCGGCGGGTGGTGCTGCAAGCAGCACCCACCTTAATGTAAAATATACATGTTGTGCTTTTACAGGCACAACGTGACAGGCCGCGTGGTGCCTGCCACATTGTACATGTGTTTATAATCAAAGACACCCGGTACATGTAAGCAGCGGAGGTACCATAGGTACCCCCCATGTGCACCCCCACCCTCCAAAACCCTGGGGGCCCACAACGGGCCCCCAACAGCAGGAACTGCCAGCCTTTCCATGGCGGTAATGCAGCCATGGAAAGGCTGCTCTGAGCCTGCATCAAAATATTGATGGCGGTGTCTTCCAGACACCGCCACTATATGAAACCCGGTTTCCGCTGGTCGACAAGGCAACCGGTGGAAAAGCGACGAAGGGTCTTTCCATCCGCCACGAACCCCCCAGCCATCATAATATGGCGGGGGGTCTTTGCAATGATGATGGCAGGCGGATCACCCCCGCCAGGATGTCGGTGACCACCGCCGGCCCGGCTGGGGCAATCCGCCTGCCATCGTAATCGGCCCCTAAGATCTCTAGTGGGGGAGTGCTTATGAATCCAAGATTTGATAAAAGCTGAACTATTTTTGTGGAAAGCTTTGAAAATAATGCAACATGTTTTAAATGTGGATCTCTGTGCAAGTGGGAGCCAGTGTAGATCTTTTGTCACTTGGCAGTGTTTGGGAAATTGATAGATCAGCCGAGCGGCCAGGTTCTGAATCAACTGGAGCCTCCACATAAGATGTTTGGGAAGAACTAAGTAAAGAGAATTAGCATAGTAAATTCTTGATATGACCAGAGCTAATTTATTTATTTATTTATTTATTATTACAATGTATAGAGCGCAATGAATGCCCGTGGGCGTCTTGGCGCTATGAGTTCAGTAAGTATCTCAGAGGAAGAAGATGGAGAGACCTGTAAATGGTAGTAAGGAGCAAATGAGTTACTGGTCAAACAACCATGTCTTCAGCAGTTTCCTGAACTGGAGAAGAGATTGACTTGATCTAATCATTATCGGAAGAGAGTTCCAAAGTCTGGCTGCAGTAACCGTGAAACATCTGTCTCCCCAGGTGACAGACCTCGTGCGCGGTACCACTAGTTGAAGGCGTGTCAAAGATCTTAGTTGGATGGTAGGCAATGAGCTGCTCTTTAAGAAACTCCGGCCCTTGTTTGTGAAATGCTTTGAAAGTCAGGCATAAAGTTTTGAATTTTATCCGATTTTTGATCGTCAGCCAGTGGTAGTTTCTAATTATTTGCCTGATCGGTTTAATTTGGGGGTCCTGGAAAGCAATCTTGCTGCCGCATTCTGAATTGTTTGTAATTTGGCAACCACCCGGGCTTGGGCGTTAGCAAAAAGGCCATTACAGTAATCCAGTGAGGAGAGCACCAATAAGCTCACCACAGTTTTTCCAGCACTATCTGGAAGGAACGGGACTATTTTTCTTATGAGCCTAAGTTTGTGGAATGCTGAGGACACTGTTTGATTTGCATGGGTGACAAAATTAAGCTTTTCGTCAAAAATGACTCCCAAGTTCCTGACCCTTCGGGCGGGACTTGGTAAAGCTCCTAGTGATCCAAAATCAGGCTGCCCGTCTCATCTTCCACTTACCCAAAACTTCTCACATCACTCCTATCCTCAAATCCCTTCACTGGTTACCAATCCCGCAGAGATCCTTGTTTAAATTAGGGTGCCTTGTTTATCGGGCCCTTGATCGCTCGGCTCCGGCGTTCATCAACTCTCTTATTTCCTCCTACACCCCTGTCCGCACTCTCCGCTCATCTTCTTCTGCCCTCCTCACGGTCCCCCGCTTCCGCAAAACTCGCACTGGCGGTTCCAGATTTTCTGTCCTTGCACCCCGGTTCTGGAACTCCCTCCCTCTTTCTTTGCGTTTTATTCCTATCTTTTCACACTTTCGTAAAGCGCTTAAAACATTTTTGTTTGCCTTGGCCTACCCCTGTTAAATCCTTCCTGGCGCCGCTTGTTCTGTCCCTTAGACTTCTCAGCGCCAGGAAGCCGTTCGGCCATCGTGCGCTCTATAAATAATTTCATTCATTCATTCATTCATTCATTCATTCATTCATTCATTCAGTGATGGAGGCCACCAGACTGATGACCATAACGGGGAAATTTTCCCGAAAATGACCACCTCCGTCTTCTCAGAATTGAGCCTGAGGCAATTGCCTGTCATCCAGTCTTTGATCGCTAGCATGCCTTCTTGGAAGTGTGCAGCTACCTTTATTCCATCGTTATTGATGGCAAGCACTAGCTGGGTGTCATCAGCATAAGAGATAAGGCTCATCCGGTAGGTTTTAATAACTCTTGCTAAGTCCGACACATAGATGTTAAAGAGTGTCAGACTTAGGGATGAGCCTTGGGGGACCCCACAGGGCAAGGCCAATTCGGCCGACTTAAATGGTCCTAACGTTACAGCCTGTGTTCTCCCAGATAGAAAGGAAGCAAGCAGGTCCTTTGCTTTGGATTGAATGCCCAAATTTCCGACACGGTCAATCAAAATAGAATGATTGACCGTGTTGAAAGCCGCAGATAGATCCAGCAGTATGAGCACTGCTGTCCCCCCCCCCCCCCCGGTCTCTGATGACTCTAATATCATCAGCGGCTTTAATAAGGGCCATCTCTGTGTCATGAAGTTTGCAAAACCCAAACTGTGAGTCATCCAACAGGTTGTTTTGTTCAATGTATTCGGACAGTTGACCGTTCATTGCCCTCTCAACCACCTTGGCTAGAAACGGCAGGCTGGCTATTTGTCTGGAGTTCTTAGTTAGACCGCCGTGAGACAGGTTAGTTTTACCCTACTGATGATGTGTTGTTGCAATAGTAATCCTGCTCTTGGAAGTAAGACATTTCTTTATCTTCTAAATTCAGCGAAGTTGGTAAAAGCAGGAAGATATCACTGAACCAAGCTGCGGTTTTAGAGATAGCTCCTCATCAATAATAAAGCCAAGACTTTTTACCAACTTCTTTGAAGGGGGGGGGCATCTCATTGGACCGAAAGGAGAGACTCCAAAGGTCAAACATATTTTTGTTGACTACTATCTGAGTTTAGTTTCAAATGGTTGCTGTTCACTAATCCCAGATGAACAGCAAGGTGTCTTGGAAATGCAATTTAGAATAAGGAATAAACTGGCACATAATTCAAAAATGCCATTTGTGATTCCTTATTAGCGATAAATAAGGATGCGCTAATAAGGAATCGCAAAAGCCTATAAATGTAGGAATCTGTGAAAAAAATAGTGATTCCTAGAAATTCCTTGATTGCAACTCGCAAATTGCGAGTCGCAAATAAAGACTGGCTTCCCATTTATTTCTATGGGCCTAAAGGCCCATAGGAATGAATGAAAATTGCATGCACTATTTGCGAGTACCCATTAGGTACTCGCAAATTGTGCATGCATATTCAAGGGTGCAAGGGTGTCAAAAAGACACCCTGTTGCACCGCTGAAATTGATATGTGCACCCATGTTGTGCACACACATGCCCCAAGGGCATGTGTGTGTAACCTTGAACTTTGAAAAATGCACTTTAGTGTATTTTTCAAAGTTTTCGCTAAATACCATCAGGTTTAATTTTTCGTTGTTTAGCGGACCCAAATAGTGAAATCCCTATTTTTAAAAAAAATAATATTTTATTGAATCAAAAGGCAGAGTCAACATCCAATTAGAATTCTATACATTACAGAATCTACATAATGGGCTTTACATAAAAACAGTACATCAAGGATCATTACGACGTAGAGGTCCAACCCTGTCCTTGGCCATGTTAGCTGTGGGAGAGCTACAGATCTCACCCCTATATATATTCCAATGTCCCGAATTCTTGTCCCATTTCTTCGGACATCCCCTGACCTTATATACAGTTTTCTCAGCTAGCATGCATCTGTCCATTTCCGCCACCCATCCCACCAAAAGAGGTCTCTGTGGGGCGCCCCACTGCATTGCCACTGCTCGCTTCACTAGCAGAAAATCCAGGGCCACCCACTGAAGCTCTACTTCCGTGAGGTCTGTGGCGCCCCATATGTTAAGGAACCCCTCCTTAGGTGACAGAGGGATGGGTTTTCCCAGCGCATCCTTCATTTTCCGGGTCGCCAGCTCCCATTGCTGTTGGTTTACAATACAGTCCCACAGGATATGATAAAAGGAGCCTATGAGTCCGCAGCCTCAGAGACATACATCGTCAGGGCACCTACCTATTCTAGCCAAGAGGGGAGCAGTCATATAGGCTCTATGTAGGACCATAAGCTGGATCAGTCTGAAACAGTGATTGATCGCAGTTTCTCTGGGGGACATCAATGCCGATCGCCATTCGTCATCTTCTAGGTGTCCTAAGTCCCCCGCCATTTGTCTTGCAAGGTCTGGAAGGAGTCAGGCATGTTGTTGCATAGTTTTCGATAGGTGCATGATATCGCCTTTCTCTGAAGGGGCTCTGAGAGCAATCTATCCTCGAGGTGAGGCCACCGGAAGTGAGGAAAAATCGGATATGTTTGTGAGAATAGCATGTTTAATTTGGAGGTATCAGAAGGCCTCGCCCTGAGTGAGGGCGTATTTCTGTTGGAGGTCAGTGAAAGTCAGTAATTTCCCTTTGTGGATCATGTCCCCCAGTGTGGAGATGCCGATCATGTCCCATTTATCAAAACCCAGGTGGTGACATAGGGAACCGAGCTTTTGTGAAGCCCAAAGCGGTGTGGCCTTAGTAAACATGTCGGACCACCCCAGACTCTTATTGGCGCGGTGCCAAATAGCAATATGGGCCCCACATAGCAACCACGGGGAAGCTTACTATATAGGGCTCATAGATAACCCTTCCATCCCGTTTGGTATCGTTCTAAATGAAAAGCCGGGTTTGTAGGCGATCCATGAAGCTAGGAGTTAGTGGCCACTAATTGGGAGGCCCAGTAGTAAAGGCGCATATTGGGCAAGGCAATGCCCCCATCATACCATCCTTGGGTGAGTTTATGAAGGGCTATACGGGGTGCCTTACCATCCAATAGGAGGAGTCGTAGGTCACGCTCCAGCGCACAAAAATAAGAATCGGCAGTAGGAAATGGGCAATTCTGAAGGACATGTAAAAATCGCGGGAGCGCCAACATTTTAAAGAGAGCTGCCCTGCCTGGGAGGTATAGAGGCAACGAACGCCAGTGAGATATATCACTGTGAAGTCTTTGCAGTGGGCCTTTTAAGTTACGGTCATAGAATATTTTGGGATCTGGGGTGACAAAGATTCCGAGATATTTAAACCCATCGTGGGCTGCAGCAATCGAGTATCCTCTCGGAAGGGCGGGCGGAGAGCCACGCAACCCGTAGAGCACCGATTTGGACCAATTAATTGAGAAACCAGAGTATTTACCATAATTGGTGCTGACATGTAGTAGACTGTTAATGGAGGATCTAGGTGAGTAAACGTAGACAAGGATATGGTCCACATATAATGAGATTTTGTCAATCGTGCCATCATTCCACGAAGACCCCTGATAGAGGCATCTGTTCGGCTCCAATGGGCTAATGGTTCTAGGGTGAGTGCAAATAGTAGTGGGGCGAGGGGGCAGTCTTGCCTGGTCCCCCTGCGCAGCTCAAATTGCCTAGAAGTGTGGTCGTTAACTCGTACCTGGCCCAACAAATCTGTATAAAGCAATCGGATTCATTGAATAAAATTGGGACCGAAACCAAAGCGTACCAGGACTTTGAAGAGGTAAGACCATTCTATTGAGTCAAACGCAAGTGTGGCGTCGAGGGATAGTATTGCGGCATCTTCTTGTATGTAAGGCTGTCTACCCAAACCATTATGCACTCTACGGAGGTTCAGGGCCGTATTTCGGCCCGGAAGGAATCCCGATTGGTCATTATGGATTAGGGAGGGAAGGACTGTCAAGAGCCTGGTAGCCAAAAGTTTGGCTAAAATCTTAACTTCAGCATTGATCAAAGAGATCGGCCTATAGGAGTCGCATTCTGTAGTTGAGTTATTAGGTTTATGAATCACAACTATGGAAGCCAGCCGCTGATCGAGTGGCAGACAGCCTCTGTCACGGCTTTCCTCAAACTTAGGGGCTGATTAGGATGGCGGTGAATCCGCATCCTCCGGGCCGGCGGAAGCCACCGCCGGCCTGGAGGATGCGGATTCACCGCCGCGGCCACAGACATCACCCACCGCCAGATTACGATGGCGGTGAGATTGTGGTGGGACCAGTGGCGGACAGCAGGTCTGTCCACCGCTGATCCACGGAGTGTGGAGGGCTATTTGGTGGCGGTGTCTGCAAGACACCGTCAGCGAAATTAGGATGTGCATTGACACATGCTTTTACACGGTGGCTTTTCCGCCGTAGAAAAGCATGTGGTCTTTGGTGTTTGGGGGCCCGTTGCGGGCCCCCAGGGTGTCGGGGGATGAAGGTTGCACATGGGGGGTACCTATGGTAACCCCCAGCATTTACATGCAAAAAGCGGCAGGCACCGCGCGGTGCCTGCGACTTTGTGCATGTAAATGTAAATCCTGCATTTTTAACCTTGCGGCGGGTGCTGCCGCAAGGTTAAAGATACGGGATGTGACCGCCAGGGTGGCGGTCACATCCTAATTGCACCGGAGGGACCGCCGCTGCCCCTGTGGATGGTCCCTCCACCTCGGGGGTGGCGGATGAACGCAGGTCCGTCCGCCATCCTAATAGGCCCCATAGTCTTCAGATGAGAGATTACCTCCTGGGCCATTCCCTTCAGGAATTCAACGGGGACGCCATTGGGCCCCATGGCCTTGCCCGATTTTATTGCGAAAAGAGCGTTCCCAATCTCCTCCACCGTGAGATCCGCTTCTAATTCGTCCCTATCAAGCTCATAGAGAGTGGGCAAACGCATTTCTTCTAGGATTAGTCGAGACTCGTCTGCTGTATAGTGTGCTTTGGCCATGTAGACCTGCTCCAAATGGTCCGCAAAGGCCTCTGCTATCTCCTGCGGATCTGTGACGCATGTGTCATCGGAGCGGACCAGTAGGGGGACCCATCTGGAGCCCTGTTCGCGTATTTCTAGCCAAGCCAGCATTTTACCCGCTCTATCACCCAGTTCGTAGACCCGTTGGCGAGTCTTAAGCAGTTTAGCCTGTGTTTTTTCCAGGGCCAACGCGTTGTATTCAAGTTGTTTGGTCCGGAGACGGCAAGCCGTCTCCTCGGATGGGTTAGTATTGTGGGCCAATTCCAGGTGAAGCAAGTCAGTTTCAGTCTGGAGGAGCTGTTCACTATGTTTACGTAGGTATCCAGTCTTGAGAGCCAGTGCCCTCCCCTTGATCATGGCTTTATAGGTCTCCCAGATCGTGACAGCTGATTGCACCGATCCAACGTTCTCAGCAAAGTAATACTCTGTGTGGTCAAACAGGCTGTCTTTAATGTCAGGGATTTTCAGGAGCCACGGGCTAATTATCATAGGTCCTCGGGTTGCTTGTCTATGATATGTAAGCTCAACAGTAAGTGGGGAGTGGTCTGAGATACCCCGAGGGAGTCCCTTTGGATGGCGAAAGAACCCAATGTCCACCGTAGGGCAGAAGAAATAATCAATACGGGGCATGCTATTGTGTGTATTGGAATAGTATGTGAAATAGGAAGAGTCAGGGTGAAAAGTCCGCCATAAGTCCTCTAGTCCCATCGCCTGTGCAAAGTCCAGGAGGTCCGATCTTTGCCTATGGGAGCTGCGTTGGGGATGCCTGTCTATCACATCATTTATTGTCATGTTGATGTCTCCACCGATAATCAGTGAGCCCTGGGGGAGGTCTAGTAGTAGTCGTTCTAGGGCCTGCAGCGCCTCCTTGCCCAGTGCCGGTGGGATGTAGGCTGAGATAACATTCAACTGTCGCCCCTCCAAAGTGACCTCTATCACTGCAAAGCGACCGAGAGGGTCAGCCCACGTTTTCGTGCATGTAAGTGCAAGGCTTTTCTTAACAAGGATGCCAGTGCCCCGGGAACCAGAGGTGAATCCCGCATGAACTAGCAGGTTATATCCCCCCCGGCGGAGTGCCTGACAAGTGTTGTCCATCAAATGTGTTTCTTTCAGCAGGACCAAGTCAGGAGCGTGGCGCTTGAGGTATTGCAATACCATCCCTCCCTTTATCTTACTACCAAGGCTGTTAACATTCCATGTCATGAGGGTGAGCGCCCTAGTTGGGGATTGTGTCATGGCAGCGTGTGGGGCAAAAGTTGGCTGGAGGTCCCACCTAAGGAGTCCCATACTGCCAGGAGGCCATGAACGCTAGTGAAGTCGCGATCCGGGGGAGACCCAGATGGGAACAAGGATGTCTAGACCTCGGATTCAGAGGGCCATGCAGGGCCGGACATTGACGTCTATTGTGCCCAAAAACTAGGAAGACTCTGCATCTAACAAAAAGAATCAAACTAAACCGTACCCAAACTATTCACCCCCCTGCCCTTCCCCCCCACCCTGCTTCCCTGCCCGCGGATTCAGAACTATCCACACCCCAACTCGGCAGAGTACCTGTCGCCCTCCCAACCATACACGGGGTACCTGGTAGGCCACCGTGCCAATCGCCATTACTTAGCAAAACAATATAAGTCAATAATATATAAAAAACATACCAGTCCAGGTGCTACGACAATCACAAATTCAGGGTATGAACTAGGACAACGCATTACTAATGGATCTAAAGGGAGCAAATGCGGAGGTCCAATATTAGGGTATTGGTCCCCGCTACGAGGCACAAGTGAAAGATCCAGCAAAGGACTGAACCGGAGAAGCGTCGACTATGTGAGTCGACCTATAGTGAAGTGTGTCCCAGCGGGAGCCGTCATTAGTCCTTGCGGCCTTCCCCAGTGTCCTGCGCTTCCTGCTCCAGCGACGGATCTCTGTGTGTCCCCGTTCCAGGCGCTCCTCGATTATTCAAGTTCTTTCCCACTGGGCGCCATCCTTCCAGCCACTCCCACGCCTCCTCCGGGGAGAGAAAGAACCAAGTCTTGCCTTCCAATTCAACCCGCAACTTGTCTGGGAACAGCATTGAGTATTTGATACCATTGTCACGCATTGCCTTTTTCACTTCGATGAAGCTGCGTCGACGAGCCTGACCTTCACCATAAAGTCCAGGAAGTACGTTATGTTTGCATCCTCGACACTCAATGGCTCATTCGTCCGGCCCGCTTGGAGTATGACGTCTCTGTTCCGAAGTTGAACACTTGGGCTAGAATCGGGCGCGGGGGGGACCCTGGTTTCGGCCTGCCCCCGGGGGCCCAATGAGCCAGTTCGATAGAGAAATAGCTGGAGAGACTTTTGGGTTGGAGGTATTTCACAATAAGGTTTTCCACAAAGAGGTCGGCAGCGGGTCCCTCCATACGTTCAAGGGAACCCCCAAGATACGGACGTTATTGCGTCGCGCCCTCCCTTCATAATCATCCAATAATTCACTAATCTGATGTTGTTTCTGGAGGTGGGCCACTTGCTCCTGGAGGATAGAGGTGTCATCTATTAGGGCCGCGGTCTTGACCTCAATGTCCTTCACTCTGGAGTCCATTTTTCGGAGGTCCGCGCTTAGCAGGGTGACCTCGATATTAACAGAGTCGATGCGCGTCTCTAGGGAAGTGCGCACACCCGCTATTACTTCCATGACGTCTTCCAGTGTCAAAGATTTTGTGGCGGGCAACGCAGGTGTAGTCTTCGGGTATCCCTCAGGCGCCTTGGAGAATTTGGTGATTGATTTTTGCGAAGTCAACCTGTTCCCTCTATTGGATGCCATTAGGGCTAACGGCATGGCTCTGCGTCACAAGATGAGCCCGGTCTAGCAGCCCTCTGGTGTAGGAGCAAAAAGGGGGCCGATCGACGAAGTGAGCGTAGGAGGCCAAGAGTGGGGGCCCCCCGGTGGTATCCGCAGCAATGGGTCGAGGAAAAGGCCAGTTCTCCCGCACAGCAAAATCCAGGCGATTCACCCTGTCGCCCGCACACCGGCAGTAGAATCCCAGCACTGCAAGGGCAGGGCCGGAGCGAGGGGTATCGTGGGCGCTAGACAAAAGCAGCGCAGGCCGAACATCTCAGGGCGGGAGCCGGGGGCCTCAGGGTTGGGGGACCAGCACATATCCAACTCTGTGGCAAGGCGGGAGCCCCAAAAGATCGCAGCGGGTGTTAGCAGCCAAGGACCCTGGGTCAAAGAGACCTGTTGAGGGGCAGGTAGTACGTGGGCCCCCAAAATCATGGACCCCAAGTCCACAGCTGCATGGGCAGGCCGCTCCACCACCAGTCCAAGGCTCAGTGCGTCCCCCCCAGCCTCCGCACACAAGGCCAGTCTCGATAATGTCAGGGGGGGAACGCGATAGCTGAAGTACGGCAGGACGCGGTGCAGCGGCGCCAGAAAGCGCGGAAAGACCTCACCAGTCGCGGTAGGCCCCGGAGCCGGGGGACTCGCGTAGATGGTCCCCGGCCCGGGGATCCTCACCAGTCTCTCACCCCCAGTGGCTGCACAGGCAGGAGGGGCACGGTACCACTGCCAAATGATCTTCCGGCCCCCGTTTGGCACCCCGTGTACTCCGCAGCTCGTCAATCGCCCTCACTGGTGTCCACGCTGGAGTCAATCAGTCCGGCGTTCCAGGGCTCGAAGGCGATGCTGGATGTCGGTCGCCATCTTGGCGGCTGGGCGGCCGCCGCTGCCGGAGAGAATCCAGCGCCCACAATCGCCCGGAGCTTTGCAAAAACGCGGACTGCACACCTGGAATTTGGTCACGGAGATCTCCCGTCTCTGTAGGGGATCTTAGTAGCGGAAACGGATGTTTGAGGTGGATTTGAATGGCGATGGCCGGGGAGCAGCTCTAACCAGTGACCATTCCGCTCGGCTGCCCGTGAAATCGCTATTTTAAATGCTATCTTGCATTGCATTCAAGGCATTGCAATTTGTGATTCTTTAAATGCAATTGCAATTTGCGATTTCGCATTTAGGATGATGCATCCCAAATGCAATAATACCGGTCACAAAGGGGCAGATTCTGAGTATCTGTTAGCTTGCAATCGGTATTTATTGGATGCATGTGCCCCATAGTAAAGAGGAGTTGCATGTCATCAGCATAATGAACGTTTTTGACTTTCATGTTTTAGAGATATTGAACCGGGAGGAATGTATAAACTGAAAAGTTGAGGAGAAAGAGATGAACCGTATCCTACCCCACAATTGAATTGAACTTCAGGAGAATTAAAGGGGGAAAGTCTAACTGATTGATATCTGTCCTTGAGAAACAAGATGATCCAGTTGATTGCTGAGTCCTGAAGCCCTGCTGCCCTGACACAGTCAGCCAAAACATTGTGGTCAGACATATCAGAGGCCTCTGACAGATCAAGGAGTAATAGGGCTTAAGTGTTGCCTTTATCCACTTCCTCATGCATGTCATCTACTATGAGAGGATCACAGCTTCTGTCTAGAAATCTGGGGGGAAGCCCGCTTGGTAGGGGTCAAGGAGGGCTGAGGCCTCTATAAAGGAGCAGAGATGACGAGCTACATGTGCCTCAAGTAATTTTGCTAAATACTTGAGGGGAGAAATTGGCTGATAGTTTTTTATGTTGAGGGGATCCTTACCTGCTTTCTTTTGTAGGGGGGCTACAGTTGCCTTTTTAAAGGAACCAGGGCTATACATTGTTGAGAGACGATTACGAAAAGATAAAGCAAGGTCTGGAAAATGGGTAAATACCTTTTTGAAAACATTTTTCGAGGACAGGTATCAGTGGGCGACCCCAATTTAACTTTTTGTCAGTATGTCCATTAGGCCCTCTTTACTAATATAAGGAAAAGATGAAAGATTACTTGTATTTATATCTTCAGATAGCACAGTATTGTGCAGGGAGCTAAAGGATATACTCTTTTTGATGGTCTCAATATTTTTGGTAAAAGAAGAATTGAGAGATGGGAAAAGGGATTCTATCAGGCTTTGAAAGTTCAGAGACAATTAAGAAAATCTGTTTAGATTAGTTGGGGGCATTTAAGATCTAACTAGTAATAAAACTAGCTTTAGCTTGTCTGATCAAATGTTTGACCTCTTTAACTTGTTGTACGAAGGTTATTTTTGAGAGCAGGAGATTAATTATTACACCATTTTTGTTCAGAGTGCCTAAGTTCTAGTTTTGCTGTTTTTAGTTAATCGGAAAACCATTTATTGGTGTCATAGTGTTTCGTCCGTTGAGTTTTATGGTGTGGACCAATTTACAGTTGTACAGAACTTACAAACTCTGGCATTAGAATGCATAAATAGATAGATCGAGCAATAGGAATCTAGGCTCAGCATTAATTCCAGTCATTTCATTTAATTTCAAAAAGACTTTATTTCTGTAAACATGACCTCAAAAGTACATTCACAAGACAAACAAATGCATTTGAAATTACAGCATAGATCAATTACATTTAAAAAATCAGAGTGACAATAATATACACAATTGATAATAAAAAAGTTCTATACAACAGATTTTAAAAGAAAAAATACACATCAAGCTAATTTATCATGGAAGAATATTAAAAGCAAAGGTTAGTTCATGGCAGTCTATAATACTCCATACTCGGGAAGTGCAAATTGCTAATAAATAAATAAATTACCTAATAACATTTACCTAACGGGTTTACTAAAAAGGATGACCTGTAATCTGTCATTCTACATAAGTGTGACCTGGGATTCAAAGCTCTCTATACTAGAGGCTGCGTCTGCAAAAGATATATGAATTGATTAAAATAAGAAAATTACCAGTTCATTATAGCGTAGCTAGAGGGCCAACAACAAGCTTGAGTTATTTTGATTAAAACAGGGCCTGATTTTAAGACTGGCAGAATTAGGCACTGTAGTTATTTTCCAAATACTAATTGATGAATATAATAAATTGATTCATATCCACTAAAGAAGACCCTATAGCTACTAACTTGATGCTTTCAAGTATGTCTGGTGGGTACACCACATAGAAAATAGGAAACCTGCAACTAAGTAGACTAACGGGATACTAGTATCATACTTCAGTATCCTGAAGGCCTCAGAGCAACATCTAGTTCCACGGTTCCTACAGATCTGCACCAGCCATCGTTTTCTTGCCTTGTGATAGCCGGGGCAGCTAAACAAAACGGGAGGTACTGACTCTTCAGTACATTCACATGAAAGACAAGTCAAGCTTTGCATATCCCCCCATTTATATGAAAAACATCGAAGAGGAAGGGTCCCATACCTGAACTGGAGATATCGTTTTTTAGCCGCTGCCGATTTGATTTCATCTAAAACCGGCTCGAAGCTAAACCTGTCTTTGATTTCTAAAAAAGCTGTAGTTAATCTGCCAGTTCCGGAGCAACTATGAAGCTGAGATAATTTGTACTACTCATATTAAGCCTTCAATAATTTCATAGGCAGAGTGGCACAGGCGGTCTCTGGATAATCCCAAAGCTCATCCAACCCAACTAGCCAGTGTTTAATATGGGCAAGCCACGGCAGTTTAACAGCCCCTCGGAGATTCAATATTTCCATTATTTCCAATTCAGAGGTAACCCACAGGCCACGCCAGTATAACAAAGGTTTCAAATTTGTTACATCCACGATTACCATAAGGCCCAGATCTAATCGTAGAGGAATTATCGGAGTACTCCAAGGGAGTTTTACCAGCTGTCTAAGGAAATTATTCTCTACTTGGGTAAGGTTCTCTTGGCTTACATGCCCCCAAAGTTAAGCACCATATAACTCCCCTCCCCATACCTGTACCTTATAAATTTCAATAGCCAAGCTCAATAGTATCTGACTAGATTTGCAGAAGACCTTCATCATGCCACCTGAAGATTGCACTAGTTTGAGTGTAGATTTTTTAACTTGAGCCCCCCCAATCCATTGTTTCTGTGATTGTTATCCCTAGATAATCGAATAAGGTGACTCTTTCGAGGGGTTTACCATTTAATGTGGGGTCAGGTCTTATACTTTTAGGGCTATTAAACGTCATAAATTTGGATTTCTGTAGATTAATTTCCATACCTCTTTGGCTACAGAAAAGTTCAAATTTATTAAGTACCCTCTGGATCCCCATGGGAGATTTTGATACTAATAAAGTATAATCCGCAAACATCTTTGCCAATATGGGCGGAAGGCTAGTTTAGGGGCATCAAGGTCTTTTTCTGTTAATAATAAATCTATCAAGCCATTGATATAGAGGCTGAAAAGAGTGGGGCTAGAAAGCAACCCTGACGTACACCGCGCTTCACTGATATCGATGCAGTAAGCTTCCCGTCCTTGCCAAACCTGATTTGCGCAAAGTTTTCCTCATGCAGCAGCTTGATAAGATGGATTAGGTGTACAGGGGCCCCCATCTCTTAGAGGACTGTCCACAGTTTTTCCCTAGGGACCAAATCAAAGACTGACCGGAGGTCAACAAATATTAAATAGAGGCTGCCACCCTCCAAGCACATAGTCTTCCAGTCTAACATCTGGAGTCTAAGTATTTGGTCAACGGTGGACATTTTTTCCCTAAACCCTGCCTGAAGGGGGGTTAGTATGTCTGTTCCTCCATCCAGGATTGGAGCCTAAGGAGCACTACACGCGAAAAAACCTTTTGTGAAATGTCAATCAGGCTATTTGGCCTATAATTGTTTGGCAGGAGTGGAGAGCCTTTTTTTATAATTGGGATTATTTCCGCTCCAGCCCAGCTCTGGGGGATCTTCATGCCCTGCAGTATTGCATTGAATAGGACCCAAAAATATGGAGCCCATACAGAGGGTTCATTGCGAAAAAGTTCCCCGGGGATTTTATATAGACCCGGTGCTTTCCAGGGGGCTAATTTCGCTAAAGCTCCCTTAATTTCATTTAGGCTTATAATTATATTGCTTTTAGCATTAAAGACTTCTTTGCATTCTCCTAGGCTATGAGAAAAGTGTAAATAGTAAAGGGATTCAAAATGTTCCTGCCAAACCTCCTCTCCCAGATTGGGGTCTACTGGTGATCTAGGGCCAGAGCTTTCCAAATTGACAACTCTCCAGAATGACCTCATATCCCTCGCACCTAAAGAGCTTCTCAGGGCCTCCCATTTATTAATGTCGTCCTAGCAGATTTAATTAACGGACGATCATTAGCCTTGATAGATAATACCAGGGCTCTTTTCGATTTACGCAGTGATCTTTATACCATGGGTGGGGGGCTTCCTGTTTGCCTACTGATTTTTTGGGGATAGGAGAAATCCATTGTGGCTTCTTCTAATCTGACCTGGTTCTTCTTCACCATCTCAAGATCTATACCATCCCTATTATGACTTATTGAGTGGGATGCTGTCTGAAGCACTGGAATCAGGGCTTCATATAGGGAACTACTTTTGACTTGAGATTGGCTAAGGTCAGACCATCTCGCTCTTCGCCTAAAATTGGAGATAGTCAACCTATGGTCAATAGGGTTTTCCATATCGTAAATGCTCCCTGGTTTGTAGGATTTTAATTTCAATGCCAACGCATGGTGATCACTGTCGAGTTATCGGACAACCCCAAAATCTATGACCCTTTCCCAAGATTTAGAATCAATTAAAATGTAATCTAGTAAAGAGCCTCGTTCATTTCGGTGGGAGGTGTAACTACTAGAGGTTTCGGAAGGGGTTCTGCCATTGCAGGCTCTAAGGGAGTATTTCAATACAAGGCAGTTCATTTGCATCACCAAAGGGGACCATTTTTTAACTGTTGGACATCTGGTCTCCGGGATTGCCCAGAAACTGTCCTCCTCATGTAAGCTATCCTTGAGCAATCCCTCCAGTGGCTCAAACTGACAGTTGAAATCCCCTCCCAAAATCACCATATGTTTGTCGGCAATAGTGCCTACGAAATTAGATAATTCTTTCAATGTTTGTGACTCTTTGCCCAGAGCTGTGGGTCTTGAATATACATTAATGAGGACTACAGAAGTCTTTGGTGGGAATTGCAGTATGACACATAATATGTCTTTAGATCCTGTGTCTATCTGCTCGGCCCAACATCCTAAGTGAACACCTACCCATATACTAAAGGCTCCGGATGGTCTCCCCTTGCCTCCAGAAATTGCAGGAATACTAAAGGTGGCAAAGCCCAGTTTAGAAACCGCCCCTCTAACCCAGGTTTCTTGAAACATGCAGATTTCAAATTGTTTGATAAAGGTGCCCCATATGGTAAACATCACTTACAACAAAACTTTTACAACGCACTACCATTACAACGCGGTCATTACAACGCAAACTATTACAACGCATTGCGCTGGGGGGCGCTCTAGGATAGGGAATAGGTTAATTTACTATCCAATAACCTTCCCTAGTGTCCACGGGGACTGGAGTTGGAATAGTAAATTAAACTATTCACTATCCAACACCCAAAAGCGCTATGCGTTGTAATGGTATGCGATGTAAAAACCGCGTTGTAAAGGCAGGCGTTGTAATAGCCTGCGTTGTAACGTCATACATCTGCCCCATATGAGGTCCTCCATCTTATTACTCAACCCTGCCACGTTCCATGATATATCTCTTATTGTTGGGGGATTAGTGGGCTTCAATTTTTGGGGCTGTAGGGGGGATGAAAGTGCTAAGACCTCTTGTATCCCTCTATCATCCTTGGGATTTGACCCTGGAGACAATATAATTGTATTGTTAACATTCCTATCCGAATCACCACCATTGTGGGTGCAAGCAGGGGAGCCACTCATGCTCCCACAGTTTGTGTCCCCCTTGGACGTGATACAAGGAACTGCTGTGCCCTCCTTAATCTGGGTTACCAATTGTGCTGGGAAAATTTGTACTTTATTGGTAGATGAGTTTTCCTCCAGTCAATCTACTCCATCTAAGCAACTGTATGTATTTGCAGTAGGAATGTTGTAAGTAAAGTTTCTCTGCCAATGCTGATCTAGGTGCAGTGGCTCAGAGTACTTATAATCATTTCTCCTTCCCTGCTCCCCTTGCCAGGATTCGCAAAGAGGGATGTTGGGGGGGTAAAAGTAACCTAATGGAAATTCCAGTCATTCCATTCTTGAGCATCAGTTTACCTTTTTGTAGAAATATACACACAAACAAACCCCAAATTAACCTGTGCTAAACCCTGTGGTATCTTGGCAAAAAGCAGTATGGCTCATCTTAGAGGCAATGTGTATTTATGCAGCACTTCAAACAGTAATAAAGTGAAAATACAACACAAAAATGTTAGTAATTATTTGACACCAAATGACAAAAATTAAATCTGTCGAGCAGGAGATATGTAATTTTAAAGAATTAAGTAGAAATCGTGCTCAAAAGCACAAAGTGCCAACTGTGTTTATCTGATTGTGCTGGACCAGGACAAAGCTACAAGTTCAGGCCGACAGTGGTGAAGTGCAGGCTGACTGCATTGACCAAGTTAGGCCTGCTGAACAAAGTACCCTAAATCCTATCTGTGGAGCATTGCGAGATCCTGTGTCAAGGATGTGTGGAATATTTGTGTTTCTGAGGAGCTGTGGGGTGTGATGCAGAGCCCTGTGTCGAAGATGCATAATGCTGCTGTGGTTCGGAGGAGCTCAAGGCTGCAATGTGAAGTTCTGCATCAAGGATGCGTCGGGCATCTTCGGTTCTGAGGAGCTGCATGTCTGCGATGCGTCATCCTGTTTCAATGATGCCTTGAGGATAACAGTCTGTATGTAATTATTACTTATAGATACACCATTTACAGTATCAAAATAGAGCCCCATATACAGAATGGGACAAAACATGGTAGGAGACTACCTGTACCTATGTTTGGCCTATGTGTGAAATGTATATAAACACGAAGGTACTGAAGCTTGTGTGTCTTTCCAGATTATCTATTGAAGCTATTTTCAATGCTGAATGAGTACCGCCTCTATATTTAGCTTCATAACATCACCACAACAACTAGGACATTAAATACTAAGAGACTTACCATGATATCACACACATTATTTTTATATTTCACCGATATGACACTTGGTGGCCCAAACTATACATCCTCCATGCACCAACCGGTGAAATCACGCCATATACTCCCCAAATGCACAGGGCGTGTCTGAGGTAACCTGACCCAGCTTTTTGGGCTACTTATTAATTTCAATACTCCTCCTAAATTACACTATGACCTTGTTGTAGATGTTAAGCCCTGATGAAGTTTGCTGTAACAGGAACAGCCTGAGACGAAACACGTGCTGGCAAATGGTGCATCAAACTACAAGAAAATGAAAGAACTATTGAAACCATGACCTCATTTTTATCTCTGTGTGCCTGGAGAATGTTGGTTGCTGAATCCTGTACCTCTTCAGTCAAGGAAGATTGGATGTCTCTTCCTTCTTAAGAGAATCTTGTTTATTTAACCATGGTGCCTGCTTTGAAAAAAGAGAAATTTCAAGAGTGTTCTATCACATGTGGTGTTTGGAATTTTCTTCCTACCTGTCCTGGCCCAAACTTGTCAGGGACCAAAAACAACTGGTGTGAAACTGTTTGACACAAGAAAACAATGGGAGAGACAGGGAAAATCAAAATTCTCTCTTGATCCCCGATTTCATATGACTAAACAAGAAAAGAGAGGTTGAAGCTTCAGAAAAAACAGCCACATAGATGGAGCGAAACAACTCGTGGAACTCACACCCTATTTGGGTGGAGAAGAAAGCCCTCACACACCGACCTAGTCAGTGTCATGCTTCATCATTGGGCCCCACCAAACAGGCCGAGTGCCTCTTTGGTGTGCTGCGACGCCAGAAGACTGCGGAGCTGGTTGTGTGAACTGGGCGTGTTGTGAGATTAGATTAAACGTTAAAAAGTGTCTGAAGGGTATCTACAAAAATTATTTTATTAATGATCCCTAGGACACGAATAAAAAGGGTTATGTGTCTGAATTTTAGTGCCAAAGGTAATGGATGGTTAATTCAGAACTACGTCAGTCAACATGTTTCAGCCTTACAGGAGGTTTCAGTTTACCTAGGCATTCATCAGGACAGAAATAAATAAACCCCGGCGGTATGGACTCTCTAATCGTCCACCCTAACCTGGGGGCGTGAAAGTGAAAAACTAAAAAGTGTAATAAAGTGCAAAAAAAGGGGGGAAGAGCGAAATGCTCATTCCAAAAATACTCCTGACTGTGGAGTTTCACTGCACCTGCGAAGCAAAAAACAAACAAACACACAAGACATACATATTCTCTCATTGGGGGTCACGGACCTTTGGTCCATTGATCCCTTGGAGCACACATATCGCGTTTTAACCTGCCATAAGCCATTTTGTGCTTTTTAATTTAAACACCCTTTTCACTTCACTTCCCAGAGCTAGAGGTATCATCCCTGTCAGGTTTGTGGATGGTGTTAATTCTAGCAGTATATGGGAACACTTCCAATGCCACTATTATGGAGCACCTTGGACAAAAAAAACGCTACTGGCACAGTTTTACAACTAATTGTATGTATGTCTTGTGTGTTTGTTTGTTTTTTGCTTCGCAGGTGCAGTGAAACTCCACAGTCAGGAGTATTTTTGGAATGAGCATTTCGCTCTTCCCCCCTTTTTTTGCACTTTATTACACTTTTTAGTTTTTCACTTTCACGCCCCCAGGTTAGGGTGGACGATTAGAGAGTCCATACCGCCGGGGTTTATTTATTTCTGTCCTGATGAATGCCTAGGTAAACTGAAACCTCCTGTAAGGCTGAAACATGTTGACTGACTTAGTTCTGAATTAACCATCCATTACCTTTGGCACTAAAATTCAGACACATAACCCTTTTTATTCGTGTCCTAGGGATCATTAATAAAATAATTTTTGTAGATACCCTTCAGACACTTTTTAATGTTTAATCTAATCTCACAACACGGCCAGTTCACACAACCAGCTCCGCAGTCTTCTGGCGTCGCAGCACACCAAAGAGGCACTCGGCCTCTTTGGTGGGGCCCAATGATGAAGCATGACACTGACTGGGTCAGTGTGTGAGGGCTTTCTTCTCCACCCAAATAGGGTGTGAGTTCCACGAGTTGTTTCGCTCCATCTATGTGGCTGTTTTTTCTGAAGCTTCAACCTCTCTGATCGTGAAACTGTTTGAGACAGAGGCTTTGTGATGTGTACGTGTGGCAGGCCACAGCTTTTCACTCCTATCATGTCACAGATGGCTCATCCTGCCAACACCAATTTCCCCTTTGTCTCACTGTCTGGGAGTAATACACAAAGACCAACTGGCAACTACACCTATCCATGTAAACCAGTATAAATGCTGCAGGCAAGAAATACTTTCTAAAAGTGGCACTTTCAGAATTGTTACTTTAAATCCAACTTTTCCTTTAACGAGGTTTTAAATGACACCTCTTTAGGTGTCTATTAATTGAAAGTAATCCCTTATTAAATGTAATAATGTAGCCCAATGGTATTCTATGGGGGAGGCAGGTTTTGCAGTAGTGACAAATGAATTTAAGAGTTTTTCACTGCCATGAGATGTAAAAGTTAAAGGTACAAGTTCAGCTTTTTAAATACAATGAATCCTGTTCTATGGGCTGGTTAGGGACTTCCTTAGGGGTGACATATATATTAACAAACATTTGCATTATCGCATTAGTGACTGTTTGAGCTATCGAGATTGCAAATGCAAGAACTTAGTAACAATATAAATTGCGGGAAGCAAGGTAAGGATTTAGTAACACAGGCTGTTACTAGGTGTCCTTGTGGAGTTTTAAAGGGACCTCTGTTAGCCATTTAAGGTACTGCACCCTTAATGCAAATGTAAATGTAAATGTGTTGTACTTGTAAAGCGCCCGGCTGCCTCGGCAACGAGGCGTCCCGGTGCTGCACTCATATCGCTGTGGAACCCTTCCTGACTTTTCCCTGTGAAATGTCCACTCCTAGGCACCCCCAACGTGAAGCCAGGCATCCCAGCGCTGTTGGGGCTGTTGGGGAGATTAAGCAAGCTATTGCCCAGAGTTGCAGCGTGGGACCCATGATTAGAATAGGCACCGCAGTGAGAATTGTCAGGTCCGAGGAAATTGAGCCAAAGTCCTGCTGAGGTGGGAATTGAACCCTGGTCCCAGGCCAGACTTCTGCATCAGGGTCTGCAGCTCTAACCATTGAGCCAAACTTCTCCACGAAGTGCAACATTTCTATTTATAATCGTATTTATAATTGTATTAAGGGTGAAGTACCTTATGTGGCTAATAGACGTCCCTGGTTATAGCCTGTGGTACTAAAAGCGCACAATGTAACTTTTACAAACTGTCCTTGTGCGACCCATGCAAAATAAAAGAAAGGGAAAAAGCATTTTTTACACAAAGCACAGTGATGTAGAAGAGGACAGTGATATGGAAGACCGCAGTAGGAGGTGAAAAGAAAGGACGTTAGGTGGCAGTAATGCAGGGTAGAGGTTGCCTGTCTTGGCTGCAAAAGGCTTTCAGTTTGTGATGAAAAAAGATTGGTTTATTTTTTCCTTCAGAGCAATGAAAGGATCAACAATCAAGGAGTGTGGGTACGGAAACTACATATTCATTGAGGTTGATCGCATCCAGTTGCTAATGTGCGAACACTTACATTCATTTAAAGACATTTGACAGCAAACTGGCACCTGGTGAGGTTATGAAAATAAGATTCTAATTTAATGTGGTTTCCCTGATTATTGCTGTGGCAATGACTGCAAGCTGTACTTGCAGCCATGCACAACAAAATGAATTACGTGGGTGCCATTGTTCAAGTTCATTTGCAGCGTTCCTATTATTTAAAAAAAAGAAACAGGGTGTTGCCATCCATGTCTTATGAATGAACCGCGGACAAGAAAAGAAAAGAGAGGCCACCATTGTTTACCTCAGAGCGTGCCGTGCTGGTGAAAAAAAAGTGTGTCTTAAAAATAAACATAAGTGCAAGCGGTAATCGCAGCCACGCATAACAAAATTAATGAAACGGCCGCCATTGTTAAAGTTGTAGTGCAGCAAGACTATTTGTAAAAAAAAAATGTTCCGCAGCCGCCATTGTTGCATAAGAGAAAGCCAGAAGTGTTGCGCTTCTTTAAAAAAAATATTTCAGTGCGTGTGCAGCATTAAAGGCACAGCCCCATTTAAGAAGCACCGCTTAAAAAAAGACAAGTGGCTGCAGAAGATTATGTCAGGCATTCAATAGGAGAAAGTCATTTAAGAAAACGTTGCTCACAGGCTGTGAATAAGTTACAGAGTAACAACAAGTTACAGGGGCATGCCTCATGGGGTGTTACAACAGGAGAAAATTAGGTACTAAGGACGGACTACTAAGTCTATTCATTATGACTCAAAAGCCATCATTTACAAAGAACAGTAACAGTGGCCAATGGAAAAGATGGGTGGAGCTTCAAGACAATACCTGAATACAGCATGTCTTGAAGCGACAACGCTTGTGCTGCCTAGGCGAGACCTTAAAAGGAAGGTTTAGCCCTGAAAAAAATGTTATTTTGCCATGTCGAAATGGCAGTAAGAACTACACGCACAGGCTGCAAAGGCATGACTGAAACATGTTTAGAGTGCTACTTAAGTGGGAGCCACAAGGTGTGCTGCAGGCGCACCAGTAGCTTTTAATTTGTAGGTGACTGGGGCTGAAGAAGATCCTCTAAGCGCCCCTCACCAGGGTCATGCTAACTGCCACTGCTGCCTGCATGCCCTGGTACAGACAAGAAAGACACTGACTTGTGCCACGCCAAGTAGCCTCCCTTAGCTACAGGCATGTCACCCCTTTAGCAGGCATTACAAGTGCTAAGGCATGGTTACACTATATCTCAGGTGTCTGCATATCTGGATGAGTCGATATGCCCCTACAATATTTAAGTAAATTCTTCACATTGTGCCAGTGAAGCTATAGACACTACATAGGCTAGAAACTTGACAACTTGAGTGCCCAAGCACCATGCTGGCTTTACTGGACTCAGGAGTGTGTGGTACCAAACAACTCCTCTTAATAAACCCACATTGAGGCCAGTGTTGGATTTATTAAAACATCTACTCAGAGGGCACCTTAGAAATGCACCCTGAAAACCTGCCAACCCTTGTGTAGTCTCTGGCCAGTTTTCAACAGCCTGCCACCACAAGACATGTTACTGACCTCATGGGGTGGGAGCCAGCTCTCTCAGAGGATAGAAACAATACCTGCTCTGGGCAGGTGTGTTTCATACCTAATCCAGGATAGGATGGCCTTCCAGGACTGGAAGCTCTAGAAGCAATGCCGCATTTGAAATCCAACTCCGGAGTCCCCAGTTAGAGGGGAGCTCAAGCCCCCTTTCCTGCTCCATGCTTAGTGGAAGGAAAGGTGGGAAACATCAGCCAATCAGAATACTCGTAAAGTGCGCTACTTACCCGTGAGGGTCTCAAGGCACTGAGGGGAGGGGGGGGTGCTGCTACTGTTCGAAGAGCCATGTCTTGAGGAGTCTTCTGAAGGCGAGTAGGTCTTGGGCCTGCCGTATGTGGACAGGGAGGGTGTTCCAGGTCTAAGCGGCAAGGTAGGAGAATGATCTGCCACTGTATGTCATAGGTTGGTTAGTTAGATGATACCCCTTGGGCGGGGAAGGCAAGGTGAAGCCCTCTCCTGAAATTCTATTATCTTGAGATGGTAAGAAAACCTCCACTCAGGGCTAGGGTAGTACCTGTTCCCACAGGAAGTGGTCACTACAAGACACCCTAAAGGTAGATAGCCCATTGGCTATTACCTGTTTCCCCTTATAATGCCCCTAAATTCCCAAGACCTGAATATCAGATGCATCAGACCAAAGAAGACCAGGACAAAAGACCTGCTACAAGAGAACAAACATAATAATAATAAAACCATTTCTAAAGGGCCTGGTTACACTCAGCACAGTGTGTCCCCGCTCTATGATTGCTGTCAACCCCCTAAGTAGCAGTTAACACAAGGCTAAGAGACAATGCAAATTCTAGCTGTAGATAATTAAGTAGGTGGAAAAAGGTAGGTTTTAAGTTTAAGGCGGAATCTCACTTCTGATGGTTCCATACGGAGTTCAATGTGAAGCTCATTCCAGTATTTACCCGCCAAGTACCTGAATGAGCGGCCTCCCATTCTAGCCTTCCCGATACGAGGTACCCTGAACAGCATAGTTCCCAATGATCTCAAATTACGTCTGGGACAGTGAATGGTCAAAAGCTTTTGCAAATATGCTGGGCCTTTCCCTTGGGCAATGCGATGCGTGATGCACAACACTTTGAACCTAATGCGTTCCTTGATGGGGAGCCAATGGAGCATTGACAGGGCCTGTATCCCTGATGCTCTGCAATGCAGGTTCAGCACCAGGCGTGCAGCAGCATTCTGAACGCACTGCAGCTGATGAAGCCCTTTCTTACATAGGCCTATGAACAGGGAATTGCCAAAGTCAAGATGGGGAGTGACTAAAGCCTGAATTAGAGTTTTCCTGGCACTGATAGGCAGGAGATCTAACACTTTGCGTAATGTTTTGAGGATACCATAACATCTTCCTGTCACCTTGCCAAAATGTTGTTTAAAGGATAGACTAGAGTCCAATAGGACACCTAAGTTCTTCACAGTCTCCGAAGGAGAGGGTGTCGAACCTAGTTCAGACGGCCACCACGCAGCCGACCAAATGGATGGGGATTTTCCGATTACCAACAGCTCAGTCTTTTCACCATTTAGGCGCAGACAGTTCTCATTCATTCAGCTTGCTACCGCCGTGAGGCAGGTGGAAAAATTGATTGCAGCCTTATCCTGTCCCTGGGTAAGTGTGATCATTAGTTGAGTATCATCGGCATATGTGTCGATGTCTACTCCAAATTATTCCACAATATGAGCTAGGGGTTCCATATAGAGAATAAATAATGTCGGGCTCAAGCTGGAGCCCTGTGGAACCCCATGCCTCAACCCTCGGGGGGAGGATTTGAATGGGGGACAATGCACTTGAAAACTTCCATTCTCGAGAAAAGATCTTATCCATTCGAGGGCCGATCCTTCCACTCCCATTTCTGAGAGGCAAGACAGAAGCCCTGTTGCAGAAAGAAATGCGCAAAACCCTGCCAGCTGCAAGAAGGACTCAACAATGACTGCTCTTGTATCATCCTGAAACCTGTTAGGATTCCAAGAACAGCGGAGCACCATCAGCCTTTAAGAAATCACTGAGAAGCTCCCTTGGAGCGAAGGTATCACTCCCTTGCACGCCGCAGGCACCCATCTCCTGAAGTCCGATTTGTCTACTTGCAGCTCCATGTTGACCTTGATGCATCATTGAGACAAGAAAAGGTACAACAGCTTTGGATGGTCAGATCTGCCTCCCGTCCATGTTTGGAGGCACCAGGATCTTCTGGAGCATACTAAGACCCGGTGTACCGGACTCCCAACAGTAAAAAACAAGAAGAACAGTCCACATTGGCCTCACAAAGCACCAAAAATAGGCACTCAGTTGTTCCAAGCTTTTCTCTCCAAGTTGCCTGCTCCTGACCGAGAGGACTGTAAAGTACACGAAGCCCGACTGACCTGTTCGTTCTGCACGTGGCCCCACTGGCCCCAACACGACCAACCAGCTCTGCTCCCATGGTTCCAAGGCCCTTGCATCCTCCTCCGTCCAAGGAGACCCACCAGCTTACCTGTAAGTCCATCTGTGCACAATTCAAGTGGCCTCTTCATCTTTGTGCACCAGTTTCCAAGACCCTCAGCACTGTGCTCCTGCCCGATCCAGTATGCTCCAGAATTTCTCTTGCTGGAACTTTGAACCTGGTCCCAGCATCAACCTACAACAAGAAGGTGAACTTTGTGAAACAGTGCCTGATTGTATATGCAATTTTCTATTATTCGCCATTGATTCCTATTGAGCATAATTGTGCATAAATGTGAAATATTTTCCTAACGCTATAAAAATCGTAACACAAAAACTACTTACCGTAGAACTGTGTTCTTGGTCTTTAAAATACATACAAGTAGTTTTTATTTTTATACTTTGATCTCTGGTTTATTCTTGTGAGTGTGTCTTATTTATTGCCTCTGTGTGTGACAATAAATGCTTGACACTACCCTCTGATAAGCCTAACTGCTTGCACACACTGCCACAAAAGAGCCTTAGGTTGATCTACTTTTACCTCTGCATACCTATTGGGGAATCACTGGACTCTCTGCACAGTGTACATTATTTCAGTGCACTATATAGGGAGCCAGCTTCCTACAAATATTTGTAAAATTAGGTTAAAACTGAATTTTGATTCCTTTTACCACATAAACTGACTAACACAAATATGAGAATAACAATGAAACACTGTTCACCTATTCCCTATTCATAGCTATGTGCAATCAGAAAGACCCTATATAAAACAATAGTACATAGCCAACCCTGCCCCCTTGCCATTATGTGTAACTTTCCATTAAGTAACATCCCATATGGTCTTAGAATAAGTACAACAAGCTATATAACATTAAAAACACTATATTCACAACATTCTTTAATTGGGACCTTTGTACTGTAGCTGCAGAGCTGGCCATTTTAAGTGCTGTGTTGGCAAAGGACAGCTTCAATTTCAAAATAAATTAAATAATTGTTCCAGCCAAGAATCCCGTTCCACAACATGAACATGTATGTTCGTAGTACTGAATCTGTTAGGCCATTCCACAGGAAATATTAGCCTTTAGTAGTCTGAGAGAATACTTGTATTCATTTGACGAGCATCATTTGCAAGAACAGATTATTAAGACTAATGATCAAGTATCAAGGAAACCTCAGGTATAGAATTACATCTGGATTTCACTGTAGGAATCAATGCTCTTGTTCTGGACTGGCCTAGGTCCAGAAGTGACACCAATTAAATACCATATGGAGCTGTCAAGTTTGAGAAGGATGAGACCAATTAAATACCATATGGAGCTGTCTAGATTGAAAAGGTTGAGAGCGAATAGGATAGTGGTAGAGATAGAGAGGTGGCAAGGACTATAGGGTGACTGGATGGAGAGATTAATTGATGGGGCCTGGAAGTGTAACAGGGGCTGGATGAGTGACATGGAAGGGAAGAGAGGCAGTGAGTGTGAGTGTGACTAGGAAGGGTTGTCTGACAGAGACTGAGAGTGTGGCAGGAATGGAGAGTGTATCAGGCAGAGGGAATGTGGTGGGGCCTTGAGGGAGGCAGGATATGGGGGATGATACTGTTAGAATAAGTAAAAGGTACTGGATGTGTGTAAGATGATAGGATTGTGACATGGCTAGCAGGGTGACAGGGATGGGGAAAGTGACTGGTATATGACTGCAGTAAGAGCTGGGAACATAACAGGGGGTAACAAGGGACAGGGAGAAGAGCAGGGATGGGACCTGTGACAGGGACTTGAAACCGAGAGTGAACATCGGTGTGATAGGTATTGGGAACGAGTCAGGGACAGGGAGGTTGTCATGGTTAGTGAGTGTGACATGGCAACAGAGGCTGGCTAGAATTGGTTGAGTGAAAGAGACAGGAAGGCTTTTATGGAATTATCACCATTTCCTCTCCATCACCTGCAACGTTCTTAGTACTCACATGCCCTGATACACATGGAGGCACATGTCACTTCCTTAGCCAAATCACAGACACCCACACCTTTGCCCCACCACATTCACCTGCCTTCCCACTACTGCCCCAAATGTCACTATCACATGCTCCACATCTCCGCACCACCTTACTCACACCTCATTCACAATCCACCTACTCAGTACACCCATAACCTACATTAACCTCTATTCACAAGTTTCAACTTTTACTATACACCTACTCCCACCCCACTACCCCACATCAGTCAATACTCATCGGATACTCACACAATCTTCGGTGCCACCCAACATCGCACACCTGATCTTCACATGCCTGCCTCACCTCAGTCACAACCCATCTGCCTTCACTTCAGTTACTACCCACCTGTCACCACACCCTTTTCCACCTGCTTGACTGCTACACCCCTGCCCCCACCTTGTTCACTATTGACCTGCCGTCTCTGTTGGACTTGGACCTTTCTGCATTGTCATCCCCAAACATTTTGCCTTCACTCTTCTGTTTTCTGAAACCGTTGTTCTTGGATTTTAGGACTCTGCACACTTTTTAACCAGTGCTAAAGTGTTTGTGCTCTCTCCTTAAAATAAGGTAGTAGTCCCTTACTGCCAATTGGCATATTTAATTGACTTGTAAGTCCCTAGCAAAGTGGCACTACATCTGCCCAGGGACTGTAAATTAAATACTACTAGTGGGCCTGCAGTACTGATTATGCCACTCACTTGAGTAGTGCTTTAAACATTTCTTAGGTCTGCCATTTCAGTCTTTATCAAAAAGGCTGTAGAATGCACACCATATCAATTGCAAAGTTTTAATCAAAGTTTTAAGGTGCTCAAAGGCATTATTATTGAGTGCTAACCTGGAATGTGCTCCGTCCGTGCATGTCAATGTATGTGTAGATGCTGGAGCCCCGTCAGGTCCCCCAAGCCCAGAATGTACAGCTGGATAAAGTTAATTGACAGTCAACAAATAAACCTTTTGCCAGGTGAACACCTTTCTTTTTATTATATTTTGCAAATAAGGATTTGAAATAAGTACGGCCAGCAATGCTCGATTTGCTATTTCTATCTAATGTTAAAGTCTGTTTTTATGTATCATGCTTTTTAGCTGGAGTTCTTTTTTTAAACACATTTTATTACGTCAAAAGTCTTATATAGCGCAGTGCTTCTTAAACCAGGAAGCGTCTGTCATAGCCATCATTACAAGTCATTGCCTTTGACCAATATTTCACAAAAATGTGTTAATGGTATCAAAGATAGAACATAACATGAATTTGAATTTTGAATTTAAAAACATTTATATAGCGCGCTTATACCGTGCGGTTTCTTGGCGCTGTTGGGTTGCAAGGAGGCTAACGGGAGCAGAGGGAGTCTAGACATTATAAGCTTGGGAAAAGAGCAGAGTTTTAAGACCTTTCCGAAACTCGGTATAGGAGGGCGACATACGGAGTTTCGTGGGGAGGGAGTTCCAGAATACAGGGGCAAGAACTGCAAATTTTGTTCCGCCCGCATTTTTCTTTCTGAAACGAGGGGTGGTTAGCAGGGACAGATGAGTGGATCGAAGCTCTCTTCCCGGCGTATAGGAAGTGATGGTGGAGCAAATGAACTCCGGGGCAGTGCCCATTTTGGCCTGAAAGGTGGTACAGCCAAGTTTAAACAGGGCTCGCTCTTTCACCGGCAGCCAGTGCAGGGCCTGCAGTAGAGGGGTGACTCGATGGAATTTAGGCAGGCCGTGAATCAGGCGGGCAGCCTGGTTCTGCACTAGCTGCAGACGGTGGATGGCATAGGCTGGGGCGCCATTGTAAATGATGTTGCCATAATCAAGGCGCGAGAGCACCATAGCCATCACTATAATCTTTAGGGCAGGTAGGGAGAAGAAGCGAGAGATCTTCCTAATGGTTCTAAGGGAAAAAAAACAGGAAGAGACAACCGAATTAACCTGGGAGTGAACAGAAAGTGAGGAGTTTAAGAAAATACCAAGAGTTTTGACTTTGGGGACAGGGAGCGGGGGGACACCAAGTGAAGAAGGCCAATGGGAAGGGGACCAGGGACTGCAACCACCTCCGGTCAAGACAAGCTCCGTCTTGTCCGGATTGAGTTTGAGGTGGTTGCAGTTCATCCAATCTTGGATGAACGACATGACGGATTGGACATTCAGGGAGGACAAGGGGGAGTGGGAAAGGTTGAAAATTAGCTGGAGGTCATCGGCGTAATTAAACACCGTGACCTCGAGCTGCTGTAACATAAAAATGAGGGGGTAGATGTATAAATTAAACAAAAGAGGGGAAAGTGAGGAACCTTGGGGGACTCCACATACCACCCTACGAGGGGCAGCGGTGAAACCAGCTAGGTGGACTGCCTGAGCCCTACCACTCAGGAAGGACTCCAGCCAGGCGAGGGCCAGGCCCTCTATGCCCGCCGCCCTGACACGGGTGAGGAGGATGGAGTGGTCCACCGTGTCAAACGCGGCGGACAGATCTAAAAGGATGAGGGCCTGCGGGATGTTGGTGTCAATGCCCTCGCGTAGGCTGTCCATCACTGAGGTCACCACCTTCTCCGTAGAGTGGAGGGGGCGAAAGCCCGCCTGCCGAGGGGAGAGGCAGTGGTTAGTTTCCACATAGGAGCTCAGGGTGCTGGTTACGTAGGTTTCTAGAACCTTGCCCAGGTAGGGCAGAAGGGAGATAGGACGGTAATTGGAAGGGGATGAAGGGTCAGCACCGGGCTTTTTTAGAATAGGAATAACAGCCGCAAGTTTGTGAGCGGTGGGGACCACTCCATTACTGAGTGAGTCATTCAGGAGTGTGAGGGGGGGAATAGGGCAGTTTAAGAAGATTTCTCTCAAGATATGGGCAGGGGCGAAGTCTAGGGGGGAGCCTGACTTTACCTTTTGGAGCAAGGGAAGAAGTGTAGCCTTAGTCAAGGGGGGAATAGAAGTGAGCTTAGAAGTGACAATAGGTGGGGAAGGGTTAGTAAAGGTAGGGGAGGGGAGTGGGATGTTGGACTTAATCTTGGCGACCTTATCAACAAAAAAGTTGTTGAGTGAGTCGCAGAGCGGTTGGGAAGGGGGAATCGAAGCCGTGGTTCTATTGGATGAGGCAAGCTCGTGTACTGTCGCGAAGATTTCTTTAGCTTGGGATTCCGTTTCCAGTATTCTATTGGAGTAGAACAAGGTCTTAGCATCGAGGATGCCTTGCTTATACGCCTTGAGCACGGAAAGATAAATAGTTTTTTTTTCGGGGCAATATTGTCTTCTCCATAAGCGCTCAGCTCTGCGTGCGGCCAGTTTCTTCTCCTTGAGGTCGGAGGTGAACCAGCGGTTAGCAGCATGGGCTCGCTTGACCGTTATTCGCCTCAAGGGAGCAAAGTCGTCTCCTGCCTGGGTCAGCCAGCCATCGATAGTGGCCAGTTGGGCCTTGGCAGAGAGGCCTGAAAGGTCGGGGCAGGAATTTACTAACGATGAGCAGAAAGATGACATATCTGCCTTACCCCATTTTCTGACCCAGATATTCTTGGGAAGGGGGGGTTTAATAACTGGAACCAAAGAAAGGGAAAAGGAAATTAAAAAGTGGTCCGACCAGGAGCAGGGGGAAATGGTAAGGGGAGTAGTAGGAACATTCAAAGTCCAAACCTGGTCGAACAGATGGCCATGCACATGAGTGGGGCTGTGAACCTGGCAAATAAAGTTAAGGCTGGTCATAAGGTCGGTGAATTCTTTGGATAGGGGACTTTCGGCAGGATCATTGGGCCAGAAATTGAAGTCACCCAACACCAACACTGAAGAGTTGTTAACGACCAGTGTTGCGAGAACGTCCTGGAGACTGGAGATAAAAGAGGGAGTGGCGTGTGGGGGACGGTAGATGAGGACAGCGGTGAGAGGAGCCGAATAAGAGCTGGCGCGAATTATCAGACAGTCAACCTCGGGGATGGAAGGAAAGGGGAGAATCTGAAAGTGAGCGTCAGCATGAGCTATCAAGGCTTCTCCCCCACCTCTAGTGCCCTCAGGTCGATCCGCACGAATGATGGAATATGAGGGAGGAAGTGCGGCTAAGACGTGAGGTAGGGAGTCAGCCTTGTACCAGGTCTCTGTTAAAAACAGGAGGTCTGGATTGTGGGTGTCAAGG
The DNA here is from genome assembly GCF_964261635.1 of Lissotriton helveticus. Lineage (NCBI taxonomy): Eukaryota > Metazoa > Chordata > Amphibia > Caudata > Salamandridae > Lissotriton > Lissotriton helveticus. Next base: position 1,759,830,627 of record NC_136065.1, read on the forward strand.
TAATCAAATAGCTCATGCTGATGGCTGACTGCTGATCTGGTGTTAAGGAGTGCAGCGGCGATGTTAAAGGTCGGCAAGAGGGAGACAGGGGGAGGAGTGAGTATGGGGGTAGCGGTAGGAAGCAAGGGGGGGTAGGGAGGGGAGCGAGAAATGGTGGTAGGTGGGGTAGTCGGAGGACTCGAAAAGAGACTTAGGCTTTGCAGTAGGTTGAACACATGCGGGCTGACGGTACCTGGGAGCCTCATAAAGACATCATAAAGACACCCTTCCCCCTGCAGTTGCACCAGCACACAGCTATACACGGTCATTGCCATGAATCCCAACATTTACCAATACCGCCCCTCCATTACAATTCCAAAACTCAACTCTAGTGTCTATGAATTAATACTAATACAGTTGAATCAATCATGGGTATTGGGTCTAGTTCCAGGCCCCTATAGTCTGCCCATCGCTTCCAAATTTTGTGGTGCTTTTGCGGGCAACCCCTGGCCTTAAATATCGTGATCTACAACCTAATGCTAAAATCCGACCCATTTTTCCATGCCGAAAGCAAAGGTGGGGTCGTCTCCTTCCATAGCTGTGCTATATCTCTTTTGGCTAATGTCAAGCCCAGTAACAATAAGTGCCTCTTGTATATGTTGCCCCCTATATCCTCCATGATGTGTAAAATCATCAGTTTTGGTGAAGAAGGGAGCTCCCACCCCAGTACCTCAGCCAAGCCTGCCAGCACTTCTCTCCAAAATGTTGTAAGTGTTGTACAGTGCCAGATGGAATGAATAAGGGACCCCTCCTCCCGACCACATCTCAGGCACAGCGGAGAAGCTACCAGACTAGCCTTCCACAGCCTGAGCCTCATGTAATAGGCCCGATGAAGGTATTTGAATTGAATGAGACGTAGTTCTATTGATATCGCCACTCCTCTAGGGGAGGCAAGCGCGTCCGTCCAGTCATCCCCATCTAATTGGCCTACATCCCCTTCCCAGGCCTCTCTGAGTTTATCAAGCTTTGTGGAACTGTGTGTTACCAGCGATTGATAAATCTTTGAAATCTTGTGATCCTGTAGATCCCTCATAAAAACTTCGCCCTCTATCAGACTAAATTCAGGAAGCCCCTCTAGCCCTGCAAGACTCCGGGAGATGACATGTTGAAACTGGAGGTATTTATAGAACTGAGTTTGGGGCATGTAAGAGTGCAGTATTCACAGATAAAAGGTTACATGGGTAGTAAATAGTGAGCGTGCATGACCAGCGACTCGCTGAAGAAGGATTGTTTAGTGTACAACAATAAGTCTGATTTGAAAAAAAATATTTGGACCTCATATGCACTGGATGTACACTCTCTATATAGCATACACTATCAGTGCAGTAAGAAAGCACTAATAAAAGCAAAACATTCCATAAACACTGGGAAAATACGGTTCCTGTTTTTTTTAATTGTGTGAAAATGTGTAACCACCGATAACCACTGTTTTTTTCAAGGTATTGATATACTGAAAAAAAAACCGCCAGATTTTGCCTAAAAATATAAACTGAAAACAGGAAAGCCTAAATATAATGTACCATGGCATAGGGCTGTAAGGCCTGCTGTAGGGGTCGGCTTACTTAAATTTAACTCTGGGGGGAGTTTGCGGAGTCTCACTCTGTGCAATTCCGCGGAGTGACCAAGGAACTCCGCAGATTCCACAGAGTTCTTCATGTGAGTGGAGTACATCTGCTAGTTTTCACCCCTCTTGCTCTGAGTCATATTACAAAAAACACAGTTGATGGACAGAATGTAGAACAATGTCATACATTCACCCCAGTACAAGGATCCGGGCCTAAATCCATCGTTTTTTTGCACTCCACACCACCCTGGGTTAGACACTGGCTATATGCAAATCAGCTCTGACCCTGTGCCTCATGGGAACAGTCCAGTCCGAACTAAAGAGCCATGTCTTTCCCAGACCGGAATCAAGCATCCAAGGACCGGTTTCTGGCTATCAGCCTTCATCAGCCTGGATAGCTTGGCCAGTGTCTAACCCAGGGTGGTGTGGAGTGCAAAAAAACGATGGATTTAGGCCCAGATCCTTGTACTGGGGTGAATGTATGACATTGTTCTACATTCTGTCCATCAACTGTGTTTTTTGCAATTTTCACCCCGAGTGGGCTGGGTATGCTCAGACGTGAGTCCCAGGCTCTCCACACCACTGGAGTCAAGCTATCCAGGCTGATGAAGGCACAGGACTGGACTGGACTGTTCACATGAGGCACAGGGTCAGAGCTGATTTGCACATAGCCAGTGTCTAACCCAGGGTGGTGTGGAGTGCAAAGAAACGATGGATTTAGGCCCAGATCCTTGTACTGGGGTGAATGTATGACATTGTTCTACATTCTCTCCATCAACTGTGTTTTTTGCAATTTTCACCCCGAGTGGGCTGGGTATGCTCAGACGTGAGTCCCAGGCTCTCCACACCACTGGAGTCAAGCTATCCTGGCTGATGAAGGCTGATAGCCAGAAACCGGTCCTTGGATGCTTGATTCCGGTCTGGGAAAGACATGGCTTGGTAGTTCGGGCTGGACTGTTCCCATGAGGCACAGGGTCAGAGCTGATTTGCATATAGCCAGTGTCTAACCCAGGGTGGTGTGGAGTGCAAAAAAATGATGGATTTACGCCCAGATCCTGGTACTGGGGTGAATGTATGACATTGTTCTACATTCTGTCCATCAACTGTGTTTTTTGCAATTTTCACCCCGAGTGGGCTGGGTATGCTCAGACGTGAGTCCCAGGCTCTCCACACCACTGGAGTCAAGCTATCCAGGCTGATGAAGGCTGATATCCAGGCTGATGAAGGCTGATAGCCAGAAACCGGTTCTTGGATGCTTGATTCCGGTCTGTATATGCAATTTTCTATTATTCGCCATTGATTCCTATTGAGCGTAATTGTGCATAAATGTGAAATATTTTCCTAACGCTTTAAAAATCGTAACACAAAAACTACTTATCTTAGAACTGTGTTCTTGGTCTTTAAAAATACATACAAGTCGTTTTTATTTTTATACTTTGGTCTCTGGTTTATTCTTGTGAGTGTGTCTTATTTATTGCCTCTGTGTGTGACAATAAATGCTTGGCACTACCCTCTGATAAGCCTAACTGCTTGCACACACTGCCACAAAAGAGCCTTAGATTGATCTACTTTTACCTCTGCATACCTATTGGGGAATCACTGGACTCTCTGCACAGTGTACATTATTTCAGTGCACTATATAGGGAGCCAGCTTCCTACAAATGTTTGTAAAATTAGGTTAAAACTGAATTTTGATTCCTTTTACCACATAAACTGACTAACACAAATATGAGAATAACAATGAAACACTGTTCACCTATTTCCTATTCATAGCTATGTGCAATCAGAAAGACCCTATATAACACAATAGTACATAGCCAACCCTGCCCCCTTGCCATTATGTGTAACTTTTCATTAAGTAACATCCCATATGGTCTTAGAATAAGTACAACAAGCTATATAACATTAAAAACACTATATTCACAACATTCTTTAATTGGAACCTTTGTACTGTAGCTGCAGAGCTGGCCATTTTAAGTGCTGGCAAAGGACAGCTTCAATTTCAAAATAAATTAAATAATTGTTCCAGCCAAGAATCCCGTTCCACAACATGAACATGTATGTTCGTAGTACTGAATCTGTTAGGCCATTCCACGGGAAATATTAGCCTTTAGTAGTCTGAGAGAATACTTGTATTCATTTGACTAGTATCATTTGCAAGAACAGATTATTAAGACTAATGATCAAGTATCAAGGAAACCTCAGGTATAGAATTACATCTGGATTTCACTGTAGGAATCAATGCTCTTGTTCTGGACTGGCCTAGGTCCAGAAGTGACACCAATTAAATACCATATGGAGCTGTCAAGTTTGAGAAGGATGAGACCAATTAAATACCATATGGAGCTGTCTAGATTGAAAAGGTTGAGAGCGAATAGGATAGTGGTAGAGATAGAGAGGTGGCAAGGACTATAGGGTGACTGGATGGAGAGATTAATTGATGGGGCCTGGAAGTGTAACAGGGGCTGGATGAGTGACATGGAAGGGAAGGGAAGAGAGGCAGTGAGTGTGAGTGTGACTAGGAAGGGTTGTCTGACAGAGACTGAGAGTGTGGCAGGAATGGAGAGTGTATCAGGCAGAGGGAATGTGGTGGGGCCTTGAGGGAGGCAGGATATGGGGGATGATACTGCTAGAATAAGTAAAAGGTACTGTATGTGTGTAAGATGATAGGCTTGTGACATGGCTAGCAGGGTGACAGGGATGGGGAAAGTGACTGGTATATGACTGCAGTAAGAGCTGGGAACATAACAGGGGGTAACAAGGGACATGGAGAAGAGCAGGGATGGGACCTGTGACAGGGACTTGAAACTGAGAGTAAACATCAGTGTGATAGGTATTGGGAACGAGTCAGGGACAGGGAGGTTGTCATGGTTAGTGAGTGTGACATGGCAACAGAGGCTGGCTAGAATTGATTGAGTGAAAGAGACAGGAAGGCTTTAATGGAATTATCACCATTTCCTCTCCATCACCTGCAACGTTCTTAGTACTCACATGCCCTGATACACATGGAGGCACATGTCACTTCCTTAGCCAAATCACAGACACCCACACCTTTGCCCCACCACATTCACCTGCCTTCCCACTACTGCCCCAAATGTCACTATCACATGCTCCACATCTCCGCACCACCTTACTCACACCTCATTCACAATCCACCTACTCAGTACACCCATAACCTACATTAACCTCTATTCACAAGTTTCAACTTTTACTATACACCTACTCCCACCCCACTACCCCACATCAGTCAATACTCATCGGACACTCACACAATCTTCGGTGCCACCCAACATCGCACACCTGATCTTCACATGCCTGCCTCACCTCAGTCACAACCCATCTGCCTTCACTTCAGTTACTACCCACCTGTCACCACACCCTTTTCCACCTGCTTGACTGCTACACCCCTGCCCCCACCTTGTTCACTATTGACCTGCCGTCTCTGTTGGACTTGGACCTTTCTGCATTGTCATCCCCAAACATTTTGCCTTCACTCTTCTGTTTTCTGAAACTGTTGTTCTTGGATTTTAGGAGTCTGCACACTTTTTAACCAGTGCTAAAGTGTTTGTGCTCTCTCCTTAAAATAAGGTAGTAGTCCCTTATTGGCATATTTAATTGACTTGTAAGTCCCAAGCAAAGTGGCACTACATCTGCCCAGGGACTGTAAATTAAATACTACTAGTGGGCCTGCAGTACTGATTATGCCACTCACTTGAGTAGTGCTTTAAACATTTCTTAGGTCTGCCATTTCAGTCTTTATCAAAAAGGCTGTAGAATGCACACCATATCAATTGCAAAGTTTTAATCAAAGTTTTAAGGTGCTCAAAGGCATTATTATTGAGTGCTAACCTGGAATGTGCTCCGTCCGTGCATGTCAATGTATGTGTAGATGCTGGAGCCCCGTCAGGTGCCCCAAGCCCAGAATGTACAGCTGGATAAAGTTAATTGACAGTCAACAAATAAACCTTTTGCCAGGTGAACACCTTTCTTTTTATTATATTTTGCAAATAAGGATTTGAAATAAGTACGGCCAGCAATGCTCTATTTGCTATTTCTATCTAATGTTAAAGTCTGTTTTTATGTATCATGCTTTTTAGCTGGAGTTCTTTTTTTAAACACATTTTATTACGTCAAAAGTCTTATATAGCGCAGTGCTTCTTAAACCAGGAAGCGTCTGTCATAGCCAGCATTACAAGTCATTGCCTTTGACCAATATTTCACAAAATTTTATTAATGGTATCAAAGATAGAACATAACATGAACATCATAAAGACACCCTTCCCCCCTGCAGTTGCACTAGCACACAGCTATACCACGGTCATTGCCATGAATCCCAACATTTACCAATACCGCCCCTCCATTACAATTCCAAAACTCAACTCTAGTGTCTATGAATTAATACTAATACAGTTGAATCAATCATGGGTATTGGGTCTAGTTCCAGGCCCCTATAGTCTGCCCATCGCTTCCAAATTTTGGGGTGCTTTTGCGGGCAACCCCTGGCCTTAAATATCGGGATCTACAACCTAATGCTAAAATCCGACCCATTTTTCCATGCCGAAAGCAAAGGTGGAGTCGTCTCCTTCCATAGCTGTGCTATATCTCTTTTGGCTAATGTCAAGCCCAGTAACAATAAGTGCCTCTTGTATATGTTGCCCCCTATATCCTCCATGATGTGTAAAATCATCAGTTTTGGTGAAGAAGGGAGCTCCCACCCCAGTACCTCAGCCAAGCCTGCCAGCACTTCTCTCCAAAATGTAGTAAGTGTTGTACAGTGCCAGATGGAATGAATAAGGGACCCTTCCTCCCGACCACATCTCAGGCACAGCGGAGAAGCTACCAGACTAGCCTTCCACAGCCTGAGCCTCATGTAATAGGCCCGATGAAGGTATTTGAATTGAATGAGACGTAGTTCTATTGATATCGCCACTCCTCTAGGGGAGGCAAGCGCGTCCGTCCAGTCATCCCCATCTAATTGGCCTACATCCCCTTCCCAGGCCTCTCTGAGTTTATCAAGCTTAGTGGAACTGTGTGTTACCAGCGATTGATAAATCTTTGAAATCTTGTGATCCTGTAGATCCCTAATAAAAACTTCGTCCTCTATCAGACTAAATTCAGGAAGCCCCTCTAGCCCTGCAAGACTCCGGCAGATGACATGTTGAAACTGGAGGTATTTATAGAACTGAGTTTGGGGCATGTAAGAGTGCAGTATTCACAGATAAAAGGTTACATGGGTAGTAAATAGTGAGCGTGCATGACCAGAGACTCGCTGAAGAAGGATTGTTTAGTGTACAACAATAAGTCTGATTTGAAAAAAAATATTTGGACCTCATATGCACTGGATGTACACTCTCTATATAGCATACACTATCAGTGCAGTAAGAAAGCACTAATAAAAGCAAAACATTCCATAAACACTGGGAAAATACGGTTCCTGTTTTTTTTAATTGTGTGAAAATGTGTAACCACCGATAACCACTGTTTTTTTCAAGGTATTGATATACTGAAAAAAAAACGCCAGATTTTGCCTAAAAATATAAACTGAAAACAGGAAAGCCTAAATATAATGTACCATGGCATAGGGCTGTAAGGCCTGCTGTAGGGGTCGGCTTACTTAAATTTAACTCTGGGGGGAGTTTGCGGAGTCTCACTCTGTGCAATTCCGTGGAGTGACCAAGGAACTCCGCAGATTCCACAGAGTTCTTCATGTGAGTGGAGTACATCTGCTAGTTTTCACCCCTCTTGCTCTGAGTCATATTACAAAAAACACAGTTGATGGACAGAATGTAGAACAATGTCATACATTCACCCCAGTACCAGGATCTGGGCCTAAATCCATCATTTTTTTGCACTCCACACCACCCTGGGTTAGACACTGCCTATATATGCAAGTCAGCTCTTTCCCTGTGCCTCATGGGAACAGTCCAGTCCGAACTACCAAGCCATGTCTTTCCCAGACCGGAATCAAGCATCCAAGGACCGGTTTCCGGCTATCAGCCTTCATCAGCCTGGATAGCTTGACTCCAGTGGTGTGGAGAGCCTGGGACTCATGTCTGAGCATACCCAGCCCACTCGGGGTGAAAGTTGCAAAAAACACAGTTGATGGACAGAATGTAGAACAATGTCATACATTCACCCCAGTACAAGGATCTGGGCCTAAATCCATCGTTTTTTTGCACTCCACACCACCCTGGGTTAGACACTGGCTATATGCAAATCAGCTCTGACCCTGTGCCTCATGTGAACAGTCCAGTCCACTCCTGTGCCTTCATCAGCCTGGATAGCTTGACTCCAGTGGTGTGGAGAGCCTGGGACTCACGTCTGAGCATACCCAGCCCACTCGGAGTGAAAATTGCAAAAAACACAGTTGATGGACAGAATGTAGAACAATGTCATACATTCACCCCAGTACAAGGATCTGGGCCTAAATCCATTGTTTTTTTGCACTCCACACCACCCTGGGTTAGACAATTGCCAAGCTATCCAGGCTGATGAAGGCTGATAGCCAGAAACCGGTCCTTGGATGCTTGATTCCGGTCTGGGAAAGACATGGCTTGGTAGTTCGGACTGGACTGTTCCCATGAGGCACAGGGTCAGAATTGATTTGCATATAGCCAGTGTCTAACCCAGGGTGGTGTGGAGTGCAAATAAATAATGGATTTAGGCCCAGATCCTTGTACTGGGGTGAATGTATGACATTGTTCTACATTCTCTCCATCAACTGTGTTTTTTGCAATTTTCACCCCGAGTGGGCTGGGTATGCTCAGACGTGAGTCCCAGGCTCTCCACACCACTGGAGTCAAGCTATCCAGGCTGATGAAGGCTGATAGCCAGAAACCGGTCCTTGGATGCTTGATTCCGGTCTGGGAAAGACATGGCTTGGTAGTTCGGACTGGACTGTTCCCATGAGGCACAGGGTCAGAGCTGATTTGCATGTAGCCAGTGTCTAACCCAGGGTGGTGTGGAGTGCAAAAAAACGATGGATTTAGGCCCAGATCCTTGTACTGGGGTGAATGTATGACATTGTTCTACATTCTGTCCATCAACTGTGTTTTTTGCTGAGTCATATTAAGCACTGCGCCCCGGCATGGAAAAACTCACTTCTGACATCTAGCATTAAAGAATACTTAGCTATGTAGTGTGAATCGCTACGTGTTGATTGTTCATTGCTAACATTGTTAAAATAACAAGGAGTGAGAATTTCAACATAATTCTTCACAATGAAAATTGTTTTAGTGACATTGGAAAGAGCCGCTGACTGTCTAAAAATATGGCAAACCGCTTAATTTGTAGGAGCTTCCTCTTCTCAGCACTGTGAACTGGAGTGCACTTTTGGTACTGACAGTCTCAGTCTGTGCCCATCTACTGGTTACTTCTCCACAGAGCCGGTATGAGTAGAAAGAAAATGAAATGGTGAATTGGCGTGAAGCACTGTGCAGTTCTCTGTGAGTTCCAGGCTCCCTCTTCTCCTAATGGCAATACTAAATGTAGGCAGGCTCTTTTTGGAGCATAAAGAAAGCACTCTTACCTTCCGTCAAGTCCAGACGGGTAGTGCAAAAGGTTCAAGCACACCACCACCACAATCAAGAAGATCTGCAGCCCCTCTGCTCCAATTGACCTTCAATCCATGACTCCACAAATGATGATGTCTGCTGATGTCTGTGACTATGGAGGCCACTGATTGGTGCGCTGCTAGCCTCTCTGATTTGCTTGGCTGTATTTCCTTTGTGTCTTTTAGCTAACTGTTGTTTGTGGGGGAGGTGAGCCACACCTGTACACAGGCACTGGCATTCGCAGTGGGTGGCGTTACCCGTAACTCCACCACTCAGTGCAGAGGAGGTTTTGGCCAAATATTCCGCATTCCAAATGGAGCACAGAGTGGCAAAAACGTCAATAACTCCGTTGGCGGAGCGGTGTTGGGCGCCCACCCTTATTTTTATTACATGCAGTGTATGTAGGCATGGCACACAGCAGTTGTGCCATGTCGTGTCTTCACTTTTCTCTGCACCATGTCACACAGCCTGCAATGGCCATTTCCATGAGTGTGCTGAGGGTTCCCTCAGGATGGCACAATACTTTCTGAAGCCTTTAGGGTCTTTCGTTAGCTTCCTTGCCCAGCTGCACCACGGGTGCAATTTACTAAGGACTTACAGGGGTGCTAAAGATATTGCCAATTGGGTAACAATTGTACAGTTTTAGGGAAAGAGATCTGTCCCTAGGGAACTGGATAGTAGGAACCCAGTGCACTTCTGTCAAAATTGCATCAAATACCAGGCAAAAAGTGAGGGTGACCATGTCAAATAGGGCACTTTCCTACACTGGTTATACACCATGCAAAGTGCCAGCAACAGAAAACAGAGACTACAACTAGGCATTGAGTAAGTTATAGTGCCATGTGACCCGCCCCAGCCAATATGAAAATGTAGGAGGATCACCTTTGAGTGTACATCAGTGGTCGTAGCTCTCCCATTAGTCTGAAGTACGAAGCATTTCGAGAATATTATGAAAAGAATGGCATGTTGTTGCAAGAGTGTCCTGAGGTGTAATACAAACAAGGAAAATAGATCTGTGGGTAACAAATAGCAGCCATAATGAGGAAACCTCTGAGACCTAAGCCTTTTTAATGGTACATCATTTGACCTCACTGTTTTGTGTTGCTCAGCACCTCAAGAGTGCCAGTGTAAAAGCTTAGTAAATGCCCGCTTCTATTTTCTGCAACTGCTACAATATAAATGTCAATGACAAAAATCCCCGCCTCACCACCCAAAATTATAGGTGCCAATCTAATTTTTGGAAGCCACCTATTTTAAAAGAAGCAAAACTATTAAATCGACTGCATGAATCAAAGCAAATCATATCATATATCACTAACAAATTATTAACATCTATTTACACTTTTGTCCGCCGCGACTCAAGCAATACCGTGCTCTCTGATATCCCAGAAATTAATTTGTCCCCCAGATGCTGGAGTGAAGAGTTTCCTTATACTGTGGTGTGCCTCATTAAAGGTCTAAGAAAATACAGCAGAGCACTCCCACTCTGACCTCCATTGACTTCCACTCAGTGCTTGTATTCTCTCAAAAACCAGCTATTTCACCTAAATGTAGAAAATTATGGTTCCCCAACCTTCAACACTTCCATAATCAAGACATCAGGGTGGCTTTTTGAAATACTAAAACTTTGAATGTACTGGTGTAGAAAATCAGAAATGTTAGTCATTGGAGACAGATGTCACTGGATTGATACATGGAACTACTCACATTCAAGATATGCATCACAGCAAACTTCTCCCTTTTGGCAGAACCTTTGTATACAAACAATCAAAACCTCACACCAGTCTCGCCAGCCATATAACAGACTTTGTTGCACTGTTGCACAGTTCATCATCAATGCCTGCACCTTCATCATACTCAGATACCTTAACTTTCACCCTAAAAGATCCGCACTTGGCAGTCATTCTTAAAAAATTTCAGAAGCCGTAGCATCAGCCAGCATGGTACCAAAATCATCCACACTGACAGACACCTATTGACCACACAGTCAACAAGCCAGTAACTATGACATGGACAGACCATGCCCTCCTCAGTTTCAGCATTACAATTCTGCAACACCACTGACCTTCCACTACTGGACATGCCTGCCACTGCTGTAAAACGTCACAAAAGAGGAATGGCCTTCCTCCTTCTTTATGCACTGGCCTGAGCTCACCCTCAGCTTGCTGAAAGCCACTAAGAACCTCAACAGCTACATTACTGCATGTGAGCCCATCACAGGCCAGCAGGTACACAGAAACTCTCAGGGTGAAGAAATACCGCTGTAAGCAACTGGATCGCAAATCGATAAGGAGTCAAGACACTATGGATAAACAGATCTGAAGATTCTGTCCTAAGAAAATTCTACCAACATATATAGAAGACCAAGTGCACAGCTATTTTAGACCACATCAACATGGTATGGTGTGCAAAATACCAATGGACTGGGATGCGGGCACAAGTAATTACTAGTAGCTGAGATTAATTCAAGCATTCCATCCTTCTCTTTAAGTACACTTTAGTATTCTGCCCTAAGTGGGATGGGTAGGCCCAGATGTGGGACTCGTGCACACTGTGTCACTAGAGCCCAGCTATACCCGGCTGATGAGATAACAGTTGTGAGTTGCTTGTGTTCCTGTTCTGGCAGGACCTGGCTTGGCAGTTCAGACTGCACTGTTCCCATTGGGGCAGAGTCAAGACTGATTTCCATATATCTGGGTCCAAACTGAGGTCGCTTGGTGTGCAAAAAAAACAATGAGCTATGATGCGACCCCAAGTACTTACCAGTGGCTGACACTAATTCAAGCGTTCCAGCCATCACTTTTTGTATACTTTAGCATATTGATGCTGGTACAAACAACAAGGAAATGTTCTACAATATCATGATTTCACCACACCTCCTAACACTGCCAGGAAATTCACCCCTTTGTAAGACTTTTGCAACAACCTCTTGGAATTCTTCTTTAACAAAATAACCTCCTTATATGGCATCTGCAACTCTCAACCAGACTCCATCAACCCTGCAGCTCAACTTTCCATCATAGTAGAACAACCAACCCTGAGCTTGTTTGGCTCACCATCACCACCATCGAAACTACCACTGCCAGGAAGACCATCCACTCAGAAGCTCCATCTGACCTTGCCTCCAACACACCTACACCGAAAGACTCCTACCTATCAGCAAAGTTCAAGTACCCATCCTCAACACCTCCATCAAATAAGCCACACTCAAAGACGGTGCAGAGACAGAATATGGAGTACAAAATATTGAATTGCCCAAGTATCGAGTCATTAATATCGTGGGTCAGAAATATCGACAGCAAGAATACCGTAGTCAAGAATATCGATTTAAGGTAAGTAATATCGATTTTTTAAATATCAAAGTGTTTATTATCATTTGCAAAAGTATAGTTGTTAAAAATATTGTTTTTTATTATTGTTATGTATGTTAATTTACATTTTACATGTCTGAGATGTATGTGCTTTTGTAAAAGAATTGTTTGTATTTGTAATATATGTGTTAATTTTTTTGTAGTTATTATGTTTTTAATAAATTAATTATATTAAATGTATTAGATATGTTTTATTTGAATTTTGCATTTTTAGGTCTGTAGTGGGTTGTGGGATTATAGGGGAATAGGGTGGGAAGTAATTAAATTATTTTGAATGTATTGATTGCTTTTATTTATTAATATTTGTTTAATTAATATGTTATAGCATTCAATGTGTAAAGTAATGTATTTTTAATATATTACTAATTGTTTATTAACTAATTGAAACGAATTAATTGGTAATTAATTATGGTAATTGTGTAAATAGTTTTAGGTGTGTGTTGTGGTGTTTATAGGTGTAAAGGGTGGGAACTACTTTATTTTTTATTTATGAATTAATAATTGGTTGTTAATGTATTTTAATTAATTAACTGGTTATTAATTTTGGTAAATTTGTAATTAATGTTAGGTGTTTGTTGTGGTGTTTATAGGTGTAAAGCTGGGAAGTAATTTATTTTTAATTGATGAATTAATAATTTGCTGTTAATTAATTTTAATACATTCATTAGTAATTAATTATGGTAATTGAGTAATTAATTTTAGGGTATGTTGTTTTTCTATAGGAGTAAAGGGTAGGAAGTATTTTGTCTTTAGATATATTTAGATGCTAATTGATGTTAATTATTTGATATTTATTTTGGGTAATTGTTTATCTTTTTGTGTATTGTTTTTACTTTTAAAGGGGTAAAGGGTGGGTATTTACTGACTTTTAATTATTGGTTGTTAATAGTAATAGGTTTTCATTTAAAAATAATATTTAATTGTGTTTCATTATTTTATAGTTTAATTTAGGTGTGTGTTGTTGATATTATAGTGTTAAAGCATGTGTACTCAATGAATTCTTTTTTTTAATAAGGTTTTTTTAATTGATTATTAATTATTATAGAAATACATTTAATTAAAAAAAGGTTGAAGTGTTTTGTTGTTGGTGTAGTGTTATAGGGTAGGGAAAATACATTTATTTATTAAATACTTCGTTGTTTGGTAATATTTGCTACTTTTAAATAATTTTTGCTTATAAATGTACTTATTAGTTTATTTTATATATTATTTGTAAGTTTTTGTTATATGTAAATAATTTAAAATATGTGTTATTTTTATATGTTTAATATAGATTCCTCAGGTATTTAGTACATCCCTCGGTAAAAAACCATCATGCACTCGAGTTGTTGTCGTAAATAGCGGTATATCTTGATTCTCCGCTATGGCACTCGGTGTCTGCATAATCACAGGGTTAGTTTGTATGCAGCCTCCACCAGGAGGGAGTCATCCAAGGTTATGTGCAGTAGTGTCCAGTGATTTGTGAAGGTGGTGAAGTTTAAAATAACTCGGACAGCCAGAAGGTGAATTTATTATTCTGGATTCGAGTTAATTATGGTGAAAATATTCCTGGTATGCGTTCAGAGAGTTTTTAGGGTTCTCTACACTACCTATTTTCGTGGTCTAAAAGGTCGACACGTTTCAGCCCTTATCGTCAAAATGATCAATGGGCTTTCTTCAGGACGAGGGTGTGAAAGTAAGAAGGCGACGTATTAATCCCTTCTTCTTAGAGGCAATCTTTGTGCCTATAAAATAAAGATATGTCACTGTGGAGGAGGGTGAAGGGACTTATTTTACATATTAAAATGAATATCCAGCTTTTTATTTTTGCTGGATGTGAGTTATCAACATTGCCATACATCACTTAACACTTGTCCTGCCTTGAGTAACCACGTACCCAAGCCCTACTAATTATAAAACTGGTGGTTTCCAGTCTTTAATTTTAATCGCAATTCAATCGCATTTCTCTAGTATTTAGATCCATATCTATGTTCCTTAGTCATGAATTCAATCATCAAACTCTCACTCTTTATGTGATGTTTTTCAGCATTTAGTAAATCAGATACCACATTCTAATGAATATTCAAAATTATGCAAAATTATGCCCATGCTCAACACTGTTTGTTCGTAACCAAAGGGCATATTCTCATGTTGCCAGATGTGCTTCCAAAGAGTATGCATTCGTACTTGCCTTTGTTAGAAACTACTCATTTGTACTTTTACTTAAACGCGTTGTGTTATTATGCTAATGCTTGTCATTCGCGCTTTCGATGGAGTGTAAGTATCTGTATTTTTGCCATTTATCGCAAGCGCTTACTTCAAAAACGCGTATTGATTAAGTCACTAATCTCTGTTCGTGCGCTCTGTATTAGCCTGTGCGTTATTCTCACATGAGCCCCGTTCATTTGCCCAAATTGTGTTTTTATCAATCTAACAACAAGTTACTCCTTGCGCTCAGTATCGCATGCAGTCCACGTACCTCTGCACGTGTTAATACGTGCTTCCTCGGGTACCCAGGGAGTCTGTGAGGAGGTCTTTTTCTATAATTCAAGAAGGGAGCAGGAGTTGGTAAAGATAAGAAGATTTAAAAATACTTATCCACTTGTCGGAAAGGTTACGTTTCCCTCGTGCTACCTGTTGATCCTCCTGTTGCAACTTGTGCTGACTCTGCCGTCCTGGACCCGGTAGGGTTGTCAGGTTCACGGAGTGTCTCTTATCTTCCTGTTCTTTCGTATAGACAGTGAAAACAGACTATTGCGGCCGCTTTTACTTTCATTAAAGTTCAGTGATAAATAAAAAAACGGCTTTATTACAATAAAGATAACCTAATTTCTCGGGTATCTGTTTTCATGTTCCTAAATATTATCGAATGTATTCTGTTTTCTATCTATGTGCATCAGACAGTTTTATTGGGGCATTATTTCACTCGGGGTTTTATTGGAAGATCTAAAATCATAATGTTGTTGAATTATTACTAATGCACTTCGTCCTGCATGTAATTAGGCCCCTGATTTTAATAATATGCATAGTTCTTGTGGTTTTATGCCCATTGGGTAGCTCATGAGTGGTTAAAGAGAGATAGTCTTATCTCCCAGAGGGGCCTCTTAAGGAGTGCTAAGAGCTTCTTATTATGGTATCATACAATGTAAGTGGGACTTGATCTCAGGAGATATGGGTTACTAGTGTACCTGTATCAGGCCTTTTTTGTGTGAATGTTCATGATCTACTCATGCTTGCCCATGGAACATTATCGTTCAAGCCTCGTGCATCCGTACCCAATCGGTGCACCCACCTCTGTTCTTTTTCAAATAGGATGCGTTCTGCATTGTGGTCCTTGATCTATAATGTTTCTAGGATCAGCCACTGCAAATCGTCAACTGTGTAGCCTTTTTCCAGATAATGTGTTGCCATTTTAGTTGTCGCCTTCCTGCATTTGACGTTGCTGCGGTGTTCGCATATTCTTTGTTTCGCCTTTCGGCACGTCATCCCGATGTAATTCATACTGCAAGGACATGTAATCATGTAATCATGTCGGGGTCCGGTTCTGAGGCTATGCGAGGTGCAAAAGCGGGCTGAGAGCGTTGAGGGCGATGTGCCAGGTACGCTCCAACCCCCCTCCCGAGACCCATGGTGCAGTTAGCGCCTTATTCTAAAGTGCAGAAACACTCCGCAATTAGGAGTATTTTTGGAATGAGCAACTTGCTCTTGCCCCTTTTTTATGCACTTTATCACCTTTTTTGATTTTTTTCACTTTCACGCCCCCAGGTCAGGGTGGACGATTAGAGAGTCCATACCGCCGGGTTTTAATCCTGTCCTGATGAATGCCTAGGTAAATTTAAACCACTGTTAAGGCTGAAACATGTTGAGTGACTAATGTATATTCTGAATTAACCAATCCATTACCTTTGGCAGTAAATTCAGACACATAACCCTTTTATTCGTGTCCTAGGGATCAACCATTAAACACTTTTGTAGATACCCTTTAGACACTTTTAATTTTAAACCTCACAGCACGCCCTTTTCACACAACCAGCTCCGCAGTCTTCTGGCGTCGTAGCACACCAAAGAGGCATTCGGCCTCTTTGGTGGGGCCCAATGATGAAGCAGGACACTGACTAGGTCGGTGTGTGAGGGCTTTCTTTTCCACCCAAAAAGGGTGTGTGATCCCCCAGTTGCTTCGCTCCGTCTCAGTGGCATCTTGAGACCTTAACCTCTCTTTTCTTGTTTATTTGCATTTAACCGGGGACTAAGAGAGTGTTCCTTATTCTCCCTGCCTCTCCTATTGTTGTTTTGTTTCAAACTGAACAAGAGCCACAGGGAAAATGTCCCACGGTTGGTGGTAAATTCCACAGGGTGGTTTGACTTCGAGGGGCGGTGGGCCTTGGTCTCGTATGGACCAATTGATCTTTCAAGTTCTCAGTTCGTTTATTTGCAAAGCGTGGTTTGGGCCAGGAGATTTTCCCAGAGGTGAGAATTCTTCAATGTTTATTTATGATCTTCTTTACTTGGTTCGCAACTGGACTGTACGTTGTGACACATGTGAGGAGATCTTCCTGTGGAGGTTTTACTGTATTTTCCAGGAGACCTTCTCGGTTTTGATTTCTAGCTCTCTTTTTGCATTTATTGATGACTTTTTCTGGATAGTCACGTGCTTTTAGTTTGGTACAGAGGTTTTTGGCTTGTGACTTATAATCTTCTGTTTTGCTACAGTTCTTTCGCAGCCGTAACAATTGGCTGTAAGGGAGATTTTCCCTTAATGGGCGGGGATGGTAGCTGTTGAAGGACAGAAGACTATTTTTTGAGGTTGGTTTGAAAAAAGTCTTGGTGTAGAGGTGATCATTCTCCACAAATATGGTTATATCTAGAAAGTCCATGCTCTTCTTGTCAGCAGTGTAGGTGAATTTAAGCCATTCATCTTGCACATTCAGCCATGTGTGGAAGTTGGTGAAGCTTTCTTTGTCACCATTCCAAATTAAAAGAATGTCGTCAATATAACGTTTCCAGAAGTGGATTTGGTGCTGGTAAGGATTTTGGTGGGCGTTGACAATCTGTTTTTCAAAATTGGTGACATAGGGTCCGGCCACACTCGGGGCGAAGGTGCTGCCCATTGAAGTTCCATGACGTTGTCTGTACATGGTATTCTCGTATTCGAAAAAGTTCTCAGTCAGTGCTAAATTGCAGCATTCGAGGATGAAATGTCGTGGGGTCTTATAATTCCACTCTTTTTCGAACAGAAGGTTCTCTAAGGTGTTCAGAGTTTTTTCTTGTGGCAAACTTGTGTATAGACTTTCTACATCCAATCCTATTAAAATCATGGTGTTTTCTGAGTAGGTTATTTGGGTAAGTTGGTTCAGAAGATCCCATGTATCTTTTAGATAAGTCGGTGTCTGTTGTTCAAGTGGTTTCAGATATTCATCTGCAAATTGTGACAAAGGTTCCAGGACAGACCCAATGCCTGAGACAATGGGTCTGCCTGGGGGAGGTTGGCGTGCTTTATGAGTTTTTGGGAGAGAGTAAACATATGGTGTCCTTGGTGCATTGGTCATGAGGAATTCTCCTTCCTTTTTTGAAATCCAGTTGTTTGTTTCAGCTTCTTCAATCATGAGGGAGATGGTTCTTTGTAACCTTGGTGTAGGATCAATGGTTATGATCTCGTAATATCGGCGATCTGAGAGGAGATCAAGACATTGTTTATTGTAGCCATCCTTACTCAGCAGGACTACTCCTCCCCCATTGTCCACCGGTTTTATTATAATTGTGTCATCGTTCTTCAACGTATTCAGAGCTTGTCGTTCTGATCTGGTCATATTCTGGAAAGGTTTGGTAATTCGTTCACTTAAAGTGTCTAGTTCCTTCATTATGGCTTGTTCAAATGTTCCGATTTCCATCGGTACCTGGGAATTTAGTGGGCAGAATTTGGATTTAGGACGTAATTGAGTATCTCCATCTTTTGGTTGAGGTGTCTGGTTGGAAAAGAAAGCTTTGAGTTTAAGCTTACGGCAAAATTCTGACACTTCACATTTTGTTTTGAAGATATCTATTGTTGGTGTGGGTACATATCCTAAGCCTTTATTTAAGATGTTGGTCTCCTCTCTGGAGAGTACTCGGTCTGTTAAATTTATGACGAGGGAGCTGTGCTCGGTCCTGCCTTTGCTTTAGTTACGCTCCTGGTTTGGTATTGGCGTGTCTGGTCTGACCATGTCACTCCTCTGCGTCTTTGTCTCTGTGGTGCATGGCCTCCCCCTAAAAAAGGAACTCGTTGATTATAGTTCTGTCCATTTCGTGGTTGGTATTGTTGGGGGTTCATCATTGGAGGGCCTGGGAAATATGGTTCATCCACCCTTGGAAGTGAGGATTGAATGGCTGGAAGGGAAGGGGACCCATTTGATGTTGTGGCCACATATTCCGTCCTCTTCGTTTGCCTCTGCGGTTCTGATTTCCTCTTCTGCCCATGTTTTGATATTCATCGCCACTGGAATCGCTGCCTTCTCCAGATAAGCTGTTGTTTGAGCCGTAATTTGAAGCATTATCATTGGTCCTGTAGTCTTTGCTACTATAGGGATGAATTTTTTCTATTGAAAATTTCTTCAATTCCTTTGTCAATTTTTGCATTTTCGATTGTGTGAGGAACTCTTCCATTTCACTCATCTCTTTGTTAATATTATCCAGTTTGGTCTTGTAAATTGTTATGTGGACCATATTGTTGAGTTGTGTCTCAATCAGCCGGATCTTAATAGTCAATTCTTCTGTAAGTCTAGTGGCTGTTTTAATAATTAAGACAAGGTAGTCACAAGTGCATTTCCAGGATATTGCAGACCAGTCCTTACGGAATGCCAGATCTTTCAGAAATATTTGTGGTGAATTAGTCACCCAGAGTCCACGTGGGGCCGCATTTGCTCTTAAATATTCGGTCATGATAATCCCATGGACTGCCGTTCTCACTTGTTCCTTTTTTAGATCTGTGAGTTCGTCCCATTCATTTGTGTTGGCTAGGGTTTGAGTCAGATTTCCCTCGGCTAAGAGTGGTGGTTTGGTTAGTATGGCGTCGATGTCCTCAATTGAGTAGCTGAAACCGAAGTTTTCTGCCATGTTGTTCTTAGGACAGTTGCTACTTGAGGTTTGTTGTCTTAGGCACCTATCAGACGATAGTGTCCTGTTTTTACTCCCACTGCTGTTCGCAGCTAATTATTCTTCACTCAATGGGGGTGGGGAGAAGGAAATTTCTGATCCATCCAGTTTCCTTTGGTTCAAATCTTTCAATCAATTGGGGGGTGGATCACTTGTCCTGCCAACCTGGATTCCTCAGGTATTTACTACGTCCCTCGGTAAAAAACCATCATGCACTCGAGTTGTTGTCGTGAATAGCGGTATATCTAGATTCTCCGCTGTGGCACTCGGGTGTCTGCATAATCACAGGGTTAGTTTGTATGCATCCTCCACCAGGAGGGAGTCATCCGAGGTTATGTGCAGTAGTGTCCAGTGATTTGTGAAGGTTGTGAAGTTTAAAATAACTCGGACAGCCAGAAGGTGAATTTTTTATTCTGGATTCGAGTTAATTATGGTGAAAATATTCCTGGTATGCGTTCAGAGAGTTTTTAGGGTTCTCTACGCTACCTATTTTCGTGGTCTAAAAGGTCGACATGTTTCAGCCCTTATCGTCAAAATGATCAATGGGCATTCTTCAGGACGAGGGTGTGAAAGTGAGAAGGCGACGTATTAATCCCTTCTTTTTTTTTTTTTGGTGTAAGATGTTTATTGCACTTTCCATAGTAAAAAAAAATTACATTCAATTCGCCTACAACCGCAGCGGGCCGCCTACATGCACTCACAACAGAGAGAGATGGCGTTAGGTGTACACAGCCCATCAGCCGACATCCAGCGGACCGGCGGCGTGTTATCTGATAAACCTCAGATCTGTCGGTCAGTGCTATACTTGCTTACATGCTTGCCAGTATTCTTACATTGTCACATTTTTGCTTAAAGGAACTAAACATAACAATATACTACCCAACTTGTAATTCTCCTCTCGCTACAAGCACTCTGCATCACAGCATCCTCCCTCCTCAGTACCAGTACCATACAGTTGTCCGCTCTATGACTATTGTCCTCAGATGTATACTTTACTCAGTGTCCGCTTCCGATTCTGTCGTGCCATGTTCTAGTAAATAGGCACGCAGGAACCCCCAATAGTCTTTGGGCCTAGATCTGACTGGCAACTCCTCTTCGTATGTGTTGAGCGTGTCCTGACAGTAAACCATATCCTCAAGCCAGTGCTTCACCTCCGGGGCTCTCCTGCTGTTCCAGTGGATGGATACCCTTCTTTTGGCTAGCAAAAGCGCAACAGCACAGAATTTGCGCTTCAAAGCTCTTAGTTGTGGAACAATACCCAACAGACAGACTTTCGCCTCACACAGCATGGAGACTCCGAGCATCCCATTCAGAACTTGCATGACCTGTTCCCAGTATCCCGCCACTTTGCGACAGTGCCACGCTAGATGCATGAAGTCTGCATCTTCCTGTTTACACCTGCAACATTGGAAATCTTCCCTCAAGCCGTATTTATACAGTCGCTGAGGTGTATGGTATACCTGATGTAAATACTTATAATGTATGATTTTCAAGTTACCGTTTGGCGTCAACATGCTAGTAAGCATGCAAGAGGCAGCCCACTCTTCGTCAGTTAGAGGTTCCACCAGCCCAGCACTCCATTTGTCCTTAGCCTTGTTCGTGTTTCCCCCCACCGTACCTTGAATGCTTGCATATAGTTTGGATACTAGGTGAGACGCCGTGGGTGTAGTGAGGAGCAGTCGTAAGGGTTCAAGTGTTTTTGGCTCTTCTGGGTGTGTAGGGTAGTGTTCCCGAAGTGCCCTCGGCAGCCTGTAGTAGTTGAACCTGAAAAGTGGGGACGGGTTGCTGATGTATCGTAACTTGTCCAGGGTCTGGAATTCACCATTCACATACATGTCACCCAGTGTGTCTATGCCAGCCCGCTTCAACAGATCCATGCCAACCTGCTCCTGTGTAACCGAAAGGGCCGGGTGGTGCGCTAGTGGAAGTGTGGGTGCATAGAGTGGTAGACTGTCTGCTGCCTTTCCCATCAATCTCCACGCCTCCGTGGTAGTGTTAACCGGATTGATATCTCGGTCGTGTAACCTAGGGCGTTTATGTGTCATTATGCTAGTTAGTGGGATTGGGTCGGCATCTCCCGCTTCTACAGCCACATGTGTCAAAAAGGGTATGTCGTGGTGCCAGAAGTGTGCGAATTGCGCCTGTGCGCATAAGTAGTAAAGGTAGAAGTCTGGCACCTTGAAACCCCCCCTAGCATATGGCAGTGTCATGGTGCGCAGTTCCATCCTCGCCTGTTTCCCCGCCCAAAGCAAATTAAGTACCAACGTATTGATACTTCGGAGTATTAATCCCTTCTTCTCAGAGGCAATCTTTGTGCGTATAAAATAAAGATATGTCACCTTGGAGGAGGGTGAAGGGACTTATTTTACATATTAAAATGAATATCCAGCTTTTTATTTTTGCTGGATGTGAGTTATCAACATTGCCATACATCACTTAACACTTGTCCTGCCTTGAGTAACCACGTACCCAAGGCCTACTAATTATAAAACTGGTGGTTTCCAGTCTTCAATTTTAATCACAATTCAATTGCATGTCTCTGGTATTTAGATCCATATCTATGTTCCTTAGTCATGAATTCAATCATCAAACTCTCACTCTTTATGTGATGTTTTTCAGCATTTAGTAAATCAGATACCACATTCTAATGAATATTCAAAATTATGCAAAATTATGCCCATGCTCAACACTGTTTGTTCGTAACCAAAGGGCATATTCTCATGTTGCCAGATGTGCTTCCAAAGAGTATGCATTCGCACTTGCCTTTGTTAGAAACTACTCATTTGTACTTTTACTTAAACGCGTTGTGTTATTATGCTAATGCTTGTCATTCGCGCTTTCGATGGAGTGTAAGTATCTGTATTTTTGCCATTTATCGCAAGCGCTTACTTCAAAAACGCGTATTGATTAAGTCACTAATCTCTGTTCGTGCGCTCTATATTAGCCTGTGCGTTATTCTCACATGAGCCCCGTTCATTTGCCCAAATTGTGTTTTTATCGTTCTAACAACTAGTTACTCCTTGCACTCAGTATCGCATGCAGTCCACGTACCTCTGCACGTGTTAATATGTGCTTCCTCGGGTACCCAGGGAGTCTGTGAGGAGGTCTTTTTCTATAATTCAAGAAGGGAGCAGGAGTTGGTAAAGATAAGAATATTTAAAAATACTTATCCGTTTGTCGGAAAGGTTACGTTTCCCTCGTGCTACCTGTTGATCCTCCTGTTGCAACTTGTGCTGACTCTGCCGTCCTGGTAGGGTTGTCAGGTTCACGGAGTGTCTCTTATCTTCCTGTTCTTTCGTATAGACAGTGAAAACAGACTATTGCGGCCGCTTTTACTTTCATTAAAGTTCAGTGATAAATAAAAAAACGGCTTTATTACAATAAAGATAACCTAATTTCTCGGGTATCTGTTTTCATGTTCCTAAATATTATCGAATGTATTCTGTTTTCCATCTATGTGCATCAGACAGTTTTTTTGGGGCATTATTTCACTCGGGGTTTTATTGGAAGATCTAAAATCATAATGTTGTTGAATTATTACTAATGCACTTCATCCTGCATGTAATTAGGCCCCTGATTTTAATAATATGCATAGTTCTTGTGGTTTTATGCCCATTGGGTAGCTCATGAGTGGTTAAAGAGAGATAGTCTTATCTCCCAGAGGGGCCTCTTAAGGAGTGCTAAGAGCTTCTTGTGATGGTATCATACAATGTAAGTGGGACTTGATCTCAGGAGATATGGGTTACTAGTGTACCTGTATCAGGCCTTTTTTGTGTGAATGTTCATGATCTACTCATGCTTGCCCATGGAACATTATCGTTCAAGCCTCGTGCATCCGTACCCAATCGGTGCACCCACCTCTCTTCTTTTTCAAATAGGATGCGTTCTGCATTGTGGTCCTTGATCTGTAATGTTTCTAGGATCAGCCACTGCAAATCGTCAACTGTGTGGCCTTTTTCCAGATAATGTGTTGCCACTTTTGTTGTCGCCTTCCTGCATTTGACGTTGCTGCGGTGTTCGCATATTCTTTGTTTCGCCTTTCAGCACGTCATCCCGATGTAATTCATACTGCAAGGACATGTAATCATGTAATCATGTCGGGGTCCGGTTCTGAGGCTATGCGAGGTGCAAAAGCGGGCTGAGAGTGTTGAGGGCGATGTGCCAGGTACGCTCCAACCCCCCTCCCGAGACCCATGGTGCAGTTAGCGCCATATTCTAAAGTGCAGAAACACTCCGCAATTAGGAGTATTTTTGGAATGAGCAACTTGCTCTTCCCCCTTTTTTATGCACTTTATCACCTTTTTTGATTTTTTTCACTTTCACGCCCCCAGGTCAGGGTGGACGATTAGAGAGTCCATACCGCTGGGGTTTAATCCTGTCCTGATGAATGCCTAGGTAAATTTAAACCACTGTTAAGGCTGAAACATGTTGACTGACTAATGTATATTCTGAATTAACCAATCCATTACCTTTGGCAGTAAATTCAGACACATAACCCTTTTATTCGTGTCCTAGGGATCAACCATTAAACACTTTTGTAGATACCCTTAAGACACTTTTAATTTTAAACCTCACAGCACGCCCTTTTCACACAACCTGCTCCGCAGTCTTCTGGCGTCGTAGCACACCAAAGAGGCATTCGGCCTCTTTGGTGGGGCCCAATGATGAAGCAGGACACTGACTAGTTCGGTGTGTGAGGGCTTTCTTTTCCACCCAAAAAGGGTGTGTGATCCCCCAGTTGCTTCGCTCCGTCTCAGTGGCATCTTGAGACCTTAACCTCTCTTTTCTTGTTTATTTGCATTTAACCGGGGACTAAGAGAGTGTTCCTTATTCTCCCTGCCTCTCCTATTGTTGTTTTGTTTCAAACTGAACAAGAGCCACAGGGAAAATGTCCCACGGTTGGTGGTAAATTCCACAGGGTGGTTTGACTTCGAGGGGCGGTGGGCCTTGGTCTCGTATGGACCAATTGATCTTTCAAGTTCTCAGTTCGTTTATTTGCAAAGCGTGGTTTGGGCCAGGAGATTTTCCCAGAGGTGAGAATTCGCCAATGTTTATTTATGATCTTCTTTACTTGGTTCGCAACTGGACTGTACGTTGTGACACATGTGAGGAGATCTTCCTGTGGAGGTTTTACTGTATTTTCCAGGAGACCTTCTCGGTTTTGATTTCTAGCTCTCTTTTTGCATTTATTGATGACTTTTTCTGGATAGTCACGTGCTTTTAGTTTGGTACAGAGGTTTTTGACTTGTGACTTATAATCTTCTGTTTTGCTACAGTTCTTTCGCAGCCGTAACAATTGGCTGTAAGGGAGATTTTCCCTTAATGGGCGGGGATGGTAGCTGTTGAAGGACAGAAGACTATTTTTTGAGGTTGGTTTGAAAAAAGTCTTGGTGTAGAGGTGATCATTCTCCACAAATATGGTTATATCTAGAAAGTCTATGCTCTTCTTGTCAGCAGTGTAGGTGAATTTAAGCCATTCATCTTGCACATTCAGCCATGTGTGGAAGTTGGTGAAGCTTTCTTTGTCACCATTCCAAATTAAAAGAATGTCGTCAATATAACGTTTCCAGAAGTGGATTTGGTGCTGGTAAGGATTTTGGTGGGCGTTGACAATCTGTTTTTCAAAATTGCTGACATAGGGTCCGGCCACACTCGGGGCGAAGGTGCTGCCCATTGAAGTTCCATGATGTTGTCTGTACATGGTATTCTCGTATTCGAAAAAGTTCTCAGTCAGTGCTAAATTGCAGCATTCGAGGATGAAATGTCGTGGGGTCTTATAATTCCACTCTTTTTCGAACAGAAGGTTCTCTAAGGTGTTCAGAGTTCTTTCTTGTGGCAAACTTGTGTATAGACTTTCTACATCCAATCCTATTAAAATCATGGTGTTTTCTGAGTAGGTTATTTGGGTAAGTTGGTTCAGAAGATCCCTTGTATCTTTTAGATAAGTCGGTGTCTGTTGTACAAGTGGTTTCAGATATTCATCTGCAAATTGTGACAAAGGTTCCAAGACAGACCCAATGCCTGAGACAATGGGTCTGCCTGGGGGAGGTTGGCGTGCTTTATGAGTTTTTGGGAGAGAGTAAACATATGGTGTCCTTGGTGCATTGGTCATGAGGAATTCTCCTTCCTTTTTTGAAATCCAGTTGTTTGTTTCAGCTTCTTCAATCATGAGTGAGATGGTTCTTTGTAACCTTGGTGTAGGATCAATGGTTATGATCTCGTAATATCGGCGATCTGAGAGGAGATCAAGACATTGTTTATTGTAGCCATCCTTACTCAGCAGGACTACTCCTCCCCCATTGTCCACCGGTTTTATTACAATTGTGTCATCGTTCTTCAACGTATTCAGGGCTTGTCGTTCTGATCTGGTCATATTCTGGAAAGGTTTGGTAATTCGTTCACTTAAAGTGTCTAGTTCCTTCATTATGGCTTGTTCAAATGTTCCGATTTCCATCGATACCTGGGAATTTAGTGGGCAGAATTTGGATTTAGGACGTAATTGAGTATCTCCATCTTTTGGTTGAGGTGTCTGGTTGGAAAAGAAAGCTTTGAGTTTAAGCTTACGGCAAAATTCTGACACTTCACATTTTGTTTTGAAGATATCTATTGTTGGTGTGGGTACATATCCTAAGCCTTTATTTAAGATGTTGGTCTCCTCTCTGGAGAGTACTCGGTCTGTTAAATTTATGACGAGGGAGCTGTGCTCGGTCCTGCCTTTGCTTTTGTCACGCTCCTGGTTTGGTATTGGCGTGTCTGGTCTGACCATGTCACTCCTCTGCGTCTTTGTCTCTGTGGTGCATGGCCTCCCCCTAAAAAAGGAACTCGTTGATTATAGTTCTGTCCATTTCGTGGTTGGTATTGTTGGGGGTTCATCATTGGAGGGCCTGGGAAATATGGGTTCATCCACCCTTGGAAGTGAGGATTGAATGGCTGGAAGGGAAGGGGACCCATTTGATGTTGTGGCCACATATTCCGTCCTCTTCGTTTGCTTCTGCGGTTCTGATTTCCTCTTCTGCCCATGTTTTGATATTCATCGCCACTGGAATCGCTGCCTTCTCCAGATAAGCTGTTGTTTGAGCCGTAATTTGAAGCATTATCATTGGTCCTGTAGTCTTTGCTACTATAGGGAGGAATTTTTTCTATTGAAAATTTCTTCAATTCCTTTGTCAATTTTTGCATTTTCGATTGTGTGAGGAACTCTTCCATTTCACTCATCTCTTTGTTAATATTATCCAGTTTGGTCTTGTAAATTGTTATGTGGACCATATTGTTGAGTTGTGTCTCAATCAGCCGGATCTTAATAGTCAATTCTTCTGTAAGTCTAGTGGCTGTTTTAATAATTAAGACAAGGTAGTCACAAGTGCATTTCCAGGATATTGCAGACCAGTCCTTACGGAATGCCAGATCTTTCCGAAATATTTGTGGTGAATTAGTCACCCAGAGTCCACGTGGGGCGGCATTTGCTCTTAAATATTCGGTCAAGATAATCCCATGGACTGTCGTTCTCACTTGTTCCTTTTTTAGATCTGTGAGTTCGTCCCATTCATTTGTGTTGGCTAGGGTTTGAGTCAGATTTCCCTCGGCTAAGAGTGGTGGTTTGGTTAGTATGGCGTCGATGTCCTCAATTGAGTATCTGAAACCGAAGTTTTCTGCCATGTTGTTCTTAGGACAGTTGCTACTTGAGGTTTGTTGTCTTAGGCACCTATCAGACGATAGTGTCCTGTTTTTACTCCCACTGCTGTTCGCAGCTAATTATTCTTCACTCAATGGGGGTGGGGAGAAGGAAATTCCTGATCCATCCAGTTTACTTTGGTTCAAATCTTTCAATCAATTGGGGGGTGGATCACTTGTCCTGCCAACCTGGATTCCTCAGGTATTTACTACGTCCCTCTGTAAAAAACCATCATGCACTCGAGTTGTTGTCGTAAATAGCGGTATATCTTGATTCTCCGCTATGGCACTCGGGTGTCTGCATAATCACAGGGTTAGTTTGTATGCAGCCTCCACCAGGAGGGAGTCATCCGAGGTTATGTGCAGTAGTGTCCAGTGATTTGTGAAGGTTGTGAAGTTTAAAATAACTCGGACAGCCAGAAGGTGAATTTATTATTCTGGATTCGAGTTAATTATGGTGAAAATATTCCTGGTATGCGTTCAGAGAGTTTTTAGGGTTCTCTACACTACCTATTTTCGTGGTCTAAAAGGTCGACATGTTTCAGCCCTTATCGTCAAAATGATCAATGGGCATTCTTCAGGACGAGGGTGTGAAAGTGAGAAGGCGACGTATTAATCCCTTCTTTTTTTTTTTTGGTGTAAGATGTTTATTGCACTTTCCATAGTCAAAAAAAATTACATTCAATTCGCCTACAACCGCAGCGGGCCGGCTACATGCACTCACAACAGAGAGAGATGGCGTTAGGTGTACACAGCCCATCAGCCGACATCCAGCAAACCGGCGGCGTGTTATCTGATAAACCTCAGATCTGTCGGTCAGTGCTATACTTGCTTACATGCTTGCCAGTATTCTTACATTGTCACATTTTTGCTTAAAGGAACTAAACATAACAATATACTACCCAACTTGTAATTCTCCTCTCGCTACAAGCACTCTGCATCACAGCATCCTCCCTCCTCAGTACCAGTACCATACAGTTGTCCGCTCTATGACTATTGTCCTCAGATGTATACTTTACTCAGTGTCCGCTTCCGATTCTGTCGTGCCATGTTCTAGTAAATAGGCACGCAGGAACCCCCAATAGTCTTTGGGCCTAGATCTGACTGGCAACTCCTCTTCGTATGTGTTGAGCGTGTCCTGACAGTAAACCATATCCTCAAGCCAGTGCTTCACCTCCGGGGCTCTCCTGCTGTTCCAGTGGATGGATACCCTTCTTTTGTCTAGCAAAAGCGCAACAGCACAGAATTTGCGCTTCAAAGCTCTTAGTTGTGGAACAATACCCAACAGACAGACTTTCGCCTCACACAGCATGGAGACTCCGAGCATCCCATTCAGAACTTGCATGACCTGTTCCCAGTATCCCGCCACTTTGCGACAGTGCCACGCTAGATGCATGAAGTCTGCATCTTCCTGTTTACACCTGCAACATTGGGAATCTTCCCTCAAGCCGTATTTATACAGTCGCTGAGGTGTATGGTATACCTGATGTAAATACTTATAATGTATGATTTTCAAGTTACCGTTTGGCGTCAACATGCTAGTAAGCATGCAAGAGGCAGCCCACTCTTCGTCAGTTAGAGGTTCCACCAGCCCAGCACTCCATTTGTCCTTAGCCTTGTTCGTGTTTCCCCCCACCGCACCTTGAATGATTGCATATAGTTTGGATACTAGGTGAGACGCCATGGGTGTAGTGAGGAGCAGTCATAAGGGTTCAAGTGTTTTTGGCTCTTCTGGGTGTGTAGGGTAGTGTTCCCGAAGTGCCCTCTGCAGCCTGTAGTAGTTGAACCTGAAAGTGGGGACGGGTTGCTGATGTATCGTAACTTGTCCAGGGTCTGGAATTCACCATTCACATACATGTCACCCAGTGTGTCTATGCCAGCCCGCTTCAACAGATCCATGCCAACCTGCTCCTGTGTAACCGAAAGGGCCGGGTGGTGCGCTAGTGGAAGTGTGGGTGCATAGAATGGTAGACTGTCTGCTGCCTTTCCCATCAATCTCCACGCCTCCGTGGTGGTGTTAACCGGATTGATATCTCGGTCGTGTAACCTAGGGCGTTTATGTGTCATTATGCTAGTTAGTGGGATCGGGTCGGCATCTCCCGCTTCTACAGCCACATGTGTCAAAAAGGGTATGTCGTGGTGCCAGAAGTGTGCGAATTGCGCCTGTGCGCATAAGTAGTAATGGTAGAAGTCTGGCACCTTGAAACCCCCCCCTAGCATATGGCAGTGTCATGGTGCGCAGTTCCATCCTCGCCTGTTTCCCCGCCCAAAGCAAATTAAGTACCAACGTATTGATACTTCGGAGTATTAATCCCTTCTTCTTAGAAGCAATCTTTGTGCGTATAAAATAAAGATATGTCACCTTGGAGGAGGGTGAAGGGACTTATTTTACATATTAAAATGAATATTCAGCTTTTTATTTTTGCTGGATGTGAGTTATCAACATTGCCATACATCACTTAACACTTGTCCTGCCTTGAGTAACCACGTACTCAAGGCCTACTAATTATAAAACTGGTGGTTTCCAGTCTTCAATTTTAATCACAATTCAATTGCATGTCTCTGGTATTTAGATCCATATCTATGTTCCTTAGTCATGAATTCAATCATCAAACTCTCACTCTTTATGTGATGTTTTTCAGCATTTAGTAAATCAGATACCACATTCTAATGAATATTCAAAATTATGCAAAATTATGCCCATGCTCAACACTGTTTGTTCGTAACCAAAGGGCATATTCTCATGTTGCCAGATGTGCTTCCAAAGAGTATGCATTCGCACTTGCCTTTGTTAGAAACTACTCATTTGTACTTTTACTTAAACGCGTTGGGTTATTATGTTAATGCTTGTCATTCGCGCTTTCGATGGAGTGTAAGTATCTGTAATTTTGCCATTTATCGCAAGCGCTTACTTCAAAAACGCGTATTGATTAAGTCACTAATCTCTGTTCGTGCGCTCTATATTAGCCTGTGCGTTATTCTCACATGAGCCCCGTTCATTTGCCCAAATTGTGTTTTTATCGTTCTAACAACTAGTTACTCCTTGCGCTCAGTATCGCATGCAGTCCACGTACCTCTGCACGTGTTAATACGTGCTTCCTCGGGTACCCAGGGGGTCTGTGAGGAGGTCTTTTTCTATAATTCAAGAAGGGAGCAGGAGTTGGTAAAGATAAGAATATTTAAAAATACTTATCCGTTTGTCGGAAAGGTTACGTTTCCCTCGTGGTACCTGTTGATCCTCCTGTTGCAACTTGTGCTGACTCTGCCATCCTGGTAGGGTTGTCAGGTTCACGGAGTGTCTCTTATCTTCCTGTTCTTTTGTATTGACAGTGAAAACAGACTATTGCGGCCGCTTTTACTTTCATTAAAGTTCAGTGATAAATAAAAAAACGGCTTTATTACAATAAAGATAACCTAATTTCTCGGGTATCTGTTTTCATGTTCCTAAATATTATCGAATGTATTCTGTTTTCTATCTATGTGCATCAGACAGTTTTTTTGGGGCATTATTTCACTCGGGGTTTTATTGGAAGATCTAAAATCATAATGTTGTTGAATTATTACTAATGCACTTCGTCCTGCATGTAATTAGGCCCCTGATTTTAATAATATGCATAGTTCTTGTGGTTTTATGCCCATTGGGTAGCTCATGAGTGGTTAAAGAGAGATAGTCTTATCTCCCAGAGGGGCCTCTTAAGGAGTGCTAAGAGCTTCTTATGATGGTATCATACAATGTAAGTGGGACTTGATCTCAGGAGATATGGGTTACTAGTGTACCTGTATCAGGCCTTTTTTGTGTGAATGTTCATGATCTACTCATGCTTGCCCATGGAACATTATCGTTCAAGCCTCGTGCATCCGTACCCAATCGGTGCACCCACCTCCCTTCTTTTTCAAATAGGATGCGTTCTGCATTGTGGTCCTTGATCTGTAATGTTTCTAGGATTAGCCACTGCAAATCGTCAACTGTGTGGCCTTTTTCCAGATAATGTGTTGCCACTTTTGTTGTCGCCTTCCTGCATTTGACGTTGCTGCGGTGTTCGCATATTCTTTGTTTCGCCTTTCGGCACGTCATCCCGATGTAATTTATACTGCAAGGACCTGTAATCATGTAATCATGTCGGGGTCCGGTTCTGAGGCTATGCGAGGTGCAAAAGCGGGCTGAGAGCGTTGAGGGCGATGTGCCAGGTACGCTCCAACCCCCCTCCCGAGACCCATGGTACAGTTAGCGCCATATTCTAAAGTGCAGAAACACTCCGCAATTAGGAGTATTTTTGGAATGAGCAACTTGCTCTTCCCCCTTTTTTATGCACTTTATCACCTTTTTTGATTTTTTTCACTTTCACGCCCCCAGGTCAGGGTGGACGATTAGAGAGTCCATACCGCCGGGGTTTAATCCTGTCCTGATGAATGCCTAGGTAAATTTAAACCACTGTTAAGGCTGAAACATGTTGACTGACTAATGTATATTCTGAATTAACCAATCCATTACCTTTGGCAGTAAATTCAGACACATAACCCTTTTATTCGTGTCCTAGGGATCAACCATTAAACACTTTTGTAGATACCCTTAAGACACTTTTAATTTTAAACCTCACAGCACGCCCTTTTCACACAACCTGCTCCGCAGTCTTCTGGCGTCGTAGCACACCAAAGAGGCATTCGGCCTCTTTGGTGGGGCCCAATGATGAAGCAGGACACTGACTAGTTCGGTGTGTGAGGGCTTTCTTTTCCACCCAAAAAGGGTGTGTGATCCCCCAGTTGCTTCGCTCCGTCTCTGTGGCTTCTTGAGACCTTAACCTCTCTTTTCTTGTTTATTTGCATTTAACCGGTGACTAAGAGAGTGTTCCTTATTCTCCCTGCCTCTCCTATTGTTGTTTTGTCTCAAACTGAACAAGAGCCACAGGGAAAATGTCCCACGGTTGGTGGTAAATTCCACAGGGTGGTTTGAATTCGAGGGGCAGTGGGCCTTGGTCTCGTATGGACCAATTGATCTTTCAAGTTCCCAGTTCGTTTATTTGCAAAGCGTGGTTTGGGCCAGGAGATGTTCCCAGAGGTGAGAATTCGCCAATGTTTATTTATGATCTTCTTTACTTGGTTCGCAACTGGACTGTACGTTGTGACACATGTGAGGAGATCTTCCTGTGGAGGTTTTACTGTATTTTCCAGGAGACCTTCTCGGTTTTGATTTCTAGCTCTCTTTTTGCATTTATTGATGACTTTTTCTGGATAGTCACGTGCTTTTAGTTTAGTACAGAGGTTTTTGGCTTGGGACTTATAATCTTCTGTTTTGCTACAGTTCTTTCGCAGCCGTAACAATTGGCTGTAAGGGAGATTTTCCCTTAATGGGCGGGGATGGTAGCTGTTGAAGGACAGAAGACTGTTTTTTGAGGTTGGTTTGAAAAAAGTCTTGGTGTAGAGGTGATCATTCTCCTCAAATATGGTTATATCTAGAAAGTCTATGCTCTTCTTGTCAGCAGTGTAGGTGAATTTAAGCCATTCATCTTGCACATTCAGCCATGTGTGGAAGTTGGTGAAGCTTTCTTTGTCACCATTCCAAATTAAAAAAATTTCGTCAATATAACGTTTCCAGAAGTGGATTTGGTGCTGGTAAGGATTTTGGTGGGCGTTGACGATCTGTTTTTCAAAATTGCTGACATAGGGTCCGGCCACACTCGGGGCGAAGGTGCTGCCCATTGAAGTTCCATGACGTTGTCTGTACATGGTATTCTCGTATTCGAAAAAGTTCTCAGTCAGTGCTAAATTGCAGCATTCGAGGATGAAATGTCGTGGGGTCTTATAATTCCACTCTTTTTCGAACAGAAGGTTCTCTAAAGTGTTCAGAGTTTTTTCTTGTGGCAAACTTGTGTATAGACTTTCTACATCCAATCCTATTAAAATCATGGTGTTTTCTGAGTAGGTTATTTGGGTAAGTTGGTTCAGAAGATCCCTTGTATCTTTTAGATAAGTCGGTGTCTGTTGTACAAGTGGTTTCAGATATTCATCTGCAAATTGTGACAAAGGTTCCAGGACAGACCCAATGCCTGAGACAATGGGTCTGCCTGGGGGAGGTTGGCGTGCTTTATGAGTTTTTGGGAGAGAGTAAAAATATGGTGTCCTTGGTGCATTGGTCATAAGGAATTCTCCTTCCTTTTTTGAAATCCAGTTGTTTGTTTCAGCTTCTTCAATCATGAGGGAGATGGTTCTTTGTAACCTTGGTGTAGGATCAATGGTTATGATCTCGTAATATCGGCGATCTGAGAGGAGATCAAGACATTGTTTATTGTAGCCATCCTTACTCAGCAGGACTACTCCTCCCCCTTTGTCCGCCGGTTTTATTACAATTGTGTCATCGTTCTTCAACGTATTCAGGGCTTGTCGTTCTGATCTGGTCATATTCTGGAAAGGTTTGTGTGGTATCTTCCACTACTTCTTCCCCCCCCGGCAGCTCAGCTTACTTTAGAACGACTCGCGGTGACGTCATGCCGAATGTCACCGCGACCAGCGTTCTAAGTTGAGCGCCTGGTGGAATGT
Organism: Lissotriton helveticus; assembly: GCF_964261635.1. Classification (NCBI taxonomy): domain Eukaryota; kingdom Metazoa; phylum Chordata; class Amphibia; order Caudata; family Salamandridae; genus Lissotriton; species Lissotriton helveticus. The sequence goes on from NC_136065.1 coordinate 1,759,864,466, forward strand.
GAAGTGCCACCCGCCAGGACGATTGCTGTGGCTGAGGTCGCTATACATGTTTGCTTAATAAACGTTCTTACAAGCATCTGCTTCTGTGTCTGGTCATCTGTAAAGCGGACGCTACACTGGCGACGAGGACCATCTGTCAACAGCGACCTCAACACGCTCGTGAAGGAAAGAAGTCGGAAAGGAGTGAATTGCCAAGGCGGAGTATGCAGACTGAAGGGCTGCGGTCGAGAATTACAGGAGCGACGGCTGACTGACACCAGCGGCGCAGAGATCTCACGGGGTAACGTGGTATGAGGATAGATTGCCACACTGTGAGTAATATCGGCTGAATGTGGGCGGACTGTGCATGAGCAGGCAGACGTTATGTGTGAGGGGATTCCCTGTGTGGGGAGCGGAGGTCGTATCAACAGGAAGGAGTGCCGGAGGAAAAAATAAAAAAAGGAAGGGGTCGCGTTAAGGGAGCTGGATATAATTCCTGCAAGGTCTGCAAGAGCCTTGTTACAGTGAGGATCGGAGCTGTTGGCATCGGGAGCAGAGAAAAGAGACTTTCATAATGTGCCGAGGGTCTGGCATCCTTCTAGCCTAGATCATCATTGATAATTGCCCTGACAGCGCGCACCAGAGCCGGCTCTCCTCAACGCTCGAGCCTTGGCCGGTCGGTGTGCATGCAATGTGTCCAGTGGTGCCAGCGCCCGCTGAAACTAGGGTACTCCCATAACGTACTGGTTGACCGGGACGACAATCACATTGGAGGAGAAGCCTTCACTCTCCGTGTATCTCACCTGTGGCCCCCTCTTTCGGTCCTTCGTTGTCTGCTCTGTGAGTAGCGCCCTTCATAATCTCTGGTGTGGTGAGGAGAGTATCGGCTTGGGGTCTTCCTCAGTTTGGCAACATCCTGTTTACCTTGCTCGACGACTGGACAATTGTCAAGCTAGAATTCACCCCAGAATTGACAGACTTGAACACCACAGTGCCACTCAGTGGTTATTATGGGGATCGGTTTAAATTAACTGTCAAAGTACAGTAATGATGTTACATTTAAAGATTTTCTAGGCAATGTGTATGTACTGTGTTGGTTTGCGAAACTGTGAAAGTACAGTAACGGTGTTCCATTCAAAGATTTTCTAGGCAATGAGTATGTACTGTGTTAGTTTGCGATAGCCTTCACCCCACCCCCCTGTGTCTTTTCAACCCTCTTCACTAGGTTTTCCCAGTACCTTGGGGAGGGTTCAGCATAACTGTAAACATGCAGAGCGTAACGCCCCCACCATTTTTTTTGACCAACCCAGGGGAACCTGCGATACAGTGGAAAAAGTGGAAAAAAGTGTTCTTAAATTATGCTACTGTGTGTGGTCCAAATCTTGGGTTGGAGAGGAAAGTGGCACTGTTGGCTTATTACCTGGGGGCAGAGGGAGAAGAGGTTCTTGATCACCTCCCAGACCTAGGGGTACAAGAAGCGAGGGGTCTTAATGAATTAGAAATAAGCCTGAAAAAACTAGATTTGCACTATCTTCCGAAGACTAGCACCATAATGGAGCGTTATCATTTTGGGAAAAGAGTACAGAAGGAAGGGGAGTCAATAGAGGACTTTGTCTCAGACCTTAGGAAGCTAGCTGCGACATGCAAATTTGGTGGTGCAAGTGAGGAAAGGATCAGGGACCAGTTCGTGTTGGCATGCAGAATGGAACGGGTACGGGAAGAATTGTGGCTTAAGGATGACCCACCCCTAAGAGAGGTCCTAATAATAGCCAAACAGGTGGAACACATGCTTCAGTGCGTCAGTGAAATTAGACAGGATAATGGCGAGAGGAGAAGCGAAGAGAAACCCAAAGTTAGTGAGGTTGTGACCGAGTTGGAGGCTGTGTCTGTGATCAAGGGCCAGAAGATAGTAAACAAAGAACATAAAGATGACAAACCAGGATGGTCATTCAAGGGTGCCTGCTACAGGTGCGGGAAGCAAGGGCACATGGCCAATGACAAGGAGTGCCCCGCCCTCAAATTCACATGCAACAAGTGCGGAAAGAGAGGCCATTTCAGGCAGTATTGCAAAAGCGGACAGGGATTCAGTAGACAGGGGAAGGAGAGGACTAACACAGTTTGTGATGAAATAGTTGTGCAAGTGGAGGAAGGCCTGGTCTGCAGCCCTAAAGACACTGTGAAAGTAAAAGGCACTGAGTTAGAAGCACTGTTCGATTCCTGTTTAAGGATAACTATTATCTGTGCGAAAGAATTTTCACGTGTATCCAAAGGGAGGATAATCTTGAAGAAAATGGACGTAAGGCCTGGGGGATATGCGGGCCGCCCTATCTCCATGAAAGGCTACTTCTGGGACGTGATAGAATACAAAGGCAGAACAACAATGTCCAAGGTGTATGTGTCCACAGTCGGTGATAACATCCTGGGTTGGCAAGCACAGAAGGAGTTGGGAGTATACCTGAATCCTAACAGCAAACCCCAAATCCTGATACAAGAGATACAGGAGCCGGAAGAGGATTTGGTGTCGGAGTTCAAGGAGGTATTCAAGGAAGAGCTAGGATGTTTGAAGAACTACTGCCACAAGATCAGATTGAAAGAAAATGCGAGGCCTGTAGTAGCCAAGGTCAGGAAGCTACCCATTGCCATCCAAGAAGCAGTAAAGACTGAACTTGAGAAATTGTGCAAGGCAGGAGTTATTGAACCGGTTGAAGCGACAGAATGGTTGGCACCCATCGTGGCTGCACAGAAAAAGGATGGGTCGGTTCGGCTGTGCATAGACCTTAGGGCCTTGAACAAGGAGGTTGTAGTCGATCGCTTCCCGCTGCCCAATATCACCCAGATGATGAGCATGTTAGAGGGCGCAAGAGTATTCTCCACTCTTGACCTTACTTCAGCGTACTTCCAAATCAAGCTCCATGAAGAGTCACAAGAACTCACAGCGTTCGTGACACCCATGGGCGCATACAAGTTCAAAAGGATGCCGTTTGGGTTGGTTTCTGCGGCAGCCGTCTTTCAGAGGCTCATGGGAAACATCCTGAAGGAGATTCCTGGGGTTGTATGCTACCAGGACGACGTCCTAGTGTTCGCCAGAGACCATGAAGAGCATGACAAGAGACTGAGACAAGTGCTAGCCAGGTTTAGGGCACAAGGACTGACAGTGAGGAGAGAGAAGTGTGTGTTTAGGTGTGCTGAACTGGACTTCTTGGGACACAAAGTGACTGCGGAAGGAATCCGTCCCAAAGCAGAGCTCCAGAACACCATTGTAAATCTGGCGCCCCCGAAGAGCAAAGAAGAGATCAGGTCCTTCATGGGAATGCTAGAGTTTTACGGAAAATTCATACGGAACCTCGCAGGGAGAACGCATGCTATCAGGCTGTTGTTGAAAAGGGAGACGGTGTTCAATTGGAGTCTGGAGTGTCAGAGTGAGTTCGAGGACGTGAGAAATGCTCTTGCAGAGGCACCCAGTTTGAAGTCTTACATACCAAATCGTACGACAATTGTCACCACGGACGCAAGTGCCAAGGGGCTGGGGGCGGTGCTCACACAAGCAAGCAAAGACGGCGAAGAGACTATAGCTTTCGCCTCAAGATCTCTCCAGAAGTCAGAAAACAACTACTCCGTGATCGAAAAGGAAGCCTTAGCAGTGTTCTGGGCATTGAGCAAATTTAGGGACTTCCTGTGGGGCACGACGATCATCCTTCGCACTGACCACAAGCCATTGGTGGAGGTCTTCAGCAAGAAGGGATTGGATGCGATCTCCAGTAGGATCAGGCGTTGGGTTGTTGGCCTCCAGGAGTACACCTTCAATGTCGAGTACGTCCCTGGAGCTCGCAATCTGGCGGCAGACTGCTTATCGAGGCTGGTGAAAGGAGGTGATGGGAACGAAGCGCACGACGGAATGGAAGATGATCTGGATAACCACCAGATGGAAAATGTTTGTGCCATCCAGAGAGCAATAGGTGAGGAAACATGGAAGTGTGCATTAAAGGAAGATGGAGTCTTGGAAGAGGTGTGCAAGAGAGTAATGGACAAGTGGAAACATGGAGATAAACATGTAGAGGCTCTTCGGCCATTCTGGAGTGTAAAGGATGAGTTGTCGGTGGTCGACGAATGTCTGTTCAGGGGAACGAGGTTGGTACCTCCCGTGACAGTGAGAGAGAATCTCGTTGACATGGCTCACGATGGCCACCTGGGCATCACCAAGACCAAACAAAGGTTGAGAGAAGACTATTGGTGGCCGAGCATGGACCTGGCGATTGAAAGGAAGGTGAGAGACTGCATCCCGTGTAGCATCAGCGACAAAGTGCTGAGGCAATTGACACCTCCAATGGTGAACAGACCACCGCCGTCAGGACCCTGGGAAGAGTTGGCGCTGGATATCGTTGGTCCCTTGACAGGAGAGGTGCGCACGCCGTATATCCTCGTGCTCATGGATTTGTACTCCAGATGGCCAGAAGTGAAATTGGTGAGCGAAATCACAACTAAGGTCGTCATCGAGTTCCTTCAAGGGGTGTTTGAAAAGGAAGGATTACCCAGCAGTCTTCTAACGGATAATGGAGTACAACTGTGTTCGAAAGAGATGGAGGATTTCCTTGGAGAGAGAGGAATCACACACAAGCGGTGTGCCCTGTACCACCCAGAGACGAATGGCATGGTGGAGCGTTTCAATAAGACCCTCAAGGAGAGTATCCAGTTAGCCAAGGCCAGCGGCATGAATTGGAAGGAAGAAGTAGGGAGGCACATAGAGGCATATAGGGTCACCCCGCACCAGACGACGGGAGTTACCCCGTTCGAAATGCTCCGAGGAAGGATTCCCAACACTAAACTGTCTCCAGGGTGGATGGGGTGGTGCAAGGGTTGGTCAGACCACTCCAAAGAAGCGGAAGGGTTAGTGAGGCAGGAAAGAGCAATGGAGGAGAGGAAAGAAAGATTCGACAGGCTTAACTCTACACGGGAGGCCGAGTTCCAAGTAGGGGATGACATTAAGATCAGGACACCCACTGGCAGGGCAAGTTGGTCAGGATACAGTAGGCCCACCAAGATCACAAAACTGTTCAGGAATGCCATCAAGACCCAGGAAGGGAAGATTTGGAACCTGGGAAGAGTAGTGAAGTTTCACCCACCCGGTCAAGGTTCAGATAGAGGCAGTGTGAGGGAGTACGACTCCGAGTGGAACCGTGGCCCTCCTCCTGAGAAATGGGGGTCAGACCCCCAACCTGGTGGGAGAACTAGTTTGAGAATGACCAGACCACCCAGACATTTTGAACAGTATGTAATGATGTAATCCTCCTGTTACACCTGGTTTCTATGTTCTATGTTCATTGCTTTCCTCAAGGGAGGGGGATGTGTGGTATCTTCCACTACTTCTTTCCCCCCCGGCAGCTCAGCTTACTTTAGAACGACTCGCAGTGACGTCATGCCGAATGTCACCGCGACCAGCGTTCTAAGTTGAGCGCCTGGTGGAATGTGAAGTGCCACCCGCCAGGACGATTGCTGTGGCTGAGGTCGCTATACATGTTTGCTTAATAAACGTTCTTACAAGCATCTGCTTCTGTGTCTGGTCATCTGTAAAGCGGACGCTACAGTTTGGTAATTCGTTCACTTAAAGTGTCTAGTTCCTTCATTACGGCTTGTTCAAATGTTCCGATTTCCATCGGTACCTGGGAACTTAGTGGGCAGAATTTGGATTTAGGACGTAATTGAGTATCTCCATCTTTTGGTTGAGGTGTCTGGTTGGAAAAGAAAGCTTTGAGTTTAAGCTTACGGCAAAATTCTGACACTTCACATTTTGTTTTGAAGATATCTATTGTTGGTGTGGGTACATATCCTAAGCCTTTATTTAAGATGTTGGTCTCCTCTCGGGAGAGTACTCGGTCTGTTAAATTTATGACGAGGGAGCTGTGCTCGGTCCTGCCTTTGCTTTTGTCACGCTCCTGGTTTGGTATTGGCGTGTCTGGTCTGACCATGTCACTCCTCTGCGTCTTTGTCTCTGTGGTGCATGGCCTCCCCCTAAAAAAGGAACTCGTTGATTATAGTTCTGTCCATTTCGTGGTTGGTATTGTTGGGGGTTCATCATTGGAGGGCCTGGGAAATATGGGTTCATCCACCCTTGGAAGTGAGGATTGAATGGCTGGAAGGGAAGGGGACCCATTTGATGTTGTGGCCACATATTCCGTCCTCTTCGTTTGCTTCTGCGGTTCTGATTTCCTCTTCTGCCCATGTTTTGATATTCATCGCCACTGGAATCGCTGCCTTCTCCAGATAAGCTGTTGTTTGAGCCGTAATTTGAAGCATTATCATTGGTCCTGTAGTCTTTGCTACTATAGGGAGGAATTTTTTCTATTGAAAATTTCTTCAATTCCTTTGTCAATTTTTGCATTTTCGATTGTGTGAGGAACTCTTCCATTTCACTCATCTCTTTGTTAATATTATCCAGTTTGGTCTTGTAAATTGTTATGTGGACCATATTGTTGAGTTGTGTCTCAATCAGCCGGATCTTAATAGTCAATTCTTCTGTAAGTCTAGTGGCTGTTTTAATAATTAAGACAAGGTAGTCACAAGTGCATTTCCAGGATATTGCAGACCAGTCCTTACGGAATGCCAGATCTTTCCGAAATATTTGTGGTGAATTAGTCACCCAGAGTCCACGTGGGGCGGCATTTGCTCTTAAATATTCGGTCAAGATAATCCCATGGACTGTCGTTCTCACTTGTTCCTTTTTTAGATCTGTGAGTTCGTCCCATTCATTTGTGTTGGCTAGGGTTTGAGTCAGATTTCCCTCGGCTAAGAGTGGTGGTTTGGTTAGTATGGCGTCGATGTCCTCAATTGAGTAGCTGAGACCGAAGTTTTCTGCCATGTTGTTCTTAGGACAGTTGCTACTTGAGGTGTGTTGTCTTAGGTACCTATCAGACGATAGTGTCCTGTTTTTACTCCCACTGCTGTTCGCAGCTAATTATTCTTCACTCAATGGGGGTGGGGAGAAGGAAATTCCTGATCCATCCAGTTTCCTTTGGTTCAAATCTTTCAATCAATTGGGGGGTGGATCACTTGTCCTGCCAACCTGGATTTCTCAGGTATTTACTACGCCCCTCGGTAAAAAACCCTCATGCACTCGAGTTGTTGTCGTAAATAGCGGTATATCTTGATTCTCCGCTATGGCACTCGGGTGTCTGCATAATCACAGGGTTAGTTTGTATGCAGCCTCCACCAGGAGGGAGTCATCCAAGGTTATGTGCAGTAGTGTCCAGTGATTTGTGAAGGTGGTGACGTTTAAAATACCTCGGACAGCCAGAAGGTGAATTTATTATTCTGGATTCGAGTTAATTAGAATCCAGAATAATAAATTCACCTTCTGGCTGTCTGAGATGACTCGCTCCTACACCAACAATAGATATCTTCAAAACAAAATGTGAAGTGTCAGAATTTTGCCGTAAGCTTAAACTCAAAGCTTTCTTTTCCAACCAGACACCTCAACCAAAAGATGGAGATACTCAATTACGTCCTAAATCCAAATTCTGCCTACTAAATTCCCAGGTACCGATGGAAATCGGAACATTTGAACAAGCCGTAATGAAGGAACTAGACACTTTAAGTGAACAAATTACCAAACCTTTCCAGAATATGACCAGATCAGAATGACAAGCCCTGAATACGTTGAAGAACGATGACACAATTGTAATAAAACCGGCGGACACAGGGGGAGGAGTAGTCCTGCTGAGTAAGGATGGCTACAATAAACAATGTCTTGATCTCCTCTCAGATGGCCGATATTACGAGATCATACCCATTGATCCTACACCAAGGTTACAAAGAACCATCTCCCTCATGATTGAAGAAGCTGAAACAAACAACTGGATTTCAAAAAAGGAAGGAGAATTCCTCATGACCAATGCACCAAGGACACCATATTTTTACTCTCTCCCAAAAACTCATAAAGCACGCCAACCTCCCCCAGGCAGACCCATTGTCTCAGGCATTGGGTCTGTCCTGGAACCTTTGTCACAATTTGCAGATGAATATCTGAAACCACTTGTACAACAGACACCGACTTATCTAAAAGATACAAGGGATCTTCTGAACCAACTTACCCAAATAACCTACTCAGAAAACACCATGATTTTAATAGGATTGGATGTAGAAAGTCTATACACAAGTTTGCCACAAGAAAAAACTCTGAACACCTTAGAGAACCTTCTGTTTGAAAAAGAATGGAATTATAAGACCCCACGACATTTCATCCTCGAATGCTGCAATTTAGCACTGACTGAGAACTTTTTCGAATACGAGAATACCATGTACAGACAACGTCATGGAACTTCAATGGGCAGCAACTTCGCCCCGAGTGTGGCCGGACTCAATGTCAGCAATTTTGAAAAACAGATCGTCAACGCCCACCAAAATCCTTACCAGCACCAAATCCACTTCTGGAAACGTTATATTGACGACATTCTTTTAATTTGGAATGGTGACAAAGAAAGCTTCATCAACTTCCACACATGGCTGAATGCGCAAGATGAATGGCTTAAATTCACCTACACTGCTGACAAGAAGAGCATAGACTTTCTAGATATAACCATATTTGTGGAGAATGATCACCTCTACACCAAGACTTTTTTCAAACCAACCTCAAAAAACAGTCTTCTGTCCTTCAACAGCTACCATCCCCGCCCATTAAGGGAAAATCTCCCTTACAGCCAATTTTTACGGCTTCGAAGGAACTATAGCAAAACAGAAGATTATAAGTCACAAGCCAAAGACTTCTGTACCAAACTAAAAGCACCTGACTATCCAGAAAAAGTCATCAATAAGTGCAAAAAAAGAGCTAGAAATCAAAACGGAGAAGGTCTCCTGGAAAATACAGTAAAACATCCACAGGAAGATCTCCTCACATGTGTCACAACGTACAGTCCAGTTGCGAACCAAGTAAAGAAGAACATAAATAAACATTGGCGAATTCTCACCTCTGGGAACATCTCCTGGCCCAAACCACGCTTTGCAAATAAACGAACTGGGAACTTGAAAGATCAATTGGTCCATACGAGACCAAGGCCCCCCGCCGCTCGAAGTCAAACCACCCTGTGGAATTTACCACCAACCGTGGGACATTTTCCCTGTGGCTCTTGTTCAGTTTGCCCACTTACAAGACCAACGAAGGAACTACAGCTTTTACCAAATCTCAAATGGACCATGCGGAGCCACACAAACTGCAACACCAGTCATGTAATTTACATGATTACATGTCCTTGCAGTAAATGTAAATGTAAATGTAGTTGAGCTTATATAGCGCAAAGCTACCCGCAGTGAGTTTCCCGGCGCTTGCTTAGGGAACCCTTCCTGGTATTCCCCTGTGAGATAGCAGGGTATCCACAAGGTGAAAGTCAGGCATCCCGCCGCGAGGGGCCGTTGTGGAGATTAAGCAAGCTATTGCCCAGAGTCGCAGAGTGTGAACCCGTGAGTCGAGGAGGCACCGGGGCGAGAATTATCGAGTCTGTGGAATTTTTAGCCCAAGACCCCGCCGAGGCGGGGAATTGAACCCTGGTCCAGGACCGATCTCAGCTTCCGGGTCTGCTGCCTCTAACCCCTGAGCCACACTTCTCCGCAGTATGAATTACCTCGGGATGACGTGTCGAAAGGCGAAACAAAGAATATGCGAACACCGCAGCAACGTCAAATGCAGGAAGGCGACAACAAAAATGGCAACACATTATCTGGAAAAAGGCCACACAGTTGACGATTTGCAGTGACTGATCCTAGAAACATTACAGATCAAGGACCACAATGCAGAACGCATACTATTTGAAAAAGAACAGAGGTGGGTGCACCGATTGGGTACGGATGCACGAGGCTTGAACGATAATGTTCCATGGGCAAGCATGAGTAGATCATGAACATTCACACAAAAAAAGGCCTGATACAGGTACACTAGTAACCCATATCTCCTGAGATCAAGTCCCACTTACATTGTCTGATACCATAATAAGAAGCTCTTAGCACTCCTCTAGAGGCCCCTCTGGGAGATAAGACTATCTCTCTTTAACCACTCATGAGCTTCCCAATGGGCATAAAACCACAAGAACTATGCATATTATTAAAATCAGGGGCCTAATTACTTGCAGGACGAAGTGCATTAGTAATAATTCAACAACATTATGATTTTAGATCTTCCAATAAAACCCCGAGTGAAATAATGCCCCAAAAAACTGTCTGATGCACATAGATAGAAAACAGAATACATTCGATAATACTTAGGAACATGAAAACAGATACCCGAGAAATTAGGTTATCTTTATTGTAATAAAGCCGTTTTTATATTTATCACTGAACTTTAATGAAAGTAAAAGCGGCCGCAATAGTCTGTTTTCACTGTCTATATGAAAGAACAGGAAGATAAGAGACACTCCGTGAACCTGACAACCTTACCGGGTCCAGGACGGCAGAGTCAGCACAAGTTGCAACAGGAGGATCAACAGGTAGCACGAGGGAAACGTAACCTTTCCGACAAACGGATAAGTATTTTTAAATCTTCTTATCTTTACCAACTCCTGCTCCCTTCTTGAATTATAGAAAAAGACCTCCTCACAGACTCCCTGGGTACCCAAGGAAGCACGTATTAACACGTGCAGAGGTACGTGGACTGCAGGCGATACTGACCGCAAGGAGTAACTAGTTGTTAGAACGATAAAAACACAATTTGGGCAAATGAACGGGGCTCATGTGAGAATAACGCACAGGCTAATATAGAGCGCACAAACAGGGATTAGTGACTTAATCAATACGCGTTTTTGAAGTAAGCGCATGCGATAAATGGCAAAAATACAGATACTTACACTCCATCGAAAGCGCGAATGACAAGCATTAGCATAATAACACAACGCGTTTAAGTAAAAGTACAAATGAGTAGTTTCTAACAAAGGCAAGTACGAATGCATACTCTTTGGAAGCACATCTGGCAACATGAGAATATGCCCTTTGGTTACGAACAACCAGTGTTGAGCATGGGCATAATTTTGCATAATTTTGAATATTCATTAGAATGTGGTATCTGATTTACTAAATGCTAAAAAACATCACATAAAGAGTGAGAGTTTGATGATTGAATTCATGACTAAGGAACATAGATATGGATCTAAATACTAGAGACATGCGATTGAATTGTGATTAAAATTAAAGACTGGAAACCACCAGTTTTATAATTAGTAGGCCTTGGGTACGTGGTTACTCAAGGCAGGACAAGTGTTAAGTAATGTATGGCAATGTTGATAACTCACATCCAGCAAAAATAAAAAGCTGGATATTCATTTTAATATGTAAAATAAGTCCCTTCACCCTCCTCCAAGGTGACATATCTTTATTTTATAGGCACAAAGATTGACTCTAAGAAGAAGGGATTAATACGTCGCCTTCTCACTTTCACACCCTGGTCCTGAAGAAAACCCATTGATCATTTTGACGATAAGGACTGAAACATGTCGACCTTTTAGACCACGAAAATAGGTAGCGTAGAGAACCCTAAAAACTCTCTGAACACATACCAGGAATATTTTCACCATAATTAATCCAGAATAATAAATTCACCTTCTGGCTGTCCGAGTTATTTTAAACTTCACCACCTTCACAAATCACTGGACACTACTGCACATAACCTTGGATGACTCCCTCCTGGTGGAGGCTGCATACAAACTAACCCTGTGATTATGCAGACACCCTAGTGCCATAGCGGAGAATCAAGATATACCGCTATTTACGACAACAACTCGAGTGCATGAGGGTTTTTTACTGAGGGACGTACTAAATACCTGCGGAATCCAGGTTGGCAGGACAAGTGATCCACCCCCCAATTGATTGAAAGATTTGAACCAAAGGAAACTGGATGGATCAGGAATTTCCTTCTCCCCACCCCCATTGATTGAAGAGTATGTTTAATATAGTTCATTTTATATTGTTGAAATATTGTTTTTATATTTTTATGACCTTAATTGTTTTTTATATATATATATTTTTTCAATTGTTTAAGTGTTATTAGTAATTTGTGTTTCTCTGCTATCCAGTACTTTCCCTACTGTTGCACTCACTGGAGTGGGAATATGAACTTTTACCCCTGCGCCATCCACCACTTTCCATGCTGTTGCATTCACTGGAGTGGGAATAGTAATTGTTACCCCCCGCTATACAACATTTTCCCAACTGTTGCACTGACTGGAGTTGGAATAGTAAATGTTATTCCTCTATTATCCAACACTTACCCTACTTTTGCACTCACTGCATTGGGAATAGTAATTCTTACCCCTCCGCTATCCAACACTTTCCCTACTGTTGCACTCTTTGAAGTGGAAATAGCAATGTTTGCCCCTCTGCTAGAAAACCACTAAGAGCACCAATTCAAGACTGTAGAGGTACGTAATTAAGACTTAATAACGTACCTCTACAGTCTTCAATTATATTGCCAATGTCTAGCCAAATATTGTTGCTACAGTTTTGGTGCTCTTCCTTCCTTTGCCTAGGTCACAATTGAATTATTTTTGTCTTCTCTTAGATGGATTACTATTATTGCGCAACCATCGGCAGTTTACTTTTTGTGTCTCATACCACTTATTTTGTTTCCTTCCAAGCCCTGAAGAGTCACAATTGCACCATGTTGTGGCAAAATATGTGTCGGCTGGTTTGTTTTCTTTCTGTACTGACCTGGATTAAATACATAAATCCTCCCTCATGAAACACCTGATGTCGACCTTTGTTATTCCTTCAAGTGAAACTGTTTGAACTTTGGTTTTTACACTAAAACCTACTATCCTCATATGTGTGCACAGGAATTTGTCCTAAACTAATGTACAGATTCCCCCAAGGTTCATCACTCAGCCCCACCCTCTTCAAAGCATACCTGATCTCTATGGCTAACATCTTCCGTGCACGTAATTAACATCCTCTCTGATACCCAACACAAGAAAGAATTTCAACACCCTGTATGAATGAAGTCACTAACTGGATGCACCTAACTGTCTCAAGCTCAACACCAGCCGGACAGAAGTAGTGACAAATCCCAAGAACATCTCTCCATTGGACCCCAAATGGTGACCGGCAGAACTCCGACTCACGCTTACACCCAGCATGCCAAGAATATCGGAATCATCGACAGCAAACTGGATGTGATGTGACCACAAAAGCCAATGCCATCACTACATCCTGCTTTCACACCCTGAAGATGCTGAGGGAAATCTTCAAATGGCTCCAGCAACAGTAGAAAAACAAGAACATGCTCTCGGCCGGGATCGCCAAGTAACTCACCAGAAGACTACAAGCCACCCAGCACTCCACAACCAGACTCAACCTCAACCTCCCACAGAGAACTCATATCACACAACACCTCATTGAGCTCCACTGACTCCCTATTCACCCAAATGCTCATTTCAAACTCCTCACAAGCACATTGAACAACAGTAGCATTTCCTTACATCAACCACCTAGACACCTCCTATCTGCAGGACTCCTACTGCACACATCCCATGCATACATAGAACCAAATCAGGAGGACGGGTGTCATCTTACATCTCTCCTATAACTTGGAACCACATTCTGCTTCACATAAGAACAAACTCTTCTCTTCTTAAACTCCATAAGAAGCTGAAGACCAGGCTTTTCAATTAACCAACCTAACCTAGGCAGGGCTAGAAATACAAATCTGCTCAGCACCGGGATACCCTTGCGGGTAATAATGTACTTTACAAATACACATAAAAAGTAATATAAAATTGATTTGAGCTGGAGCTAAGCTCCCACAAGACACACATTTAACCATAAATGTATACATTTTTTTGTGACAAATGTTTGGTTCACTGATCCAGGTTGATACATAAAAATACTGAGAGGTCACCTTCTTGTTTACAGGGATTTCCGATAAAGTGTAATGGTTTATCAATCCACTATTGGTATGCTAACATGTTTTGACCACATTTTGAGCCCAAATGGCCCTGAGAAGGCTGTTTACATTGGGCTCAACATTTGGTTAAAACATGCTGGAAAAAAAATAGAGGATTGAGTAACCATTACACTTCATTGGAAATACCTGTTAACAAACAATATTTACAAATATGACTCCACTAATAAAGGGAACTCCAAGGGGCACCTTTAGGTACTTTTTAATATCTACCTGGACCTCTGCTTTAGTCTGCTTGAGTGGTAGCCACGTACCCGGATGGGGTGATTATGCTACTGATAAAGCATGCCACGATACATTGGTGGTGGGGCATCTTCACCAATATCTTTTGGATCCCTTTGGGCTACAGTGATAAAAGAGTACTGATACACAAAGAGTACTGCTGTACATTATCTACTTCTGATATCATGTCAAACAAGTAGCCTCAACTATATAGTCAGGAGATAAAAAACATAAAAGACCTAAGCAAAGTTAGTTAGTTTAAATATTATTGGCTTGATCTTAATGGAAAAATGCCATAACAATAAAATATGATAATAGTAGAAATTGGAATGGCGAAGGCAAAAATTGATCCATAAGTATGTGTCACCCTGTGTGAAAGGCAAACACGCATGGAATAAGCCAATAGGCTTCATCTTGTTTTGTTTTTTGATTTTTTTTAGGCAGGGGGGCTGGCAGAAATTTGCTGCCTGGTCCTCCCCAAAAGAATGAATAAAGAATTGGTCTGAGGATGTTGGGAAAGAACTCGCCGACAAGGAGTGAGCCCTGCTGCTTGAATATCCCAAAAAGTATCTTGCAATGCTAAGTTTAGATGTATACAGTCTATGGTATTGCATAGGGTTTACCTTATTCCGCACCGGTTACAGCACATATAACCATAAACAGAGCATAGATGTCCCAGATGTAGCCTAGAAAAGGCTGACCTTCCACATATGCTGTGTTTTTGCCCCATGTTAGCCGAGTTCTGGGAGGGAGTGATCCAGGGGGCACCACAACTGGTATTCCCATGGATCAGACAATGATTGGTTGTATTGTTGGCGCTCGCCGCCGTCCGAAGTCACAGAAGGTACAAACCCGCTTCATTGATCTGGTGACTCTGCTTGCCAAGCGTGCTATCACCATGCGGTGGAAGTCAGTGAAGGCTCCATCAGTCTATGTCTGGCATGGGGAGGTGGTACACTGGGGAACGCTGAGAGTGCTGCTATTAGATGTGAGAAAGCCTGGGCCTAGGTAAGACTCCAATATCAATGGAATGGGACATACTAATGGAGGCATTTAAGGCCCTGGACCCTGCGCCAGTTCCTAGAATAACTGATGAATAATGGGGCCCTTATTGATTATTGTCAACTTTCACTCTACAGCTGATTTCAAGTAGGGCTCAGCCAATTCCAATTCATACACCTGTTGCCTCTGGCATCGGGTGGACACAGTAACAGGATGCATCCATACTTGTTTTACTTGGGGTTCAGCCAGACACAAGTGGGAGAGGGGTTGGGGTATTCTAGCTGTTAGATAGATCTGTTTTTCTACCTCCACTTATATGTAACTTCATTATAAATTCTCACTGTGTGACGATACATGTCTTATATGCCGTACAATGTAATGTAATGTACAATGTTGCCTATGATTTGCAGTTTAGATTACATGTATAATGTAGGATATTGGTTACAATGTACTGGAAACAATTGCACTATACGGATTCCTGTTCCTGTGATCTTGGGAAAAATGAAACAACATATAAACAATATGTATAAAAAAAAGAATAAATGAAGAACATGCAATCTTTTTTTTAAGTGAAAGTGGGGGCCAACAGAGTGGGGAGTTAAGCACTGACGAGTAAGCAAGGAAAGGTGAAAAGCCAGATAGGAATGAGATAACACAGAGGGTGGGTGGAGAAGCACAGAGGTGAGAAACCAACAAAGAGTGCAAGAGAAGGACTTTGACAGGGAGAAGCACACAAGAGAAAGAGAAATTGAGACATGAGGAAGACAGTAAAACAAAGTGTGGGGATGCATATGCACCAGAGAGATCGAAAACAATTTTATGCTCATGGAGTGCTTAAAATAAATAATGAATTCTCTAAAAGTGAGCAGTGGCAGGATAGAAGCCAGTCAGTCAGAGAGATGGAAAAGAGGCTGTGCTCCAGGGGAGGGGAAAACACAAGGTAGACAAGCTGGGATGAAGAAGGCTATTGAGTTAGAAGCAAGCAATTGAGAGTGACAATAAAGGCAAGCAATGGTAAGCAATGGGGGAGATGTAAGCCCCTGTATGTTCTTGGTCTTTTGTTACCAGACAGCTTGCGACCTAAAATTCATGAAAAAGTCAGTATCTTCTATGTGGTTGACCAGAATAGTGAGTGATGGTGACTGGGTTAAATTTGTTGATTTGTTCAGCACAAAGTCTAAAGACCATTGGCAGGAGAGGTTGTAGGGCAGGAGTGCTCATAAGGGTCAGTGAGAGGTATAGATGTAGCTTTGAGCATTCTGCCAAAAAATACAAAGCTGTAGACCCCAAAAAGATCAAGCTGTTGAAGTCACATCTTTTTTTGGTGGGAAATTCATGGTATGTTGTCCAGGTGTTCCAAGGAAGAACTGTTATATTACCAGCTTTTTTGAATAAGTTATGGAAGAAGTGATATCTTCAGGAAGGATCCTTCACAATTTAGGACTGCTTTTCAGCCTTCGATGTACTTTTCCCTGTTGCAGATGGGTTCTGACTTCTCTGATTTCAAATCCAAAATTAAATGTCCACATTCAATTGGTCTGCTGGAATTCTTCCTTATGGAAAACAACTTCCCAAGGAAGCCACATGAGGAAAGTCCCATATTAGGCAAACAAGAGACTTGCCAGCTACATCTAATCAACTTACATTCTTTCAGGCAAGCAACAGCGTTTATTGTTTCACGATCTTCAACACATTCATGTGGGAAATTCGAAAGGGAAGAGCAGAATTATTTGACAGAAATGTGGCCCCTTTATGTCCGTGAGTCAGCCGAAGCGTAGCATAGCCAATTCTACAGCAAAATGTGGAAGCTGAATTTTCAGACTTGGGGACATCTGTCTCTTCTATCCAAGCAAGAAGGAAGCCATTCTTGGGTGCAGCAGTAGAAAGAGGAGTCTTCTCTGCTCTTCAGTTCCAAGCAGATTGTCTTCCTTAATTGGGTCAAGCAGGATGTTTCCAAGGGTATAACACTCAGCTTTTGATGATGATGAGACCTAAGCAATCCTAGTAACATACTTATGGCCTTAGCCCGAGTTTGGCAGTCTTCGGCAGGGACCGCCACCACTGCAGTCTCAGAAGACCGCCAAACCCATTGTTTACTTGCCTGCCTGATTATGTGTATAATCCCGGGTGGGTGGTGTGGTGGCGAGATCATGGTAGCAGGTATGTTAGGCCTAAAGGAGAGCCTTTACAGCACACCGTCACCAAGATATTGCTGAATGCTCATCCATGTACAGTGTGCCATGCACCATGTTGTGCATGCCACACAATGCATACATGGCCATGCACTTGTGGGAGGAGGGTACATCATTTGATCGCTGCACTAACCCCCAAGGGCAGATTTGAACAGGGGCCCTGTTGAGGGCTCCGTCCTTGCCCTTCTGCCAGATTTTTCATGGCAGGAATAGCTTTATTAAAAGGTTTGAGGAAGGGCAAGTGGTAATATGGATGGTGTTGCCAAGATCAGCACTACCTCCATTCCTCATCATTTCACACACCGCCGGCACAGTTGGATTCTGGAAGTGCCAGCAGTGTTGTAGTGGACTGCTGGCAGTCTGACCACAATACTCTTAATATGGTGGGCGACCCGAAGTGATCGGATCGCCACAGTGAGTACAGCAGTCCCTGGACTTCCGTACTCATAATAGTAAGTCTTCCTTTATACACCTGTACTTTTTAGCAAATGTATGTATTTTCTTTCCCTTCGACATTCTTTGTGGCAACAGTTCTATCCGAAGGTTTTATGCACATAAAGACCAAAATGTCAGTTCCTTATCAGAGCTTCATGGTGCTGATTGTCCCAGCTCATTACACTGCACTACCAAGGAAGTCTGGTCTATTAGTGCCTGGTTCTGCAGGATCTGCTGGGACCACTTCAATAAATGGGAAGTCTGTGTAGTTGGCTCCCGTTTCTGCAGACAACAAACACCATATTTCTAGAACACAATATGATGGATTTCACAGCACCAGTTAATATAGCCATTGTCTCAAGCTTAGTACAAGAGTACTAGTACATGCAGATCAATATCTCTACTTGAAGGTTGCTGCTGGAGATTTAAGCTATTTTGTTGTTGTCTGCTGGCTTTATGGTGTGGTATACCCACTAAACTTTTACCACTTGCGGAACACACCTGCCTGAAACATCTTTTCAAAATACCTGTTTTTTTTGGTCGAGCCTGTAATAGCGCTTGCGCTGTTCTGGCGAAGAATTTAAGTAAGGGCTTTTGAAATCTCACCTCCAACTAGCACACGCTCATGCGTGTGCTTTTTGTTCTGTCCCAGGCTATTGGCCTTTGCGTGCGTCTTTTTAACAAAGACAGCACGCAATTGGGCAAAGGCGGGCGCATTGCTCCGCCCTGGCCTATTGGTTGCGGTTACCCACATGGGCGCCATGTGTTTTGAATTATTGTGCACTGTTGCATGCGCGATAATTCAAAACACATGTCTCGGTGTGGCGACCACGTACACACACCAGCAGCTCCCGCATTTCTTTTCATCCCTGTGTCCACCACTCCTTCCCTTTCTAGTCATTGCTTGTTAAATTCCTTTTAGCGCATGCAGGAGCACCACTCCTGGGCTTGTCCTCTGTTTCCTCGGACTCTGTTCTTCTCTGCCCCGCATTCCTCTCTCGCCAGTTGTCTGTGTTGTTCCTCTATCCCTCTAAAGCTGTCTTTGTTTTTCTTCATCTCCCTGAAGCTGTCTCTTTATTATTCTGTCACAACGTGCATGAAACCTCAAACAATTGATCCAGTATAGTGCAATACCCTCCCCGTGGTCTACTGTGTTTGTATTTTATGTCTCTCTTAGTCCCTCTCTCTTCTGCCCTGCAGCAGAGTGGAAGGAAATCTCCCATTATATGCAGCGCCGCGTGGCATTACGCATTACGCGCTACATTAGTAGTATTTGTTTACAATGGAATTGAATGAATGAAATGAAAAGAATTTTTGTAAAGCGCTGTAGCTACCCTGGGGCGTCCTAGCGCTCTGGACGGCAGATGTGATGAACAGTGGGGGCTAGTCTAATTTATTGAACAACAGGGTTTTTAGCTTTTTTGTTATAATCTATGAATAATGTCTCCCTATATATGTCCCTGCCATCTAGATGATGTCCATTAGAATGCTTCAGTGCTGTTATGTAATATAGAATGTTCAGTGCTGTGGAGAGACTAATGACAGTTTAGATGGGGTTGAGCTACCTGCTGGGTGCTCCTGGTGGGGCTAGATTTGAACTAAACCCCATCAAAATGTAGTAAGTTGGTCCAGACAAGTAGGAGTATTTTAAGTGATATTTATTTAGAAGATAAGTAAATACAGGTTTAGTTCAAATCTAGCCCCACCAGGAGCACCCAGCAGGTAGCTCAGCCCCATCTAAACTGTCATTAGTCTCTCCACAGCACTGAACATTCTATATTACATCACAGCACTGAAGCATTCTAATGGACATCATCTAGATGGCAGGGACATATATAGGGAGACATTATTCATAGATTATAACATTTTTCCAGAAGGGCAGTAAATTGGGTTCTGATCGCAGATGGATGGGTAGGGAGTTCCAAAATCGTGCTGCGTTGTAGGAGAACGAGTGGCCGCCACATCTGGCACTCCGGATCTTGGGTATGGTAGCCTGAAAGGAGGAGGCAGATCTGAGCTCTCTATTCGGGTGGTACGGGGTGATCAGAGTGTGGTTGATGGTGGTGCCCTTTTTCCAGAAGGCCCGGTGGGCAATGCACAGGCTCTCAAATTCAATTCTGCTCCTGATAGGGAGCCAGTGGAGGGTTTTAAGTTCAGTTGCAATGGGGCGGCGATGAGGGATCTGAGGAAGGGTTCGGGCAGCACAATTTTGAGTAACTTGGAGCTTGTTTAGGGTTGCTTGGGGGGACCCAAGATAGAGGGCATTGCCACAGTCTAAGTGGGACAAAATGAGCCCCTGAATCATAAAAATGGAGTGCCTGTCCATCGGAGTCACCTGGTGAAGTTAGGGGTGTTGTCATATGCTAATATTCATCGAAGCCTCGGCGTGAGAGGACCACAGGCCAGTTTTAGCTCTCCGCGTTGGTTGTAGCAGCTCACTCCGAGAGGGCCTTCTCATTTGTCGAGATATGCACACCTACTACTACCTATTTCGACAGCAATGAATTGTAAACATTATTACAGAGGGTGTGAATAGAGAGCATAAAACATGAGGCAACTAAACAAAATTGTAGAAGGGAAGAGAAAGGAAGGGTGGGTTTTCTTATTTATATATTTTGGGTGTTTTGTAAAGTGATGCAATGTGACCTCGTGCTCATCTTCAGGCTGCTAAGTCGTTTCATGGATAGTGTTCTGCTGAAAGCTAGATGTGCTTCTCCATTCCAAACTCAAAGCATAAAACATATATCCGATATTTTTCTCGGAGAAAGACTGCGGTCCTGACTGGCTGATGCAGTTTCGGTTTCACAATCAGACGTCACTAGCCTGAAGAGAAACCTGCCCACAGCAGCCAGGACGCTTTGGCGTGTTGTGTTGATTAGGTCTGGGCGGTAAATTCAGTTCCGCTCGCTTAATTTGCGGAATTTGGGTAATTTCGCATTATGCGGAGTACGAGAAATTGCCCAAAATTCTGAGTTCTGCGACTTCGCGAAATTTTTTGCTTGTTCACGTTCTGAAATGCGTGTTCGTGAGAGATTTCCCCCTGAGCACGCACACAGTGATTGCGAACAGTAAAAATGCATTGCAAACAAGCAATTCCGCTTGTTCGCGGAATTTCTGCGTGTTTGCAGGGATTTTTTCCGTTTCGCTGAGATTTTTGTAACACAATTACACACATCCTGCCCACCCCTAGTGTTGATCCTAAGCCCCGGGGTGAAACCTGCCCTGCTGCTGCCCCCTCAAGCTGCACGAGACACACAGGCGGCGCGTGGCTCCCGGTAGGTCACGTTACTGCTTTTACTGCTCCACCCGAGACCAATATTCAACTGGTAGTACATAGGTAATGACGATGCAAGACATTTTCTTTCTTTTAGAGTTTGTACCGTTCAGTTTTTATCCTTAGCTGTATCTTGTCCGCATGGGAGATGGAGGGTGAAGAGGTTTTTTGTATTGCGAAATGTCCCTCAGTTACTTCAGTAGTACAATTGAGTTACATGCATGAGCAGAGCAACATTAAACGGTACAGTGGCACGCCACCAACAGCTGACATGCCTAAGTTTACGCAGGATTTACCATGGCACAGCACTGCTATCCCTCAGATTATAGAAGAAATGCATCAAAGGGTAGCAGGAGCGGCTTGTACTACTGTACCTGAGCCACTGCCCTAGATACCCCTAGTGTCATGTCCTGAACACGGCCGGACTGGCCAGCCTGGGCATCGGGCATTTCCCCGGGAGGCTTGAAGGGTGGGGCTTTGTTTGTTACTGGGGGCAGGTTATCCAGGGGTGCTGCAATATCTGTCCCACAGAAACAAAAGCAGAAGTGCTTCACACGCCCTGCCCCTGGGGGCTGGTCCGAAAAAATTGCCAGGACTGCTTAGAGTTCCCAGTCCGAACCTGGTCCTGAAGAAAGAACCAGGACTCGAAAATAAGAACGCATCCACAACCATCCTTGGAACTACGCTGCTGCTGATTGGCTGATCTGTCACGCAGGCATCCTTGCTTGGGTTGAAGCAGGGGCAGCCTTGGACCTTCTGCCCGGAACTGGGGATTGGCAACGCTTTTCTCATGTATTTTGATCTCCTTTCACAAGTCTAAACTCAAGTGAAATAAATACATTCTACCTCATCGCTAACACGTCTTTTTTATTGCAGTTTTATATAGCACAAACTCAACTTAAAGGTATCGGGCCCAGTACATGAGCACCAGTTGCATTACAGACAGACGTATCTGTTTTTTTGGGGGGGAGGGGGCGGGCACGAGAGATTAAGTGATTTGCCCAGAATCACAGGAAGTTGAGCCTCCCGGTTTTCCAGCTTCAAGTACGACCGTTCAAGCCCCTACGCCACACCCTCTCCAACTTTCCATTTCTTCTACACAAAAATGTATCCAGCAGCAAAAGGGCGAGAAGGCCTGCCTTTACCTGCAGCTAAATATCTTGATTAGTGAAAGGGAGCCGCTGTGGCAGGCAGTCTGTTCCTGCAGTCCTTCTGAGCGGAGATTTGAGTTAAGACAAGCACCGGTTTATGAACAGACTGGCACCTGTCGGAGACAGGGGCAATAGCCCCCATTTTTACCTGCCACCAAGAGCAACGCTGTCTCATGCTCACCTGACTTATTCTTCAGTGCAGGCCGCACAACTATCTCTCACGTGTAATGAGAGACAGAGGTACTCCTCACTTGCAGCACTTAGTGGGGCTGCCCCTCACTTACCCAAAACACCTCCCTATTGGCCGATCAATATCTTGCTCTGCTGGCTGATGTCACACTCATCACAGATAGCAAACCTACCTCCTGCCTGTTTCTGACAGCAGCGCTACCGCTCACCTTTCGGAAACACTGGTGTGATCCCACAAAAGGTTATGAGTTTCTGTAATTCTCGAGTCTGACTCTATTTTGTTCTGTACCACCATTTTTGTGTTGCCCTCACGTAGGCCTGTAAAGGTAACCTGGCGAACGAAGTGGCCTGGCCTTCTTAGTTCATGTATACATTAACTAGGTTTCTCTTTGACTCTGAAATGAACTGCAAGAAACTGACCCCTTCACCTGAAACTGACCTCGCAAAGCCTATTTCCCTGATCGATCTTTTTTCTGAGATTGCCAATCAATGTTCAGGACATCGTTAACTTTTTAGTTTCCTTGCACGTGCTTATCTTGTTCAGTATCTGTTACTGTTTCTTTTTTTATGTTTCTTCATTACATGGGTTATGCTTTCAATTATAGGTTTGTCCGGCTTGTGGAGATTGAATTTGGGACATTCCTAATAATTAACTTTTGGGTTGGGAAACTGTAAATTGAGTTTTTGCTATGTGATACTTTGTTTGAAAATGAATCTTATTGGCTAGAATTTTGTGCAGTGGGTGTACATTTATAATGTGAATATTGGGTATAAAAGGAGACGTCTCGCCTTAGTAAAATTAGCAGTCTCCTGAGAATTTACACCGTGATATATTTCTAGGATTACTGTTAATAGCAGCAGCTAATAAACTTGGTCTCTGACGCCATACAGAAGTATTCCGTGTCTTTGAATACCAAGACAGGTGAACTCGAAGATCTTAGGCGTGCCCCTGACGCCGCTGGGTTAAACCCCGGTTCTTCAACTGGCGCCCAACGTGAGGCGACTTCAGCGGTACTGGACCAAGCCCGAAGTGAGGAGAACCCCGGGAGGAAATTCTGGAGGACGGCCGCCACTTCAATGACCCCTGCATTTTCTGCGAGGCTTCCCCTTTCCGACGGCTGCGAAGGACTGCTGCCCTGACTGTCGCCCTGTCTTGGACCCTCTTGTGATGATTTGTAAGGCGAGACGTTAGACGGTCTTCTGGTGGCGTGACAGACATTTTGGTTAAGTATAAGTGGGTCGCTCCCACGACTTTGTTTTGTTTCTTGGTTTTGATTCAGCCATTGCAATAGTCGAAGCCGAGGGACTCGTATATTTACGAGTGTATCATTTTTGATAACCCCTTGAAGTTTGAAGCAAGACTAGCGAATAAAAGATGCCTGGTTGTGGCAAAATTAGGAAATGGTTTTGTTGTAGTTGTAATAAGGAATCCCGATTGGAGGACTCGTGTCTGATACCTCCGGTTGGAACTCCAACCTATGAGCTCTATTCAAAGCATGGTGTGGGTCCCATTACCTATAATGAAGTATGGGTCCGTTATACAAGGAAAGATGGTGTTTTACAATGGCCCCAACATGGTAGCTTTGAATCAGATGTTTTAGATAACCTAGAAGTTGCGCTATTTAAGAAGAAAGCCCGGCCGGCGATGTTTGACTCTTTCCGCCTTTGGCGTAAGGAAGCCAAACAGCGAGAAATTAAGCAAGCTAAGAGAGATAGGAAGGAAAGGAATATGTCGGTAATGCAAGCTGCTAGGCAGCTTAAGGAAGATGAAGAAGATCGTGCGATTGAAGTGTCAGACAGACAACATTGCATTGCCATTGACAAATGTTACCCGGCTTTGCCACCTCCCCTTTCAAATGTGACTGAAGACCCTGAAAAGGATCCTTTGATGTCACATTTACTGAGATTACCACCCCCTTATGTGCAGGGTGCTACTGCACCTCCGTTACCTCCAGTTGTTGCCCTTGTTGTCGTTCAACCCCCTGTTGTTGTTCAGCCACCTGTTGCTTCACAGGTGGTTCTTCCTTATGCCGCGCAGCCCCCTCCAGGGCCGCCAGCTTTGTCACCAGCCTTGCCTCAAACTCCTTTGCCTTACACTCCTTTATCTTCGACTTCTCTTATTTCTGTCCGTACGTCTCTCTTGCCTCAACACACTTTGTCTCCTGTCCTCATGTCCACTTCTTCTCCTTCTGCTCGGCAACGAATGACTGAGTTTGTCACTAGTCTTTTGTCTCCTCTCTTTGGGTCACTAAATATGACCCCTGTTTCTGAACGTAAGCAGAGACGTAGTCAGCTTTCTGCTCCCGAAGAGCGGGCAGTGTTAGATCTCCTTGCTCGTAGATGGGTTTCCAATGCCTCCAAGTACGGTCCACAAGTGGTTATGGATATCTTCCTACAGTGGGCGGCACCAAAACAAATGTATGTTTTTGATGTAATGTGTACCTTCCTTCGTCAGGAATGGGAAGATAATGAGTTGGGTTCAATTCCATTGGAATTGATTAATGTTCAGTCTGAATTTGCTAAAGGAATGATAGTGGGTTCCGATGTTGAGGAAGCGGTAGAGACACTACTCACTTTTAGGTCTAGACTTCCACCTCAGTTATTGTTCGAACCTGACCCTTCTGTTAGGAGAAAAGTGAAGCAGTATCCTATGAGAGAGGTTCCCCCTGTATGGAGAGAAGAAGTTTTGGCTGATGCCGCTCATGGTATTGCGGCTGCACCGGCTCATTTTCAGCGAGTGTGGGTGAATGTCCCTTGGAAGAGAGCTGAGGTCCTGGCTCTTAAGCAGACCTTGCCTGATCCCCGTAAAATCCTGCTAGTTATTACAAGGAGTTGTCTCAGACAGTTGATGCATGTGTTATGAATTTAGCTGACATAGATATGTTGATGGGTAATGTAGTTCCTCAACCCTTGTGGGCGAAGATCCGTCATGAGGACCACGCGCCAAAGTTAGGAGATACATCGGTTAATATTACTGCTGCAGATGGTCAGCAGGTAGGAGGTGCCAAACCTGAACCCTTAGTTGCAGAGCTACCTGGTAGGATTATTAATTTAATGAAAACTATGATGCCTCCTTTGAGGGTAAATTGGGACAAGTTAGCAGCATGCAAACAAAAGAAAGATGAGAGTGTGTCTGATTTCTTCACTAGGTTCGAGGAAACATTCATTGATCATAGTGGTCAGGACATGAGTACAGAAGGTGGTCAGAGGTGGTTTGTAGATAAGTTTGTCTTTAATTTACTTCCTGAACTTTCTAATAAGTTAAAGGAGTCTGAGAGTTCATGGGCTGTTTCTTCTTCAGCCCAGATATTGGCTACTGCACAATACTATGAGAATAGAGATAAAGATGAGAAGGATAAAGTAGAGAAGAAGACTAGAGAATTAAAAACGAAAGTTCTTCTGCAGCAGGCTTATCTGCCTCGCCCTAATCAGCGTCAGTTTCAGCAACCCCCACAGTTTCAGAAATTGTTGCAGAAGTCTGAGTCTTTTGCTTC
The DNA here is from genome assembly GCF_964261635.1 of Lissotriton helveticus. Taxonomy (NCBI): domain Eukaryota; kingdom Metazoa; phylum Chordata; class Amphibia; order Caudata; family Salamandridae; genus Lissotriton; species Lissotriton helveticus. The sequence goes on from NC_136065.1 coordinate 1,759,890,331, forward strand.
ACGACTCCCACTAGACCCTAATCAGTGTGCTTATTGTAAAGAGGAAGGTCACTTCAAGAATAGTTGCCCGATCTTGCTACAGCGTGTGAATGGTATGTCTGGTCTGAGAGGTCGTGGTGGTTACCAACAAGTACCTAGGGGTAGGGGGCTTGGTACGTTTCCCCAGAATGAATGTTCCTTTTCCCCTCAGAATTCTATAAATTATTTTGACCAACAGAATGTTCCGACCGTTCAGTCCGCTCAGTACTATACTGATGATTATTATGTTGGAAGTGGGAGTGCTGGTTTGAATGATAGTAAGGACAGCCATGGACAAAGGGAGGGAGTAGTGTCAGTTCCAGTAGACCAGAGTGGACCTTATGTTGAAGTGCTTACATCAGGTGTGGCAGAACCTTTTCTTTTGGATACTGGTGCAGCAAAGAGTTCTATCATGCACTCTAAACTCCCTGGTGCACCCTTGTCTGGCTTGACTAATGTTTCGGTAGGATTTTCTGGCACCCCAGTTCGTAACCCGGTTTCTTGTCCTGTTTAGGTGATTGAATTACCCATCCTCAAACTACTAAATGTATTTACTTTAGAAAACAAGAAAGACTTCTGTATAGTTAATGTTATGGACTAATGTTCCATATTTGCATTTGAATGTAGTTCTTAATCATACTTATACCCACATAATCAAGATTTCATCTGTATGCAACATGTACTGTGACTCTCATGTATTGAACTTTTCCATTCATTTGTCAGTTGATTGCGTATATGCATAGTAAATGTGCACCATTGATGTAATATGCCAATATGCTATTTTCCGTTTTCTACTTGCATGTGGTTTTGCATGTCTTTTTCTTGCAGATGTAATTCACATGGTTTGATAGTTTGAGAATTAGATACAATACAGTACTAGTAATATAGACAGAGAGATCCTGTGAAAAAGATCTTAACAAGGAACATGGAGAGCCAGAGTGTTAACTGAAAGTGCCCATTCAGCACAGTTGCAAAGAGCCACAGGTGACAAAGGACAATACTGTTCCCATGTCTTTCCTGGGAGAAATCATTGATATTTCAACTCACTACCTGGGAATGGAAAGGACAATTGAGCCCCTGATGATGCAAACAGAAGGGTATTATTTTGGAGATTCTGGTGTAAATATTTAGGTTTCACACTATCTCAGGTTAAACCACTTTCCTTTGGATTTGTAAAGGTTTAGACCACAATGCGTATTCCCTTTGATTCCTTACTGGGTGTGGCTTAGGCTAAACACTCATTTCTCTGAGCGAGAAGACCCTTGGCAGAGCTTCTGGAATGGTGACACCTTCCTGCACTTCCCCACAATTGACCATGTGTTGGCATTTTCCTTATTTTTTTAGATAACTTTAGGATTTTAAACCACCCTATTTAGTCTGGACAGCTGTTAGGCTTCACTCATGTATAAAAGAGAAGGTCAGAAACTTTTCTCTGAGCATCAAATTCTATTGTTCTTTTATATTGATGTTTTATATTGATGTGACTGAACTTCTTGCATACCTTATTCTGGTATGCCTGAACTTCTTTAGAAGGTTAGATTACTCATTTGGTATTTTGAATCTGTACAGCATGGCTTTAAGATTTGTTTATCTTAACCCGGTGGCTACCTTGAATTAAATCTTCTGAACTGTAGCTAGGCTATCTGCTTTTAGGTTTAAACCTATAATAACTGACAAAACCCCACCAAAAGGAAAATAGCCATCACTGGTGTAAACATATAAACACTGACAAAACACCTTCACAACCACAAACTAAGTGCAATTAAAAGAAAGGAAAAGATGAGTAAAGAGTAATTTTTGTTCCTTCCTGAAGGGGCCACTGCAATGCAACTTTGTTAAACAAGGCAGCAGCAAGAACAACTGGGATAACATTAAGCTGCTTGAGTTTTGTTGTTTGGGGATGTCACAAAACTATTGTCTTTTCCTTATTCTGCTTTTTTCAGTTATGTGGCCATTGGTCTAAAGATGCAATGTTTCAAAGCATGTTTTAGGTTTTATTTTGTTATTTTAAAAACTATAGAGAATCCGGAAATTTCAAAATCATATTTGATATGTTGGCTACATTTGATTTCACAGAGAGGTAAAAAGGCGGGTTTCATAAGAATCTTTCCCTATATGTACCATGACATTTACCCACAGACAGAGAATGGGTGAAATCCTTTTATACATCAGGCCCCTGTTCTAGCGAGTCAGTATTGATTGTAGGTGAATTGCCAAACACCCCAGACTTTAAACATTCAATGCAAGGTATTGTGACAGGTATATGTGAAAAGAATGTTGTCACCGAGCATCTGAGATAGTGGTGAAAACATGGCATCAGATGTTGGTAAACATGGAACGCAGTGTCACTTGGAATGCTGCTGGAAAAAGTTCCCACCAAATTCAATAAAGATTGGAGTGATATTGTTTGTATTTGCAGTAATTCAGCGACGTATATGAAAAAGTTGTATAATGACCTGTAATCATCTTTATAATCTTCAGGGTTAACGAAGAATGCTATTGACTTTGTAGTCTATTCTGGTACACTTTTTTGTTATGCCAGGGAAATAAAATGCATATATTTCTGATTTTGTGCTTTGTGTGGCTGCAAAGAAAGAGTCATCCTAACTGGGTCATTTAGGTGATGGTTCTTAATCGTAGAGGCTGTGAATACCATATTATCCATGTGGCGACTGTTTACGCGATTTTTGCTTAGTGATGATGCCATAGGCAAACAATTTGATGTGAAAAAAGTACAGTCTACTGCCTGCTTAGGTTTTTACAGGAAAACAGGACTGCTGTAGCGGACATAATCAAAATACTAGAGTCTGAAAACACCCTTGTCTACCAAGTGTTCAGTGAAATTGGTGTAAATGTGAAACATCTCCTTGAGAGTAGGCTGGGTAACACTTTTAGTGACATTGGCACTGCAACATGCTCCATGTTAGAAGTCTTGCCACTTGGTAAGCAAAGAAATGTTGAGGAGCAATGCAGGACAGTTTACTTTACTGTCTATGGGAAATGGCTTGCAATGATGCATAGAAATGTCCCTTCACCAACCATGGCATTTGAAGTTAATGAAGCCTCACTGAGGTACACTGCACAAGTTCTAGATCCTTTCTGAGTTTTTTCCAGACTTTGAAAAGTACTGCTTCATTTTTGACCACTTCAGTAGCTTAGGGCATATGTGCCCAATTCAACGCATATGTTGTAGTACATTTCGTAGACAATCACAATCTTCAGGTGCACCAGTATTGGCATGGAAAGCTATGTCATTGGCCAGAGTTAGCAAATTGTGTACTGGTTGTTTTGGCGTTACACGTCTCAAGTGCCAATGTTGAGAAAGCCTTTTCACAGATAAACGTTTACATAGGAAGGAAAGAGCGAGCGAGCATGACCAAAGACTCACTAAAGAAGTATTGTATGGTGTACTAAAATAAGTTTGATTTATCAAAATGCATTAGGACCTCATATATACAGTACACACCCTAACCATACACATGCACTATCAGTGCAGAAAGAAAGCAATAATTAAAAGCAAAACATTCCATAAACACAGAAAAAAACTTGTTTCTGTTGTTTTTAATGGCGCGAAAATGTGTATCCACTGATACCCACTGGTTTTTAAGGTATTGGAAAAACCCCACCAGAGTTGACCAAAAATAGAAACTGAAAACTGAAAATAGGAAAGCCTAACAATAGCCAAAGATTCTTGGTCCTTATTGTGGAGCCAATTAGCTTTCACTGTTATTTAAATTGATTGATTTAATGCTAACTCCCTTTACCGCTCTCGACTAGAATAGGTCCACCCAATAACAATGGTAAGAGGGTTGGCCTAGTGCTGCAATAGAGGTTACTAGATATTCTTCAGTTAGACACAATTTATTTACGCCAGCAGGTTGTAGTTTCTTAAGACGTTACTAGAGGTCCCTTGAGTAAGGAAAAAAAAAGCTTATTGAAGCAAGCTGCACTACCTTAAGTTGTTACTAGAGCATCCTTGAGTCAGATACCACTGTTTGCTGTAGCAGACTTCTGTACCATAGACCCTTACTAAAGGGCCCTAGCAGTCTGCAACAGGACCTTTTTAATTAATATTTTATTATATTTTACTTTGGTTGTAATTTGGAGATAGCATTGAACATGCAGTGTAAAACTGGAAAAGGCTTTCGTAAGGTGATGTATTTTTCTATGCAGTTCATGATACTTCACCTGTCATCATCCTTACATATTCATCTGCTTTGCCTCCCGCCAGCTACCTTCCCTAGCATACTAACTGCATTAGATGATCACATTGAAGCATGTTTGATGTCTTCTCATTTCAGGTATCTGCTCAATAAGCTTCACTTAGAAGGACGGTGCCCCTGCATTTGTAGTAATTTTCTGACACAGTAAGACCGATGTAATAGATAATTTTTTTATCTTTACATAGTCCTTATGCAACTCAAAATTTGCCATGTTTTTAAGCCTCATGTATATAACTTCAAGGGCAGCGGACGTCATTCTGCAGTATGTATGTACCTATACAAGAAATGGAGCCCAACAATATAAATCATTGAACAGGTTCCTCCTAAATTAGGCAGCCTGCTTGAAACTCATATCTACTGGAAGTGGTTTAAGGCAAATGCTTGTCTTTTGCTGGTAGGGTCACATGGACAGGGCCTTTTTCGATTAAGGTGTCATGGCAGGATATTGGTACCAGACCTGAGTGTAACAGACTGAAAAGAAAAATAATGCAGGCTTCAGTATCTTAGGATGTTACAACAACTTCCTTGTAGAAGGCTGCTCTTCATAGAGAAAGAGTGAGAGAGAAAGAGAAAGAGAGGGATATTAGGAAAGACTTTAGCTAATGATTTTTGCATGATGTCTCTGGCCTAAGTGGGAAACATCATTTACTACGAAGGCATCCCCACGCATAACGTTTACCACGGTACACTTACCACGCAAACGTTTTTTCAACGTGGGTGCCTTCCACGACCGTCTATACCACGAAAGTACGTTCAGCGTGGGTTGGGGGGAGACGTGGTATTCCGTCCAGTCGTGCTGGGGGAGGGTTGGGAGGGGGGCTAGGGGGGCTGGGGGGGTCTCCCCCCAAAAAATAACAACAATTAAGGAGCGAGTTAGATTTTAAAAAAAAACGCTCTGTGGTATTAATGAAGTAAAAGGAAAGAGCCTCCCCCAAAGACGTGCAGTGTACGTCAAAAAAGAAGTCCTTTATTTATTTTGGAAGACGTGTTTTGACGCTTGTTTCCATGGTAGATGGAAGTAAGGGCTGCTGGAGAAAGACGTGCAGGTAAGACGTGGTACAATCCTTCGTTGTAAATTCCAGCGTGGTAAAGCCACTTGCGATGTAAAATTCGCGTGGTTATGCCATGCGTGGAACTTGAAATCGTTGAAGAATCATATATTCGTGTGCATGAGGCACCAATCCGCGTGTGTATTCTGACGTAATGGGTATAAATATTACATCAGTAGAACACTGAGCATCGCTCAAGGAACAGCAAGTACCCCACACGAGCTCTAGGTATATTTAAATAATGTGTAAATCAGAGCCGGGGGTCATTTGAGCTCATACAGGTGACCATGGTGTATGTACAGGAGAACTACCAGCATTCCTGCAGAACGGTGGGCATTGGGGCGCTCTGATGTACAGCCTCCTTACTAGACTGCATTTAACGTATTACACCTGTATCATGGCGCAGCCCATTGGAGCAGACGGTCTGCGCACTAGACAGTTGTCGAGGTCAGTCATAACAACATCTGGGGTCGCTTCCAGTTCACAATAACCTCGCTGGAGTAAAAAGACTAATGTAAATGGTGTCATTTTGCTGTTCTGTAATCGGAAGAATCATGTTCGCGGCTGTTATGATCACTGGAGCACGAGTCTATTTGTATGGAAATCCCGACCCGCTGGGAAAACGACAGGGCGAGGGGGGATCTCACATTAAGCCTATTAACTCTGAGCAGGGGAGGTCAAGGCCGGCGCGCGGGGGAACGCCGCGCGCGCTGACCGGGTTGGAGGAGGGCGCTGCTAAATTGGAACGCAATAGTGAAGCATGAAGGTGAGCACATCAAAAGGACGACCGGGAAGCAAGGGTCATCTCTGTGTCAAAGGTCGTCGCCCAGTCTTTGTGTATTTTGCTGACACATCGACCCTAAACAATGCTCACGTTTTCAGAGACATTGTAAAACTCAGTGGCGGGTGGTGAGATTTGAAAGTGGTGCGGCGTAAAATTTGGGGAAATCACCCCAGAGAAAATTTTGAAAGCAGAGCGGGCAAATGGTGCATTTTCAAGCATGTTTGAGAAAGCAAGAAGGTTAATAAAGCAACTGTTTTAATCTTGTTTTGACATCAATAATGCTTACTAAAGTTACTGCAAATAATCTGTGACAACCTCTGTTTTACATGGTGCCGAAGCTGCCTAACTAACAAATAACTAATGTGCAACATACCTTCACAGTGGGATATGACCAGCACGTTCAGGTCGGCCATGTGTTCTCAACTAAACCCCATCCCTCGCGTCCACATTAAAAGTAACACTTCCCAAGACATACTCTCTCAACGCACCTTGAATAAGAGCGCTTCACACCTAGAAAGCACTGTGTCTGTCCCCCTCCCCACCCCGGCATCCATCCATTGTACAAAGCCCTAAATGGCCCTATAAAAGTAAAACAATAAAAAGAGTGCTGGTTAGATATGTGTAGCTTATATCCTGTCCATGTTGTAACTGTCCTGTGTGCAAACAAAACTTGTACAGCTGGTGCTGATTGTGCTGTGTCTGATACATGTGTGTGGAAAACACATACTTCTGCTGCTGATGACTGTGTTATATGTGATCTGTGTGCTTGTGAGCATTTGTTTCTGATTTAATGAAGGCTGGTAACTCAGTCTTCAAGGAATGACATTTCTACCATAACTGTACTTTCTGAGAGAGGCTGCACCATGCCAACACATGGGAGAGGTGATCTATGTGATGATGAATCCTCCAGAGGGAATGGAACTTCAGGAGAAAATTATGTTACTACTGCCTTTTGGTAGGGTATATGTTTCCACCCTCCTAAGTGTAGCCATAATACCTTTGTGCTCTACCTGAAGGAAGGCAGTTCTGCTGCTGATGAGGTAAGTGATCTAGTTGAAATGCTTTGTGGCCAGCAGACCTTTTCCTGTGTGTTGCGCACCAAGGGATAACAACCAACAGGTAGTGCAGAAAGGGAAACAAAAAAAGGGGAGAAAATCATGGGTTGTGGGGGGCACCCTGGTAACCGAGATTACAGTGGGTCACCCTTATAAAGAATAAAAACAAACTGCAGGTCAAAGGGAACTACCTGTACAAAACATAAAGGAAGTGGCGGTCTGCTGAAGCAGGTACACATTCAACTTACAAACAAGGGACAGGCTGCACCTCCTAAAATAAGATGGTTCTGTAGGTGGAGGGATGCCATAGATACCTGGTGGGTAACCGAATGCGGAGACAGTCCCTGGTGCCTAGCACATATTGGTGAGTAACTGCTCTGAAATGTCCTAGATCAAGCTCATGCTTATGTTATACTTAAATGGAAGAAAGATAGCACACCATAAAAATATGCACACAACAAACTTCTAGTATGATAAAGTTTCCCAAAACAAACGAATTACTTTTTACAAATCTGTGCAAGAAGGACTCATCTCTAAGCACAGACACTCCTATCACCCTAAAAGCCTCAGTTAAAATCATCGGTGTCTTCATGTTAAAAGTTTCCATTTAAGAAGAAGAATTCAAGCAAATGTCAAAGTGCCCTGTAACACAAGGTGATACACAGGCTCGTGCAGAGACTCTACAGTTTAAACTAGCTGTCCAGACTCAGTGCCTCCTTCCCTACTAGCCACTGACAACACCATTTATTCATTAGGCGTGTTAAAGTCTACTGTCTGTCCCACTAAAGTAGTGTCACAGCGGTTTTAAGGCGATTGAAGTGCCATGTAAAACCACTTTATAATTACTATAGAAAGGTATTACCAAATTTACCAATACCGCTTGCTTTCATATTATAAATCCATCTCTTTGATCTGTTGTGCCCAAACAGTTTTACCTGGTGCCGAAGCTGCCCAATTAACAAATAACTAATGTGCAACATACCAGTGAGATATGAACCGGCAGGTTCAGGTCGGTCATGTGTTCTCAACGTATCCCCATCCCAGGTGTGTCAGTTCTCTCTCGCTTCCACAATTACAAGTAACACTGGCCAAGACATGTTCTGTCATTGATTACACCTTAATAAAAATGCTTGACGCCTAGAGTGCACTGTGTCAGCCCCCCTCCCCACCCCGACATCCAACCTTTGTACAAGGCCCTAAATGGGCCTATATAAGTAAAAAAATAAAATGCCCTCCTGGGCCTTACCTTGTAAACTGCCCGACTCCGGAAGTCCCCAGTCCCGAGTTCACAACTTAGCAGTCCTGATTCAGACTACTTCGGACCCTCGGCTCCCAAAAACAGGCAATCTGACTCTGATTGATGAAGACTCTCTCTCGGGATGCAGTCTCTCAGGCCGAGTCTCTGCGCAGATCGATTCCACTGCTTCACACCTGCTAGGCTGCCACACCCCTTTCCCAACTTGTCACAGGGGGTGGATCTCACTATGCCCTGTAATGAGTTGGGAAAGGGTGTGGTGACAAGCTCTCCACACTCTGATTGACGTGGAGGGTTAGCGATACCGGGCTCGGATTAAAAACGCCCGGGGCTAACTTAACCTCCACGCCATCAGGGGGTGGAGACTGCGCCTCGCAGCTAGGTCTTTGCCGAGCTGATGACATCAGAGCCTTCAGGGCTGTGAGGTTCTCAGCCGGCAAACACTTAGGCTTCTTTGGGCCCGCCCGGGAGCATGCAAGGAGAGTCACGTGACTCTGTCTGTTCACACTCGTCACTGGAGAACGGCAGCGCAGCAGTGTTGTTAAGTGGGGCAGACAATGCCTGCGTTCTCTAAATAATTACTTAAAGGGGATTTTTTTTTATTTAAAACAAAAATGAACATTGCCATTTCTCATTGTTGAAAGTAACGGGGGCGGAGCCCCAACGCCCTTGAAGAGAAACGATATTTGCCCCGAAGTCTTAAATATACAGGCATTCTGAGGTTTGTAAGGGTAGTTGTTTGTTTGTGCCTATATGTGTGCGCCTATGTGCACCTGTGGTTATGAGTGAATGTACTGGTGTTTGCTTAAATATGTATGTTGTATAAACGTGTCTCTGCATGTGTGTGAGAATGTACAACAGTAAACACGTACAAAAGGCAGTAAGAGAAAAGTTGACAGAAACAATGTAAGGGCATATACATTTAGAAAAAGACAGACCAAAATGGTGAATTTTACAGCACATTTTTCATTACATATTCAATTGTAACACCTTTCAAAGCACAGTAAATAGTAGATGATGACCTTAAAAAACACCAGGTTACCCACCTAGTCATATGTACCCATAGAGATTCTTTCAGAGAGCACCAAAAATAGACACAAGTAATGAACCAGAGAGAACAAAGTAAAAGTGAGACCAACCTCCACTACTAGGGGGAGTTTGGGGGGTTGTCCCCTCAAGAAAACTTTGGAGACAGAAAGGCCAAAACAAAGCATTTTTCAACACATTTTTCATTGAACGTTTACAACAGGATAGAGTTTATGGATGCATATTATTTAAAGTTCTTTTAAACTATTCTGAGTGTTATGTGAAGCAGATTAGCAGATACGTATGTCAATTTACTTTGAGGAGTTAATAATTGGCATATCCCACTGCCATTGTATCAGCAGCAAATAGTTACAGACCCTACCACCAACCATTTAGCCTAACCATGAACATGAAGCATAGGTTGTCCTCAAGGGCACTTATGTGATAATTCACTTGGGTCTGGTGCAAGGGGCTCTTGTTGTTTCGTTTTTTTTTTAATCGGAACCCTGGTCCTTGGGGAGGGGATCAAAAGGCTGGGCACTGAAGGCTATTAAGGGCCCCTGGGTGATGATGGTATTGGCGTGGAGGGGGGTCTGGGGAGAGGGTTTGTGGGGGTTACAGACTGTACCAAGGTTAGAGAGGATTTCTGATAAACCTTGGGTGATAGTGTCGACCTGGTTTTCCAGGGCTGCGAGCCGTTTTGTTATGGACTCAAGGGAGGGGATGTGGGCATCCGGAGTGGGGCCGAGTGTGTTAGGGTTCAAGAGGATGGGTTGGGAGATAGGGGTCAGGGTGAAGGACGGGGGGGTTTGGGGGAGGGCCAGGAGGAGGTTTAGACAAGGGGGAGGTAGGGAGGAGGACAGGAGGGGGTTTGGACAGGGGTGGTTTGAGAGTTGTAGGGAGACTCGAGGGGATGAGGCTCGTTGGCTGAAGGCAGCCTGTTAGCGTGGGGGTGATTGTCGTAGGAGGCTGTTGGAGACTGAGGCTGGGGGAGGTGAGGTAGTTGGAGGAAGGGGTAGAGGGATGGGATTGAGTGTCCTGTTGATGTTGGGTGGCTGTGCGTGGGGGGTGAGGTATGGCTGGGGGAGGGGGAGCCTGTCGGGCTGGATAAGGATCGCGGAAGGGCGTCTCAAGGTCTTCTCTGTTAGTTGTGGTCGTGGTCGGAGGTGCGTTGGGTCGAGGTTAGGGGGGGTAGGGAGGGCTGACCTAAGTGCGGGGAAATATGGAGTCGAAAGCTTCCAGGTTCTCGTTGTTAGCTTGGATGAGGACCGTGCCATTGGTGAAGATCGTCACGGTTATATAGCCTCTACCAGCTGATCTGAGCGGGAGAATCGCGGTAAGTTTGCAGCTGAGGAGAGTGGAGTTTGTTTTGGCGATAAACATCCGCAATCTAATCGTGGAGACCCAGTATTCCGGTCTTTCAGTGTGGAATATTAGGTCCATCTTCGTCGGTCCATTGGAGGCCGAGTGGTAGAAGTCAATGATTAGGGTTTCTTTATGATTGCGAATGAGTTTCTGCTTGAAGGTGCGTCGCAACTTAGTAGAGAGAAGTGGGGGGAAAATGATGGTGAAGGAGTTCCGACTGTGAGGTTTAAGGTGGGCAAGTGGGGCTGGAGGAGGAGGGGGGGCTGGTCCCGGGCCATCGTGGGTGTGGTGGAGGGCAGGCGACAGGCCGAAGGTGCGGTTCAGTAGGACACAAGGTTTTTTTTGTGGGTTTTTTTTGTGTTTTTTTTTTCTTTGTTGTAGTCCTACTTCTATTTTTCTGAAGTGTCCCGGTTTTATGTTCTCAAGATCTGGTCACACTGGAGATCAGGCAAGGGCCCCGGTAGCTCCTTATAAATGATGAGGCAGGACATCCCAATTGCCCCTCTGTTTGGCGCCCCCCGTATCTTCCAGTGCCTCTCGGGGTGGAAAGAGGTGGTTCCGGTGGAGGCTCTGGTCAGGCGACGTCCTCTTTGGCCGCCATTTTAAAGTCAGGCACGGGGCCGGCGGGGGCAGGAAACATGGGGCTCTAATGAAGAGGCTTTGTTAACTGGAGTAGTCGGGGCTGAAGCTTGGTGGTGCCCAAATAAGAGTCAGTAACTCATGGGGTGGAAGAAAAGCGGCTACGGGGTAGGCTCTGGTCAGGCGATGTCCTCTTTAGCCGCCATTTTTAGGCCAGGCGCGGGGTCGGCAGCATTGGGAATCCTGGATCTCCGGTGGTAGAGTTTTTTGACTTCCAGTGGTGGTCGGGGCTGGAGCTTGGCGTCCTCATAACTGTCGAAACCTCAGAGGGTGGAAGCCGCGGCTCTGGGGGAGGCTCCGGTCAGGCAATGTCTTCTAGTGCCGCCATTTTGCAGACAGGCGCGGAGGGCAGCGTCGGCGGAGAATCCCTGGACTCCGGTGCAGGAACTTAAGTCTTCCAAGCTGGTCGGGACTCTAATGCTCAAGTTGCCTCGTGCTGGCGTTGCTGGTGCATCCGGTAGCGGTCGGCTGTACTGCGGGTGAGTGTCCTGGGGTCGCAAGGAGGGCAGCGGAGCGCCGATCACCATTGAGCGTGGTCAAGCGGCAGGTCTCTGCTTTCCTGTAGCGGGACAGGCTGCACTTTTCCGCCACAGATTCCGGTCGCGTTACTGGTGCTGGGCAGCGCTAGGGGGGCTCTGATTAGGTGTTTTTTGAGTGAGCCAGGAGCTCGGTTTCGGAGCTCACTACCCCTGCGGCCATCTTGGGAGTACTTCTAGAAAATTCTAGTTTTGTAGGAGCCCTTCTGCTGCCCCGGTGTAGTGCTACCTCCCTTTTTGCCAGGAGTAAAGCGATGGCAGCAAATCTGCGAACTTTAAGAGGGAGTTGGACCACGTTTCCCAGGAGTGCGATCTCCGGCAGGGGGTTCATAGGTTCATAGGCACCTTTATTATCTCACCCAATGTAAGGTGAACTTCCACCCAATAAGCGTGTATGTATGGGCACGTCCAGGCTAAATGTGCGAAGTCCGCTTGAGGGGAGTGGCACTGCTGACATTGGTGAGATCTAGCGGGGTCTATCCTGTGTGCTTTGGCCAGGGTGACATATATTCTGCTTAGAAACTTGAAATGGATTAACTTGTGTCTGCTATTTACCGATACTGTCTTCGTCACTCTGCAACAAGCTGTCCACTGCTCGTCAGATAGTGAGTTGCCCAAGTCCGCTTCCCAGGCTCTGCGCACCCTGCTATCGTCTAGTGTGATTAAGTCAGCACATGCCTAGTAAAGTTGGGATATCAAATTGATCCCTCTGCTACTACCTATCACCATTGTGAGTGGCGGGCAGGACGGAGGTTCCAGCGAGTAGTCCGGTAATTGAGCTCGCAGCGCAGACCGGAGTCTAGCCTGAACAAATCTGTCCATAAATGTCATGTCTAGGAATAAGGATACGTCAACTGGGTCAATATATGGCCTGCAGGGAACAGGTCACCCATTTTGACAATATTGAATTTTATACAAGTATGCTGTACCAATTTTGTGGCTGTTATGGGCAGCCATTTTGCGTTAGGGAGTGGAAGGTCAGAGGAATAAACCGTCCGGTTGTTAGTAAGACGGCCCAGCCTAGCCCAAGCCTAACTAGCTGTGGAGATCGGTTGAATGTCCCTGGGATCTCGTGAAATACCAAGGGGCAGAAGTGCAGCTAGGGTATCCGGCAAAACAAAATCTGACTCTGGCCTGAAACAAATACAAAAACTTCAGGAGCACAATCATTTTAATTAGCGCCCTTTGCCCCGCCATGGAAAGAGGGAGTTTCAGCCAATGGTCTATTTGCGTCTCAAGTTTAGAGATTACCACACCATAATTGTGGCGAATAATTTGGTCCATCTCAAGATGAATATGTATCCCCAGATATTTCACTGAATCAGAGCACCACT